>NC_091636.1:12272989-12897989 GCF_027580195.1 Bos mutus
AGAGGCACCCTCTCCCCCTCGTGGCAATCAAAAAATGTCTCAGACACTGGCTGACGCTTCCTGGAAGGTATAGTCGCTCCAGCTGAGAACCACTGCACGAGAGCACGTGGCCTAAATATACAGCTTCTGTCACCAGACCACGGGTCTAAGGCAGAGGTGCCACTGAGCAGTATTCCTTGAGCACTTTTAAGCAAAGGTTGAAGAGTCATCCAAGATATTTAAAAATTGTTTAAAAAAAAAAACAGCTCTGTATTCCTATTCAGCCATACTTTTGTTTTAAAAGTAAGTAGAATATAGGGCTTAAAAGATGTCATCTTAAAGTTTCCATTTCATAAATGGTATATAGACAGTGTGTATAGAATGGGGTAAGAACTGAGTTGCTTCATGCATGGCTGCCATACAAGCTTTACAAAATAATAAAGTAAAACAGTCTAAAGAAACTGCATTGAAATTTGAATTTTGTGCATCGTTCACTTCAGCAGCAAACTGAGAAACTGGACAGATTCCTAACTGGATGTGTTTTTATAAAATAGTGAACATTATTAACTGTGAAAAAAAAGTGGAAACCAATTTATCATAATCACACAAGTGATTATACTAATGGTTATTACACAAGTAGTTATTATAAAAGGTGTAATTTTATAGTGTATCTATTCTGATATACAGTTATAACTTAATATATGACAATCTCATAAATTAAGATATCATAAGCATTAAACAGGATTCCTCAAACTTCTCTCCCTGGTCCATCTTTAATACAGTTTGCACATAGAAAATAATCATATACACGACTTTCAGGAGTATGCCCTCATTAATGCACACTCATTCTAATCAGTTAGAAAGACTAACCATGTAGGGGAAGAAAGTATATATGGGGGCAGTGTCTGAAACAAAATGTTGACTGTTTGAACCTTAAAGAATGAAAATGTAGCCATTATGTAAATATTAAAAAATGGTTTCATACCTGGTTTATTTTGGCAGATAAAGTCAAAATGTAAATGTATATATTGCACAACTATGCTAAATTGTATATTTTTTAAAGACAAATTGTCTTGGATCGTTTCCTTCATACATAATGTATAAATCTTTAAGAATATTTGCTGTTTTGATTAACTGGTTTTTGTCTTTTTTTCTCTCCACCAAAAATATAAAAATGAATGTATGCATGTTTGTACATGAAGTGTCACACAGTTCATTTGATTTCTAAGAAACAACCAAATTGGAGCAATAATCAACATTAAATTAGTTAAGAGCTTTTCTCCTATTAAAGTATGAGAATCAAACAGAAGAGTATTATTCAATTGTAAACCACTCTTTACAGAGCACATTGCTGAATATCATTAAAATCATTTTGAAGATAAAGCTGTTCACTTTGGAATTTGAACTTTATGACTTATGGATCTCGCTGTATTTATCTTGTGCACTCACTGTGCTTGAGAACAGTCAAGACTCAGTTATAAGAGTGAGGATGTATCTCACCACTTATAACAGCAGTGGCCACAAGGATGTTCTGCAGGCAACAAGCCGCCTGCAGTTTAGAGACGAGGTGTAAAGCCTTGCTCCTCAGTGTGGTTGACAGGCAGGCAGCATTTGCATCACCTGGAGCCTGTTACAAAATGGAGCTCTCAGGTGCCATGCAGAACTGAATTCCAACTGGAAGTTTAATAAGATCACCAGATGATTTACAGTATGCTACAGTTTGAGAAGCATCACTCTAAAGCACAACTTATCTCTAGAAAGAAATATGTGTCTGAAACAGAAAAAAGAATCAAAACTACTGCAGACTACACGAGCAGTCATCTGCATAGTTTAAAAAAATTTTAATAGAGCATTTACATACTCTTAAGAATTAAATAAGCTGAAATGAATGTGCTGAAATTGTAAAACAAGACACATATCAGGTTCAGAGACTGGCTGTCACTGCATAGATGGTGCACTGATGCAAAGGCTGAGGGGAAGGTGCTGCCTTTCACAACCTGTGCACAAATAGCTCTGATTCCCACCGCCCCCCCAACACCTCCCTCAATTCGACCCATCTCAATTCTGGTGAAGCACGTGACAAAAGCAGACTGCAGAACCACCACCAGTAAGTGTACCTTATATGCTTCATACATTAAAATACAACTTTGGAGAAAAAGAATATTCATTTTTGTTTTGTCACAGTGGGTTAGGAAATGCTGCTACCTGTATGAAAGCTAGCATTCTGTACCAAATCAGAACATACTTTTATATTTCAGTATTTTAAAAAATAATCCATTTATTCTTTATCACCTTTGAAAAACTACACAGAGCATAAAAATAATCCTCATTCTATCGTGTGTTTATTCGCTTAGTTGTATGTGACTCTTTACGACCCCTATGGACTGTAGCCTGCCAGGCTCCTCAGTGCATGGAATTTCCCAGGCAAGAATACTGGAGTGGGTTGCCATTTCCTCCTCCAAGAGATCTTCCCGACCCAAGGATCAAACCCACGTCTCTGGCATTTCCTACATTGGCAGGCGGATTTTTTACCACTGTACCACCTGGGGGTTCATCCTAGCATAACCCTTTAGTATTTTAAAGATAACCAACTAAAGACTGAAAATTTTCTTATTCAAAAAGAAGGGCTGATTTTCATCTGAGGACCACTCCAACCTAATTAAAAGAAAAAGGCTACTAATTAAATCTGAAATTTTTGATTCTGTGCATAGAGTAAAAAGCTAACTCACTCAAATTGCTCTTGCTATAGCCCTGGCTCTACCGCCCTCTGCTGGGTGAGCTGCCTAACTACACCACACAAATCATGGAATGTAAAGAGGCCTTTACTAGACCGATGGGAGTGAGGAAGGGAGTGGAGAAGAAAAGCTCGCTGCACCTATCCACTTCATTCGTCATGCCAGGTACTTTTACACATCTCTAAGCACTACAACTACACATCACGTCAGGGGTGTTTAATATGGGCTTCAAGTGCTTAATGGGCTTCCCTGATAGCTCAGTTGGTAAAGAATCCGCCTGCGATGTGGGAGACCCCAGTTCAATTCCTGGGTCGGGAAGATCCCCTGGAGAAGGGATAGGCTACCCACTCCAGTGTTCTTGGGCTTCCCTTGTGGCTCAGTTGGTAAAGAATCCACCTGCAATGCAGGACACCTGGGTTCGATCCCTGGGTTGGGAAGATCCCCCAGAGAAGGGAAAGGCTACCCACTCCAGTATTCTGGCCTGGAGAATTCCATGGACTGTATAGTCCATGGGGTCGCAGAGAGTCGGACAGGACTGAGCGACTTTCACTTCACTTCACTCCAGTGCTTGACGCCAACAAAACTTCTGAGCACTCCTGCGTGCATGTTATGGTTAGACACTGATGATAGAGACAAGTCCCCAGTCTCAGGAAATTGATGGTCTAGTGATGGAGATACACTAACAGATGTAGCACCTGAGACAGCGCGCTAAGCGCCACTGTAGGGTATAAAGTGGAACAAGGAATCCAGTTTGAGAGAGTGTAGTTGGAGCAGGCTCTCTGCAGAGGTAACATTTCATCAAGGAGCAAGTGAGGAAGCAACTGAGGGAATACCCGGAGGAAAGGCATCCTAGCAAAGGGGCAGGCGAGGACCCTTGGGGAGAGTGAGCCTGCCACAAATCACCACAGCAAAGCAGGGAGCCTGGAACGAGAGAGCAGTGAGGCAGGAGCCGGGCCATGCAGGCTGTCGGTCATGGTGAGGACAGAGGTTCTGGGGTGTGATTACCTATCAGAAGGTTCAAGTAGGATGATCAAGTGACCAAAGTAGGAGAAGGAAGGGGGACTGTCACCAGGCCACAGCAATAGTCCAAGAGAAATGGGAGTGGTGGCTTGGATGACAGATGCAGCAGAATAAAGAAATGAGTGGATTCAAGAGGCATCCGATAGGAATTGCTTTCCAATTGTCCAATAGGTTCATTCAAGATCTAAGATCAAGACTCAAATTTTTAACTTCTTAACTCACTACTTCTCAAAACATACTGAAAGTATAGTGACTCAGCAGCATATGTAAAGAACAAGCAGAGCCACAAAATCACAAAACAGTTCACTAGAACATCTGCTGCTACCTTCACTCAAAGATAAAACTTTCACTTTTGCTACCTGTTAAAACACTTGAAACACAAGAAATCAGCTTCCTACTTCTTAAATGAACTTCCTAAGCTGTCATATAAAGCCACAGTCCCCAAGTGACTTTAAACATTACAATCTATTTAAAGGTCAGTTTTTTTAGGTTACTCTTCTACTTAGCCAGTTAAGTCACAGACTTATAGAAAGGCTATGTCAGAGTGATGCCAGCTCCTTAATATTTCACCAATTAACTTTGCCACTCCTAAGAGAAGTGGGGATCAACGACGACCCGATTCAAGTCCAGTGCAATGCACTGAAAACTGTCAGACGCTCCATCCCAATTTTAGCATGCCCCAGATTAACTCCTTAACCTGTCTGCACTGGAGACTTAAAAGCTTAATAGTCTGAGTTCCTGATTTAAACAAAACCTACTTAAAATGAAGATATGATTAAAAAAAAAAAAAAGATGCTTAGAGAATGTTTCATGTACTTTGTATCAGGTCAGTTCAGTCGCTCAGTCATGTCTGACTCTTTGCAACCCCATGGATTGCAGCACACCAGCCTTCCATGTCCATCGTTCCATCACCAACTCCCGGAGCTTGCTCAAACTCGTGTCCATTGAGTCAGTGATGCCATCCAACCATCTCATCCTCTGTCATCCCCTTCTCCTCCTGCCTTCAATCTTCCCCAGCATCAGGGTCTTTTCCAATGAGCCAGTTCTTTTTATAATTACTATCAATAAAGATCCTCTAAAGAAATTGAGTATAAAAATTCCAAAAGCCACATAGACTTCATATGAACATAAACTCTAAGTCCCTTCCAAAGGAACCTTCAAGTTGTAGGCTTTTGAGGATGCAAAAGTGAGGTCTTCAGTGACTCAGTGACACTCAGTGAGAAGGTAGAGCTGTATTTGCAGGATGACTTCACTGAACTCCTTGCTGTACAATAAGAGGAGCTTGGTAATGAAGGCCTGGTGGACCTGGAGGCCCAGAGGGAGGACAGAGAGGAAGAAGCAGTAACTGAAGGACCGAGGAAAGTCACGACACAGGAAAAGGCAAGGGCTCTTCTGTATTTGAGGAGACACTGTCAGCTTTTGAGGCACAAGCCCTGAACACAGAACGGTACACGAAGGCTGCAATAGCTGTTCCGAATGCAATCCAGGGCTACCATGTCATCTACGATGAGAAAAAGAGAGCTACTACTCAGGCATCACTGGATCATTTTTCAAGAAGGTAGATAATTCTATCTGCAGCCAGCAAGGAACCAGAACCTGTGCCATCAACGTCAGGGGTGAGTGAAACTGCAGCTTGCCCTCTGGCTCCTGTCACTGACGACCCTTCAGCTCTGCCATCTCCCACTTCCTCTCCTTCCTCCAGTCAGTAAGTCTTCTTACCTGTTCACTGGATGCCAGCTCCTGTTTACCAGCTCTTATACTGTACTACTGTACTTTTGGGGCTTCCCTGGTGTCTCAGACAGTAAAGAATCTGCCTGTAATGCAAGAGACCCGGATTCGATCCCTGGGTCGGGAAGATCCCCTGGAGAAGGGAATAGCAACCCACTCCAGTATTCTTGTCTGGAGAATCCCAGGGACAGAGGAGCCTGGCGGGCTACAGTCCATGGGGTCACAGGGAGTCAGACAGGACTGAGTGACTAAGCACACATACAATATTAAAAAAAAAAAAAACCACCCAATCAAAAAATGGACAAAAGACCCAGAGAGACATTTTTCCAAAGAAGACATACAGATAGGTAAAAGGCCCATGAAAAGATGCTCAACACCACTAATTATTAGAGAAATGCAAATCAAAACCACAATGAGGTCTATCACCTTACACTGGTCAAAATGGTTATCATCAGTCAGTCTACAAATAAGTACTGAAGAGAATGAGGAGAAAAAGAATCCTCACACACTGGTGGTGGTCATGTACAATGGGGAAACCACTACGGAAAACAGTTTGGAGGTTCCTTAAAAAACTAAAATAAAAGCACCATATGATCAAGTAATGCCACTGCTGGGTATATATCTGGAAAACATGAAACTCTTAATCTGGAAAGGCACATGCACCCCAGTGTTCGTAGCAGCGCTACTTACAACAGCCAAGACACGAAGGCAGCTCAACAGATGACTTAAGATGAGACACACTCACACTGGAGTATTGCTCACCACACAAAAACCATCCTTCGCTACAACATGAATGGAGTATTATGCTTAGTGAAAAAAGTCAGAGAAAGATAAATGCTGTATGATATCACTTACGTGTGGAATCTAAAAAAATAATACAAATGAATCCAAATATAAACAAAAACACCTAGAAAACAAACTCATGGTTACCAAAAGGGAGAGGATGAGGGGAAGGACAAATGAGGAATGTGGACTTAACAGATACAAACTACTACACGTAAAACAGATAAGCAACAAAGATTTACTGTGCAGCATAGGAAATTACGCCAAAATCTTGCAATAACTTATAATGGAATATAATCTGCAAATAACCCCAAATCATTATGCTGCACACCCAAAACTAATCAAATATTGCAAATCACACTTCAGTTTAAAAAAAAAAGAACTATATGAAAATTATATACTAAGATCTATCAAGGTAATATATGGGTTGACCAAACAAAAACTGGACCATTATTTAGTATGAGATTTTGCAGAAAACATACCTTTATTAATGACTTCACTAACAACAATGCTGCTTAAGCTCAAAAGATATCTGAAAATGCTTTACTAAATAATCATATAATTTTCCTTCTTAATTGGTTGTGAGTACAATCTTCTAACATTAAAACACAAAACACCCTTGCTAGTTTGTCTTGACAATTTTATGCTCATTTATATACTGATACAATAACAAAATATAATAAGCATTATGATAAGATTATACTAGATTCTGAAATAGAAGAAATCCTCATAATTATGAAATATCTTACGTATCATCAGGCTACCCCAGTGGCTCAGCGGTAAAGAACCCGCCTCCCAATGCAGGAGATGTGGGTTCAATCCCTGGGACGGGAAGAGTCCTCGGAGAAGGAAATGGCAACCCACTCAAGTATACTTGTCTGGGAAATCTCATGGACAGAGAAGCCTGGTGGGCTACAGCTGACAGGGTCTCAAAGAGTTGGACACAAATGAAGCGACTGAGCACACACGCATCATCACTGAGTTTTTAAAAACAAGAAAATATTGCTTTAAACTTATAAAATTGTACTTAGCTTATTTTTTTAAATATATAAATTCTAAAAATATATCAAGAGTATCTGATAAGGACTTTTTATAACTTGCAGTTCTGCCAACATTCCCAAAATGCATCCCTGACAACAATATCGCTGGGCATAGGGGCAGGGGGTGGGGTCAGGGTGCTGGGGGTAGGAGGCGGACAGAGGGGGCAGCCTGAGATAGTCACTGATGAGGGGCGACCCCTCAGTGTGAGTCACATTACAACTGGAACAGTCATAGAACGGTTTGTCCACCACAGGCATCACTCCTCACATTCAAATTATTTTCCATTTTTCTCCCTAAAGCCTTTCTTTCCTCTGTTTCTAGTTCCCATATAAGCCCTCGTCCTAAACACTCATTTATTTTGCTTTCTTTTCTCCTCTCTTTTGTTCCACTGGTATAACATAAGAGATCAGCTTCATTAAACTATCTTCTAGAGAAGAAGAATGGAAATATGATCAAAGATAAGAATTTACCTAGTTTAAATTTTAGGGCTCTAAAAACCTAAGTGGTTTAATCACTGGTTGCCCAAAAGCATTCTTTGTTTCTTTTCCAAGATGATGATGATTCTTCATAGATTTCCTAAAAAACAGAACCATAAGGAGAATTCAAAAGAGAGCATTTTAATACATGCAAATACACTGGAATAAATCAGGCAAATGAGTATCACAACTATTTAAATGTGCTCTTCTTTTAACAATCCAATGGACATTTGCGTAAGGCATTGACAGCAAAAAAATAACCAAACATGCTTCCTACACTCAAGGATTCAGTCCAGTAGGAGAAACAACAGACAAGAAGCCTTAACAAGGCAAGGTGCCAACATCGAGAAGAATAAACTATTAAATCTACTCAGGACCACGATGGGCAATAGCCTGAGCAAAGTTACGTCGGGAAGACGGAAGGTCTTTAAACACTTTGTTCTATCAGACACACCTGCTACCTCCACATTTCTAAACATGCTTTTCCAAAGGCAGAAGGGATGTTTCCATTAGCTCTGAAATTAAAGAGACCACCACGGAGGTTCCTAAACAGGTCTGAGCTACATGCTGGTGACAAGTGCTCTGTAAGTGCCTGCCCTACCCACCACCCTCTTGCCTACGTCACAGACAATCTCAAAGCACAGGCTGGAACCAGAACCAGACTGGAATTTAGACAATTTGGGGACAGAAGAGGAATAAGAATATCACGTATTCTTCTCTCTCTAATCAGATTCTATCATGTTGGCCACAAAGTTCAGGTTTTTCCATTTTATGGACACCCTCTCACCTTCTACAGACAGAGAAGCAAACAGAAAGCCCAGCTAGTCCTCAACATCCCATCTCCTGCTCTCTCTACTTTGTCAGCTGGCTCACTATTCTTTCCTCCCAGGTAAAGAAAGCTCTTTCAGCCAGGCTCACAATTCATTCTGGAAGGCTCTTTCTACCTTGCTCGCTCCAGGGGCCTGTCTCATGGTCTATCAAAATGGCGGCAGCCTTGCTCACAGCCAAGCAACCAGATACCTGAGCTTCACTAGGACAGATTCCTTTCACACACGCTATCTTCTAGTTCTTAAGTATCCCCTTATAACAATGGGTTTCAGTTTTAATTCAGAAAATATGGGTCACTAAATTTCATAAGCAGTGGTTCAGAGTCCAACTAACTCATCTCAGCACTGACTGAAGCAGGAGGCTCCTAGAAGGACTCGCCCTCTGGTCCTTCACTCCGAGCCCTGCTCTACTGGGCAGTGAATGCATTCCTCAGCTTTGCATTCAGCCATGAGCCGTGGGCAATTTGAGGCTCTCAAGTGGAATTACATGTGTCTCAGAGTTCTGAGTTCCTACTGTTGAGGTAACTATACCAGGGGAGAAATCAGGGAGCTGGGCCTTTTCATCTCTTCAGGATGCTCTAAGAAGGGAACTGTTTGCTTTTATTGATGGGTTTGATGTATGGACCGAAAACAAGCTAGACTTTCTAACTTAGGTCTTTAAATCCACTCTGCATTTTCTCCACAGAGGCAATATCCTTTTTTTTCCCCCTGAAATGAAGGCATTCTAGGAGACGGTTCTTTTGCCTTGAGAAATCTCTATTTTAGCCATTGCCTAAATAGCCATGCATGATTCCTGCTCTCCAAAGGAAAGACCCTCTAACTCAAGGGAATTCAATTCCAAGGGATACTACTGCACATATGAGCCACTGGAACATTCCAGACTAGGAATTCTAACTGCTACCACTTGCTGAGGTCTTCTCCCAGTCATGCATTATTTGAGGCATGTATTTTTCATGCTTGGAAAGAAGATTATTACATAAACACCCTATTTCATAGATAAAAGAAAACAAGATCCTATAAAGTCAGGGAAGGCCCATGAATATATACTCTATGTACTCTTTTTCTTTGTCCTTTAAAAATTCCTAAGAAAAAATCATGTCCAGAGAGAAAGGTAGGTATTTTTCTAACTTACCTTTTTCCATATGGGCACCCTGGCTTTTAAAGCATCAATGGCATAGCTCACAGCTTCAAGGGATGCAGCCCTGTGGGCTGAGGACACAGCAATGATAACGCTTGCTTCTGTCACTGGAACCAAGCTTTAACAAAATGAAGACAAAAATTCATCATCTCCTCTGAAGCTGCATGTTAAAGAATCGACACAAAAAAAAAAAAAAAATTCCACTGAAATCCAGCGAACGTTTAATTCCTAGAACTAAATATCTGAGCTTCAGCGGTAAAGAATGGTAAAGGCTCAGTGGTAAAGAAACTGCCTGCCAAAGTACGAGACACAGGAGAGAGAGGTTTCAATTCCTGGATTGGGAAGATCCCCTGGAACAGGAAATGGCAACCCACTTCAGTATTCTAGCCTGGAGAATCCCCATGGACAGAGGAGCCTGGTAGGCTACCGTCCACGGGGCCGCAGAGAGTCAGATACAACTGAAGCCACTGAGCACAACACACAGAACTAAATATCCAGTTCTATTTTACCTAAACATCCCATTTAGTTAGAAAACAGTAATTCATCTCAGTTGCATTTAGCAGAAGCCAAAGCTGTGACCAACTTGTTAGCATGTATCCACTAGATTTATTTGATGGGCACCAAGAAGAAAGAGACCTCACTGATTCAAGTATCTGATTCAAATAAACAAGGCACAGGTCAGGTAATGTCTAGAAATACAAAGCAATCGCATGATGAATATAACACAGAATTTAAAATACTGAATAGCAAAAAACAGTAAATAACAGAATTGATAACAGTATTAAAAAATATAGTAGATGATAGATTTAGTCCCACTGCTGGGTTCTTTACAAAGCCTGGAATTCTACTCTTCTCAGAGATATAAAAAGATGAACTAATTTCATGACCTCAAGAGGCTTTTACATCAAAAAATCTCAGACTGTCATATAAACAAAGTCCAGACTACAAAACAGCTGGGCACAGGGCCTGAGAGTCTTGCACATTTGGACTTTGTTACAGCATCTACCACTACTACTCTCCAAATGTTACAATATAACAAGCAGCCCTTAAAGGCACAGTCGCTCAGAATGATACATGAACCTCCCTCTCAAGGTAATACAGGATGCCAGTGAAAGATCTCAGAATCAGAATTAGTACAAAGGTGGAGAACAACCACGCTTAATCTTTTAAACTGATAAAGGAGATCATACCCAAGTCGATGAAACACTGCTATGTGTCTGACTGGCCATTTCTCTCTCATGTCACTACAAATTTTTCTTATCTCATTTTCTGCCATTGGTAGATATGCTTCATACTCTAAGCTAATGACTTTTTTCCCTTCGAAATTATTCCTTGTAGTCCCTAAAAAAAAAAAAATTTACAAAATAAGGCTTCTCCTTATAGTTGAAATAGCCACACTAATAAAAAAAAAAAGGAGGGGGTTATTTTTTAATAGCATACCAGTTTGTGTAAAAATTACTTTGAAAATTTCTAAACATGAAGACTTGATTAGAAAATCAAAAGATAATTATCACAAAGATGAGGAAATAAAATGACACTGATTAGCCAGGTTTACTGAAAATACTCAAAAGACAAACCAGTATATATTCCCTTTCTAAGAACAAAGATTTGACACTTGAAAACATCACGCTCCCAGGATTATCATTAAGTTAATTATCATCACCATTTTTTCCTCTCAATATCTGGAAAACACAGAATTCTCTATTAATAATGTTTTTTATTCTTTTTTTTTTTTTTTTGTCTTTAAACACAGGTTAATTTAAAGATTATTAAAGCAAAGTAAGAACTAAAAATTTCTAGTCACCACCATGGGTAATCTCGGCTTACTGCTCAGGATCTTAAAATCCTCTGACTATTAACACTCGAATAGGAGAAACACTTGCTAACTTCAACCGTCTCGTACAGTCAATAGACACTATGAAAATTAAAACTCACCTACAAAGAGAGATATTGCGCCACAGAGTGGAGAAATCACCAGCTGTGAGACTTCATCTACTGAAAGTTTCTCAGATGTGAATTTTATTATATCTTTAGATTTCTCTTCAACTTCATTCATATCTTTTCTAGAAATAAGATATTACTAAACCTTAATATGGAGAAGGAAATGGCAACCCACTCCAGTATTCTTGCCTAGAGAATCCCATGGACAGAGGAGCCTGGTGGGCTGCTGTCCATAGGGTCACACAGAGTCGGACACAACTGAAGCAACTTAGCATGCATAGCAAACCTTAATATAGGTACTAGAGTCAAAACACCAATTTATCGGCTGTATTTCAATTTATGGTTTTTTCTACATTAGAAATGTTCAATTCAGTCACTCAGTCATGTCCAACTCTTTGTGACTCTTAGATATGTTAGGAGGCATGATTTGAAATATGATGATAAAAATAAATGTAAAAGTTTAGCAGAACTCAGTAATTTACAAATACCCCTAATGAATCAAGCATGTTATAAGAAGTTTACCATTAACATCATCACTTAAAAGGTAATCTATCTCATTGGTCGAAATATTCCCCATTCTAGAACTGCTACTCTTACCTCCTTCATCCACAGGCACATCACCTCTAAACCACTATGTTACCAAGCAGTACACTCAGTACTGGCTTTTTCTTTATCCAAACAGGAGAGCAAGCAGAAATGACGGAGATGCCACAGGAACTGGGTTCATTTCATCAGGCACAACCCAGTTAAGTAACTGAGGAAACAAGGGAATGAACTGAAGGCCTATTCATCAGATGCTATAGGTCCTTTGCCATATATTTCATTTCATCCATCAAGGATTTATTACATACTCACTAAGTGTCAGAGATTGGATATTGGCTGGGGGACAAAAGACCTGGCTCCTGCACTCAGGGCACTTATGCTGGAGGAGGAACAAAGCAGGAAATAGGAATTACAAACAGGGATAACTTATAGAAACAAACAGGGTTCTGAGACAAAGCATGGGGGTTGGGGAAGGGGTACTTATGAGGATATTTATGATCACACTACTGAAGAGAAAAAAAAAACTACTGGATTATTCTGATGCTACGAGATTTCAGGATGTTTCAACCTCCTGCACGTGCCACCTGAGTTTTTTCCACTTTTTCTTGCAATATGATATAGGTAACCCAAACATCTATGAACTTCAGACCACACTGAGTCCCATAACTTGATTCTATAAGAACACAGATTCTAAAACTGCATGTTAGAAATCTTGCCAAACACATTCAAATAATACACACTGCTGCTGAGTATCTTCCTAATCTTCTCAAAGGACAGCTCTAATCATCACACGCACACACACACCTTCAATGGCAGGCGGTTGTTTTCTGAATAAATTCCAAACTCAAAAAGCAGCATTCTTCTATAACCATGGTGGTGATATGGTGGCTACAGTTTTCAAATCAAATTGAGATACATATCTAACAAAGAATAGTATTTTTTCTAAATAGAAGATCTTGCCAGGTGATTTGCTTTGCAATATTTATTCTTCACTTTTTGGGGGACTGTCCTCCAGGAGAGTGGAGAGAAAAAATGAGAGAAAGAAACAGGCATTCATGGCTTGTTTTTTCCTTTAATGCAACCAAAATTTTGCCATCTAGGATGATACTTACTCTTGACTTTGAAATAAAACCACTATCAAATTAAGAAAGTTTTCTTTCATTCCTAACTTACAATTAGGGATGTCTATTAATTTCTACATTATTTATTTCTCAGTTGACAAATTAAGCCTCATTCTGTTTGCCTCTCCACATTATACTAAGCAAGGTTCTTACACATTATCATACTCAGACATGGACCTCATTTTTATGTAGTAGAAAGATGACATGGGTCCTAGAGCCATTTGCAATACAATTATAACAATAAAGCTGTCTTTTTGTACCTGGAAAATGGCAAGCTTTTTTTTTCCTTAGGAAAAGAAATATTCTTACTTTCCAGCTACACAATTTTTCTCCATTTCTCTGTAATGAGGAAAGCTATTATCCAGTATTAATAAGCATTATTTGTGGAAAAGTACCCAGAAAGTCCAATAATCTGACTTCAAATGTTGGCTCTCCCACTTATTAGCTATGTGACCATGACAAGTTTTTTTAACTTCTTTTCGGTTTTCCCTTCTGCAAAATAGGAATATTAAAACACCAGTGTCTGGTACTGTGCTCCACACAAAATAAAAGCTCAACTGAACCATGTTAAATCAATAGAGTGAACATATCAAAATGACATTCAACTGCAAAGATGATAGGCATTTGTAAGTCCACCTGCACCAATAAAGAGCTGGTGCAGGCAGTCTTACAAAGAGTATAAAGTAAACAATATACAGGTTATTATCTGTATGATCCTGCTCCACAACACTGGTTAAGAAAAAAACTCTCACATACCCAGGTGGCTCAAAAGTACTACCCTCCACTAATGGGAGGGATAACGGCAATTTCGTCTCCTGATTGAAGCAGGAGGAGCTGATCTCCAAGCTCGACATATTCTTGACGAACAGCAAATATCACTTGATTTCTGACATCAGCCAATCTGAAGGACAAAAAGTATAATTAGACCTATCAATTATTAGCCTATTAGCTGTTAGATCCTAAATCTCCTCAGCTGCAATTAAAATTACATAAATACTATTTTATGAAGCATCCTCCACAAAATGACTAATTAAACTCACTCATATTTTGCAGAGAAAGTATATATCCACTGAAGAACATACTTATTCACCATGACGAATGCAGTAAATTGCTAACAACTCTTTACTGGATGTTGGGTGTCTTAGGCAATTAAAGAAACAAAGAAACAAACAAAAAACCACACTAAACTGGAGACAACATTCAGACCAAGTTAAAAAAAAAAAATTTATCAGTGCATGCCCTCCCCAGGAGCTTTCCATCTAAGGAAACAAGTATGCCAAGTATACCCTGTAAGGCTGCAAAATACCAAGTGCCTCTCAGCCAGGTGAAAGGTAAAGTAGGACAGAGGCCCAACCACTGCCGTTGATTATCAGGGCACTTTAAGAACTTAAAAAGATATGAAATCAAGAAGGAATAGTTTTCTTTTGGAACATACATTGTGGACTGTCTGCTACACAGCACCAAAGCTTCAAAGTTAAACATCTACAAGGATTTAAGTGACACTCAGTATTCCTGGAACACGTTCAGGTGAGCCAATTTTGTACTTTGTTCCAAAGAAGACTCATCTGAGGTAGGAACAAGAGCAGTAAAATCAGACAATTCTCAAGAATCAGAAAAAAAATAAATCAAATGTTGCAAAAATGCAAATTCAGTAGCAGCTACCGTTTCTTATCTTTCATTTTTCTTTCAGTCTTAAAAATTTCTATCTTGAGTTCTCTAAAGAAGCGGTGGGACATAAAAATTTAAAGCACACATTTTAACAGAATTTGTAACAATTTCATTTAATGCTATAAAAATGCAAAATCTAAATTTTCAGTATTATGTAAATTAAAAAAGCTAATATAGTCATGTCTCTTTCGGAGTATCTCAGCTCACTGTGTTTTTTAAGTAAAATATAAAACTTTTCTTAAGGAACTGTTTATTTTTAAATACTATAAGTTTTCAGAAAAAATACAGCTAATGATACTTTTGACATTAAACATGGAAATCAACATTAACTTCTTACTTTTATCATTTACTCATGCATTTTTAAATATTAAAAAGTGCTTATCATATACATTCTACAAATTTTTAAGTACCCTGGATGGCGTGTTTCTATCTCATTCCACAGCTGCAATGCTTTTATTTCTTGCGGCACAGAAATGGTCTCAGAGCGAATTCCTGCTATTTCAGCGCTTTTTGCAAAATACAACACTTCCACCTGAAAAGAAAGAAAACATATTTAACAGTAACAACTCATAGCCCTTTTCTGACTCTCAACGTGGGGTTTTGTTTTTCAAACGCATTACTTTAATCAAAGACACTTTTGATAAGTTAGAGAAAATTAAAATGCCCATAAAAATTTCATTATATCCACAATTTTGAAAAAAATGTAGGCTTTCTAAGTATAATTCAGACTTTCAGATGCTTTTTAGCTTTATAAATGTACGCGTGGCACGACTAAACCTCTAACAATATCTTCTTAGAAACCATGAAGTTGGCCTTTAATTTACATAAAATTATAGGCAATAGCACCCCACTCCAGTACTCTTGCCTGGAAAATCCTGTGGACGGAGGAGCCTGGTGGGCTGCAATCCATGGGGTCGCTAAGAGTCAGACAAGACTTCACTTTCACTTTCATGCATTGGAGAAGGAAATGGCAACCCACTCCAGTGTTCTTGCTTGGAGAATCCCAGGGATGGGGAGCCTGGTGGGCTGCCGTCTGTGGGGTCGCACAGAGTCGGACACGACTGAAGCAACTTAGCAGCAGCAGCATAGCACCTTTTATAAGCACTTAGGCAGTGAACAAATGTCTGAGTCAAGAGATGAATTACACAAATAAATGACCAAATAAGTGAAAGACACGTCTTTCACGGTTGTTATGACCTTCGATTCCAGTCTACATTACATTGAACCCAGCTGTCCGGAATTATGTTACGAAACATACAAACCCTGATAGTTACAAAAGCAGATGGGTCTGAAACACAGGATAAACCGGTATTCCCTAGGACAAACCTATGTAAGACAGCCTGGTATCCAAGGGATCCGCCCAAGTAAAATAACCCACCTATCACTCGGAGCAAATCATTCTCTACGAAACAAGCGTGCGTGAGTGCTAAGTCACTTAAGTCGTATCCGACTCTGCGACTCTGTGGACTGCAGCCCACCAGGCTCCTCTGTCCATGGGATTCTCCAGACAAGAACACTTAAGTGGGTTGCCGTGCCCTTCTCCAGGGGATCTTTCCGACCCAGGGATCGAACCCCCATCTCCTGAGGCTCCTGCACTGCAAGTGGATTATTTATTTATTTATTTTACCGCTGAGTCACTAGGGAAACCACGAAACAAGCAGAGGTCTGCAAATAATCAACGGTTGGCCAATGCACAGATGCAGCGCTTTCACCTAAGAATTCTTAGTTAAGAGCATTTCTTTTTAAATTGAAAACTTGTCTTCTTAGGAAAGAATAATCTGAGAAGCGTTTAGGAACCAGCTGGTCTTCTGGGCCGTCACCCGCGTAACTAGCGTTCGCGGAAATCGACTTGACTTTCTTTGGGGAGGCCACAGCAAAGCCTCCGAAACCGGGAGGGGCCACCACCGCGGTGACAGTCTCCGGGGTCTGACTGAGCAGGGCTGCTTCTGTGGAGGAAAAGGCGGACTCATTCGGGAAGACTTCCCACCCTTACCTGGCACCGGGGGACCATCCCGCCAGGAACGTCTCGCCCGCTATCCCGGCCGCGGAAGCGGAGGCGCCAAGTGGCGCAGCGCGCAGGCGCAACCTGCCGGCCCCTTCCGCCCCTACGCAGCACGCGCAGAGCTGGTTCCGCCCCGCTGTTTACCTAGCTGAGTTTGCGCCGCGGTTCCTTAGAGTTGGGTGTTCGGTCGCGGATGGGTCGCGTTGGTGGGCGAGAGGTGGCTGTCATTCAACGGGTAAAAGGCTGACCACGCGTGCCTTTATCCTCAGACGAGGCGCCGAGGTACAGGAGAGCCGATCCTGGACTTTCCTGGACACCTGCCTCCTCCGTTACGGAAACTCTGCTTTTCCGCTCGCTCACCTGCAGGCTTCTCTTTCACAGTGTTTACCTACCCCCGCCTTCTGGTGAAGCAATGGCAACCCACTCCAGTACTCTTGCCTGGAAAATCCCATGGACGGAGGAGCCTGGTAGGCTACAGTCCATGGGGTCTCGAAGAGCCG
Organism: Bos mutus; assembly: GCF_027580195.1. Taxonomy (NCBI): domain Eukaryota; kingdom Metazoa; phylum Chordata; class Mammalia; order Artiodactyla; family Bovidae; genus Bos; species Bos mutus. The sequence goes on from NC_091636.1 coordinate 12,290,492, forward strand.
GACACGACTGAGTGACTTAACTTTCACTTTTATGCATTGGAGAAGGAAATGGCAGCCCACTCCAGTATTCTTGCCTGGAGAATCCCAGGGACAGAGGAGCCTGGTGGGCTGTCGTCTGTGGGGTCGCACAGAGTCAGACACGACTGATGCGACTTAGCAGCAGCAGCAGCACCTTCCGGTTTGTAATTACTGTTCATTAGATGCTTAAGGCATTTGACCTGTATACATTTATACTTTTTCTGAGTAGTTTACTATCTGCTTAGTGATTTGTCCGCGCACTCCTCTACCATCTCCAACTTTTTACCACCAAGAATTCTTTTAAATTGGGTAGTTATGTAGTTACGTGAGTATAAACGAGGCGGCCCTCTCCTTGCAGCTCACAGTCCTGGATGTGAAACGGTCATGAACCAGTGATGGTAGCTCAGTGCACCGAATAGAATATACTAGGCTTACATCTTCATTTCGTGGGAATGGAGGCGGGGGATAGAGGCTGGTCACCTGAGGAGTGTGGTCTACGAAGTCCTCTTGGAGGAGAGAGATGCTTGAGCTAAATCTGCTTTAAGGATCGGCAGCAAAGGGCAGGGTGGGAGTAGGGATGAGGAAATTTTACTAGCCTTTGCCAAGCCAGAGGGATATAAAGCAGCATAATGACGTCACAGAAGGGCAAAAAGTTGGCCAAGTAGGTGTGGCTCCTGCAAGGAAGTAGTGGGAAATGAGACTGGACTTATCAAGTAGTAGCCCACGGACAGAGAAATTGACAAGGAGTAACACTAAGGTGGGGGTGTTCCCAGTGGCACAATGGTAAAGAATAGGTCTGCCAATGCTCAGGAGACGCAGGAGACGTAGGTACCATCCCTGGTAGTAGTTTAGGCGCTAAGTCATGTCCAACTCTTGTGACCCCATGGACTATAGCCTGCCAGGCTTCTCTGTTCATGGGATTCTCCAGGCACTAATACTGGAGTGCGTTGCCATTTCCTTCTCCGGAAGATCTTACCAACCCAGTGATTGAATCCAAGTCCCCTGAATTGCAGGCAGATTCTTTACCGACTTAGCTACAAGGGAAGCCCAGGTACTATCCGTGGGCCGGGAAAATCCCCTAGAGAAGGATATGGCAACCCACTCCAGTACTTTTGCCTGGAAAATCCCATGGACAGAAGCCTGGCGGGCTACAGTTCATGGGACTACAAAAGAGTCAAACATGACTGAGCGACTAAACAGCAACAACACCAAGGTATATTCTGGCAAAGTTGCTAAACAACTTTAACTAAACAAGTATAAAGAATTATATTCACATCCAGGTAGAAAAATAAGGGAGTGATGACAATGACCTCAGGACTGTCTGAAACATCTGATGCCAGAGGATGGTGGTGTGCAATATCTAAAAAAGCCTGAGAGCAAAGTATGACCCAAAATATTACATATAGTCAAGCTGGTGTTGATAAAATACAAATTGACACTCCTAAACTCACAAAAGCTCAAAAAGCACAATAGCTCAGATAACAACAGCTCTTTAAAAATCTCCTTGGGCAGAAATCCAGTCAATCAAGAGGGTAGTCAAACTTTAAAACTCAGTGTTAAGGAAGTTAATGGTAAAAAAAAAAAAAACTGGAGGTGAGATTTTAATCCATTTAAATATAAACCAAAAACAACTGTGGGATTATGGAATTAAGTGTAAATGACATCAGAATATTTTGTTAAAAAATAGAAACTGCCCCCAAATTGGAACATGTAGTCAACAAAACATTGATTCAAGATGCTTAATAGCTCTCACAATCTTGTTAAGTTTAGAAGGCTGTGTTAGGGGTGACTATGTCTTATAAGTAAATATTCTGATGATTTTTAATTCCTTTAGTTTCACTTCAGTTATTTTGTTGTAAATAAAGTACAAGTGAAAATAAAATCTAAAAGAAAATTGATATATAGTATCATATATATATATATCTTTAATGCCCAAAGAAAAGGGATGGAATAACATTCACCAGATAACAGTTACCGTATCTGGGTAGTAGAATTGTGGATAATATAAAAAATACTTTTGCTTCCTCTTGTAAATTTCTGTGTTGCTTAATTTTTAACAGTAATAAATTTATTGAGTGTTCTTTGTGTTATTTTGTGCTCTTGTTGTCATTTAGGCTCTGGGCATACATCTGTGAGCTGTAAGAATAAGGTCCTTGCATCATGGAGCTTACTTTCTCATTAGGAAGATAGGCTATATGTAAGAAAACAAATAAGGACAGTTTGATGAGTGGCATGTAGGGGAGGAGCAGGGTGCCTGTTCCTTAGGGTCAGAAGGGAATGAACACTGAGCTGAGCTGAGACCTGAAGGAGGAGAGGAGCCAGCCTGTGCAGTGCCAGGGAAATAGTTTCTGGACAATGGTAAAGTGGTTTCCGGGTAGGAGAGGACTCTGCACATTTGAAGAACAGAAGAGAAGCTAGTGTGCCTGAAATATAAGTGGGAGATCCTGGTGGGATGATTTTGAAGAGATTAAAGGGAATCTGAACATTAAAGATCCTGGGAGGTCCTGGAAGCCAGCTAGGATTTTATTCCACTTTCATTCGGAAGACAGACAGACAGACACACACATGCACACACATTTTCAGATTTGACCCTGCATCAGCTTGGAGTCATTTTGAGCAACCGGAGCACAACAGTTCTGAAGAGAAAGCTGACAAAGCCTGATCCTTGGATATTTCACTTATGCAAGCTAATAGATTCCTTATTTTGCCCTAATATTTTCTGCTGTCATTTTGAGCTATTAAACAGTATCTAGTCCCAGGCACCATGTCATACGTTTTGGCCCACTATCAGGAACTCTCCGTGAAATGCTATTTAGCGTCAGTGACTTTATGCAAGTTGAAGCCTATATGCTATGTTAAAAAATAGAGGAAATAGATTTTAAAATCTCAGTCCACATATACCTTTTTATTAAGTGTAACATAATTTGTAGAAAGTGAAAATATCTCTGAGGAAGTCAAGTGTGGTGGGAGATCTGTAGTCATTAGTCATTTAACTGATATCTTTAAGATATTTTTGGAAGTGGAAGTGTTATTCTCTCAGTCATGTCTGACTCTTTGCAACCCAAGGGACTACAGACTGCCAGACTCCTCTGTCCATGGGGATTCTCCTGGCAAGAATACTGGAATGGACTGACATTCCCTTCTCCAGGAGATCTTCCCGACCCAGGGATTGAACCTGGGGTCTCCTGCATTGCAGGTAGATTCTTTACCATCGAGCCACTAGGGAATCCCTAAGATATTTTTGGTGGTATGTAAATTTCTCAGTAAAAAATAGATGATGTCATAGTTATTCTTTAAATTATTAGTTCAACATAAACTCATCTAGAATTACTCTTTTTAACAAGTCACCCAGAATTCCAAGCTTTTTTCTGTACAACTGGCTTGTAAAGACACATTGTAGCATTTACTAATAAACAGCCCAGCTGAGAGCCTTGCACCTTGTAAGTATACAAAAAAGTTGTTGATTCAGCTTTGTATTCGGATAGAATTATTTACAAAAACATCATACTCTACTTGTGTGATTTTATTCATTGGTCACAAACATAAAACCCAACATAAAAGGTTTTTTTTCCTTTTTTTAAGGAAAAGAAAATCAAAACAAACATTCCCCCCTTGTGGTTAAAATTCTAATTACAAATCCTTCATCTTACAAGTGGGAAGAAATTTGATACAAAAGAGCTTTTTACCAATATTATATGTACTTTACTGACCATATTCTAAAACCAATATGGAATCTCCCAGTTTCAGATAACAGAATAAAGCCAGGCCTCAAAATTTCATTAGTGAAATCTAAAATATACACAACAAATTGGTTAAAAAAGAGAGAGAGAAAAATGTCTCGCACAAGGGTTGTGAACCAATGGAAAGCAAAGCTATGTAAAGGAACACAGTGTGGGCGCTAGGAAAGCTCCTCCTAATAGCTTTCTGGAATCATTAAGAGGAAGAGCTGAAGTAAACAAAAACCTGAAAAACATTACCGAAGTGGAGTTGGTGAGTCAGCAATCTGTAGAACTGGAAAACCCACAGGCTACAGAAATAAAAAAGAAATCTGAGGCAGTTGCAGATGCATGAAGAGGCTGAGTCCAGAGTCCTTGGTGGACAGGCCAGGCAAAGTCCTCGTCATCGTAAAGGTGCTCAAGAAGAGAGCCAAATTTACTTGCCACACAGCAATCTGGGAGTAGAACTGACTGACACCTGAATACCGGGCAAGAGCACACGCAGGGCTGTCTTTCCTTAAAAGGAACAAAGATTCCAGAAGCCCAGATCCAGCTAGAGGTTGAGAATGATCTGAAGCTCAAGTTTATCCCTGGACGTAAAGAGGACAGCCCTGCGTTAGGAAGTAAACCTGGCTGAAGGCCTTTAATAAAGGGCCAGAGGAGAGAACAAAGCCTGATTTGGCCAAAGAGGCTGCAGGCAGGCCTCGCTGAGGAAAATCTCTTCTAACCCTAACTGTCACCCTGCCCCATGCCCTCAGGCTACACGTAATTTTTCCTTCTCTGTACCTCAGAGGTCAACAAACTTTTTCTGTAAAGAGCCAGACAGTAAATATTTAGACATCCCAACATCCGATCTCCGTCACAGCTGCTCGACTCTGTTGTTGCGCCATGAAAGCAGCCGGTGACAATATGAAGTGAATGAGTAGAGCTTTGTTTCAGGAAAAATGAGTTATAAAAATTGGAGATGGGCCACTTTGTCCCTCAGGCCATATTTGCTGACCCTTGCAGTATCACTTATATAGTAAGGAAAAAACAGTGGCGTGGAAGAGAATTCAGCCACATTAAACAGCTGTCTGAAACTGGCCCTAAAGGAAGGAAAGCACGTGTGGGGAATGAGCCTCACTGTCATTCCAGGTTTCTGTCTGAGGGTATTTTCCAAACCCTGGCACAAGGGACTGGTATTCAAGAAGAGAGCAAGCAGAACAAAAAGAAAAGCATGGAAAGATACAGTGTGCAAACACCAACTGAAAAACACCTGGTGTGACTATATTCACATAGAAATATATATATATTTTTTAACTTTTATCTTATATTGGAGTATAGCCGATTAACAATGTTGCAATAGTTTTAGATGGACAGCAAAGGGACTCAGCCACACATATACATGTGTCCATTCTCCCGCATACTCCCCTCCCATCCAAGCTGCCATATAACCTGGAGCAGAGTTCCCTGTGCTATTCAGTAGTACCTTTTAGGTTATCCATTGTAAATATAGCAGAGTGTACATGTCGATCCCAAGCTCCCTAAATATCTCTTCCCCCTATTCTTCCCTGCTGGCAATCATTAGTTCGAGAACAAAATATATTATAAGGCAAGAAGTGTAAGAGTTGAAGGATATTATGTCATAGTAAAAGGGTCAATTTAAGAGGAAGGTACAATTCTAAATTAGAATATATCAAATAACATTACTTCAAAATACATAGAGCAAATATTTACAGAATTAAAACAAAGGTAGATAAATTCACAATCATAGTTGAGGATTTTAACACATTGAAATAGACATATAGGAAGAAAAAATTTAGCAGGCATATAGCTTTGGATACAACAGTTAATCAATTTGATCTCATTAACATATAGAACACTAACCTAATTCTAGGTTAGTAGATTTTTTCTTTAGGTGCCTTAAAGATATTTCTCTACAGCATTTTGTTTTTATTTTCTCTTATGTTACTTTATCTTTGTTCCTCTTTACCTAATATTTTTTTTTTTAACCTCTGTCTGTCTTTCAGGTCTTCTCAGAGTCTTAAGATTTCATATGTTTTATATGTTTTGCTCTGTTTTTTAGCTGTTTCAATTAGAAGGATAAATCTAGCCCATGTTACTCTATCTTAACCAGAAGAAGAAGCTTTTTCCATGGTATTTGGCAAGGAAGCCAGAGAGGTACAGTCTAGTTTGTTTCACGGGGCATGAGAGTCTAGCTGCTTCGAGTTCTGTGCATACAAAGGCCGGTGGCTAAGAATTCAGGACTCAACTTTCTAAGTGTGTGCTCAGTGCTCAGTCACTAAGTCGTGTCAGACTCTTTGCATGGACTGTAGCCCGTCAGGCTCCTCTGTCCATGGAATTTCTCAGGCAAGAATACTGTAGTGGGTTGCCATTTCCTGCTCCTGACCCACAGATCAAACCCACATCTCCTACGTCTCCAGCACTGTGTGCAGATTCTTTACCGCTGAGCCATTGGGAAAGTCTTTCTAAGCATATATTTTAATTTAAAACTCTTATTTTGCTCTGTGTTCTCATTCCATATACCATTGTGCTTTTTCTCCAGCTCTAGGTTTCTGAAGCCTGATCTAAACCTCCTGTATTGTATCTTTCTCATTTTTTTTTTTATATTTGCATGCACTCAGCCTGCCATATTGACCACAAAACCTTGCTTTTATATTTTTAATGCTGGTCAATTCTCTTAGCAGGTCTATATATTTATTTTTACTCAAGGAATCAAATTATTTAGTATAGTTCTAAAAAAGAGTAAAGCAATCTAATGCTTAGTTAACATTATCCAGACTTCCTCACATTTCACTTAGCTTTGGGAGTCCATTTAATTATTTTACATATCTTATGCACTTTTATTCACATTTTATGCACATTTGAATTACATGCATTTGAAGTCATCCCACTAAGAAACAGTAATAAAGTTTCATTTTGTAAAATATTTGAAATAACAACAATTAAAATTAATTAATGATAATCAATTAATCCAATTATCAAAAGCAATTCATTAAAATCAGTCCAAAATTGCTACTCTCCGAATTAGCTCTGAGTGCATGCTAGTTTTGCTTTTGCCACATGATGGCGTCACTTTAGCTAATAATTATGAATATCATTTTCCAAAAGAATTCTGTCTTAAATTATGTATCTTCTGAATCTACTAAGACTTTGTAAATTATTCTTTTGTATATATAAACTGTGACCACCCAGTTTGTACGACTGACTAATCCAGTAGTTTGAACTATGGAATAATCAGGTCTAATCTATCAAGATTCTCCACAGATCCTTCACGATGGGCACCTGAAGCTGTTGTTTACTAAAAGTTTTTGCTGTCAAGTTCAGAGATGTCCTTATGAAATGCCAAGGGAGTTGTACAAATTCCAGTGCTCTGCTCTTATTGATATATAATTAAGTCAGCTAGGAATGCTTACTGTGTGAATGTAAATGCTGAGAGATTAAAATATACCCTGATCAATAATCAAAGATAAAATACTGGGGGAAGATGGAGATAGTTCCCTGATTCATAAGGTAAGCTTATCAGGGATAATCAATGAATACAGTGTAACTATATACAGGAAACAGTTAACTTTTCTTTCTCAATGCTTATGAAGCCTTAAACATCAAGGATCCTTTCTGGCTGTGGCTCCACTTTTGTATGGTTTCTGTCCCTTAAGTGAAAATACCTAGCATTTTTAGAGCCTTCTACATACCATGCTCTGTGCATATTTTCTTATATCATTGAATTCTTACTGCAACCCTCTGAGGTAAGTATAATCCTTCTCATTTTACAGATGAAGGAAGCACAGACATTTACCTGGGGTCATTCATCTAGCAAATAACAGAATCAGGGTTTGAATCTGGCTCCTTTGTGCCCCCCCAAACCCACACGTTACTACTCCCCTGGGATGCTTCATGTCTCCCTTGAATATGTGACCCTAGGCCTTCTACCATTTCTCATGTGAATTGGCATCCACTTGTAATTATGCTTAACAATTTTTTGCTAAAGATAATTTGTATATTCCATGATTATTTATAACTGTTCAAAAATAATGGTGAAAGGGCATAGTATGTCTATTACGCTCCAGTGTCCCCATTAACGTGCACTTTAAATGGCCCTGTGAAGGTTCTGAGAGTATACTTGATGGAGTAATTCCAGAGGGACATACAGACTTGCACTGAATGGGTTCAAATTTGCACAGCTATCATGGGGCTGAAGATTAGTTCATTCAGCAGGACTGGATTACATAGAGGAGCTTTAGAATCTCAGAGTTGGAAAGGATGATGAAGATCACTGAGTCCAAATAACTGACCTTGAATGCTCTCTGCTGTAGGCCTACCAAGCAGTTGGCCACCCACTCCTTGAATACCTTGAATGCCAGAGAATTCTGGAGCCCGAGAATCACTTTCAGTCTTGGACTAGTGTGACTGTTCTTTACATTCTGACATACAGCAGGGACAGCCAGCTGCTAAGAATATGGAGGTGGTCATGGTGGTTAAAATTGGTGGAGGACTTCCCATTTGATCGAAGCTGGTTCAGGAGCTGGGTCAAAACCTATTCCTGGAGGAGGGCCATCAAGAGAAGTTTTGGGAGGGGAGATGCTGTACAGACATTTAAAGTTTGTGAAAAGTATTTTTATTTGTGTTTAAACACACCTGTTTGGTTCAGTTTTTTGAGGTGAAATATAAATGTACCTAAACGAGGCCTCATCAATTTTTAAGTTCTTAGAAGAGCCAACTCAGATAACAGATCAAAATCTATTTAAGAAAAAAAGCCATAATGTAAATAAATCTGTGAGGACCATCACTGTGCTACATATTAAAATCTCCTCCTGGACTTCAGGTTTAAACAAAACCATATGATTAATTTAAAGTCATCAAAAGTGTCTGGCAAAAACATATCTATGATTGGTATGCTTTAATACTGTGTAGATTTTCCTTTCCAACTAAATAGCTAAAATAATCATTTCCACAAGAGGGCACCAGTTGCTACCTTATTTTCAGAACAAATAGGGGCTCAGTTTTGGAATGCAAAATAGGCTGTTGTTAACATTTTACATTTACACAGGCACGACATATATATTTCAACGTAATCCACATATTCTACTTGGGAAAATCACCTCCACTGTTACTGTCTCTCAAAACGTGAGATTTTACGTTTCAAAAAGCTGCAGTTCCTAGTTGACATAAAAAATAATCTCTCACATTTAATTCCAGTATTATTTAATTTTTAAAAATAAATACAAAATGCATTTTAGAAATGAATTGATTCTATTCATATGTTTACGATTTCCTTAAAATATGAAATTTGGGCAAGATTTCTTTGCTTTAGATGACAAAACAAAAATGTTTCCATTTTCTCTGTTTTATAAACAAATCTAAGGGTAGAAGGCCTCAGCAATGCCTGAGGGTGTTGCTAAATTCATAAGTTACTCAAAATTTGGCAGATTCTCCAAAGCACCTGATGTTGCTCTTTGAAAATGATTCATGAATCTCTGGTGGTTACTCCTAGCATGAGCATCCTGGTTTACATATACACACACCCCGATGCTTACAACATTTCATACACTTAGATTTCTTCCATCCTCCATCTTTCACACTGAGTCTTTCACTTGCTCTGTGCAAAGAATAACAGGAAAATTGGCATGAAAATCTGCTTACTCCCTGGGACAACAGTGTCAAGTTAGTCTCTTCTAGGAAATGCAAGAACCTTCTTACTTTGGTATGTTTTTCCATAGTATTGGTGTCTGTGCACAAAGAAGGAAGTTCTCAGCAATAAAAATAGTATTTATTGGACACCTAACCGTGTCAGGCATTATACAATAATAATTGAAATAGGCACAATTTATTTTATCCTCTTAACAACCCGATGACTTGGGTATTAACATTCCCATTTTATAGCTGGGAAAACTGAGAAACTAAGTCTCAGATAATTTACGTGTACCTGGTCACGTTCCTTTGCTCCGACAGAGCCAGGACTTGGATCCAGTTCTGTACTATTCCAAGGTCCTAAACTTTAAACCATTAGTCTTCATGCCCCACTGAAACCTGGCAATAACTTCATTGTATTGCCAGACTCATATTTCAGCCTCAGGTCCTAAAGTGCAGGACAACCCTCAGGTTGTTTGAGCAAGGGTAGATGTGGAACTCTATGACCTCCTTTGAAGAATGTCATGGGAAGTGGGGGAGATGGAGAAAAGTCATTTCCAATCTTCACCTGGCTCTGAAAGTGGCATCAGCCACCTCCAAACACTCTGACTGGGTCAGGACTGGGCACATGACCTAAGTCACATTCCAGGACTTTTGTTTGAGCAGCTGGGAAAGTGGACTCTCCTCTGCTGGTGTCTGATGAGTTAATCCTCGAGTGAGTTTCCATAAGAGCCCCAAGACTCCCCCACCTACCACTTCTCACCCAGAGAAAACACGAGGAAGTTGGAGACCCAAGAACACCATTTGAACCAGGAATCAATACAATCTGAAGTTAAGTAACACAATATACCTCCTCGCTGGCAGATCTATTTGGGGTCAAGTTTTCTGTCCCTCACAACTGGATGTGCTCAAGCTGATGCAATTAGCACAAATACAACGGTGCCGCAGATACTGAGCAGATTTTCCCAAGCTTGGCACCAACAACAGAGAACACCGCTTGTGAAATCACAAAGTGCCTGTATTCTGACAACAGCGGCCAGCAGTCGACCAGACAACTCTCCTGGGGCTTACAAAGTGTCTGTAGAACTGACCTACCCACAAGTGACTGTCTCCCATCCTCCAGTCTGGAGGGCAGAGGACTGGGTAGAGGAAAGGGTGAGAGTCGATGGATTCCTTGTCCTCGGGGAAACTGTCGGGTATAAATGAAAGATGATTCTCCCCCTTCCCCAGGGAGAAGAGGAGGGCCTTCCGGTCACCAAGGCAAGTGAGAGTGAGACTGCAGGAGAATGGCTCAGCCTGGGGTTGCACTTGGATGGATGCCCTGGTGAGATATCTGCCTAGGCAGTGAACTGGCTCATCTGTCCCTGTGACCATCTGGAGGGGGGACCTAAAGAGAGACAGCAGAAGGGAGATGGGGGGCAGTCTCCTCTTCCACCGTTTGGTGGCAAAGATGAGTGAGTTGACTGTGAGTCAAGTGGTTGCCACAGAAAGTAGCCAGGTTTGGGGCATCTTGCTCAGCCCATGGTGGTGACCTCCTGGCAACAGGGGTCCAGTAACGAGAAGTTTTGGGTGGGGTACCAGCCAATCGGAGGTGGAGGAATTGGACTGAGAGCTGGCTCTCCTGGCCAGGGAACTGTGGAATGGACAGGTCCTACAAGGCCCTCTGAGAGATTCATACATGGACCACACAAGAAAGATCACAAAGGAAGGATGGGATTAAATCAAATTTGAGACTGATGCTTTAAAATAAATGAGTTTTAATGATTCAAATGACTGGAAATTTATGGGATCGATCCCAGATGGTATTAAGGGACAAGAAATGGAGAATGAATGAGGCACAGTTGAAGGCGGTGACTGGAAGAAATAAACTCTTTATAAATTTCTACCCCACAGAGTTGAGACTGCTTAGAAACTCTAACGAGAGATTGGAGAATTCTTCTGTCACCATACAGACATCTGAAAATGTACCAGGAGGCAAGAGAAACTTTGGCACTAGGTCAGAAGTAGCCATGACAAATGTGGCACCAATATTTCTGTCCAAAGTTTTACTGCACTGCTGGTCTTTCTATAAATCCTATTTCAGAAGACTTTGCTAGAACAGATTTGGGGTGCAGAAGGTTAGGGTAAGCGGAAGGTCAAAGTGCATGTTCAGTGGTTACCTCGGTTGCATTAAACTGGATAACCAACCAATATCTATTTAGACTCTCATTTTGAGAAGCCATAAGACATCAGTTGCTCTTTCCTCTGTGAAAGTCACGTCTCTTATTTTCTATGTGTTGGGAGGTGTTGTTGCTGCTTTTATATAGATAACTCTCACCCTTAAAATGTTTGCATTGGCAATGGGGACTTCTAGGCTAACTTTAAAGGCCAGTGAGATACGAGAGAATGAGGGTAGTGACCAAGGTTTGCACTCAGATATCTAGAGGAACCAGCAAGCAGGAGATGTGGCAGTGACAGGGGCTGGGAGCACGCACTGCAGTGCACATGGCTCATCCCATGACATAGCTGCTGCTGAACAGCACTGTGCTATTGCCATGTGAGCATGTGTACCCAGTTTGGCCAAGACTAACAATTTTTCAAGAGAAATGAAAAATTCAGGTTATTATATAAATCTCATAATCTTTAAGTACTGGCAATTATTCAAACAATTTTAAACAGCACTATATAGGGGCCAAATGAAACATATCTCTGAGCTGACATGGCTGATGGGTTGCCAGCAACTTCTGCCATAGGTAATGTGAGAAGGTGGTCGGGATTGAAAATGGAATGAAGGCTCAGGACCTGTCAATCATTATTGATCTAGAATTAGAGAAGAGGCAGCTTTGGACCAGAGGCATCTCTCAGATTGGAAACAGGAATTTTGTAGGAGGTCTGAAGGGTAGAGGAAGTGGAATAAATTCTGCTAATGTTAAGAATGAGGCACGAGTGCCCCTAGGATAATTTCACACACTACAAATCAGCTACAGGTTAGTCTCTAGCACCACTCAGAACGGGTGAGGAGAACTGAGATCCAACTAAAGCTAGGACCTGCTTTGGTAACACAAAACTGAATGGGCTGTAGATAAGATCAAGAAGATTTTTTAAAAATGGACCAAGGAATGGCAGAGAATTCCTAAAACATAGAAGTATCAGAGACATCTTGGATGATATAAATGAACTTATTGATAAAACAGAAATAGAGTCACAGATGTGGGAAACAAACTTATGGTTACCAGGGACAAAGGGGAGAGGGATAAATGGGGAGACTGGGATTGACATACATATACAGCTATAAATAAACTAGACACTGAACGGGAACCTGCTATATGGCACAGGAACTGCTCCTCAATACTCTGTAACAACTTATATAAGAAAACAATCAAAAAAAGAATGGATATATGTACATATTTGACCAATTGGGCTTCCCAGATGGCTCAGTGGTAAAGCATATACCTGCCATTGCAGGAGATGCAGGTGATGTGGGTTCGATCCCTGGGTCAGGAAGATCCCCTGGAGCAGGACATGGCAACCCACTCCAGTATTCTTGCCTGGGAAACCCCATGAACTGTAGCTCATGGAGTCACAAAAAATCGGACAAGACTGAGTGACTGAGCACACACATAACTGATTCACTTTGCTGTACACTTGAAGCTAACGTGACATTGTAAATTAACCATACTCAATAAAAAAAAGTTTTTATTACTCATAAAAAAAGAGAGAGACATCTTGGAAGAGGAGAAAGATACAAATGCAAAGTTCCTGCAAAAATGCTTGAAATCCAGAGGAAGACTCCATGTCTCCATGAGAGCCAAAAGGCCAAATGTCTTCCTCCCCCAGAATAGTGTCACAGAGCTGAGTGGGGTGTAGGAGAATTAGGGACACATTCATTGGTCCATGTACAGCAATGAGATCACAGCAGGAGACACACTGTTCTGAGAAAATGCTAGGCCTAGAAGTTGGCCTTGAGATGACCATCTTGGTTAACCATCCAATCTAAACAAGGCTGGATTTATAAATTTCTTAGACAAGAATTTGGAAAACTAAGCAGTGGCCACAGGACTGGAAAAGGTCAGTTTTCATTCCAATCCCAAAGAAAGGAAATACCCAAGAATGCTCAAACTACTGCACAATTGCACGTATCTCACACGCTAGTAAAGTAATGTTCAAAATTCTCCAAGCCAGACTTCAGCAATACATGAACTGTGAACTTCCAGATGTTCAAGCTGGTTTTAGGAAAGCCAGAGGAACCAAAGATCAAATTGCCAACATTCGCTGAATCATCAAAAAAGCAAGAGCGTTCCAGAAAAACATCTATTTCTGCTTTATTAACTATGCCAAAGCCTTTGACTGTGTGGATCACAATAAACTGCAGAAAATTCTGAAAGAGATTGGAATACCAGACCACCTGACCTGCCTCTTGGGAAAGCTGTATGCATGTCAGGAAGCAACACTTAGAGCTGGACATGGAACAACTGGTTCAAAATAGGGAAAGGAGTATGTCAAGGCTGTATATTGTCACCCTGTTTATTTAACTTATATGCAGAGTACCTCATGAGAAATGCTGGGCTGCATGAAGCACAGGCTGGAATCAAGATTGCCGGGAGAAATATCAATAACCTCAAATATGCAGATGACAACACCCTTATGGCAGAAAGTGAAGAGGAACTAAAAAGCCTCTTGATGAAAGTGAAAGAGGAGAGTGAAAAAGTTGGCTTAAAGCTCAACATTCAGAAAACTAAGACCATGGCATCTGGTCCCATTACTTCATGGCAAATAGATGGGGAAACAGTGGAAACAGTGGCAGACTTTATTTTTAGGGGCTCCAAAATCTCTGCAGATGGTGATTGCAGCCATGAAATTAAAAGACGCTTACTCCTTGGAAGGAAAGTTATGACCAACCTGCTGCTGCTGCTAAGTCGCTTCAGTCGTCTCTGACTCTGTGCGACCCCATAGACAGCAGCCCACCAGGCTCCACCATCCTGGGATTCTCCAGGCAAGAACACTGGAGTGGGTTGCCATTTCCTTCTCCAATGCATGGAAGTGAAAAGTGAAAGTGAAATTGCTCAGTCATATCCAACTCTTAGCGACCCCATGGACTGCAGCCTACCAGGCTCCTCCGTCCATGGGATTTTCCAGGCAAGAGTACTGGAGTGGGTTGCCATTGCCTTCTTCATGACCAACCTAGACAGCATATTAAAAAGCAGAGACATAACTTTGTCAACAAAGGTCCGTCTAGTCAAGGCTATGGTTTTTCCAGTAGTCATGTGTGGATGTGAGAGTTGGACTGTAAAGAAAGCTGAATGCCAAAGAATTGATGCATTTGAACTGTAGTGTTGGAGAAGATTCTTGAGGGTCCCTGGGACTGCAAGGAGATCCAACCAGTCCATCCTAAAGGAGATCAGTCCTGGGTATTCATTGGAAGGACTGATGTTGAAGCTGAAACTCCAATACTTTGGCCACCTGATGTGAAGAGCTGACTCATTTGAAAAGACCCTGATGCTGGGAAAGATTGAGGGCAGGAGGAGAAGGGGACGATAGAGGATGAGATGGTTGGATGGCATCACCGACTCAAGGAACGTGAGTTTGGGTAGGTTCCGGGAGTTGGTGATGGATAGGGAGGCCTGGCATGCTGCGGTTCATGGGGGTCGCAGAGAAGCGGACATAGCTGAGCGACTGAACTGAACTGAAGACAAGAACTCATCTAGCATTTGGATTATTGTAATTGCCTCGTAGTTGGTCTCCCTGCTTAGGAACTTGATCCCTACATTCTGTTCTCAACATTGTAAGCCAAAGCGGTCTTTTTAAGACTTAAATCTGATCATATCACTCTTCAAAAAATCTTCCATTGTTTCCCATTTACTTGGAGTAAATGCCAGAAGCCTTAATATAGACAACAAGGCCTTGATCTGGCCTCAGCTCTCTATTGTCTAATGTCATTTCCCCCAACCCTACACACCTGTGCCCATTCTGTTTCAGTCACACAGGCTGAAGACATTCCCTGAACACATCAGCACCCTGAGGACATTTGCACTGCCTGTATCCTCTGTCTAAAGGGCTCTTTTCCCAGACGTCTGCATAGTGCACACTTTCTTCCTGCTTAGTGATCACAGCATCCTTTACTGACCACGCAGTGCAAAGCGGCCCTCCCACCTAGCATTCTCTTTCCCCATAATCTGCTTATTTGTCTTGTATCATTTATCGCTACCTGGCATATTGTTTTTCATTTATTTGTTTATAATCATCTCTTTCCACTAGAATGCAAACTCCATTAGGATTTTGTCCACTGATATACCCTCGGAGTCAAGACCAGTGCCTGACATATAGTGGGTGCCTGACAAAAATTTGTGGAATGAAGAAGTGAATGAGTGAATGAACAAAGTAAGGAAACGTCCAATAACATCTGAAAAGACTGACAGTCACAGGTGCGGAAATTACTTTCAAATAATTTTGAAAGAAATTTGGAACTTTTGGACTGTTTCCAAAATTAAAAAAAGAAAAGATTACCCGTGTATTTTCCTCCACTGTGATGAGTAATGTTAATGACATGAAGTTGAAAGAATGGGTGGTTGCTTTCTGGAAAGAAGGAAGGCTGACTCCTTGCAAACTGTTGAAAGATCTGAAAGGAGCAGATAAAGTTCCAGGCTTGTATGAAGAAATTGGCTCTCAACTTGGCCAGCAAAGGACCCATATGTGGGTTTACAACTGAGAGGACATTATGTCTAAAAACTGTTACCGAGCTTGTGCCAGAATCGGTAATCAAGACCTGTGACTTTTCTGGATTTCTTAACTTTTAAAGAAAAGTCTACGATTTAAATATATTTCTTCAGAATTTTGGCTGTCATCAAGACCTAGCAGTGACAGCGGTCTCTAGGGAGTGATAGTCGGCTTTCCTTGTTTGCTAAGCATGTCTTCCTCGTAATACATATTTATAAAACATGAGGGAGAGAGAGAGGAAAATATTTGAAACATATTCTCCCAAAGCTTTCCTCCCACCTTCCTTCTCTCTTTTTCTAAGGCCATAGATATGTCTATCTGTACATATGTGTAAGTTTATTTATTTCCCCTCATGGATTTGTTTATCCTCATCTACCCTTTGCTTCCACAAGTGGGTGGGAAGGGACTAGGCACAGGATGAGTAACTTAATTCATTACCTAATATTAGGCATTTAACATCACATTAATCAAATGGCCTCAGCTAGAAAAGACCAAGGGACAGAAATGACTCCCATGTTGCAGCAATAAATGTCTATGTTTGATTTGGGCAAGACCTTACCATTTTTAAGATTTATATTTGCTTAATGTTTTGAATTTTAACTTTATTTAGTTTCAAAAGTTTTTCAAGTTCCAGTGTAGAAAACAGATCTTTGTTTTTAGAATAATTTTTTAATTCAAGTTTAATAAACTCAAGATGGGGAAATGACTCAAAAACAATGAAATATGTTTTTCTAAGAAGCATATTAGGTTATAATAAGAAGAAAACATGTGAATAAAACCTCAAAGAATATAATTTTTATTAGAATATTTTCTGGGCCCAGAGTTCCTACTAGAATATATAGAATTATGTACCCGATTCTCATTACATGGAACAAAAGCAATGTAAAAAAGCACTACCCAACAGTCAAAATGTGCCCAGAGACACAAGAATTGCTTCATTCCTTGAAATTTACAAAAACCTCATTAGGCTGTCCTGAAATTGGTGGAACTTTTCATAACCTCTTCACAGTGAGTGAGTACTCTTTGACGCTATTTATGGAATCCTTCCTATTTCACCCCTTCTCCATGTCTGTTGCTCCCAACCTACTTGACACTTTTGAAAGCCAGAATTCACTTGCTTTATTCATTTATCTACTCATTTAGAAAAATAGATAAACACCTAGGTTCAATCCCTCCCCAAGAAGAAATAATGACATATGAGTCAGATTTTAGTCAACGATTACAATTTAGAACATCAATAATTGTATTATGGGACTTGGTGTGATCTTGGTTGCATGAAGCCAAGTTTCACGGGAATTCAAGAAGGAAGCTATCACTTCCAGTAAGAGCAGAAAAATCTTCATGAAGGACGTGACATGTAAGCTGGACATCCAAGACTATACAGCAAGACTAGAGACAACAAAAAGAGGGCAGTGTTGGCAGAAGAATACAAAAAAAAAATAAGAAAGGAATTCCACACAGAAGAAATAGCAGGAGCCAAATCACTGATGCAGGAAAGGCCAGGGCATGTTCTAGACATGGAAATAATGAAGATTTTTCTGAAACATAGTGATCAGGTAGCCAAGAAAACACAGATATGTATGGAAGGACAAGTTCAAATCAGATAGTGTAGGTGTTTGAATGCAAAGCTGAATTAGGAATAATATCATATGCAAGAAACAGAAAACCTGATTAAAACATAAACACAATGTATTGTTTTCTTAACAATACATCCAAAAGTAGGCAGTCTCGGGGTTGTGTCACCAGTTCAACAGAATCCTCAAGGACCAAAGTCTTTATACTACTCTGCCATCTTTAGGGACTTTTTATCCCTGTATCTGTCTCCATGTGGTGACAAAATGGATGCCGGATCTACAGTCATTATGATCATATTCAATATAGGAAACAGGAAGAAAGAACAGCAACAACCACCTATGTTCTTTTTATCAGAAAATCAATCTTCCCAAGAATCTCCAGTGGTCTTATATCTCATTGTTTACAAATGAGTCAGTGGCCACTTGCAAGTGAAAGAGAGGCTGAGACAAGAAGCATGTGTTTTCCAGCTTTTGCACTTGGGTGGCAAAGAATAAACGGCTGTTGTTTTAGCAAGTCAACCTGCCCAAGCAAGCATGGAGTCCATGGATCTTAGTGGCAATTATTTTCAAAAGACTTTCAGAAGAAAAACAACACACAAACTTCAATAATTGTTCTGGTGGTGATATGAAGAATGGATAGACAGCTGAGAGACTAAAAGCAAATAGAAAAATTCAGAGCACGTCCTATTTTAAACATGTTTAATTTGAGGTCTTTTTATACACGTATATATACATACACGGGCTTCCCAGGTGGTGAAGTGGTAAAGAATTCTCCTGCCAATGCAGGAGACACAAGAGACATGGGTTCGATCCCTGGGTCAGGAAGATCTCCTGGAGAATGGAATGGCAACCCACTCCAGCACTCTTGCCTGGAGAATTCCAGGAACAGAGGAGCCTGGCTGGCTACAGTCCATAGAGTCGCAAAGAGTCAGACAGGACTGAAGCGACTGAATGTGCGTGTACACACACACATACACACACACACGTATATTCATTCCCAATTGGAGTAGCTTGATGATGAGAGTGGATTTGTGTTCGTCTGTGTCTCCTGTCTTTGACTGGCTTTGCAGTCACACTTTGCCCATAACACTGCTATAAGTGGGCACCACTGTGCCTGAGTTACAGATGCTTACCTGCCTGCCTGAAGCCATCTCCACTTGAACTTCTCACAACCTTCTCCAATTTATCACTTGCAACAATGAATTTAAATGGCCACCACAACTAAAGTAATCTGTGGCCAAAGGTATATTTTTGTATTGTGTTGAAGCATTCTATATTATTAGAAAAAATAGGAAGCCTGTTTGTATTATTTTAGAGAAACATGACATAGACAAAAATGACTTTAAGGCTAAATTTGAGGTAGAATAAACTTTATTCTTTTGCTGTGCTATCCACAATTATAATGTGTTTATAATTCAGGTAATATTTTGATTATGTATAGTGCAAAAAATTCAACATGCTATTTATACTTAAATGTCAAAGGAAAATTTACCATTCACGTTTGTCAAAATTTGCATGTTACCTTCTGAATTTGGTTGGTGAGCAAATTTTGAAGCAATAAATGTTATAATTTTCCTACCACAAGTATGCCAGGTATTAGAATGGCTGATGGAAGCAAGATGTCTACCACACTACATCATTTATTCTTTATTTGTTTATGCTGTATAAGTTGTATAAGCTCTTCAAACTGGTTTTAGATTGAAATGGAAATAATTCAGTAAATAAATAAGAACAAGATATGCTAGAAAAATGGTTACAGAATCAGGAGCCTAGCTTTCATAATAAAGGATGATGGAACCTGAGGCCTGAAGTGTAATCTGTTGAACCACAGCACTGTGACGGCCCTTGTTCCTGCTTCCTGAGTGTTGGTATAGCAGAGTGGTTAATAGAAAGGCCATGGAATCAGAAGGGCAGGGTTTGAGTTCTGAACCCATAACATGGCTTCCCCACTGGCTCAGCTGTAAAGAATCCCCCTGCAATGCAGGAGACTCGAATTCAATCTCTGGGTCAGGAAGATCCCCTGGAGGAGGAAATGGCACCCCCCACTCCAGTATTCTTGCCTGGAGAAATCCCATGGACAGAGGAGCCTGGTGGGCTGCAATCCACGGGGTCACACGAGTCGAGCATAACTTAGCAACTACACCACCACCACCCATAACATTACGGCCTTCTGACTGTGGGGAAGTTAGTTCACTTTCCCGCGACACAGTTTCCTCATCCATAAACAAAAGGATTACTGCGAGGATGCAGGGAGATTATCTCCACAGAGCCTGAGAAACAGAGCCTGGAGCACGCTGCTGCTGCTAGACAGGGCTGCTCAACTCCCCGACTGCCGCCGCCACTAACACGCTGGTCCTACGACTGCCAGGGCACTGCTTCACCACCACCACCGCTAGCACCGCACCACCACCACACTGCTGCTGTTCCACTACTATCACTAACACCACCACGACTGCTGCTGTTATTACACCACCGCCACGACCACCACACTACTGCTGCTGGTCCTGTTCCTGCTGCCACTGCTGCAGCCACCGCTACCTGACTACCATTACTACTGCTGTCACTCCTTGGACAGCCAAGGTGGAAACGTTTGATAGAAAAATTAACAAGAGAATCCCAGAGCCTTTTTTTTTTTTTTTTTTTTTTTAGGATCCTCAAATGATCTGGCTGGCAATGACCTCAGGTGACCCGTCAGCAGCATCTGGTGTAGTCCTTTCCTTCTCCTCAAATCGCTGCTTTTTCTTGGCATCCAAGACACTGCACTCTTTTGATCTGTTTTTTTTTTTCTCTGTATCACTGGCTATTCCTTCTCTGCCTCCATTGTTGGTTCTTATTCTTTTTCCTGAACTTCTAATACACTGCAGTATTACTGTTTGTATTAGGGTATTCGTTCTGAGGCTCAATATTTGATTCTTTCATCTTTAGTCATTCCTAAAGAAACATTATTCAGTCCCATGGTTGTAAATATCAGCGGTTTGCTGAGGACTCCAGCCCAAACCTCTCTCTCAGATGTTAGTCTTCAAAAAAAAATTTTTTTAAGTTGAAGTATAGTTAATTTACAATGTTCCATTAGTTTCTGATATACAGCAAACTGATTCAGTTATACATATGTATATATTCTTTTTAATTATAATTTTATGTAAATATTGAATACAGTTCCCTATGCTATACAGTAGGACCTTGTTGTTTATATATTTTACATTTATAGTAGTTTGTATATGCTAATCCAAAACTTGTAATTTATCCCTTCCCCTTTTCCCCTTTGCTAACTATTTGTTTTCTATGTCTGTGAGTCTGTTTCTGCTTTGTAAATAAGTTCATTTCTATCATAGTTTAGATTCCAAATATAAGTGATATATAATATTTGTCTTTGTCTGACTTACTTCAATTAGTATGATAATCTCTAGGTACATCCATCTTGTTGCAAATGGCATTATTTGATTCTTTTATATGTCTGAGTAATACACATATATATGTATATGTGTATGTGTGTGTGTGTGTACATCACATCTTCTTTATCCATTCATCAGTTAATAGACATATAGGTTGCTTCCATGTCTTAGCTACAGTAAATAGTGCTGCTCTCAACATTGGGGTGCGTGTGTCCTTTCAAATTAGAGTCTTCTCTAATCCCATGAGTGGGACTGCAGGGTCAGATGGTAGGTTCATTTTTAATTTTTTAAGGAAGCTCCATATTGTTCTCCATAATGGCTGTACCAGTTTACATTCCTACCAACAGTGTAGGGGGATTCCCTTTTCTCCACAGCCTCTCCAGCATTTATTGTTTGTAGATTTTTTGATGATGGCCATTCTGATTGGTATGAGGTGGTACCTCATTGCAGTTCTGATTTGCATTTCTCTAGCAATTAGTGATGCTGAGCATCTTTTCTTGTGCTTCTTGGCCATCTGTAAGTCTTCCTTGGAGAAAAGTCTGTTTAGGTCTTCAGCCCATTTTTTGATTGAGTTTTGTTGCTGTTGTTGTTGTTGTGTGAGCTGTCAAACATTAGTCTTGATATAAAACTGCTTATTTCACATTTCAGCTTTGAAGTTTAACAGAAATTTGAAATGACTAAAATTTAATTCTTGCTTTCAAGAAAACATCTCCACACACAATCTTCCTATTTCTGTGTATAGCAATTCCATTATTCCAGTCATTCAGACCAAAAACCTCAGACTGACCCTTGACTCCTCTCCTTTACTCTTCTCCACCCTTGATTTCATCAAGAAATCATGTTTCAGTCCCAACACTGAAAGTAAATATGGGCTCTGACCAATTCACACCACCTCCACTCTACTATTGGAGAAGGAAATGGCAACCCATTCCAGTATTCTTGCCTGGAGAATCCCATGGATGGAGGAGTTTGGTGGACTACAGTCCATGGGTCGCAAAGAGTTGGACATGACTGAGCGACTTCACTTTCCACTCTACTATCTTGGTCCAAGCAACCACGGTCTCTTACCTGGACATCCAAAATAGCCTCTACTACAGCTTGTTTGCCAAAATAGTGGCAATTATTTCCCTCACTATATCGTACTCCTTTGTAATGTGTCTTTGTGGCTTTTCCTATCAAGATGTATAATCTGTTGCTCCCAATGAACACTCCATGACTTGCTTCAACTAACAAAATATGCCCCAGGTAATGGCATACCAGTTCAGAGCCTAGGCCTCAAGAGATCTTGAACTCTTCTTGGTAGATCAGACAGAAGTAACTTTTTTTAAAAAATTGCTGCACCAGGTGTTCATCGTAGCGTGCAGGCTCTTTGTTGCAGTGCTCGGGTTTCTCTAGTTGTGGCACACAGGCTTAGCTGCCCCGCAGCATGTGGGATCTTAATTACCAAACAAGGATTAAATCTGCATCCCCTGCATTGGAAGGTGGCTTCTTAACCACTGGGCCACCAGAGAAGTTCCCAGAAATAATTTTTTAAAAAATCATAATGTAGAATCAGATCTCAATCTGGCTCAACACTCTACAAAGAGCCTGTAAAGCTCTACTTCATCTGGCTTCCTGTTACATGCTCACATCCCCTAGTACTCAACACTTTATGCTCTCCATTCCAGTCACACCAGCTTCCTTGCTATTCTGTGAACACACCAGATACACTCCTGCATTAGGATCTTTACTCCAGTTGCTTGCTCTGCTTGAAATGCACTTTCTCCAGGAGTCCCCTGGCTAACCTTCCCACTATTTTCTGATAGTCTCTCAAATCTCACCTTCTCAATGAGGCATCCTCTGTTTAATAAAACAGCCTATTCCCATCCCCAACATTCCCAGTACCCCTTATCCTGCTCTACATTCCCCACTTTTTCTTTCACACTTTTATATTCTAATATACTATATACATTCAATTCAGTTCAGTTTAGTCGCTCAGTCGTGTCCGACTCTTTGCGACCCATGAACCACAGCATGCCAGGCCTCCCTGTCCATCACCAACTCCCAGGGTCCACCCAAACCCATGTCCATTGAGTCGGTGATGTCATCCAACCATCTCATCCTCTGTCGTCCCCTTCTCCTCCTGCCCTCAATCTTTCCCAGCATCAACGTCTTTTCAAATGAGTCAGCTCTTTGCATCAGGTGGCCAAAGTATTGGAGTTTCAGCTTCAATATCAGTCCTTCCAATGAACACCCAGGACTGATCTCCTTTAGGATGGACTGGTTGGATCTCCTTGCAGTCCAAGGGACTCTCAAGAGTCTTCGCCAACACCACAGTTCAAAAGCATCAATTCTTTGGTGCTCAGCTTTCTTTGTAGTCCAACTCTCACATCCATACATGACTACTGGAAAAACCATAGCCTTAACTAGACGGACCTTTGTTGGCAAAGTTATATCTCTGCTTTTTAATATGCTGTCTATGTTGGTCATAACTTTCCTTCCAAGGAGTAAGTGTCTTTTAATTTCATGGCTGCAATCACC
The DNA here is from genome assembly GCF_027580195.1 of Bos mutus. Classification (NCBI taxonomy): domain Eukaryota; kingdom Metazoa; phylum Chordata; class Mammalia; order Artiodactyla; family Bovidae; genus Bos; species Bos mutus. The sequence continues at coordinate 12,314,036 of NC_091636.1, forward strand.
ATCTGCACTGATTTTGGAGCCCAGAAAGATAAAGTCAGCCACTGTTTCCACTGTTTCCCTATCTATTTGCTATGAAGCGATGGGACTGGATGCCGTGATCTTTGTTTTCTGAATGTTGAGCTTTAAGCCAACTTTTTCACTCTCCTCTTTCACATTCATCAAGATGCTCTTTAGTTCTTCTTCACTTTCTGTCACAAACGTGGTGTCATCTGCATATCTGAGGTTATTGGTATTTCTCCCGGCAATCTTGATTCCAGCTTGTGCTTCATCCAGCCCAGCATTTCTCATGATGTACTCTGCATATAAGTTAAATAAGCAGGGTGACAATATACAGCCTGACGTACTCCTCTTCCTATTTGGAACCAGTCTGTTGTTCCATGTCCAGTTCTAAGTGTTGTTTCCTGATGTGCATACAGATTTCTCAAGAGTGAGGTCAGGTGGTCTGGTATTCCCATCTCTTTCAGAATTTTCCTCAGTTTGTTGTGATCCGCACAGTCAAAGGCTTTGACATAGTCAATAAAGCAGAAATAGATGTTTTTCTGGAACTCTCTTGCTTTTTTGATGATCCAGCGAATGTTGGCAATTTGATCTCTGGTTCCTCTGCCTTTTCTGAAACCAGCTTAAACATCTGGAAGTTCATGGTTCATGTATTGCTGAAGCCTGGCTTGGAGAATTTTGAACATTACTTTACTAGCATGTGAGATGACTGCAATTGTGTGGTAGTTCACTATATAAATTATATATGCACATATTTACATACACATACACATATATATATGAAAGTGAAGTGAAAGTGTTAGTCACTCAGTCATGTCTGACTCTTTGCGACCCCACAGACTGTAGCCTGCTGGCTCTTCTGTCCATGGAATTCTCCAGGCAAAAATATTAGAGTGGGTAGCCATTCCCTTCTCCAGGAGATCTTCCCAACCCAAGGATCAAACCCAGGTCTCCTGCATTTCAGGCAGATTCTTTCCCATCTGAGCCACCAGGGAAGCCCAAAAGGGGATGTTGCCTCCCCATCAGGGAATCGAACCCCAGTCTCCCATGTGACAGGTGGTAATACTTACCACTATGTATGCACACACACACCCACGGAGAAGGCAATGACAACCCTCACCGCTATTCTTGCCTGGGAAATCCCATGGAAAGAGAAGCTTGGCGGGTGACAGTGCATGGTGTCACAAAAGAGTTGTCCGCAACTCAGCAACTAAAGAACAACAACTATATATAAATATATATATATTTAGTTTACCAGGTAGCGCTAGCGGTAAAGAACCTGTCTGCCAATGAAGGAAACATAAGTTACCAGAGTTCAATCCCTGGGTTGGGAAGATCGTCTGGAGAAGGAAACGGCAACCCACTCCAGTATTCTTGCCTGAAAAATCCCATGGACAGAGGAGCCTGGTGGGCTACAGTCCATAGGGTCGCAAAGAGTCGGAAACAGCTGAAGTGACTTAGCACACACCCATATACAGAGAGATAGAAAAGATTTACTTTAGGAAATTGGTTCATGGAATTGTAGGAGCTGGCAAGTTTGAATTCTGCAAGGTGGGTTGGCCAACTAGAGAAACAGTGAATAACTGATGTTCCAACTCAAATCCAAAGGCAGCCTGGAGACAAAAATGCCTTCTTCCTCCCTTACTCTCTCTTAAGGCCTCAGTTATTGGATGGGGCAACCCAAATTATGGAGGATAATCTACTTTACTCAAAGTCTGTTCATCTCCTCTCATCTTAAAAATACCTTCATAGCAATGTCTGGACTGGTATTGGCCAAATATCTTGATGCCTTGACCTACCCATGGGAACAAAATTAACCATCACACCCTCTTTACCGAACTATAGCTCCTAGAGGAAAGAAATTTTTTTACACAAATATATCTCCAACATCTAAACAAGGCCTAGGATAGAGTTGGTGCACATGTTAGATGATTCAGTGAATGAATGTCTGAGTCTTAAAATATAAAATTAAAGCCCAACAGGAATATTGTGAGAGTGACTGGAGCTCAGTGGGGTTAGTGCAGAAAGCTCCCCGAAGGATGTGTGTTTTCCGCATAGTTTTGAAAGCAGACTGGGATGTAATTTGGCAGAAGGAGGAGTGAAGAAACTCCAGGAAATCAGAGTGATGTGTATGTTGGCTCTAAGTAAGAAGAAAGCAAACAAAAGGGGCCTCTAAGATAACCACATCTGATGTAAAGGAGAGGGATGTTTTTCAATTATCCCTGAAAAACTAAACACTTCCTTATCCTCTCTTAAAGTTCCAGAGCATCATTTGTCCATCTACAATCATCAAAAAATGTGGTCTCTTGAACAGATGAACTTTTTCCAAGTGAAACAGAGCATTTATACAAAGCAGATGCATGCAACATAACCTTCAGTCATGATTCTCCTGTAGCCACAATAAGATCATTACAAACAGGAGAAGCCACGACTGAGATCAAACCAACACTTGAAACTCAAGTCCAATTTTATGCCAGTATTACAGGTACCAACCACACCTGGGCAGTTTTCTGCGGAGACAAGCAAAATTCCTGATGCAAAACTGCTGCCAAATTCATTGAGGTGCAAAAGTCTCCTAACATCTGATACTAGTGAAGGCATGGGAAAGTCCCAGGCACCTATTATTTCCACTAAATACCAGAAACTGCAGATTGGCTGGAGAAGGTGTTCTTAAAAATAATTATTTCTCCTTATGATGAATTCAATCCACATCACAAAAATAATTATGGTGACCTCTGTCCATTTAGGAGTCTCTCTACCTACCTATCCACCCATCTTTCTCTATTAACTCTATCATGTGTGATGTTTTGCACACTCAACTGATCCAAGGGCATGCAAATTCTAATGTAAATGCAAATCACCCTTCTGCTCCTTGAGTCAAGGTCAGAATGGGCTGCCTGCAGAATTCAGGGAATGGGAGCCTACTAATCAATGGCACATTAATTCAAACCACACTTCAGACTTGAGTAGTTGCAAATTTCTCTATGGCCAGTTTAGAAAGTAGTCTTTGTTTTTGAGAGACTGCAAAGGCTTTTACCTTAGCATGCAATAAACTTCCAGAATTGTATATAACTTTTGAGAACAAAAATCTCCAAAAGTCAAGCTGTCCAGAGAAGGCAAGGGAATCTCCAAATATCTGCTGTTCTCTTTTGATAGCAGGACACAATACTGGAGCAAATTATATGACTACAACACATCTTTTTTTTTTTTTTTCCAGTTTTCAAAATGCTTCATTTCAATGCACTGTTTGTATGAAGTGATTAAATGCTGTATTATTTTAGCTGCAGCCAATATGTATTACAAACTTTATTTATAAACTAGAACACATTACACAAAATAATTCTTAAAATAGTACTGATTTCCAACATATCTTTTTAAAATAAGATATAAACAACCATTCATTCAGCAACTCATGAGATGTTTTTATTTAAATTATTTATAGATTTTTCTTTTAAAATCTAAATATTAATCTGTAACCATATACTCAAACATTAATTCCAAACTTAGGCATTTTTGTGCATGTGTACTCAGTCACTCAGTTGTATCCAACTCTTTGAGATCCTTTGGACTCAGGCCCATCAGGCTCTTCGTCCATGGGATTTCCCAGGCAAGAACACTGGAGTGGGTTGTATTTCCTTCTCCAGGGGATCTTCCTGACACAGGGATTGAACTTGTGTATTCTGCATTGGCAGGTGGATTCTTTACCACTGAGCCACCCGGGAAGCCCATACATTTGCATGGAAGGGAGCAAGTCAGGACATATTGATTTCAATATGATACTCAAATGGATTCAAAACATATTTTGCACATTTGATTAGAATCATCTACCAGTGATTAGCAACGATTATATTGCTAATTGTAGACAGCAACAATAAGTGTGCTAGAGCAAACAGTTACCTAAGGCTCTAAGGGAGATTTTTCTATAACTCAGTAAAGATGTCAGCATATTGCAGTTGTGTATGCAGAATGTTACTTACCTACTGCTAGCAGCATAATCCAAGTTCTTTTTCCAGAATCCCTAGAAACCCAAGGTATATTTTCTGATCCTCTGGGTAGTCTAAGCTTTTAAAATAAATTCCTGTCTGACTTCTACAATTCATCTCCATCTTTGGAGCACATTACATCGTTGATCACATATGACCAGAGTCAGAAAAATGCTTCCCAGGGACAAAAAAATTTCAAAGAAATCACGTTTAAATTATCCATCTTAAAAAGAAGGGGGAAATAGTGATTTTTTTATTGGCATTTATAAAAAGTTTCCATTTTTCCTTTTCATGTTGCTTGATATCAGATATCAACCCTGGTAATTCTCTTGCTGGAAATTTTTTCTGTATAACAGAAGAATATCACCAACAATCCTTTAGAAATGATTTACAGACCCACAAACTCTTACAGTATAATTTGTAGCTAGGTGGCCTTCCCACCCAACACCCATCTGAAAAACAGCAAGCACTTTCACAGACGTTAGGAGTTCACTATGACGGGGTTTAATTTCATTCCAAGTTAACTTGTGTTTGGATTAGTTTATGATTTCATCTAAAGTCAGGTTCATGCCAGGTGTTTCTTAAACTTATTGGGCAATTTTAGCAGGCTAAAAAAATTTTTTTATAGTCAGGATAGCTTGAATATCAGTGAGAGTAGTGCTATTTCTGAAAGCCTTTACCCCACTAGTGAAATGATATGCCAGAAAGAATCCATGCTTCCAGCCTTAGGCCTACCCTAAATGGATGAAGAAGAAAGAGTATTTATGATACTACCAAAAAATCCTAATATAATTTTCCCTGAATTTGACCTTTTCTCTGAAAAGCAGAAAAGATAAAAATGGATTTTAAACTCATCTATCCCATAAAATACATATAATTTGACTCTCCTAGTGGAAAATCAGAGGTAATGATACTAACCCATTCTCTGCAGTCGATCAGAAGATGCTAAAAAGTTTCAATGGTTCTTATATATTGTTTGCTCTATTCTCTTTATTTTTCAGATGCCAAAACTGAAACTTGGAGGCATGCTATAACTTGTCCAAAGTCAACAGTGAGTTGCAGAACTAAGGCTTCTGCATAACTAGAGGATAGTTATGATGATCGATCTCTTAATCCACAGTTATTTATTATTTACTATGTGCCTTGCACTGTCACAGATAATATAACTTTAAATATATATAACAGAACATTGTATTTTAATTTCCACTTTAATATAGCATTCATATTGTGAAAGCAAAAAAATAATTCAAGAATAAGGTAAGACCAAAGTCTTTGAAGTGCCCTTTTTATTTTCTGAAAATACAAATAAATCTGCCAACAAATGAAAAGTAAAACAGGCAGAAGGCAGTCATGAACACTCACAAACTTGTAGATAGATAAAAGCAAAACCTAGGGCAAAAAACAGCTCATGTACTTTCAGGGCACTTGCCTCTTTTGTCCCCTTACAAAAGTGAAAGTGAAATTTGCCCAGTCGTGTCTGACTCTTTGTGACCCCATGGACTGTATAGTCCTTGGAATTCTCCAGACCAGAATACTGGAGTGGGTAGCTGTTCCCTTCTCCAGGGGATCTTCCCAACCCAGGGATTGAACCCAGGTCTCCAGCACCACGGGTTGATTCTTTACCAGTTAAGCCACAAGGGAAGCCCAAGAATACTAGAGTGGGTAGCCTATCCCTTCTCTAGGGGATCTTCCCGACCCAGGAATCAAACCAGGGTCTCCTGCATTGCAGGCGGATTCTTTACCAACTGAGCTATCAGGGAAGCCCAAAACAGGGAAGAAATAATAATGTCTATTACAATGTAAAGGTGTAGTGATGACAGTTGCTGGCCCTGAAAAATTTACAGAGTAATAGGTTTTAAACATAGAAATATTTTTAATTCAACATGTTATTGATATTAAAAGACTCAAAAGGGTCATCTGCTAACCCATAAAGAGTATTGATTTCTGAACTTGAATCATACATCTAACCTCAATTCTTGAGCCCGTGCTCAGTCGCTCAGTCGTGTCTGACTCTGCAACCCTTTGGACTGTAGCCTGCCAGCCTCCTCAGTCCATGGGATTTTTCAGACAAGAATACTGGAGTGGGTTGTAATTTCCTCCTCCAAGGGATTGTCCCAATTCAGGGACTAAACTTGTGTCTCCTGCACTGCAGGTGGATTCTTTATCACTGAGCCATCAGGGAAGCCCAGCCTTGATTCTAAAATATCCTATTTCACTTGGTAAACAATCAGTACAATTCTTTCCTACAGAAGTCCTTCTTTGTACACTCCATCTGTCAGGTCATGTCAGCAGGAATGAGTTCAACAAATGTTGGTGACTTACCACATCAAGAACTACTGGGGAGCTTCCCCGGTAGTACAGTGGATAAGAATTCACTTGCCAATGCAGAGAAAATGGTTCAATCCTTGGTCCAGGAAGATTCCACATGCTGGAATCTTCATCTGAGTAACGAAGCCTGTGTGCCACTATTGAGCCCGTCTTCTGGAGCCCACGAGCTATAGCTACTGAGCCTGCGCGCTGCAGCTACTGAAGCCTGTGTGCCCTAGAGCCCGTGTTCTGCGACAAGAGAAATCACCACCATGAGAAGCACAGGCACCGCGCTGAAGAACAGCCCCTACTTGCCACAATTAGAGAAAGCCCAGGTACAGCAACGAAGACCCAGCACAACCATAGTAAATAAATAAATGTTTTTTAATTGAACTATTGAGTACTTCTGGAGAAACAAAGATGGCTAGAACTGTCTCTGGCCCCATTAACTGGACAATCTAGTCTGGACAGATGAAGGAGTATAGAAGCATTTAGCTAACTATGATTCATGGCACCTGAACTACGTTCTAGAACAGGATGAGTTATAGATTATTTTTAACTCTGAAAGTCAATTTAATTTCATGTCTTTAACTCTGTAAGTTAAATATAATTTAAAGTAAAATAAAAGCATAAATAACATACCATGAGATCATCTGAACAACACTAAACAGACATCACGCCCTTTGTTTTCTAACCCTATGTCTGTCCTCTACATCATTTTGCTGTCCTCCAAGTCCTAAATGAATTTAGAAAATAATATCCTATGGAATAAAAAGCACATTAAGAAGGTGACATTTTCATATAATAAATCTTACTTTAAAAATGATAAATCTTGAAAAATTAAATACCAATGCAGTGAGTTCAATTTGTGGTCAGGGGAGTTGGTTCTCTGGAGTGGGTAGTGTAAGGTTGTTAGGCCTTGAAGCCAGACCCAAGTTCAAGCCCACCTCTCCTCCTGTTATGTGCATGACTCGAGCAAATCTCTTAATACATTAACTTTCCAGAGGTTTAACTTCCTATCTATGTGCATGTGTGTGCTCACTTAGTTCGTGTCTGACTCTTTGCAACCCCATGGACTACAGCCCATCAGGCTTCTCTGTCCATGGAATTTTCCAGGTAAGAATACTGGAGTGGGTTGCCATTTCCTCCTCCAGGGCCCTTATCAGTAAAATCCAGATAAAACCCCTTATAATGTTGCTGTAAGAGGGAGTATATATTAGATATTCAATAAATGTAACCACAAAGAGTCGGACAAGACTGAAGCAACTGAGCACATATGCAAATATAACCTATTCCATTCAATTTACTTCCATAAAACTCTCAAAACAATACCAAGTGTCAAAAAGTTTCATGTGTAGAAACAAAAAAACTGCATATATCTGTCAGATATAAATATATAAATTATATCATTATAAATCATATATATAAATTATATATATCATTGGTCAATTATTGAGCAGGTTTTGGCATTTATTCTAATTTATTTCTGATCCCTTGGTCTTTGGTTACTGTTCCCAGGTCAGAATATATATAAATGCAGTTTTTTTTTACTCTGAGATACTCACACACACACATATATATATGTTTATCACATTTTCTTTATCTATTCATCTGTAGATGGACACTTAGCTTCTTTTCATATCTTCGTTATTTTAAATAATGCTGTAATCAATATGGAAGTACAGATATCTCTTGGAAATACTAACTTAACTTCCTTTAAATATATACCCAGAAGTAGGATTGTTAGATCATATAGTAGATCTATTTTTAATTTTTTGAGAAGCCTCCATACTGTTTTCCATAATGGCTGTATCAGTTTATTTTCCCACCAACAGTGTGTAAAGATTCCTTTATCACCACATCCTCACCAATACTTGTTATCTTTTGATTTTTTGATAATAGCCATCCTAATAAGTATGAGGTGATGTCTCATTGTGGTTTTGATTTACATTTTTCTGATGATTACTGATATTGAGCATCTTTACATATATCTGTTGGCCATTTGAATGTTTTCTTTGGAAACATATCTATTCAGCTACTTGGTCCAGTTTTAAATAAGGTTATGTGGATATTTTGGTTGGTTTTATTTGTTTGTTTGGAGGGGGGGTTTGCTATTGAGTTGTATGAGTGCCTTATATATGTTGAATATTAATCCCTTATCAGATATATGGTTTGCAAATATTTTCTCCTATTTCATAGGTTGCTTTTTTATTTTGCTGATTGTCTCCTTCCATTATTATTACTACTACTATTATTATTATCACTAAATGGCCCCACATCCCTGTTTTTTATCCTGCCACCTGTATTTATCTTCTTCCTTCTCTCCTTTTCCCTTCTTCCTATGGCTCTTTCAATAACACATACTGGTACTCATGAACATTTTCCCAGTTAATCACTTGGGATTAAAGCATTTTCTGACCTTGGCAGAAATCTCAAGACTCTTCTTTCTGAGTCCACAGTAAATACCCTTGAACATTATGTTGATCAACAATTGGAGCAGGATTGTCATTTATTCTGATTTATTTCTGATTCCCTTTGGCCTTTGGTTACTGTTCCTGGGTCATTAGAGGCCAACCCATCTGTCAGCTAGCCCTGCAGCTTTGCCAAGTGTATGCCTAATAAGACACATTACACTATGACAGCTTCACAGACAGTATATTTTGGCTTCCTTTAGTCATAGTTCAATTGAAATAAAGTCCTGTTGAATGTAACTCCCCAGGATCCATAAGATATTGAAAGGTGATTTGTACCCCAGCCTTCGTATTTCAAAACTGGAAAGAGATGATTTCCTGTTTTCTCACATAGCATGTGCTACAAAACTTTGGCACATATGCCCAAGATCCACTTGAAGCAAGAAGCATTAGTCTATAATTTGTCTCTAAACTGGCTTTTCATGACACTTTAATGTCATCCTTGTGTTTTGATATGTATTAATATTTATAAACACAAAGGCTTATTTATGAGGCCTTTTGTTTTCCTATCAGCTGAAAAGAGGATCTGAAGGAGAGGTTTGTTTAGCTGAAATATGAAGGGAAGTGGTCAAAGATGAAATTGTTTAATTCTTTCTCACAGAGTAACTGCAGAATTACAGATGTCTTTTGAATGCAATAAATTAATTTCAGTCATGCTTGTTTATTTGTACACTTGTTGCCAAAGTAAAGACCTAATCCAAAACTAATGATTTGAGAATCCACTGGGTATTCTTTTGGACCCAGTTCCATTATTTTTCACGTGAACACACAGCCGAATTCTTCTGCAGCACATGTAGCCCACTGATTGATTGATTAGGCAGCTAATGCATAGCAAGGCACAGTTAAGCTTACATCTTCAAGCTAAGGCAAAGTTCATCTACTTAAGTCATCTTCAAATGTAATTAAGCCTACTGGGCTCCAGTTACATGGAACCAGAAACTAGAAAAGCTGGGTTATTCAGTGGAAAGAACAACTGGTTATAATCTAAAGACAAAAATAATGAAAGCATTCAAGGGAAGAAAATTTTTATTAAAAAGAATCAGATGCTGTGTTATTAACTTTTTAAAAAGTGTAACAAACTGTTTCATAATTTGCCAAATAATACTCATCTATGTAAGGTAATAAAAGTACTATTGGTTAGTTTGGGGGAATATGATTAAGGAAAGAGTTTAAAGTAACATACACTTGGTAACAGGTATAACATTTCTCTTCATCACACCATCTTTCATATGGTTATCTATTCTGATACATAGGAGAAAACACCACCATTTTCTAAGCACAGTTTGCTGCCTGTAAACTGTGCCAAGATCATTCCTGTTACAGAAATGAAAGAATCAAGTTGTGACAACTCATCTGCCGCTTGCCAGTTCCTCTAAGGATAACAGCTTTAATGACGTCTATAGTGAAGTTCTTGTGCCCCCGTAGGAATTTTTTATTATGCCCACACACAGCATCCTCAGTGTCCCCCTCTCCTGTTTCCTTAGGCTAGACAGGAGGACCATCAAAGAGACAGGTTGGTAAACTGTTCTCTTAGTGACAAAGGAACATATATGCGTGTTGTGTGAGTGTGTGTGTGTGTATGTTTTCAATCGATTAGCACAAAATTCTTACAGAGAAGGAAGTTCCCATTTGCATAAGCAAGTGAATTAAAAAAACTGTTAAACCTGTAAGGCCACAAACCACAAAACTCCTAGAGGAAAACATAGGCAGAACACTTTTTGATATAATCATAGAAAAATATTTTTGGATCTGTTCCCTAAAGGAAGAGAAATAAAAGCAAAAATAAACAAATTAAACCTAATTAAACTAGGTTTAACTAGGACTTAATTAAACTTAAAAAATTATGCACAGTAAAGGAAACCATTACAAAATGAAAAGACAACCCACTGAATGAGAGAAAATATTTGCAAACAATATGACTTGCAAATGATGTTTGGGGTTAACATCTAAAACATATAAATAGCTCATATGACTCAATATCAAAAAAACAAGCAACCTGATTTAAAAATGGGCTGAAGACTCGAATAGACATTTTTCCAAAGAGGACATGCAGATGGTCAAAAGGTACATGAAAAGATGCTCAACATCGCTCATCTCATCAGGAAAATAGAAATTAAAACCACAATGAGATATCACCTTACACTGGTTGGTATGGTTATAATCAAAAACGAACACAAAAATAAATGTAGCAAGGATATGGAAAAAAGAGAACCCTCCTACACTGTTGGTGGGAATGTAAATTGATGCAGCCACAGTGGAAACAGTTTAGAGTTTTCGCAAAAAAACTAAAAATAGAAGTACTGTCAGATCAGATCAGATCAGATCAGTCTTTCAGTAGTGTCCGACTCTTTGCGACCCCATGAATCGCAGCACGCCAGGTCTCCCTGTCCATCACCAACTCCCGGAATTCACTCAGACTCACATCCATCGAGTCAGTGATGCCATCCAGATGTGTCATCCTCTGTCATCCCCTTCTCCTCCTGCCTCCAATCCCTCCCAGCATCAGAGTCTTTTCCAATGAGTCAACTCTTCGCATGAGGTGGCCAAAGTACTGGAGTTTCAGCTTTAGCATCATTCCTTCAAAGAAATCCCAGGGCTGATCTCCTTCAGAATGAACTGGTTGGATCTCCTTGCAGTCCAAGGGACTCTCAAGAGTCTTCTCCAACACCACAGTTCAAAAGCATCAATTCTTCGGCGCTCAGCCTTCTTCACAGTCCAACTCTCACATCCATACATGACCACAGGAAAAACCATAGATTTGACTAGACGAACCTTTGTTGGAAAAGTAATGTCTCTGCTTTTGAATATGCTATCTAGGTTGGTCATAACTTTCCTTCCAAGGAGTGAGCATCTTTTAATTTCATGGGTGCAGTCACCATCTGTAGTGATTTTGGAGCCCAGAAAAATAAAGTCTGACACTGTTTCCACTGTTTCCCCATCTATTTCTCATGAAGTGGTGGGACCGGATGCCATGATCTTCATTTTCTGAATGTTGAGCTTTAATTCACTGGTCATAACAAACACCCTTTCCCAACAACACAAGAGAAGACTCTATACATGGACATCACCAGATGGTCAACACTGAAATCAGATTGATTATAAAGTCAGCAAAAACAAGACCAGGAGCTGACTGTGGCTCAGACCATGAACTTCTTATTGCCAAATTCAGACTTAAATTGAAGAAAGTAGGGAAAACCACTAGACCATTCAGGTATGACCTAAATCAAATCCCTTATGATTATACAGTGGAAGTTAGAAATAGATTTAAGGGCCTAGATCTGATAGATAGAGAACTACTGTATGACCCAGCAATTCCGCTCCTGGGTATGTATCTGAAAAAAAAAAAAAACCCACTAATTTGAAGAAACACATGCATCCTAATGTTCATAGCATTATTTACAATTGCCAAGATATGACAGAAACAAAAGTTTAAAGTTTAATTAGGTCCCATTTGTTTATTTTTGCTTTTATTTCCCTTGCTTCAGGAAACCGATCCAAAAAAATTTTCTATGAGTATGTCAAGAAATAAAGTGTCCATCAGCAGCTGAATGGATAAAGACTCTATGTGCTATCCATTGGTTTTCCATCCATTATAAGACTTAAGTTATAAATTTTGACTCATAAGTAAGAATGATTAATTTGAGTAATTTCTTTGTGGTCATCTTAATAGCAAAAACTGCAGAAAGGACTGAATTTAATTTTGGGGTCATTATGGTGGAGGACAAAGGTGGTGAGTGAAAAACTGAAAAGTTAAGGGAGGTTTAGTCATTATGGTGTGGGGCAAAGGTGGTGAGTGAAAAAGTGAAGAGTTAAGGGAGGTTTAGGAAACGGAAACCACCTGTGCATTAGCAGACATGTCTGGGAAGGCTTTGAATTCCCGCAGATCATGAAATTTGGAGGGTTCAAGCAGTACAGAGGCTCTTGATGACATCTGAGGCACATGACTGACATTTCATCTGCACACCTGTACTGTTGTCTTTTGGGGATTTACAGAAAAATGACAATTTTACACTTTGAATAGTTAGAAGCCTGTTACAGAACTCAGGTTCAGTTCAGTTCAGTCACTCAGTCATGTCCAACTCTTTGCGACCCCGTGAATCACAGCACACCAGGCCTCCCTGTCCATCACCAACTCCCGGAGTTCACTCAGACTCACGTCCATCGAGTCAGTGATGCCATCCAGCCATCTCATCCTCTGTCGTCCCCTTCTCCTCCTGCCCCCAATCCCTCCCAGCATCAGAGTCTTTTCCAATGAGTCAACTCTTCACATGAGGTGGCCAAAGTACTGGAGTTTCAGCTTTAGCATCATTCCTTCCAATGAACACCCAGGACTGATCTCCTTTAGGATGGACTGGTTGGATCTCCTTGCAGTCCAAGAACTGCCCCCAGAACAAATTTCATGAGCTTCATCTAAGTCATAGTGAAAGTTATTCCCCCAATACATTCTTTCTAGAATTCAGCATCTTTTCAGACCAATATGATACTTTTTAAAATAAGATAAGAGCTAAATAACCTGATGGATCCTCCATTGTGCCTTATCTGCTGGGAAGCTCAAAGCTGAATAACTGGGTATTGTCAGCATCTATGTCGTGCTTAGTCACTTCAGTCGTGTCTGACTCTTTGTGACCCCATGGACTGTAGCCCACCAGTTCATGGGGATTCTCCAGGCAAGAATACTGGAGTGGGTTGCCATGCCCTCCTTCAGGGGATCTTCCTGACCCAGGGACTGAACCCGCATCTCCTGCATTACAGTCGGATTCTCTACTCACTGAGTCACCTGGGAAGCCAGTCAGCATCAACAATTATTCAACTTCTACTGCTTTCCTCACTTCAATGGTTTTTGAATTTGTTGCACTTTGGTCACTGACTTACTGGTGCTGGTGATACATAAAAGGCTCTTCTTCACTCTCTACTGGTGCTAGGTAGACATTACCACCAGTTGGAAGTGAATGACCAAAGTATAAATTCTGGTACATCAGTATCGGCCCATAACCTCTCACCTCTCCATCTCTTTCACTCGCCACCTTTCAAAACTCTTGGTCTTAAATACTGGGCCCTCCCTCTTCTTCTGAGACCCTCCCCTCCTCATGGTTTCCTTCCTTCCCACCACAGTGTGTTAGTCACTCAGTCATGTCTGACTCTTTGTGACCCCATGGACTGTAGCCTGCCCGGCTTCTCTGTCCATGGAATTTCCCAGGCAAGCATACTAGAGTGGGTTGCCATTTCCTACAGGAGATATTCCCAACCCAGGGATTGAACCCAGGCCTCCTGCATTGCCAGCAGATTCTTTACTATCCAAGCCACCAGAGAAGACTCACAACCACAGTGAGTCACACTATAATCTCACTTGCCAGAACCCTACACATTTTGGTTCCATTTTTTTTTTTTGTTTTTCAACGACACTCACAGTGAAAACCTTTACCTTCATATCAATTCTTAGGCCAGGTTAATCACATGTATTCCATACTTCCACCCCCGGAAGCCAATCACCCCTAGTGGAAAATATATCTAAACCATATCGATTGATGCCAGTGTAGATTTGTGGACTTCAACTTTGGCTTGGCTTTGGCACTACTTGATGATCTTTACATGTGCACAGAGTTGGTTACCTTCCTTATTTTTCCATAGCAGATCCTTTAAAACTTTACTACTTTCCTCTTTATGTACCACCTTTTCTGTTCTTTCCCCCATACTAATATCATGCTTTAAAATTCAACAAACACTCATTGAATTCCTTTCTTCAGCTTCCAATCACATCTCAAGTTCCGTCTGCCCTAGTTTGCTTTGAAATTGCTCTAGCCAAAATTTTCAACAACCTCTTTGTTGCTAAAACCAGTGGATATTTTCTAACCCCAATTTTACCTAATTCATCTATATATTTTTCCTTATAAAGCTCTCCTCTCTTGGCTCTCGATTTCTATCTAACTTCTCCTTCTCAGCCTCCATCTAAAATTTATCTCCCTTTGCCTGCCCTTTAAGTGCTATTACTCCCTAGGTTGTACCATCTTCTCTCCCCATAACATACTAATCCTATCCCATAAGTACTAAAAGTGTACCACCACACACCCTTCTTTTCTAGCTTCCAGATCCATACATCTAACAAGCCACTGGGGATTCAGCATTAGCCTTTGTTTCTAGCAGGAGTAGTTAGGTCAACCTTGAGAGCTCATGTTATTGGGCCCACAAATAGCCTTCATCCTTACCAACATGGCTATTTGATTCACATGTCAATTATGATAATACCGGAGTGGCCAATGACAGAGTCTAGCTGACGTCTGCTGCCAAGTCCTTTTGATTAGCTAATAGTTTAGTGTCTCTTCAGTGAGAGATGCTCTCTGGTAGACAGTAACATGAAATACAAAGATATTCCCCCTTTCTGTCCATTCGCATAGGTCTACTTGTCTCTAGCTTGAAACTCTCTCATCTCCAGTTTCCTACAGACTGAACCAAGTCTTTTAGCACTGCCAGTAAGCGCATGTATACTGTGTATAATCTAACCTCAGGTTGCTTCTCCATCTACAAAAGGTGGATCACCAGGCCTGCTGCCTAAAGTTCTGTCCATTATGAAGATTTCCCTTCATATTTGACTTTCAAAGCCATGCCTGAGTGAGGCTATAGTGCAGCCACCTTCAATTTTTGGCTTATACCACATTCCTAACCTGATTTATCCATGAACCAAGTTTGGGCCTTTATTCTTCACCACTTCCTGGTCCTAAGGAATTCTCTCATGGGTGCAAACCAAGGTGCAAACCACAAACACAACAGTAGTAGAAGACACGGGAGTCTGGGCTACCCGCTCACAGAGCTTGCATTCCTGTATTGGTCCTACTTGGGCTTTATCTTAGAGGTACCACACTTCCATCTTAAGACAGGTTAATATTGTACTCATTTGACTTTCAGGTTTAGTAGGCTTGATAATACTCAGGAGAGTAGTTCTGGTGACATGGTTATTTGATGTCTCATGGTCATGTGCTCTAGTATCAGGGCTCAACAGCACAGCTTGTTATTTTTTGATAGGTATATAATTTTACACTCAAGATGGCATGGCTTTGCCCCAGAACTGAAGAGATCTACATTATGAATCCCCCATTGAAGCTTGTCATAAACTCAAAACAGTGTCTTATCCCACCAGGGATATGTCTAATGACACAGTGTCTTGCAGATTATATGGTTAGAGCAGTAAGTCTCCTTACTCTGCAACCTGGAATGGATGCAGAGTCTTTTCCTATTCTGGACCTCTCTCAAAGCTGGCAGTCTTTGTGTTACCCACTACGTTAATTGGAGCAATACTAATAGGCATGGAATTGCTACTGGGTGGGAGGTAAAATAATCAATAATGTGGCTTTCACTTTGAAAGGGATGTTCTAGCACAACCCAGACCACTAGCCACCTAAAAGTGTGGTGGGCCCCTAAATTCTTATTAAGCTTCAAAGCTTAACTCCTCCCCACTGGAGTACATGTATCTTACCAAAGCCATCAATGTCCTTCCACTATGTACTCATATGGTCTGATTAGTATGATGCCCTTGAAGTGATGTTCCACAGTGTTGTGGTCCAAGCATGGGTTGGAAAAGAATTTCCAGACATGAGACAGAATGAGAGGGAAATAAAGTTTATTAGAATGGGAGACACTGTTAGACCAGCAGGCCAGCTCAAGGGAGACCCGACACTGAAGAGGGGTCCTTAGTCCACTTTTATACCCAGGGTACAAGGAGTGGGATCGAGGTCTTGCGGGTCATTTGTTGATTGGATGAGGCATGTATCCTGGGTGGGGGAAGAGTAGGGCAAATACCTTCTCCCTGTGGGGTAGGAGGGGGACACAGGTTATACCGTTCCATTAATAGTTACAACAAGGGGAAAGGAAGGACGATAAGGGTCTGGTTTTTCCATTCCTGCATTCCAAGACCCTCCTTGGTTTTATCTGCACTTTTGTCCTTGGGTCACCACATTCTTCCCTCTCTTTTAGAGCCAATTCTTTGGCCCCTTGTGATACCTTGCTCATGTCTAACTATCTACATATTTCCTTTCTCAGGCATTTGGGAACCCAGTCTTAAAGGAAAAGGGGTGATGACCACTTTGGCTTCTCCAGGCTGTTCAGGGGCATCATGGGGCTCTGGGTTCCCTTTGCCTGCTCCCTGTCAGGGTGAATTTACAGCAGGAGACGAGAGTCCATGGAATGATATGGTGGCTTGTTTCGGCATTGTCTGGGTGTTGGCCAGGGAATATTGGTGTCAAACTATCACTTGGAGATTTGTTGTATTCTAGAAGGAACAAACTTAAAAAGAAATTTAAAGATACATGGCCCAAAGATTAATAGAAGTAGAAAAGCTTCTGAGGAGCTAGACAGGAGAACCAGGAATAGACATTGGTTCATGACATTAGTGTTTCTCTAAGTATGAGAAGATGCAAGAATTTGGGCTCATAAAAATGTTTAGCTGAAAACATCTGACTCTCTGAAGGCCAGTTCTTCTGAGTTTTTCCCAGAGCACAAAGTGTCTTATTTCTGATCTCCACTGTGAACTCCTTTCAAGGGCTGTTGAAGGTCAGCAGCTTGCAGTGGTCACGATGTAATCTTTGTAGAGATAATTGGCAAGTAAGTGCCAACTTCCAGTCAGCAGGGTCCCTGCAGAGCCACATATTTGACCATGCTTTGTGGGCATTTCATGGCAGTTGTGTCCCATGGTGCTGGGGAGGCTCAATGAAGATTTCATTGACAGGTCACTCAGTGTGCTATTACTGGACCAGATCTTGCAAATAGCAAAAGTCTCTGGACCATACCTCTCTTACTAGTCTCTTAGTCCAGAAAAATATTCCCACCTGTTGCTTCTTCCCATATCTAGAGTTACATTATTACAATCATTGATCTCATATGGAACTGCTTATCAGCATTTTATCACAGGCTCGGTCACACATTTGGTAATGTAAGAAACAATCTTCTGAAACAAGCAACATAGAAAATAATATAGCTAGCAGTTATTAGTCAGAGAAGGCAATGGCACCACATTCTAGTACTCTTGCCTGGAAAACCCCATGGACAGAGGAGCCTGGTGGGCTGCAGTCCATGGGGTTGCTAAGAGTCGGGCACGACTGAGTGACTTCACTTTCACTTTTCGCTTTCACACATTGGAGAATAAATGGCAACCCACTCCAGTGTTCTTGCCTGGAGAATCCCAGAGGCGGCAGAGCCTGGTGGGCTGCCATCTATGGGATCGCACACAGCCAGACACGACTGAAGTGACTTAGCAGCAGCAGCAGTTATTAGTAAGATCATAAGTAAGAATTAAAAGTCAAGAACTTTCATAGCCTAGTATACCCCAGGTCATCTAACTTAGTTAAATGATTGTAGCCAGGTGTTAATCTCCTGGTTGTACATCATGGAATATCTGACCTTTATCCAAAGATTGGTTACTGAGATAAGCTTTATAAACAAACTTAGAGTGTCCTTTTTAATAACTTAACTAAATCTCTTAGCAATATAACAACAAGGAACTATCTCAGAAGTGAGTCTTAGTAAACACTGAGAAACACTTAGTAAACACTTAGTAAACAAAACTAGAAGCTTAGTTTAACAAGTAACAAAATGATATTCAGTGAAACATGATTTTTTTTCATTATGAGGGCATTAACCCTGTAGCCAGGGAAGGCTTTAATCCATCAAATAAAAATGAGGTTTTTCAGGGAGCCAGGAAAAGCCAAGAGGCCATCTTGGATTTCCCATAGCCCTAGCTCTTTGATTTACAGCTATTGCTCACCCATTTTTAATTCCCTGATTTAGGAGTAGACTGTTGCCATGTTTTAAAGGACACCAGGATAGCTAAAGTCTAACTGTGAGCGCTTATTTTTGTAGAAGCAGAATGAGCTTGTCTACATGTACCATAATCTAAAATAATGTTTCTTTACCAAAGTAACAAAAGATTTTAAAATCAAATATAAATCACTTAAAGGCAAAGAAATTAATAATCAGTTATCAAAAGCTACATTCTAAGAAAACTTTGTTCTCTTAATACAGAGAGTAGACTAAATTACAGTCTGTTACCAGTTTACCAGATAACAAACAAGCAAAATTTGTTTATTGGTTAATCTTAGAAAAGTCTTTTCCATAAATCTTGAAGCAGCAGTATTCTTGCAAAGGCATCAGAGTGAAGCCATAAAAGGAACATTTAAAATCTGATTAAATTGCAATTGACAAAATAGCCTGGTCATTGCTGTGATATGCAACACTTTGATATGATAACTAGACTTATAAGTGACCACATTTTATCAGGGCATATCAGAGATATATGAATTCCACATAATTTTAGGATATCTCTATTAGTAACATCAACCATACAGTATAACCTGAGAAGACTTTATAATTTCACATGTCCAATGAACCCAGGTAGTTTAATAGCTCTTTGGGATGTCACAGGGGCCCTCTGAAGCACCCCAAAGTCAGCTAGAAGTCAAGTTATTTAGGAAGTTTTGTCGATAAATATGAAAAGGGTTTATAACAGCCAGGTAGAATCATATAGATCACTGTGAAACTATATATTCACTTAGCCAAAGTAACAAAGAAGATTTCAAAGATAAACAGAACAGATCACTTCAGAGGTAAAGAAACTTAAAATCCATTATTAAAGGCAGTTCAACATCTCAAGAAAACTTGTATTTGTTAGGAAGTTAGAATAGGAAAAAGGAGTCCAAAATGGCGGTGGCTAAAAGACAAAGAAGAGAAAAGCCCGCGAAAATAGAACAAAGGAAAGTCCCAGGATTGGAGTGAGGACCTCGGATAAAACAAACAACCCTCCTAGCTAGCCCAATTAACATAGGGCAGGCTCAGGGGGAGGAGGAAAAAAAAAAAAACATAAAAAGAGGAGCCAAAATTGAGCTGGGAGCTTCTCTTCTCTTCGCATCTTTTGGGTCAGCCCACCCTCACGCCTTGAGGATGTATTTTCCTTTGCTTGCCAATAAAACTGAGCTATAACACCGATTTGTCCATTCCTTCAAATTTTTGCTGCAACAAGACAGAACTGAGGAAATTACATACTCCCCCGACATATATGGTGCCGTGATTCAGATTTAACCTGGCTGAAACTACCTCGGCTCTGCCCCCACAAGGCAGAGGCCAAGCACAGCAGAAGCCCAACGCCGTGAAAGCTCCCGAAGTGGAAGCTGAACACGAAGAAAACCCAGCGGAGTGGAAGTGACAAGAAGCCTACCGTGCTGGAAACCGGGACAGCAAAAACAAACTTGGCAGAAAGCTCACGCAGCTCAGTCTCAGACTCCAGAAGACTTCGGTTAAGGTAGAAAGTCCTCGCTCCTATGGCTGGAAGGATATATGGCTAACAAAATCTTAATTCCTTTACAATCTCTTGTTTCTTGTTTCCTCAAACCACCTGCGAACAGGTGAGCAGCAGTGGATGCCCCAGGGTATCCCGAAGGCTCCACTATCTGCGGTGCCCTGGTAGCTGTTGCCCAAGCAGATGGGGGTTCTTCAGTCCTTAATCTTCTTTGTGCCAAGGATCAGGCCAATGAAAACTGTGAGCATAGGTCAGGTATTTAGCAGATCTTCTGGCAGGGCCCATTTTTCCCACTGCTTTTTCCTCTCGTCCTTCAGCTCCTCTCTCCTGGGACTTGAGCCCAGCCAAAACCCATGGTGACTGGCTTCAGGACCTAGTGAAGTTCAGGCTCTGATGTCACCTAATGAAGCTCAGGCTCTGATGTCTCATTACAAAAATCCAGTGAGAGAGACACAGTAATAGGTAAGAGATGGATTTGTTCGGATTCAGAGAGAAGTACACTCCACAGGGTGTGGGCCATCACAGAGGAGACTGCAGCAGCCATGGAATGTGGTGTGGTTAGTTTTCAAGAGCTGGGTGATTTCATATGCTAATGAGTGGGAGGGTCGTTCCAACAATTGGGGAGCCACTCACTCCTAGGTCTTTTGACAGTGACTTGGAACTGTCCTGGCACCTCTGGGTGTGTCATTTAGCTTGCAGATTGAGGATCAAGGTTTAGTTGAATATGACTTGTCATCTTGGACCCATTTGATTTTAATCAGTTTATGTTATACCTTGGGCTATGTCATACTTTTAATAAGTTGTGCCCTGCCCCCATCACTCCTGTTTTATGCTCTTCTCCTGAGCCCCATCCAGGCCCACAATGTTGCCTCTACAATCTTACGGCAGGACAACCAGAAAATACCTGGCCCCTGGGAGGGAAATACTGTATAATATCCATCCCTGTAGAGATTCAGGCCTTCATCTTCCGTGTTTCCCACAACATATGCGACAACAGCACCTCTCAGGGGATGCACTAGGGCGGGTGGCAGGTACACAATGCCTGCTAGAAGTTCTTCTGTTGGTGGCATCCCTTCAAGGGCAACTGCGCTTCCAGGGACAATGTTTGCCACTTTGGGAGTTAGCCCTGTAGGCCATTGGGCCCAAACCCTTACTACCCGTCTCCTAAAGTTACAAACATACCCCTGGATCAAATCTCCATTCTGCTTTTACAGAACAGCTGGTCTGTTGCCTCTTATCAATTTGTTCGTAAGCCACTTACTAACTCCTACAATCAGGACCCTGCCCCCTTGTAGGCAACATTGCTCCACCCCACTTATTATTAAAATATTCTTAATGCCCCTAACAGGACCAGTAACCCACTCCTGTGTCATTACTTCTGTTATTACCTAGAGTGGGTCTATGACAATGAAATGTTTACTATTTGAAACATAGTAAACTGTTCTTATGAAGGACTAGGGGAAAAAATTCAGTGACTTACATTTCCTCAGAGCAATAAGAGGATAAAGCTTATGGCTATTTCACCAGGTTCCTAGTCTCAGGGCACAGACTTGGATTACTTTAATTCATGGTATCTATTCCCATCCGCAGTGGACAAACTGGCAATGAGTTAAGATTACAACCCCTTAATCTTACCCTGGTCATGCTGGAGACCTTGGGGACACCCAACTCCAGTCCGGGGGTCCTAGGAGCCCCACCTACCTTGACCTGCCTAGGGATCTGGTCCTTGAAAGGTTGTCATGCCTCAACCTTCTCGGGGATCCACCAATCTAGGTGTCCCAGGAGGTCGACATGCCTCAACTTGCCCAGGGATCCAATTCTCAGGAGTCCAACCTGCCTCAGTCTACCTGGGGATTCGATCTCCAGGAGGCTGTCATGCCTCAGCCTGCCTGGGGATCTGCACCCTGATCCAGGGAGCCCGGCTCTCAGGTTGCAACAGTACTGGGTAGGATAAGTTTCAGAAAGAGTCACCCCTAAGGAAGCCCACCTATGGAAATAAAAAGAAGCCTATTAGCTGTTGGACTATGCCTGGTCTCATCAATAACTCAGGAGTCCAATGAGAACCATTGCCTTTCTGAAAAGGCTAAAAGAGGCCCTCCAAAAGTTTACCAATCTGGACATAGACTCTTACAAGGGACAGGCAGCTACAGCAGCAGGACCCTGCTGCCTCTTTAGATGAGATGGTCCAGACAGCCACCAATACCTTTTATAACAGAGAACAGGAGAAGGAGGCCAAGGCCCAGGAAAGGGATAAAAGGAAAGAGATAAGGTATGCCCAGATACTGGCCGCCCTCCAGGGAAGCCCTATGGCAAACCCCGAGTCCTTGAAGGACAAGGCATGAGGCAGATGCCTAATCTATAGACAGCCAGGACAATCAGCCAGAGTGTCCAAACCTTGACAAGTCTCCTAAAATGGCTTTCTACAAATGCCATCAATTTGGACATTGGGTGGCACTCTGCCCTGGGGACCCAAGAGCCTCAAGGTCAAGCGCCAAGCCTTCCCTCATGATGGTTCAACAGGAGTGAAGCATCCTGCTCCAGCCAGCGCACCTGTCACAGATAACCAACATGGGGCTAGAGCCAAGGGTGCAACTGGATGTGGCAGGTAGGTCCGAGAATTTCTTGGTTGACACTGGGGCTACCTACTCTGTCCTGACCTCCTACTCCAGAGCCTACTCCTCCCAAACTTGTACCATTTTGGGTGATACAGGAAAAACAATTACAAAAGAGTCACCTGAACACTTCTTTGTCGCTGGGATGGGCAAATATTTTCCCACCAGGTACTCAGGTGGCCCCTGAATATCCTATTCCCTTATTGAGAAGAGATCTTTCCCCGCCTTCAAAATATTGCAGCTATTGCAGTCCTAATAGAGATGCTTTAAAACTCTCTCAGGGGCAAATTATTTTTACCAGCCACCAAGTGAAACAACTCCTGAATGGGAGAGGCCATTTATGGATGTCTGATCAAAGAGTCCTCAGGTATCAAGTAGTACTGATGGAAAATCCAGGCTTGACTATATCCCCTTGTGAAGTTCTTAACCCTGCCACCCTCCTGAGTACTCCGAGGGCTCTCTTCCCTTTCACTCTTGCCTAGAAACTTTGGACCATTGGACAAAATCTCAAGAGGGATTGTCAGAAGATCCTCTAACCAATCCTGAGGAAATCTGGTACACTGATGGAAACAGCTTTTTTCTGGATGGAAAAAGAAGAGCTGGATATGCAGTAGTCTCCAATTTTGAGACCACAGAGGCTAAACCTTTGCCACTTCAGCCCAATTAGTTGAGCTCATAGCCCTGATTAGAGCTTTAGAGCTGCGAAAAGGAAAAAGAGTAGCCATTTACACTGACTCCAAGTATGCCTTTCTGGTGCTACATGCACATGCTGCTATTTGGAAGGAAAGAGGCCACTTTAAAGTGTCCCCAATCAAATATGGTGATCAAATCCTTAGACTATTGAGGCAGTCCATCTGCCAGCTGAGGTTTCAGTCTCCCATTGCAAAGGACACCAAAAAGGGAGCACGGCAGTGGCCTGAGGGAACCAAGCAGCCAATCAGGCAGTTAGGAGAGCAGCATTACAATGACCTAATACAGATTCCCACCTTAGTTCCACAGACTAATTTGCCAAAACTCCTTCATATACTGAAGGTGAGACACTTAAAGCTAAGAGTGAGGGTTTTCAAGAAGATCATAAGGGGTGGTTCCAAAAGGAGGAACTTCTTTTTTTGCCTGGGGACCTCCAGTAGAAGTTGGTTAACTCCTTACATGCCACAACTCATTTAGAAGAAGGTTCTCCAAAGATTACTAAAAAGGTCCTTCAGAGGAACAGACCTTCAAACGACTATAAGGTAAGTGGTCTCCTCTTGTTCCACTTGCCAATTAAACAACTCCCAAGGAGCTCGAAGACCCCAGCTGGCCCAGCCCATCCAATGACGTGGGACCTACGCAGGAGAGGACTGGCTGATGGACTTCACCCAGATGCCAGTTTCTCAAGGGTATAAATACCTTTTAGTCATGATAGATATATTTCACAGGATGGATTGAAGGCTTTCCCACCCAGACTGAGAAAGCTGAGGAGGTGGCAAAAAACTGCTCCATGAAATTATTCTGAGATTTGGTCTGCCCAAGTCATTGCAAAGTGACAATGGGACATCATTTACTTCTAAGGTCACCCAAGGGGTCTCGAAAGTATTGGGCATTACTTGTGCCCACTGTGCCCGGAGGCCTCAGTCTTCAGGAAAAATAGAAAGAGCCAACCAATTCTTAAAATCAGCGATAAAAATGATTACCCAGGAGACCTCCCTGGGATGGAAGGAAACCTTACCAATAGCTCTCCTCCATACCCATATTGCCCCTAAGGAACAGGTTGGTCTTAGTCCTTATGAGATGCTATGTGGGAGACCTTTTGTTTATGTCAATGACCTCTTTCTTGATCCAGAGGCTCAGTCCCTTCAGTTTTATACCAAGGCCATTGGACAATTCCAGCAGGATATAAACTTGTGTGGTGTCAACCAGGACCCAAAAGATTCTAAAGAGCCACCACTATATGTTCCAGGGACTCAAGTCCTAATTAAATTCTGGATCCCCAAAGGCTCAAATGCAGCCCACATGGAAAGGCCCCTACCCTGTAATACTTTCTACCCCAACAGCAGTCAAGTTTCCAAGACATGACTCCTGGATTCACTACTCATGGATCAAGCCATGGAAGAAAACAGAAGAGGGCACTCAATCCACCTGTGAGACTCTAGAGGATCTCAGATACCTATTCAGAACCACAAATGAGTGCCATTATAATGCACACCCCCCAAATTAAGTTCCTGGAGATAAGATTTCTCAGGACAGCTCGAAAGAGCCAACAGCTTGGCAGGGGTTGTACTCCAAAAGAGATAGGAGATAGATCTCCTGATTCCTGAACAAGGAGGGACTTGAGCCATCTTGAATGAGATGTGTTGTTTCTGGGTAAATACCTCCAGCTAAGTTTTTTAGAAGTCTGACAGTCTTCAAGAAAAACATTCTAGATCCTACAGGACCTCAGAGAAAGAGCTGGAGAGTTCTCGGTGTGGCTACAGTCTCTCTTTGGGGGATCCTTCTCCTGGCGGTAGGGAATTTGGAGTTGGCTAATGCCCTTGCTAATCCTTGTTATCACCATATTGATGCTGCTTATGATTGCTCCATGTATTATCAATTGTCTAACCCATTTTTGTCTCTGCCCAGGTCAACAGGCTACAATATGCACTGCCAGTTTAACAAGGATATATAAAACTACAGCCGACCATGGAAAATATCACTCACCCTTAGATGGGCACTGCTATAAGGACTCTGAGGCTTGAGACTAGCAAGAGGGCGAGGCTCAATGCTCCTTGCTATCCCAGTTCTGCAGGAAGTAGCCAGAGAGACCTCGAAGCCCCTATTCCCAAAGAATTGGGCCTCCCATCTCTTGAGGGGGGAATGTTAGGAAGTTAGAACAGAAAAAAGGAGTCCAAAATGGCAGTGGCTAAAAGACAAAGAAGGAAAAAGCCTGAAAATAGGAACAAAGGAAGGTCCCAGGACCATAGTAAGGACCTCAGGTAAAACAAACAGCCCTCCTGGCTAGCCCAATTTACGTTGGGCAGGTTCAGGGGGCGGAGAAAAAACATATAAAAAGAGATGCCAAAATTGAGCCGGGGCTTCTTTCTTCGTGTCTTTTGGGTTGGCCCACTCTCACGCCTATTTTCCTTTGCTTACCAATAAAACTGAGCTATAACACTGATTTGTCCATCGCTTCAAATTTTTGCTGCGGTGAGACAGAACTGAGGAAATTACCCATTTCCCTTACATATTTATGTACCAAACTCTTCCCCTGGGGTCCACTTTCCATAAAACCTTATCAATTTCTGTACCCATCACTTTGTTCTCCCATCCTGAAACAGCCACCTGTAAGTCATACCTACTTCCTTTTCCCTTCATAAAATGTAATTTCATTCCTCATACCTTCTTTACTGAAAACACACATCCTACTTTCCTAAAGCAACCAAGAACTGACCTTTATATTAGCATTCTATAGATTGGTGAACATAAATATCAGTGACAATTTCTTAAAAAAATATTCTAGAGAACATCTCAGAATGGCATCCAACATTATTCATTAACAGTCCAAAATCTCTAGTTTCTCTGTAAGCGGAAGCTAGTGTTCAGTAATGAATGTTTCAGAATCTTATTTTCTTTGGAAATGACCTAGTTATTCAATAAACTTCCATTACTCAGTTTAGCACAACCCTAAAATTCAGGTTCTGTGATTCCTAAAATGTCGATGTTCACTCTTGCCATTGATCATTTCCAATTTGCCTTGATTCATGGACTTAACATTCCAGGTTCCTATGCAATATTGGTCTTTACAGCATTGGACTTTATGTCCATAACCAGTCACATCCACAACTGGGTGTTGTTTTTGCTTTGGCTCTGTCTCTTCATTCTTTCTGGAGTTAATTCTTCATTGATCTCCAGTAGCATATTGGGCACCTACCAACCTGGGGATTTCATCTTTCGGTATCCTATCTTTTTGCCTTTTCATACTGTTCATGGGGTTCTCAAGGCAAGAATACTGAAGTGGTTTGCCATTCCCTTCTCCAGTGGACCACATTTTGTCAGAACTCTCCACCATGACCTGTTTGTCTTGGGTGGCCCTACACGGCATGGCTCATAGTTTCACTGACTTAGACAAGGCGGTGGTCCATGTGATCAGATTGGTTAGTTTTCTGTGGTTGTGGTTTTCATTCTGTCTGCCTTCTGATGGAGAAGGACAAGAGGCTTATGGAAGCTTCCAGATGGGAGAGACTAACTGAGGGGGAAACTGGTTCTTGTTCTGGTGGGCGGGGCCATGCTCAGTAAATATTTAATCCAATTTTCTGTTGAAGGATGGGGCTGTGTTCCTTCCCTGTTATTTGATCTGAGGCCAAACGATGGTGGAGGTAATGAAGATAATGGCTTAAAACTAATGGCTTAATAAAGTTGGCTTAAAATCCAATATTCATAAAACTAAGATTATGGCATTTGGTCCCATCACTTCATGGCAAATAGATGGAGAAACAGTGGAAACAGTGATAGACTTTATTTTGGGGGGGTCCAAAATCACGGCAGATGGTGACTGCAGCCATGAAATTAAAAGACACTTACTTCTTGGAAGAAAAGTTATGACCCATCTTGACAGCTTATTAAAAAGCAGAGACATTACTTTACTAACAAAGGTCCATCTAGTCAAAGCTATGGTTTTCCAGTAGTCATGTATGGATGTAAGAGTTGGACTATAAAGAAAGCTGAGCACGAAACAATTGATGCTTTTGAACTGTGATGTTGGAGAAGACTCTTGAGAGTCCCTTGGACTGCAAGGAGATCCAACCAGTCCATCCTAAAGGAAATCAACCCTGAATATTCATTGGAAGGACTGATGCTGAAGCTGAAACTC
This sequence comes from Bos mutus, assembly GCF_027580195.1. NCBI lineage: Eukaryota > Metazoa > Chordata > Mammalia > Artiodactyla > Bovidae > Bos > Bos mutus. The sequence goes on from NC_091636.1 coordinate 12,341,509, forward strand.
CAATACTTTGGCCACATGATGCAAAGAACTGACTCATTTGAAAAGACCCTGATGCTGGGAAAGATTGAAGGTGGTAGGAGAAGAGGACAACAGAGAATTAAACGGTTGGATGGCATCACCAACTCAATGGACATGAGTTTGAGTATACTCTGGGTGTTGGTTATGGACAGAGAAGCCTGGCATGCTGCAGTCTGTGGGGTCACAAAGAGTCAGACATGACTGAGTGACTGAACTGAACTGAGAAATTCAGGTTACCAAAATCTAGAGAGACTGTTTTAGACAGACACTTCTAAAGTGTAATTATTCTTAACAGTTTATCTAAAAGCTCATTTATATTTTTCTTTTTTTAAAGTTTCTTCATTCGAGTTACTTTTCTTGCTGACAAACTTGTAACAGATATAACAATAACAATAACAATATTTAACTTGTAATAAACCTACGCACAATGAAAATATTATGCTTAATGTTTATGACTTTTCAGTTCAGTTCAGTTGCTCAGTCGTGTCTAACTCTTTGCGACCCCATGAATAGCAGCACGCCAGGCCTCCCTGTCCATCACCAACTCCGGAGTTCACTCAAACTCATGTCCATCGAGTCGGTGATGCCATCCAGCCATCTCATCCTCTGTCGTCCCCTTTTCCTTCTGCCCCCAGTCCCTCCCAGCATCAGAGTCTTTTCTAATGAGTCAACTCTTCCCATGAGGTGGCCAAAGTATTGGAGTTTCAGCTTTAGCATCATTCCTTCCAATGAACACCCAGGACTGATCTCCTTTAGAATGGACTGGTTGGATCTCCTTGCAGTCCAAGGGACTCTCAAGAGTCTTCCCCAACACCACAGTTCAAAAACTTCGGCGCTCAGCTCTCTTCACAGTCCAACTCTCACATCCATACGTGACCACTGGAAAAACCATAGCCTTGACTAGACAGACCTTTGTTGGAAAAGTAATGTCTCTGCTTTTCAATATGCTATCTAGGTTGGTCATAACTTTCCTTCCAAGGAGTAAGCATCTTTTAATTTCATGGGTGCAGTCACCATCTGCAGTGATTTTGGAGCCCAAAAAAATAAAGTCTGACACTGTTTCCACTGTTTCCCTATCTATTCCCCATGAAGTGATGGGACCAGGTGCCATTTAGACATGTCTATATTAGATTAGCAAACAAACAGTAATACTAGATATTTAATATTGAATATTTCCCAGTTCATGTGAATCTGAAATTCATTTAGATTAATTTCTCTTGTATTTAGGATTGTCTGACTTGTAAGCACTTACTGTTCTTTATGCCAATTAAATCAGAACTCATTTACAACTTAAGCAATATTATTAAAAAAAAAAAAAAAAAAAAACCTCATAGACAGACACTGAGACATACATAAATCCAGACAGACAGACAGACACAGATTGCATAGTTTTCCACTTGAGATTTAAAATGTCTCTTTGATTCACCCTCTCTCCCCTCCTTTTTTTAAGTTCTAATTTGCCCAAGGCTGAGGTCTCAGGCAAAGGTGGGCTGTGTATTTCAGGGACATGGAAAGGGTTAACTTCAAGCTTTTCCCTAGGCAAGCTTTTTAATAAGCTGCTGTTGCTGCTAAGTCGTTTCAGTCGTGTCCGACTCTGTGCGACCCCATAGACGGCAGCCCACCAGGCTTCCCCATCCCTGGGATTCTCCAGGCAAGAACACTGGAGTGGGTTGCCATTTCCTTCTCCAATGCATGAAAGTGAAAAGTCAAAGTGAAGTCACTCAGTTATGTCCAACTCTTAGCGACCCCATGGACTGCAGCCCACCAGGCTCCTCCGTCCATGGGATTTTCCAGGCAAGAATACTGCATATGCAAAAAGAACCGGTTTTGCAGTTTCCAAGAAACAAATTCATTTTAACCAATTTTCTCTGGAGTCTAAAAAATATCACGGCTATTCTGTGTCAAAAAGTCACCTTTCCTTTCTGTAGTCCTAGTTTTATAGCTAAAATATAGACCAAACAGTGCTCAAATTGACTCTGATTTCAGGGGCAGATCAGCTGATAAAAATCTTGGATCATCCCTCTGGTGGAAAGTGAGGTCTTTATCCCATCAGAAGAATCTGAAGGGTTAAGGGAATTTTCAGGAGCAGGGGAAGCTTGGTCCTTTTCCACCCTGAGAAACAGTAGTTAGAAGGGAATTCTTTAGAATGTTAGGAGAGTTTTTGATCCCTCAGGCTTTTGAAAATAGGAGAAAGACCCGGACCAAAGGGAACCTCAGAATTCTTTCCTAGTGGTCATTTGGATATGAAAAGTCAAGTAGGGTTTGTCTGGGATATTTGATAGAGAGAAACAGAGGGGAACAGGAGATAGGGAGGAAACAGAAAGATACATGTGGCATGAGTCCCTGAAATCCAAATTCTGACTGAGGGCCATGAAGGACTGAACATAAGGAAATTCTGAGTCCCTTCCCTGCTTTTGGCAAAAGCTAGTGTGCCATTTAGAGGCCATGTTTTTTTTTGGTCCCCTCATTTGTATTGGGGCCAGGCCTTGTGTAGGGTCAAAATTTTCCAGTTTTTGAGAATGTAGCCAAGGAGTGTGTCTGAGAGAGGCTCCCGAGATGTACCAGAATCCATCCTTAGCCTATATGCTGTAGAATGGGGGTACTGATCATTGACTGACAAAAAGGCATCCCTTTCTGTCTCAGTGATGTCTCCATGCAACTAATGGCACAAAAATGGCCAACCATCCCAATAGTTGCATCCAGTGAGAGGTGACCTCTGAGAACCACGCAACTAAGGCACCATGTGACTCGGGCAGAGAAAGAGAGATTCCTGGGAGTAACAGGGTGACTCACCATTTGGCAATTCTTTGAAACATGGAAGGCACTCTTCGGATGGCTCAGAGGCAACACTTCAGTTCAGTTCAGTTTAGTCACTCAGTTGAGTCCGACTCTTTGCGACCCCATGAATCTCAGCACGCCAGGCCTCCCTGTCCATCACCAACTCTTGGAGTTCACTCAAACTCACATCCATCAAGTCGGTGATGCTATCCAGCCATCTCACCCTCTGTTGTCCCCTTCTCCTCCTGCCCCCAATCCCTCCCAGCATCAGAGTCTTTTCCAATGAGTCAACTCTTCACATGAGGTGGCCAAAGTATTGGAGTTTCAGCTTTAGCATCATTCCTTCCAATGAACACCCAGGACTGATCTCCTTTAGAATGGACTGGTTGGATCTCCTTGCAGTCCAAGGGACTCTCAAGAGTCTTCTCCAACACCACAATTCAAAAGCATCAATTCTTTGGCCCTCAGCCTTCTTCACAGTCCAACTCTCACATCCATACATGACCACTGGAAAAACCATAGCCTTGACTAGACAGACCTTTGTTGGCAAAGTAATATCTCTGCTTTTCAATATGCTATCTAGGTTGGCGATAACTTTCCTTCCAAGGAGTAAGTGTCTTTTAATTTCATGACTGCAGTCACCATCTGCAGTGATTTTGGAGCCCCCCAAAATAAAGTCTGACACTGTTTCCACTGTTTCCCCATCTATTTCCCATGAAGTGATGGGACCAGATGCCATGATCTTAGTTTTCTGAATGTTGAGTTTTAAGCCAACTTTTTCACTCTCCTCTTTCACTTTCATCAAGAGGCTTTTTAGTTCCTCTTCACTTTCTGCCATAAGGGTGTTGTCATCTGCATATTTGAGGTTATTGATATTTCTCCCAGGCAACACCTAAGCTCCTGTAAATCAATCTGGACCAAAAGGGAAAGAAATGAAAGTGACAGGGAAGAAGACTGAGGAATCCAACTTACAATCCTGTCGGGGAGGCAGTGGCCAAGGGACAATGGTCTCTGTTTTGCTTCAACCACTGACACGATGCATAAAAGTTGTCTTGCTGGGGGCGGATGCCCTTGTGGCATGATCTGTTCCATGTTCCCCTTATCCTCATATGGGAGTCTTCATGTGGCAGGAGCCCTAATGGTTTTTAAGTGCCCGACCCATGCCCACACAATATTGGTTGGTTTTGATGAAAGTGAAAGTAGAGAGTGAAAAAGTTGGCTTAACACTCAACATTCAGAAAACAAAGATCATGGCATCCGGTCCCATTACTTCATGGGAAATAGATGGGGAAACAGTGGAAACAGTGTCAGACTTTATTTTTCTGGGCTCCAAAATCACTGCAGATGGTGACTGCAGCCATGAAATTAAAAGACACTTACTCCTTGGAAGGAAAGTTATGACCAACCTAGATAGCATATTCAAAAGCAGAGACATTACTTTGCCAACAAAGGTCCGTCTAGTCAAGGCTATGGTTTTTCCTGTGGTCATGTATGGATTGGAGAGTTGGACTGTGAAGAAGGCTGAGCGCCAAAGAATTGATGCTTTTGAACTGTGGTGTTGGAGAAGACTCTTGAGAGTCCCTTGGACTGCAAGGAGATCCAACCAGTCCATTCTGAAGGAGATCAGCCCTGGGATTTCTTTGGAAGAAATGATGCTAAAGCTGAAACTCCAGTACTTGGCCACCTCATGTGAAGAGTTGACTCATTGGAAAAGACTCTGATGCTGGGAGGGATTGGGGGCAGGAGGAGAAGGGGACAACAGAGGATGAGATGGCTGGATGGCATCACTGACTTGATGGACGTGAGTCTCAGTGAACTCTGGGAGTTGGTGATAGACAGGGAGGCCTGGCGTGCTGCTATTCATGGGGTCACAAAGAGTCGGACAAAACTGAGCGACTGATCTGATCTGATTTGAGACCTCAGTTGGAAAGAAGTTAAAAGGAGAGACCCTCACCCATTTGGGTGGCAGCTACTGGGGTGCAGTGAGCAGTGGGGCCTTTGGAATACACTAGAGGGTAACCCTGGCTGGAGTTCCTCAGTTGTTTCCACAGCAGTTGCCTCTTCTCAGAGGGTCCCTATGAAAAAGGAGAAGCAAGGAGGTGGGGGAAGAGACCCCAAAATCTCCTTACGGGCCACCAAAAATGTTGTGGTTTGGGCATGGGTTGGGAAAGAATTTCCAGACATGAGACAGAATGAAAGGGAAACAAAGTTTATTAGAATGGGAGACACTGTTAGACCAGCAGGCCAGCTCAAGGGAGAACTGACACTGAACAGGGGTCCTTAGTCCACTGTTATACTCAGGGTCCAAGGAGTGGGATCAAGGTCTTGTGGGTCATTTGCTGATTGGATGAGGCATGTATCCTGGGTGAGGGAAGAGTAGGGCAAATACCTTTCCCTATGGGGTAGGAGGGGACACAGGTTATACTGTTCCATTAATAGTTACAACATGAGGAGGGAAGGATGATAAGGGTCTGGTTTTTCCATTCCTGCATTCCAAGACCCTCCTCGGTTTTATCTGCTCTTTCATCCTTGAGTCACCACACACAGTATGTCTAGTAAGCCCAGGTCTCTTTAGACTATATTATGATGAAGACCAGGAGAGTTGATGTAGCCCTGAGGCAAGACTGAAGATGTATATTGTTGTTTTTTCCAAATAAACACAAAATGACTCCGAATTTCTTTTCTGATAAGGATGAAAAAATAATGCATTCACGAAACCAATGGCAAATTATCATGTTCCTGGATTTGTGTTGATCTGCTCCAGCAAAGATAATACATCCAGTACAGTAGCTTCATTGGGGCTACTTATTTGGTAGCTTTCACTGTACTCTACTCTTGTCCTCTAGGATCTCTCTGATTTTTGCAGGAGCAAGACCCCTGAATTAAACAGAGATATGATGGGGACCACTACTCCTGCACTCTGTTAAAAAAATTTATTTCATGTTGGAGAACAGTTGATTAACATTGTTGTGTTCATTCTGGGTGAACAGCAAAGTGATTCAGTTATACACACACATGTTTCTTTTTCAAATTCTTTCCCCATTTAGGTTATTACAGAATATTGAGCAGAGCTCTCTGTGCTATACAGCAGATCCCTGTCAGCTATCTACTTTAACTATAATAGTATTTATATTTTAAGGGTCTTATTGGTTTCTGTTATAACCCCCAGATATATTATTTTTTATTTACTCTCTTGGCTTAAGCCAAGATAGTTTCAGAGGCTCCACTGAGCTTTTCCTACTATGACTGCTCTTATCCAAGAAGCCCAGGAAACAATATGGGTTTGGAAGGGTAACAGGGAGGAAGGCCAGGGGTCTCCAAACAGAGGAAATAGGCTGCAAGTGTCAGACATTTTTTTATCTCTCTCTTAAGCTGCAGGAGGAAACAAACGACAAGTGTTAGATTTTTTCCCCTTCTCTATACAAATTTAAAAAGAGGTTTCTTTTAAAATGCTGAATTGCCATGGCCACACCTGCTTCCACCTGAATTTAACTTTTCACAACTGAACTGGGTTCAGTTCAGTCACTCAGTCCTGTCTGACTCTTTGTGACACCATGGACTGCAGCATGCCAGGCTTCCCTGTCCATAACCAACACCCAGAGTATACTCAAAGTCATGTCCATTGAGTCAGTGATGCCATCCAACCATCTCATCCTCTGTTGTCCCCTTCTCATCCCGTCTTCAATCTTTCCCAGCATCGGGGTCTTTTCAAATGAGTCAGTTCTTTGCATTAGGTGGCCAAGGTATTAAGAGTTTCAGCTAAGCATCTGTCCTTCCAAAGAATATTCAGGGTTGATTTCCTTCAGGATGGACTGGTTGGATCTCCTTGCAGTCCAAGGGACTCTCAAGAGTCTTCATCAACACCACAGTTCAAAAGCATCAGTTATTTGGTGCTCAGCTTTCTTTATAGTCCAACTCTCACATCCATACATGACTACTGGAAAAACCATAGCTTTGACTAGATGGACCTTTGTTGGTAAAGTAATGTCTCTGCTTTTTAATAAGCTGTCAAGATTGGTCATAACTTTTCTTCCAAGGAGTAAGCATCTTTTAATTTCATGGCTGCAGTCACCATCTGTGGTGATTTTGGAGCCCAAAAAAATAAAGTCTGACACTGTTTCTCCATCTATTTGCCATGAAGTAATGGGACAGGATGTCATGATGTTTGTTTTCTGAATGTTGAGTTTTAAGCCAACTTTTTCACTCTTCTCTTTCACTTTCATCAAGAAGCTCCTTAGTTCTTCTTCACTTTCTGTCATAAGGGTGATGTCATCTGCATATCTGAGGTTATTGATATTTCTCCCAGCAATCTTGATTCCAGCTTGTGCATCATCCAGCCCAGCATTTCTCATGATGTACTCTGCATATGTTAAATAAGCAGGGTGACAATATACAGCCTCGACGTACTCCTTTCCCAATTTGGAACCAGTGTGTTGTCCCATGTCCATTTCTAACTGTTGCTTCTTGACCTGCATACAGATTTCTCAGGAGGCAGGTCAGGTGGTCTGGTATTCCCATCTCTTTCAGAATTTTCCAGTTTGTTGTGATCCACAGAGTCAAAGGCTTTGGCATAGTCAAGAAAGCAGAAGTAGATGTTTTTCTGGAACTCTCTTGCTTTTTTGATGATCTGACAGATTTGATCTCTGGTTGCTCTGCCTTTCCTAAATCCAGCTTGACTTTGTGGAAGTTCACGTACTGTTGAAGCCTGGCTTGGAGAATTTTGAGCATTACTTTGCTAGCATGGGAGATGAGTTCAATTGTGCAGTAGTTTGAGCATTCTTTGGCATCGCCTTTCTTTGGGATTGGAATGAAAACTGACCTTTTCCAGTCCTGTGGCCACTGATGAGTTATCCAAATTTGCATATTGAGTGCAGAACCTTGAGCTAACCAAACGCGTTTTTCTTGTGGAAATGTTTGTCTTAAGCTATGTTAATGAACTGTCTTAAGCTATGTTAATGAACTATGACAGAGTCTTCAAGTTGGTTAGCCTAAGACTCAGAACCAACTTTACAAACCAGTATGTTTTACTCATGCAAATGTTCTCTTAAGCTATGTTAATGAGACTGTATTTGCTTGGAAACCTGCCTTTCTCCAAGATTCATGTCAATCATTTTATGGCCCAGGACAACTCACCTCATGCCAATGTTATCTCAAAATGCATGTTGTGGCTGAGGGGCCTGGTGCCAGTCTCAGTTTTGAAACATTTCTTTTCTCTAATTAGCAGACTGCTAGTTTATTTCTGCTTTATTGACTATGCCAAAGCCTTTGACTGTGTGTTTCACAAGAAATTGTGGAAAATTCTGAAACAGAAGGGAATACAAGACCACCTGACCTGCCTCTTGAGAAATCTATATGCAGGTCAGGAAGGAACAGTTAGAATTGGATTCGAAACAGACTGGTTCCAAATCGGAAAAGGAGTACATCAAGGCTGTATATTGTCACTATGCTTCTTTAATTTATAGGAAGAGTACATCATGAGAAACGCTGGGCTGGATGAAACACAAGCTGGAATCAAGATTGGCGGGAGAAATATCAATAACCTCAGATATGCAGATGACGCCACCCTTATGACAGAAAGTGAAGAAGAACTAAGGAGCCTCTTGATGAAAATGAAAGAGAGTGAAAAAGTTGGCTTAAAACTCAACATTCAGAAAACTAAGATCATGGCATCTGGTCCCATCACTTCATGGGAAATAGATGGGGAAACAGTGGAAACAGTGGCAGACTTTATTTTGGGGGACTCCAAAATCACTGCAGATGGTGATTGTAACCATGAAATTAAAAGACACTTACTCCTTGGAAGGAAAGTTATGACCAAACTAGATAGCATATTGAAAAGCAGAGGTATTACTTTACCAACAAAGGTCCATTTAGTTAAGGCTATGGTTATTCCAGTAATCATGTATGGATGTAAGAGTTGGACTATAAAGAAAGCTGAGCACCGAAGAATTGATGCTTTTGAACTGTGGTGTTGGAGAAGACTCTTGAGAGTCCCTTGGACTGCAAGGAGATCCAACCAGTCCATCCTAAGGGAGATCAGTCCTGGGTGTTCATTGGAAGGACTGATGGTGAAGCTGAAGCGCCAATACTTTGGCCACCTGATGCAAAGAACTGACTCATTTGAAAAGACCCTGATGCTGGGAAAGATGGAAGGCAGTAGGAGAAGGGGACGACAGAGGGTGAGATGGTTGGATGGCATCACCGACTCAATGGACATGAGTTTGAGTATCCTCTGGGTGTTGGTGATGGACAGGGAGGCCTGGCATGTTGCAGTCCATGGGGTCGCAAAGAGTTGGACGCAACTGAATGACTGAACTGAACTGAGTAGCTATATAACATCCAGATAAAGACTATCAGGGGCACTCTTTCTGCCCCCTTCTGATGTCTATATCAGAAGCTTTCTCTATCTCTTTTATACTTTAATAAAACTTTATTAAACAAAAGCTTTGAGGGATGAAGCCTCATCACTGGCCCCGGATTGAATTCTTCTCTTCTGGAGGCCAAGAATCCCGGTGTCTTTCATGGCTCATCAACAACCTTTCAAGTTGTTGTTGTTGTTGTTCAGTTGTTCAGTCATGTCTGATTCTTTGCAATCCCATGGACTGCAGCACGCCAGGCTTCCCTGTCCTTCACTATCTCTCAGAGCTTGCTCAAACTCATGTTCATTGAACTGGTGATGCCATCCAACTATCTCATCCTCTGTCACCCCCTTCTCCTCCTGCCTTCAATCTTTCCCAGCATCAGGGTCTTTTCCAATGAGTCAGCACTTTGCATCAGATGGCCAAAGTACTGGAACTTCAGCTTCACCCTCAGTTCTTCCAGTGCATATTCAGGGTTTATTTCCTTTAGGATTGACTGGTTTCGTCTCCTCGCTGTCCCAGGGAATTTCTCCAGCACCTCAGTTCGAACGTTGTGTCAACTACTAATTTGTTTATTTCAGTTGTGCACTTGGGACAAAGTAAATGACCACAGGATAGTCCAGGATCCAGTAGACCCACTGGGAAGCAGATGTGGACCAGGTCTCCATTTATCATCTGCCCCTTACATATTCTCACTTTAACCAGGGCCCATAAAGTCACTTCAGATTACCAGATATCAATGTCAGTTCATTCAATATATAAAAGTCCTCAAAATATATGTATGTTATTCTTTTCCAAGAATATATTTATCTCAGTAAATGGTTGTAGGTCCCTTTGGGAAGGATAGGGAATTATTATTGTTTACAACTTAGCGACTGAACACAAGAACACAGAATTGTAAAAATTCTGGTTTCCCTGTTGGCTCAGATGGTGAAGCGTCTGCCTGTAATGCAGGAGACCAGGGCTCAATCCCAGGGTAAGGAAGACCCCCTGGAACAATGCACTCCAGTATTCTTGCCTGGACAATCCTATGGAAAGAGGAGCCTGAAAGTTATCATCCATGGGGTCGCAAAGAGTCGGACACAACTGAGTGACTAAGCACACACATTTGTTTGCAAAATCCTTCCTCCTGGATACCTGAGCTCTTCTTCAGTCAATATATTCTAGTTCTGAGAACTGCCCCATACAGGAAAACTGGGAAACTGATGGTTTATTTCTTTTTTTTAATTTTTTTTTTATTGAATGTTAATTGCTTTACAGGATTTTGTTGTTTTCTGTCAAACCTCAACATGAATCAGCCATAGGTATACATATATCCCCTCCCTTTTGAACCTCCCTCCCATCTCCCACCCCATCCCACCCCTCTAAGTTGATACAGAGCCCTGTTTTGAGTTTCCTGAGCCATACAGCAAATTCCTATTGGCTATCTATTTTACATATGGTAATGTAAGTTTCCATGTTACTCCATACATCTCACCCTTTCCTTCCCTCTCCCCATGTCCATAAGTCTTTTCTCTATGTCTTTCTCCATTGCTATCCTATAAATAAATTCTTCAGTATCGTCTTTCTAGATTCCAAATATATGTGTTAGAATATGATATTTATCTTTCTTTTTCTGACTCACTTCACTCTGTATAATAGGTTCTAGGTTCATTCACCTCATCAGAACTGACTCAAATGCATTCCTTTTTAAGGCTGAGTAATATTCCTTTGTGCATATGTACCAAAACTGCTTACTTTCTTGATCACCCATTCTTGATTTTATTTATCATTAGGGACCCCATGTTCCTTTAACCATATCCATAACTCACTGTGGGTTAAAACGCTTCTTGACCCTCATAACATCGTTTCATCCACTAGGATTCTGTTGGTAAAGTGAGCCACCTGGTCTATGTTGTTTCAGAGTCCCATTATCCACATTACTATATTGGGTCTAATTCTGTAATGGCATTACCCACCAACCCCCAGGGCTGCAGAGGGGTTCTGTTGATGGAGCTTTCGAGTGACCTTTGTGCTTCTTTCACCAGCACATTCTTTATTGCTCGAGTAAATGGTGTATCCTCCAAACCTTCCAGGGCAACACAGTCTTGATGGGTTTTCTGCCTTAAGGTACACCCACTCCAGCATGCCCACTTCTCTGATCCTTGTAATATCTTTCTCCTTCTAAGGCACAGAATTTTGGCACTTCTGCCCCACTTAGAATGGACCACCATTTTCCCCAAACTCTTAAGGATCATCCTGGTAACTAGTGTGCACCATCTCCAGGATGTTTAAATGCTGCATCTGAGAAACACGATCCCAACTGATAACCTCTCCATTTTCCAAACCTATACTCCTCTTCCCTTGATCAATACCCTTGGAAGTTAGTCCAATGCATACAGTCCTGGTTCAGCACCATGGTAGGGGACCCAGCTCCAAAATCTCATCTCAGTATCCGCTTTCTCAGAGCACTCCTAGCACCAGCTACTGAAGTTTGTGTTCTCTGGGGCAAAGAATGGCAAATAGGATGTTATTAGGTAGTGTTCTTGGGATCAAGACCTGTGGAAAGGAGCAAGATGGGCCAGACAGAGAAGCTCATCTGCGATACAGTCTTAACAGAAGCCTCAGCTGATCTGCTAGGTTACTCTGAAGATAGGATCCTCCCTTAGCCATACCACATTGGTTAGAAAGGGCAAGGCCTTTATTGCTTCACATTGAATGCTGACCATGCTAGGAATGGAATATGGCACGGAGCAATGTGATTTCTTCACATTTCTTCACCGAGGCAAACCTGAAGGAGACTAACAGCCATAGAGTATTTTTGATAGCACACCCAACAGCTAAGGTAATAAATCCTTCATTCCTGAAAGGAACCTGTTGGGGGTTGGGGAAGGGACCACAACCTCCACACATAGTGTTAGGATATACTCACACTAGACAAGGCATGTCTGCAAGACCTTCTATTTATCATCTTTCCAAAATTAGATGAGGTTGAAACATCTCTGGAGGGCATCCCAAGAGCCGATCCAGGAGCTCAGGAATCAGGGAAATTGACACCAGTTAAAAGACATGTTTAGGCCATCATCTATTTCCGGAAGCAGAGCTGCACAAACTTGGTCTTCACACAGAATACTATGTTTCTCTCCAAAGTGGTTGGGAGCCCAATAAAACTCTATTAAATCTGTGTCAATGCACTTGTGAATCCTAAAAGAGTTTGTCTATTTTCTTGCCTTGAAGATGAACTCTAAGTCAATCACATAGTTTTATCTGTGATGCAAATAAGGGCAAGGAGACAAGCACTGGAGAATATGCTTCCTCATAAGTGGCATGGTTCTTCACAACCAATGGCACAGAGGTGGCACGGAGCTTTGTGGGAGAACCTAGCTCATGCTAGCTGAAGTCTGAAAAGAAGAAAAGGGGTAGCTCATTTACAAGAAGGTCAAGTCATGGACCTCTAGCCAGGCAGGTGAAGACTGAAGTATGGTATAGGAAGCACATGATCAATGGTCCTAGCATCTCAGGATTTCCCTCACACCTCTCTTAATGGATGTGGTCTCCTGGGTCACTAACCCAACCATGAGCGAAGTATATCTGAAATGCCAGCCCTGATGGAGACAATCAGCCTGGTCTAGCAATCAAAGCTCAGCCCATGCCAATGAATCCATTGTCATAACCTGGAACAAACCCCCATCTCCTGGAAATCCACTGGAATTGTAACTCCTCCTTCAAGGAATTGAGGCCTAGTCTGCAACACAGGTGGCTCCAGCTGCAGCACTGATGAGAGGGGAGGGAGTGGTGGGCCAGAATCCCCAGCATCAAGGCATCTTCATAGTCATAGAGCTAGGTTTGGGCAAAGAAGCTGGGTTGGGTGTGGCTGGGAGTACTGGTAACCCTCAGGTAGTATTGGTAACCAACTCACAGAGCTATTGCTGTGTGACTTAGTGTGGCTGAAAGACACCTTGATCACTTTGTTATCCTTGCCAAATACAAAACCAGCATGGCCACATACACTCTTGGCTCCCATGAGCCCAGAACTTCATTCATCCTGAAAGAAGTTTAACCTCAGGAAAAGGGACAGAAGGTTCTTCAGGTTACCAAAATTCTTGAGACTGACAGTAGCAGGGAGCAACGTTTTGATGGGGCTGGCTAACACAATTTTGAAATGGGTGGTTCCCTCTCCTCAGGTTCATTCTATGCCCCTACAGTCAAGCCCAAGGCCTTAATTCAGTGACTTTCAAAGAGGGAGCTTGGACAGATTTCCCATGGCAACAGTACCCTCTGGTGAGAGGGAGGTAGAAGGACTTTTATGTCCTACCCACCTCTGAACCCTTGGGAAGAGAGGAAAAAGTTAAGTAGATTAATGTATCTACTTTTCAGATTAATGTATCTTAATCTGAAAAGATTAAGATACATTAAAAAAAAAATCATTGCCTTAAAATTCTCCACAAGGTCCCAGTCTTCCATAGCAGCAGTTCTTAATCCTCCTATTTTTACAACAATGTTCTTTTCATTATCCTAAAATAAAATCTACAGAGAAGTAGAACCTTCCTGTACATATTTACTACAAAACAATGCAAAAAACTAGAATTCTTTCTAATTGTATTATAAAATAAAAACATAAAGTACTTATCTTTCAATAATCAATGCCCAGACACAAAATATTAAAAGGCATGATAAAGTAGGTAGATGTTTACATCTATATGTTGACCCACCACCTGTGACAATAATCTGTACCAACTGATACTGGCATACACGTTCAAAACACGAACACCAAGAGTCACTTTAATTGTAGCAACACGATTTCTGAAATTCTGAATAATGTTAAAACATTTTAAAATACTTTATCCTCTATTTACAGATAGTGACATTCATGAAAAAGTTCAATGTATATTAAATTATATTGAAATACTTGGTATTTTTGTGTAAAGTGAAGATTGGTTCTGGACCCAGAAAGGATAAACATGTTTTTCACCTACATAAATGTCTGGTAGGTGTCGGATATTTCTTCACTGCATGAGAATGCTCCACGAAGCGGAAAACATCTAAACCCCTGGCCTTCACCCAGTAAATGCCAATAGCACCTGGCAATGGCTGTGACAGTCACACACACACACACACACAAAACCTCCCTCTCAAATTTCCAAAATACCCCTGGCAGCAGTACTTCCCTGTGAAGAATCCCTGCTCTGCAGGATGGAGTCCAGACTCCCTCACTGCCTTAGTCAGCTCAGGCTGCCATAACAAAATACCAGACTAGTTGGCTTAAGCACAGTTCTAGAGGCTAGAAGCGTAAGATCAGGGTGTCGGCAGTTCTACAAGTACACTCTCCCTGGCTTACAAAAGGCTGCCTTCTCACTGTGCCCTCGCATGGTGGAAAGAGATGAGGGCAAGCCCCTTTGGTGGCCCTTTTATAAGGGCACTAATCCTATTGGATCAGGACCTTACTCTTATGATTTCATTTAACCTTAATTACTTCCGTAAAGAGCTTCCCTGCTGGCTCAGACTCCCACAAAGACCCTATCCCCAAATACAGTCACATTATGGGTTAGGGCTTCAATATATGAATTTGGGGAGACACAAGGCAGTCCATAGCACTAGCATATCACACAAGACACTCTGTTATCTGCCTTCTGTGGGCATCCCTGTCTTGCAGGCTCATCACCAACAGGCTGCTTATAGCTCCCACTGTCTATTGTGCCGTCTCATGTTTTTGTGCCTTTGTCTGCACTGTGCTCTGTTTCTGAAATGACTGATCATTTCTTTAATGAAGGCTTTCCTCACTTTCCAGGCTGGGCTAGGTTTCCTTCCTTGCATTTCTCAGTGCGATTCTACCTTTCAATTTAGCAAGCTGAATAACCTAACATTGTCCATTCTTCATAAGTTCCTTGAAGACAACATGTCTTCTTGGGGATTGGATCCTCATCACCTGGCGCAATGCCTGGCACCCAGGGGCTCTCACTTTCTATGGGGTAGAATCCTGAGTGGTTAGAATCATGGAACTGGATGGGTGTACAAAAGAAGTGAATGATGAGAAGGGGTGTGGGGGTAACCCAGCTCATTTCAGAGGTAGCATGGGGAAGGAATCCTCACATTGGATGAAGGAGGAAGAGAAGATTTCAGCATCATTGAAAATTATGGGAAGAGATATTCAAGGAATACATAGCCAGTTGGTTTCTGGACTATAGAAAACTGAGACAATTAAGAAAAATAGCATCAAGCCTTTTAAAAGGACACATTATTAGTAAGATTCAAAAGAGCATTCCATCAGAGTGAGGTTGAAGAGGAACAGATAATGGAAGTTTAAGAAGAGATTGAGTAGATGACACACGGACGTACATGCCACAAACAGTAAGCTCAAGAGTTCTGGAGATAATCAAAAGCTAGCTCTATACTTTTGTAAATACAACAAGTTTTGGTTTTTTAGAGTACAAAAGAATTTTTTACTTAGACTGTTTAAGCCATACATGAAACGTTTAAAAAGAAAGGGAAAATTATCCTAAATCTTACAACCTTGAGATAAATATTCTATGTTTTGGTGGGCATTCTTCTAGACACCCGTCTATGCGATTACACATTTTTAATGAAAATAAGAGATTATTTCTCTTTTTCCAGTTTGCACTTTTGATAGTTTATGAAACCGTTTTTAGAATCCAGTGATTGCAAAGCATTTGTATAATTTTTGAAACATGCAGCATCTTATTACTTCATGTGTTGCAGATCACTTAATTAAAGGATAGAGATATTTCACTGGTAATAGAAATGGACATAATTTACTCTAGGAAACTTGGCTTTCAAATGACATGCATTTGATTAAAGTACAGACTTTTCTTTGGTTTTACTGCTTTTGTGAATAAACAACTTTGCAACTGTCTTATGCTTTGGGGGGGTGGATCCCTCAGTGTTTGCCTCACCTGTACTTTCACTCTAAGCTCTGAGAGGTAAACCAGGGTGGAAGGTCATGGCCACTTGTCTTACATTCAAATTGTGAATTAAAACCTGATGAAAACCCAGGGACAAAGTCTCCTCCTCTGGCTTTGGAAGCAGGTTGGTTGGCCTTGTCTTCTCTACCCACTCCCTAGAAGCATGGATGGTGTCTGACACATTTCTCTGTGCCTCTCACTTACTCATTTGTGGCAGGCAGGTCCTGGCTTCTGCTACAAGTGGAATTTAAAGGCAGGACCACGCTTTTGCTGTGAACTTTTGACTCTCTCTGTTTTGCATGCAGAAGAAAGTTAAGGGCAATTAGGTCTTCTAAAATGAGGGACTGAATAGTTGACCTTCATACATCTTCCCAGATCTAAAATTCTGTGCATCTCTAAAGCAGAAGCTCTACAGAGGCAAGGAAGTTTCCATTTTATTGTTAGAAACCCTCAGGAACAAACTTAAGGGTAAATTTTCCAGTCCAGAGTATGTGATACAGCTCCCGTTCTGCAAATAACAATATTGGCAAATCCTCCACTTCCTCCCTAAAGTTTGGTTCCAGAATCAAATATTTTCTGCTTATGTACCAAGAAAGCCTGAATCCCCTAATATAGCGCTCAAAAAAGAGTCATATAATATACAAGTTTGCTCAGGCTATCTTAAAGGAATGTTGCTTGTTCTGATTTTAAAACTGAATATTAAAAGGGAAAAAGAAAAAATACATTTACATGCCACATTGGATATTAGAAATAATTTTGATGTAGACATTTTACTTGTGAAGAAAGTGAGACTTTATAAGGTCAGTTGTCTTAACCTAGGTCAAACAGTGTCAGAGCCTGGAGTAGAAGAGAGATCTTGTGATAACCTATTCAGTGCTTTCTCTCTTTTGTGGTTCTGCTTCATCCACAACCATACGATCTCTCATACAAGCACGTCTATGAGTACACACATAGAGATTCATATATACGTGTGTGTGTGTGTGTGTGATCAACCGTTTCCAGCATTTATGCACATAACGAGGTACCTGGAAATATTTTACTTATCTCCTCTGAAGTGCCCACAGCTGCTTATTCTGAACATCTGGAATAATGGAATTCTAAACAAAATACAGTGTGCATAATGCCAGGCACACTTAATCCCTCTTTTGAATGAATTACCAAAATTAGTGTACAGGAAAGAATTCAGTAGACCTAATAGAACTGATCTTTAATATCACAGCTAATATATTATAAGACAAAAATCTCCCTTGGGGTAGATTTATTTGTATGGAAGCCCTGTCTCATGGGCTGAAAATAAGCCAGAGTATGATATCCAAAAACAGTGATAAATGGCCATCCCCAGACAAGGGGAAGGTGTCCAGTAAGGCCTCTATAGTACTGGAGTGAAATCAGGTTAATTTAATATCTTTATTAGTTGTTTGGTAGAGGGTGGGGTTACAGCGTATCCTCTGCTAGCTTGATAAATGTGTCAAGTTGGCAGTTGTTTGCAATTGTTATAATAGACGATATAACATAGCATGGAAAAAAAGAGGCTGGAAATATGGCAGAAAGTCCTGAAATGAGATTCAACTTGGAAATATTAATGCCGATACAACTGGGAATTATAATATGAAACAGAGACACTGTCCAAAATCTGGTCTAAAGGGAGAAAAAAAAGAGCAAGTAACGAAAATCACAGTACTCTTCACTCCCAAATAGGGTCTAATACTTCCAAGAATAGAGATTAAAACTTTACATATTTGCAAATATTATATGAACCAGGCTATGTAGCTGAGAGGGTTGTAACAAGACCACAGAGGGACACCTCAGGTCAACGGCCATGTGAGCCAACTCTAATAGCAACACAGAATGAGCTGGTAGCACTTTCAGAAAAGCCAGGAGAAATGCGTTGGCAGATCTATTTGATAGCCTCAAGTGACTGCAAACCACTCACAGTAGAAAGGTTTTTGGACTCCAGGAACATGGAATAAGTGGCAAATGACAGGCGTCTTAATGGTCTGCCTATGGTAGTCAACCTGTGTGCAATTCAGAGTCAAAGGATCCACATTGCAGCCAGATTCTTTACCATCTGAGCTACCAGGGAAGCCCCAGATAGATAACAGTGGTGGTGCTGGTTTAGTCGCTAAGTCGTGTCCAACTCTTGTGACCCCATGGACTGTAGCCTGCCAGGCTCCTCTGTCCATGGGATTTCCCAGGCAAGCATACAAAAAAATAGATAATATAGCCTTTTAATTAGCAGGTAAAAATAACACGCTAATGCTGCAACTGTATAACTATGACCAAGAGGCAGAATTCAGTCCAATAAGTGCTGTTTTATGTGGTACACATGATGCTGCTCAAGGGCAAAAGTGATGTGGAGGCCTCAAGTGAAACCTGAGACACAAAAACCTGCATGAAAATGGAAGGAGTTCTTCTGAAACCTCCTCTTCAGAAATCCTGTTTGGGGGGCATTATTTATTTTTCAGATTATTTCCCATAAGCATCAGCTCTGAATAAATCAGGTTTAGGTTCACATCCTAGTTCTACTACTTTCTATCAAGGCATCACTGAAATTCTCTTATCCTTGATTTCTTCAGCTGTAAGAGGTGGATTATAGTATTAGCCCTTTGGGATAATTTGAGGACTCAATACATTATGAGTTAATGACTCTTTGCCTAATACCTACTCATAGCAAGCACTTACAATGGAAGTCATAAAACTCTATCAGAAGGGATAAAGCAGAGTGAAGAAGCAATACCTAGTTCAAGCCTCAGTTCTTCCCAGACCTCTGATTTTGGAGCAAGTTATTTAAGCATGCTGTGCATCTGTTTTCAATTATTTTATGTGCAAAGAACAATAGTGCCTACAACCGGGGTCAGGGGATAGTGACTGGGAGAGAGAATGAGGAGTTCTCCTTGGATAGCAGTAATGTTCATTTTTTGAACCTGCACAGTTCTTTCAAATTGTAAAAGTGTATTGAATTGTACATCTATGATTCTGTACATTTTTCCATACGTGTTACTTCAATAAAATGTTTATTAAAAAGATATTAGTGCCTGCCTTTCTACATTGTAATTGTAAGATTTAAATGAGAAAATATGTGTAAAGCTCTAGGGTCCAGCACATATCTGCTCAAAACTATTAGCTACCATAAATTCATATATGAATTCAAAAGGTTCTAAAGTCCAAATATATCAAATAAAACATAACTGATTAGGTCATCTGTATTACATTTCATTTGTTTTAGTTGGTAAATCCAAATGGCATAGGCGCTGTTTACATGGTATGGTATCTGACCTGTAATAATTTACAGCATGATCCCCAGTGTCAGGTTCAAATCCTGGCTCTGATTCTTACTAGCTATGCCAGTGCAGACCTGTGATTGAACCTCCAGAAATCTGTTTCCTTGTCTATAAAAGGATTATCTACTTTCTGGGGTTGTTGAGAAGATCCAAGGGACTAATGCCCATAATGAGAAAGGAAGGGCATTGCTGGAAACTGAAAGCCACCCACCAGCTACCACCACAGCCCCATGGGTTCACAGAGTTGGAGAGGGCTGAGAAAATCTCTCTTTTATTCCTCTTGTAGGTCAGCTTCTTCTGGCTAGTTTCTAAGACCGGGACTAGTTCCAGGGACAAGCAGCAGCTGAGAACAGAGCACAGAAATCAGGGACAATCAGGAGACATAGCTGTGGGCAAACTCAGATCCTTGTGGATAGAAGTTGGCTGGACCTGGTGTCATTGGGCAATGACCATGGGAAGGAACAGACAAACAAGAAACATTGCATGGTCTTAAAGATACAGAAAAAGCCTCAGAATTCAAAGAAAGGACAAGGTGATTTCTGCAAGTGGGAGGATGAGGGTGGCTCTGGAGAAATCACAAATACTCAAAACGTTGTTTTCATTTTGTCACTAAAGGCCTATATGAAGTACAACATGGCTTCTGAATTGCTTATTATATTCCTTAATTAACTAGTTGAGGGGTTTGCCCATTCATAAAGCACCAATCTATTATCGATGAAATCAATCCAAAGACATTGCTTTTATCTTCCAAAATAATCAAGTTTTATTGTATACTGTCTAAATTAGAAAGTCCAGATGAGGTCGTAGAACAGAAATCTTTTCACATTAAACATAACTCCCCCACAGAACAGTTTGTTTCCCTCAGCCCACTGGAAGGGAGAAGAACAGATATAAATTCTGTCAAAAGAAAACAAAATATCTCCCTTAAAAGGAGTTAGAAAACTAGAAGGATAACAGAGGGTTCTACAAACAGTGGATGTGCGGTTGATGTTATTAATGATGGATGATAAAGTTAAATATAATGGAATAAAGTCGGGCAAATTAAACTAACTTTAATCATGAAAATCAAGATTCAAACATGAACAGCCTATGACGATACTTACTAGTCAACTCACCTTCCGATGTATACAGTAAGCCAACACACAGATCAAAACCAGTAACTTTCCATTCGTAAGTTATTCCCAGGGACTCAGTTGGGCAATTTTAGAAAGTTGTCAACTTTAAGGTCATTTGAGAGCTATTAGTGAAAGAGTGAATTTGCTAACTGGTACCCTGAGGAGCCTGTCAGATTAAGATGGAAGTCACTTCTGTACTTGGAGAATTTGGTCACGATTAAGACAAATGGGGAGGAAAACAGATCCTTTTGTGACTCGTGCAAGTCAAGAGCAGGGTCGCAATTTACATGTAGTTCTCTAGTGATTCCCAGTCCCAATGAATTACAAGTGAGACAGAAGACACTGTCTCTTGACAAGGCCTGTAGTTTCTCCCTTGTAGCCCTCTAGCAACTTCCTTCAAGACAAATTTATTCTTGAGGACCCAGCAGAGCAATTGTATTCTCATGTGTATAACTTGTCAGTAGAGTATCACAATGTATCTTACACATATACAACATTTATAACTTTTTTAGTAGAGTACTTTTTATCAAAGTAATCTGGTTCGATTGCAGAAACTTTCTTCTGACTAAAAGATGCTATCTTTGATACAATTTTTGTTAAAAATTTAATAGGTATTTTTTAATGGAACAGAGTAGCTTCTAATTATAGTAACATGAGGATCAGTTAATGTAAATGTCCCAACACTCCTGCATTCAGTAGATGGGATTCACATTTTGAACTAACTTCTGTCTTAGACCATCAGTCAGCACCTTTTGGTCAAGCCACAGTAGTATTCCTCCTTGGCTAGGCAAAGATTCTGTCTTGTTACTTATCTTGATATCCACATGTACAGCAAGGTATCCACCACAGAGCACATAATAAGTATGCAATCGATGTTTGTTGAATGACTAAATGATGTTTATCACTTCTGACACTTCATTAAGCAGAAAAACTCTGCAAAGCCTCCATGAAGCCTGGCTTTAATCACCTAGTCAGAAAATCTATACTAGAAATTTACCATAACATTCTTCATTAAACCAACTTAATCTCTCTTGTCACATTTCATAATACAACATAAATAGTCACATGATACATTGTTAGGTAATTAATCCCTTTGGAGACTGGGGTGTTAAGGTAGTCAAATGATAAATTTAGTAAGGCAACTGCTGCCCTGGAAAAATTTTTAGCATGCCCAGAAGGATATTATGATGCCCACACCTTCTTAAAAACTAAATTTAAAAAGGGAGCTCTGGTTCCTATGCACTGGGGTCCCAATCAGTTTCCTTTTGTTAACTTCCTGGGGGAAAAGGAGAAGTGACATTCTGGGGCATAAAGAGCCTTCGCAGCAACATTTTCACTGTACTGGAAATAACCTTAGCTCTTTCAGAATGATAAACTCCTTTCATAACCCAAGTCTTTGACACCAAAATGTCTTCTTATTTAAAAACATGCCAAGGGGCAATATACTGCCTATCTCAATTTCTTTATCAATAAAAATATGAATATGCCTATTTAATACCTTTTTAAAAGCACCTAACATAACAAATGATTTTAAAAATTCTTGAGGTAGTTACAAATTCCCTCCCTTTAAATACTTTTTGTTAGAGGCTTAAACAATGACATCAATAATGTGATCATGAGGATGGAAGGGATACTGAGGAACATTCTAATCCATTCCTCCTGAGTTTGTCAGGACCCCTAACAAATTATCCTTAATACATAAGAATCAGGCTGATTTTACAAAATTAAAACAAAATTAAGGCTGAGATTTTGAGTCCTGCAAACCATAAAAAACAGTGGTCTATTCCATCGTTTATTTCCAGTCTCATTTCTTCCCTATACAACTTGTACATATGATGGAAATGTAACCTGCAGCATGTTGGTAGTGTTTCTATGAAATGGCTACTGTTACTTGATATAACTCAAGATATTTATAGACAGTTTCACTATTTCACTATGGTAACCTCAGATCAAATCTTGGAAAAGTATTTCTTTTTGCTGGGATAGAGAGGAAAATATTTTTAGTTAAAGTTCCACACCCCGCCCCTCTCTCCCAGGACAATCAGTTCATTCTGGGCAAAATATCTACCACACTGAATGGTTTGCACAATAGTGTTACTCCTCCTGCAGAAGGAAATGGTAACCCATTCTGGTATTCTTGCCTGGGAAATCCCACGAACAGAGGAGCCTGGTGGGCTACAGTCTATGGGGCTGCAAGAGTCAGACACGACTGAGCGATTAAACCATCACCGTTACTTCTCCAGAAGGATGTACGGTCTCTAGACCTACAGACCAGTGCCATTGGGGCACATTTCCATTGGGTGGCAGTACATGTTCAGAACAACCTAACACTGCTGGTTTTAACATGTTACTTTTGAGATCAAACTTGCATTTCATTTTCTTAAATTCTAATAACAATCTCTTTATAAAGGCCATTGATTGGCCATGTAACTAATAAAAGATGATAGGGAATACAACTATCTTTCAGATGTTTATAATTATTTAATTAATGATGGCTGAGACCATGTATATTTCTGTTTATGGATATATAGCTCAGTGCCTGGCAAGTAGTAGGCATTCAGATGTGTTTTTAAAAACATAACTTCCTGCCAAGTTAAAAATCTAAAGATAAATTCAGAGGTCAGAAAAGTTCAGAAGAGTTAATATTCCTGTCTAGTCAACCAACTGTCTAGGGTTTCAACCCAAACCATCTAAATGGTACTAAATTCAGTGACTATTCTTATCTGGCACAATTTAGAGAGATGTACAAGATCCTGCTTTAAAAACAGTGCACATGGCTGCTGTTCAAGTGACTATGTCCCATTAAATTACATATATGGTCACGCAATTTTCTGTTTCTTCTATGTTTGTATTCTAGATTAAAAAAAAAAAAAACAAGACTAGTGAGGTGAAAAGGGCCATTTATGATGCGCTAAGGAGTTTTGATTCTTGTTAATCTCTCTCTTGACTGTTTATTTTTATTAAAGATGCTTTTTAAACTAGTTTATTGAGCTAGGGTGCATTTTGGAAACTGTTTTTGGCCATAGACAAATACCATCTGTAATAAAGTAAACTTGGAATTATTTGTAAGAAGAAAAGATTATTAGTACAAACCAAAAACAGAAAAAGATCCTCAAATTGGCCCTTCAAGAAAAGCAAGAATATACAGGTTTTGTTGACAATCTTCACAGCAATTAGATTTTTCAACTAAGTAATTGTCATTTAAAGTTGATCAATCTACAGTAGTAGTTTTAAGGTAATGTATCTCACTAAATAACTGCTTAAGTGATTTTAATAGAAAGAAAAATTATAGCTCATTAAAAAGAAGCTGGATTTAAATAAATGTATATATTATAACATACATACTCAAACTTTAAAGGTTTGTGTTCATGTATAAGTAGATATTTTAATATATCTCATGATGGACAATGTAAGATTCTGTTTGATTATAATAGTTACAATCAGATTTTCAGAAGTACTTTTAAAAGTTTATTCCAATTCTGCCCATTTAAGATGGAATTAAACCACAGAAAACTAGATAAGCAACTATTCTATCTATCATTTATATAAGTACAAAATGCAATGTAAAAAAAGCTAAATTTTAATTTTCCTTGGCCATTACTTAAATCAACCAGTTTCCTGGATATCAAAGGAATATGACTTATAGAATCTATCAAGCAAGAATACATTTACCCATTGATAACAAAGCATATAGTGTATATTTTATTGTTGTTTGTTGTTGTTGTTTAGTCAAAGTCCTATCTGACTTTTTTGTGACCGCCCGGACTATAGCGCCCCAGGCTCCTCTGTCCATGGATTTCCCCAGCAAGAATACTGGAGTGGGTTCTCATTTCCTTTTCCAGGGCATCTTCCAGACCCAGTGGTAGAACCTGGGTCTCCTGGCTGGCAGGAGTTGCCAACCTGCCAACTCAGGTTGACTTCCTGAGTCACCTAGGAAGCCCTTGGCATTATATTTGTATATTTCTCATTTTTCTATTATAATTGATTTACAATAGTATGTTAGTTTCAGGTGTACAGAAAAGTGATAGTTTTATACATATAAACACACATATTTTAGGTTATTTTCCATGATCAGATCAGATCAGCTCAGTCGCTCAGTCGTGTCCGACTCTTTGCGACCCCATGAATCGCAGCAGCCAGGCCTCCCTGTCCATCACCAACTCCCGGAGTTCGCTCAGACTCACATCCATCGAGTTGGTGATGCCATCCAGCCATCTCACCCTCTGTCGTCCCCTTCTGATAGGTTATTATAAATATCGAATATAGTTTCTTGTGCCATACTGTATATTTCTTTTTAACAAACAACAGGATCTTATGCACTGTTCAGACAGCTAATTTTTTAAAAATACAATTCTTCATTAGAGGATTGCTAAAAAGTAACACCACAAAGTTACATGAAGAGTCTGAGTGAATTAAGCTAAGACTTCAAGTCTTTAAAGGCCTCTCTTCAAAGGAACGCTTTCCCCGGCCTGAACTCGGCAAGATGGATGCTTGTTCATCCGGGATGCTGCTGCTGATAATTATGCCATCAGAGAGAGGAAACAGTGAATCAAGCATAAACCATGCTCATTGTTGCCTTTAGTAGTTCTCTCTGTTCACCTCCCTGTGTGGAGATAATAAAAATGGGGTGTGGTTGAATAGATGTGGAAGGATTTCTGTGTTTCACATTCCCCGTTCCTGCCTGGAGCACGTCTCAACCATAATCTGCCGGGCACTGCTGCTTGGTAAACAGCGGAAAACTACAGCCGCAGACTTCAACCAGCGCCCATAAGAAGTCTTTGCTGACATGTGATGTCAAATATTTTTCAGTTGACTTAGAAAAGACTGAGATTAAGAATCTCTGTAAACATTAGCCAATGAGACCTTTAGAACTTTCTGAGGCATCTTCCTTCCCACTAGAATTGGGCAATGCTTTAAAATCACCATCAATGGAGCAGACATCTAGTCACTGAAGACTTAATGAGACATCCCAAGAAGTCATCCTTCACGAGGTGGCTTTTAAGTGAACCGGTTTCAGTGAGTAGTGTTGGTTGGAGTTGGAAATCAAGCTGCAATTCCCATCTGCCCATAATTAGCCTGTTCTCTTTGTATGCTTTCTGACCTTGTTCCCCTGCCAGTTTCAAATGCTGGCGCAGTGACTTTTGAATAGAAATCTGAAGATGAGAGGTTTGATTGTAAAGCCTCACTTCTGACTGGACTGGAAATAGCTGGATTTATTTTTTTTCTCTTGATAACCCCAAACTCTAATACTTGAAGGTGTCCTATGTCCACAGTTCTCCCCACCCATGAGGCTCTTTTCCTCATTCTTCATGGTTGGCTCCACCTCAACCCTCAGATCTTTAGAGGCCACCCCTACAGAGTGCCTGTCCCAGTACCTGATGTGGACTGAATTATGCCCCCCTCCCCAATTTCATGGAGAAGGCAATGGCAACCCACTCCAGTACTCTTGCCTGGAAGGTCCCATGGACGGAGGAGCCTGGTGGGCTGCAGTCCGTGGGGTCGCTAAAAGTCGGACACGACTGAGCGACTTCACTTTCACTTTTCACTTTCATGCATTGGAGAAGGAAATGGCAACCCACTCCAGTGTTCTTGCCTGGAGAATCCCAGGGACAGGGGAGCCTGGTGGGCTGCCGTCTATGGGGTCGCACAGAGTCGGAGACGACTGAAGTGACTTAGCAGCCCCAGTTTCATGTGGTGAAACTTTAAATGTTTAGTAAAATCCACAAAATGAAAGAGTTTTAAAAATATGAATCAACTTTATTTAATAGCTACAGCTCAATTCAGATACATGTTTTTGTTGAAAGAGCTATGAGAATTTGTGCCTTTAAGTGGATTTATACTTTTCATCAGGGTGTCAGATTTATGTACACGAAGTAGGAGAAGGTAAAAGATAGTCCCTTATTGCCCTTTTAATGTCTGTGGGGCCTATACCAATGACTTCTCTTTCATCATTAATATTCATATTATCGATAATGTAAGTCCTTCCTATTAACTCTTTATTTATTATTTCTTCTACCCCATTCTCTCTCTCTTTTCTCCTTCTGAGCCTCCAGTTACAAAACAGTTACACTTGTTGGTGGGCACTGTTCTACCCTCCTTCCTGTTTTTTTTTTTCCTCTTTGTATTTCAATTCGGATAATTTCTATTGACTATCTCCCCTGATTTTTTTCAGCTGTGTCTGGTCTGCTATTTAACCTGTCAAATAAATTATTCAACTCTAATATTCTAACTATTCCTAGGATTTCCATTTAACTTTTAAAAACCGTTTCCATCACTCTGTTGTAATATACTATATGTTCATGCATTTTGTGTATCTTTTCCACCAGACCTTTGACATGTGAATTATACTTATTTTATAGCCTTTGTTTGATAATTCTAACATGCAAGTCATCTCTTCATCTGGTTCTATTGAGATTTTCAGTTGACAGTAGGTCAGATTTTCTTTTCTTTGCTTCTTCTTATATGTCTGATAGTTGTTTTTGTTTTTGGTAGTATGTTGGTTACTTCGGGGAGGTGGGGCCGGGGAAGCAAGAGAAACTGAGGTCAATGGCATTTCTACCTGGAAAAGGAAACATTGCTTCTTCTGAAAGCTGTTAGTGTAGAGAGTTGAGTCAGTCTACTCAGTACTTGAGCTGAGTTTGGGTTTGCTCTTGATTTAGTTCATTTCAAGGTACACACACTTCTGTCTCTTCCTCCGCAGGGAGACTAGGGATGTAGAAGAATTTCCTTCCTCTCCATACCGTCCTGTGGGTTTTACTCCTACCCTTCCCCTCAGATGTTGGATCTTTTCCTGGCCTAGGAAAGGAAAAGATGTGTGTAGAAGGATTTCCTTGCACTCCTACAGTGGCATGCAGCTCTTGCTTTGTATGGGAGAAAGTTCTGGGGAAGAGGAAGTAGCTTTATGTCAGTGTACCACCAAGGTGTTGCAGAAGACTCCTGAGAGTCCCTTGGACTGTAAGGATCCTAGAGGAAATTAGTCCTGAATATTCACTGGAAGGACTGATGCTGAAGCACCAATACTTTGGCTACCTGATGTAAAGACCTGACTTATTAGAAAAGACCCTGATGCTGGGGAAAGAGTGAAGGCAGGAGCCGAAGGGGATGACAGAGGATGAGATGGTTGGATGGCATCACCGACTCAAGGGACATGAGTTTGAGCAAGCTCTGGGAGATGGTGAAGCACAGGGGAGCCTAGCATACTGCAGTCCATGGGGTCACAAAGAGTTGGACACAACTGAGTGACTGAACAACAACTGCCAAGGAATTCATCTCTCCTCTCCTGCCTGCGACCTTTCTCATGGGAACATGGTAGAGACCTGGCAAGACAGCTGCCAAGTAAGTGCAATTTCCTTATGTCTAGGTGTCACAAGGCTATACCAGGGGACAAAAACTTTTTTGTAAAGGGCCAGATAGTAAGTACTTTAGGCTCTGCAGGCCATATGCCTATTGCAACTATTCAGTTCCATCACTGCAGTGCAAAAGCAGATACAGACAAAGCATAAACGATGATGACTGTATCCCCCAAAACTTTAGAGATGCTGCAATTTGAATGTCATATAATTTCCATGTGTCATGATGTACTGTTTTTTTAATTTTTCCCAATAATATAAAGTATTTTAAAAGGCAGAAAGCTGGATTTAGCTCATGATTTGAAGTTTGCTAACCCCTGTGCTTGTTCATTGGAAGGACTGATGCGAAAGCTGAAACTCTAATACTTTGGCCACCTGATGTGAAGAACTGATGTCAAGACCCTGATGCTGGGAAAGATTGAAGGCAAAAGGAGAAGGGGATGATTGGATGGCACCACCAACTTGATCAACATGAGTTTGAGTAAGCTTCAGGAGTTGGTGATGGACAGGGAAGCCTGGCATGCTGCAGTCCATGGGGTCACAAGGAGTCAGACATGACTGAGCGACTGAACTGAGCAACTGAACTGAACTGAACTGAACCCCTGTGCCTCAGTACACTGTCATGTTAGCCTGGACTCTAACATGAATTCAGAA
Organism: Bos mutus; assembly: GCF_027580195.1. NCBI lineage: Eukaryota > Metazoa > Chordata > Mammalia > Artiodactyla > Bovidae > Bos > Bos mutus. The sequence goes on from NC_091636.1 coordinate 12,369,962, forward strand.
TTTGTTGAGTTTTCAGCTATTTTCTTATCCTTTTTTACAGTGCCTGACTCTTCCTCCAATGCTCTATCAAAGGTGAAATAGTTCTTGTGTCTGTATTTTATAAAAGGACCTTATCACACTTCGGAATTCAGTCCATCTGTTTGTCTTCCAATCTCACTCTCTGATACGCTCAAGAAAAGTTGTGAATATTTTGATTATGTAGATTTCACCTGTTGCTAGATTGAGATCAGTGTTCTCCTGCATCCTCTGACATCCTGAGTGAAAGCAAAACCTCGACTCATACATTTTTGTAAAAGTTACAGCATTAAGACATTTTAATCAAAATCAGATAAGACCCACTGACTCTTGTCACCTTACTTTTCCCACTGTATTACTTAATTTGCTGGGGCTGCTATGATAAAATGCTACTAACTGAGTGGCTTAAACAACAGAAAGTTATTCTCTCACAGTCTGGAAGCTGGAAATCCACAATCAAGGTGTCAACAGGTTTGGTTTCTCCTGAGTCCTCACTTCCTGACTTGCTGAGCAAGTCTTTCCTCAGCATGCACACAAGAATCCCTGTTCTCTCTACTCTTATAAGGGCATTAATTCTATTGGATTAGTGCCCTACCATTAGGACCCATTTAACCTTAACTACTTCTTTACAGGTCTTATTTTCAAATACAGTCATGTTGGATTTAGGGCTTCAACATATGAATTTGGGGAGACACAGCTCAGTCCATTAAACCTTCTGTCACATGGACCCTCGTGTTACATGGAGCAAGAGGAGTTCTGGGCGTTCTTGAGATCTAGCTAAAGTGAGCCCAGTAGGGGGATATGCTTAGTTAGGGTTTAGTGGTAAAATTTATGAAGTTCATAGTCACTCAGTGTGCACTATTCACAAGAAAGTCAATTTCACGTACTTCTAATGGCAGTTGGAAGTATCTGGACAATGCAAGAGAACCCAGAAGCTAGTCTGTGGAAAATTCATCTAATCATCATTCATGGAAGTGTGGAAGGAAAAGGTTTGGTTCTCACTGATGCTTGATCAGAAGGGAAGTTCTTTCCTTCAGGAATATATTAAATAATACAGTTAATACAATGATAAATGTACCATACTTTAAAATCATATAAAATAAAACATCAGAATTCCTGTGTCTGTAGGATGCACCAGTAGTAATACTTCGTACGTGAAAGAAACTTGATAGGTACTTTCCCAGATTTGACCATGGTCTTAAACTCTTGCATCACATAACCAAAGCAATTTGGTTTTGAAGTTTTGAAGCTAGAAACGTTCTAAACTCTCAATAATAAAAAATAATCTCAATCTATCAAAGTTCTAAAAAGTTTCTGCTGGAAACAAGCATAGAGTCACAGAATATTTGAGCAACCAGGGAGTTTAGAAATCACTTCCTAGTCTTATTTAATAGATAAAGAAACTCAGAGGTTAAGTAATTTTCTATAGGTCTTCCTGCTAGTTAATGAGGTCAGCTTATCTTGGTGATTTTTAAAATTATTTTTTACTTTTGCCTGTGCTGGGTCTTCACTGATGTGTGGTCTTTTCTCTAGTTGCAGCATGCGGGCTTCTTACTGCAATGGCTTCTCTTGCTGGGGAGCACTGGCTCTAGGGCGTGTGGGCTTCAGTAGTTGTAGCTCCTGGGCTCTGGAGCACAGGTTCAATAGTTGTGGTGGTCTTTTCTCTAGTTGCAGCATGCGGGCTTCTTACTGCAGTGGCTTCTCTTGCTGGGGAGCACTGGCTCTAGGGTGTGTGGGCTTCAGTAGTTGTAGCTCCTGGGCTCTGGAGCACAGGTTCAATAGTTGTGGTACATGGGCTTAGTTGTTTCTTAGCATGTGGGATCTTCCTGGACCAGGGATTGAACCTGTGTCCCCTGCGTTGGCAGGCAGACTGTTTACCACTGTGCCACTGGGGAAGCCCCTATATTGGTGTTTTAGGGTGTCAATATTACTATGCTTCTCTTATCCACTCGTTTACCATCAAGTGAGAGAGAAACCTATGAGTCATGCAGGTACAGTGCTAACTTTATTAATGATGAGAATGTTTGGGGAAAACTAATCTTAAGCAGAAGACCAAGTGGGCAGGTTAATACTTTGTTACTAAAATTGGGAACCTCACCTAGTCAATGGTGGGCAACTTCAGGCCTCCTCCTCTAGGTGAAAGTCCCTATTATCTCATGACAAAAGACAGACCATAGAACATGCTCTCTGCCAGTAGACAACCCCAGATGGAAGAAGACATTGAGCTAGAAATGCCTGACTTTTTCTTCTAAACTTATAAATCAGAGTACAACCTAATCACCTGGGATAGGCATTTCTTCTTCCTCATTCCCTTCATTCAGTGCTCTATATCCACCACTTAACATATTGCCTGGCACATAATAGGTGTTAAATAAAAAACACATTGAATATATGAATGGATTGTAAATCCTTAACTAGTAATCTGCACTCTAAATGGTGAGTCCGCATGGTACCAACCCTTAAGAAATTCATACATTTTTGAGAAACCAATATATAAACAAAAAAGTAAAATTGGTCAATCATCTAACAAACTTCAATTCCTGAATTTACTCTTTGATATATTTACTACTTATGCAGCATATTATTTCTAACTTGGAAATACGTTGAAAAAAGATACTTCTGTCTATTCCATGTCCCACATAAATAAATGTGTTTACAAAGATTGATGTGTGACCAGTGTCTGTGCTTCTAGTCACAGCTCTATATTTGACTCCTACTTCTATTTGCTGCCCATGAGTCTGTGGTGATTTGCAGACCTCTCTTCCCCATAAGCAAAAAAGAACAAATCTGGCTCAAACTGGGTCACTGATTGTAATACACTATTAATCATTGGGTATCCACTGCTGCTCTGCAAGTAAAGTATAAAAAGTAAAAGTAAAGTTATATAGTCATGCTTTGGTATTATTTCTGAAAAGCTAACTTTTAAAACTAGGAAAAGTTAGCAAAGAAGAGAAAATTTGTGCCAGTCTTTTAAGGAAAAGGCCTAATCTTATTTTTAGCTATCATAAAGAAAAACACACTAAACAAACTACTCATTTGATGATAAGAATAAGATTCTATATCTATTATTATTCAAACACTTCTCTATCCTTTCTCTATAAAACATGCTGAGATTATATGAGGCAATATCTCATACTAATTTTTTTTAACTCCAAAAACTCCTGTTTATAAAAAATTTTTTTAAAAATCTATGTGTGGATGTCAAGGATTGGTGGGAAAAAAGTAAATGTACCTTTCTACATTTTGAAGAAAGAAATACTTTTAATTCTAACCAGTAAATTTTAACTCTGTGCCAAAGTAGCTTCATTTGCTAGAAATACAAGCTTTCTTATTTCAGCCAGCTTAAAACAGGCCTCCTTGAAATCTGAAAATCAAATGTACTGCAATATTTGTTTTTCCCACTGTCATGAAGGTAAAGCTTCAGGGGTAAGAACTTGGATGGGTGTTGTTTTGATGATGTACAAAGGTGAGTAGACAGAATCCAGGTGACTTCTGTATGAACTTCATGGCTAACAGTAGAACAACTGTGTTTGGGGTCAACATGTACTGTCAGAACATGCACGCAACCCTCGCTGATGGTGCGTGTGAGTGAATGAGGACATTGGCTGGCCCACTGTCAGTAAACAGATGTGATCCAGAGACACATGGGGAGCTGCAGATATGGTTCAGTAGGAAGGTGACATCTTCTACAGAGTCGCTTTTCTAACTCTAATCATGCTCACAGGTTAATGTGGCCAAACATGGGACTTAGAAGTTTAACAAAATCAAGCTTGTCTCAGATGTAGTGAAGTCTCCCATCAGAAAGGATTAAAGTCATTCAGTGAGTGATTTTAAATACCCAAATCATGTTCAAAATGATTCCCATGTTAACATGCACATGGTATTTCTGAGACTCTAAATCAAGCCAAAATAAACCCAAATATTTTTGTTTAACCAAGTTACCTCCTCATTAGTTCAGGGCAATGATTCTTTGCTCTCTAAGAGGGAAGCATGCTATTTGATTTTGTGACCTTCTTCTACTTTTATCTCAAATATTGCATGGCGTTCCTTTTTAAAAAATGAAATTTTACTCTGATTTGGAAATCATTTTTAGCTCTTTCTTGCTTCATATTGGAATAATTGGAGATATATCAGATGACACTCTATCAGATTTGAGGATTGACAATATTATCTCTAAAACAGCTTTCTAAATCTAATTTTAAGACAAAACAGAAACAAAATGTTGTGTGTTACAAGAGACATATAGATCAATGAAATGGACTAGAGAACCTAGAAATAAACCCAAACACTAAGGGGTCAAACAATCTATGACAAAGGAGGCAAGAATATACAATAGAAAAAAAAATACAGTCTCTTCAATAAGTGGTGCTGGGAAAATTAGACAGCTACATGTAAAAGAATAAAATTTGAACATTCCCTCACACCATATACAAAAATAAATTCAAAGCATATTAACCTAAATGTAAGACCAGAAACCAAAAACTCCTAGAGGAAAACATGGACAGAACACTCTTTGACATAGATCCTAGCAATTTTTTGGATCTGTCTCCTAAAGCAAATGAAATAGAAGCATAAGTAAACAAATGAAACCTAATTAAACTTAAAAGCATTTGCTTAGCAAACAAAATCATAAACAAAACAAAAGACAACCTATAAAATGGGAACAAACCATTTGCTAATGATATGATGCTAAGTCACTTCAGTCATGTCTGACTCTTTGAGATCCTATGGACTGTAGCCCATCAGGCTCCTCTGTGCAGGGGATTCTCCAGGCAAGGATACTGGAATGGGTTGCCACGCCCTCCTCCAGGGGAATCTTCCTGACCCAGGGATTGAACCCACATCTCTCACCTTTCCTGCATTGGCAGGCAGGTTCTTTACCACTAGCACCACTTGGGGTTAATATCCAAAATATATAAACAGTTCATACAATAACAAAAAACCAAACATCCTGATTAAAAAATGAACAGAAGACCTGAATAGACACTTTTCCAAAGAGGACATGCAGATGGCCAACAGGCATATGAAAAGATGCTGAATGTAGCTAATTATCAGGAAAATGCAAATTTAAATCATAATGACAATACAAAACAATCCAAATTAAAACCACTGGTCAGAATGGCTATCATCAAAAAGAGATCACAAATAAAAAAGGTTAGCAAAGATGTGGAGAAAAGGGAACCCCCCCCCTGCACTCTTGGGAATATAAACTGGTTCAGCCATTGTGGAAAACAGTATGGAGGTTTCCCAAAACTAAAAATAAAACTATCATTGTTGTTGCTATTGTTCAGTCACTAATTTGTATCCAGCTTTTTGCAACTCCATGAAATGTAGCACACAAGGCTCTCCTGTCTTCACTATCTCCCAGAGTTTGCTCAGATTCACGGCCATTAAATCGGTGATGCTAACTAACCGTCTCATCCCGTTGCCTCTTTCCCCTCTGCCTTCTATCTTTCCCAGTATCAGGGTCTTTTCCAATGACTCGGCTCTTCACATCATGTGGCCAAAATATTGGTCTTTCAATGAATATTCGGGGTTCATTTCCTTTAGGATTGACTGGTTTGATCTCCCTGTTGCCCAAGAGACTCAAGAGTCTTCTCCAGCACCACAATTTGAAAGCATCAGTTTTTCAGCACTCATCCTTCTTTACTGCCCAACTCTCACAACCATACATGACTACTGGAAAAACCATAACTCTGCTGTATGGACCATTGTCAGCAAAGTGTTACCTTGGATTTTTAATACGCTATCTAGCATGGCTGCAGTTCCTGTTCACAATGACTCTGGAGCCCAAGAAAATAAAGTATGTCACTGCTTCCACTTTTTCCCCTTCTATTTGCCATGAAGTAATGGGACTGGATGCCATGATCTTAGTTTTTTGAATGTTGAATTTTAAGCCAGCTTTTAACTCTCATCTTTCACTTTCATCAAGAGGGATGGGGTAGGAACGAAGGTGAGAGGGGGGTTCAGGATGGGGAGACATATGTACACCCACGGGTGATTCATGTTGATATATGGCAGAAACCACCACAATATTGTAAAGAAATTATCCTCCAATTAAAATAAATTAATTAATTTTTTAAAAGAGGCCCTTTAGTCTCTCTTCACATTCTGCCATTAGTGCGGTATCATATGCATCTCTGAGGTTGTTGATATTTCTCCCAGCAGTTTTGATTCCAGCTTGTGATTCATCTATCCAGCCTGGCATTTTGCATGATGTACTCTGTATAGAAGTTAAATAAACAGTGTGACAATATACAGCCTTGTCATACTCCTTTCCTAATTTAGAACCAATGAGTTGTTCCATGTAAAGTTCTAACTGTTGCTTCTTGACCTGTATACAGGTTTCCTAGAAGACAGGTAAGGTGGCCTGGTATTCCCATCTATTTAAAGATTTCCTACAGTTTGTTGTGATCCACACAGTCAAAGGCTTTAGTGTAGTCAATGAAGCAGAAAGTGAAAGTCACTTAGTCATGTCTGACTCTGCAACCCCAAAGAGCCCACCAGGCCTCTGTCCATGGAATTCTGCAGGCCACAATACTGGAGTGGGTAGCCATTCCCTTCTCCAGGGGCTCTTCCCAACCCAGGGATCAAACCCAGGTCTTCTGCATTGCGGGCAGATTCTTTACCATCTGAGCCATCAGGGAAGCCCTTCCCAGGTGGTTCAGCTGGTAAAGAATCCACCTGCTAACGGAGGAGATGCAGGAGATGAGGGTTCAATTCCTGGGTCAGGAAGATCTCCTGGAGGAAGAAATGGCAACCCACTCTAAAATTCTTGCTGGGATAATCCCATGGACAGAGAAGCCTGGTAGGCTACAGTCCATGGGGTCTCAAAGAGTTAGACATGAGTGACCGACTGAGCACAAACACACACTGAGGCAGATGTTTTTCTGGAATTCCCTTGCATTCTGTATGATCCACCGAATGTTGGCAATTTGTTATCTGGTTCCTCTTCCTTTTCTAAACCCATTTTATACATCTGGAAGTTCTCAGCTCACATACTGCTGAAGTCTAGCTTGAAGGATTTTGAGCATAGTCTTACTAGCATGTGAAATGAGTGCAATTATCTAGTAGTTTGAACATTCTTTGGCACTGCCCTTCTTTGGGATTGGAATGAAAACTGACCTTTTCCAGTCCTGTGGCCACTGCTGAGTTTTCAAAATTTGCTGAAATGTTAAGTGCAGCACTTTAATAGCATCACCTTCTAGGATTTGAAATAGCTCAGCTGGAATTCCATCATCTCCACTAGCTTTGTTTGTAGTAATGCTTATTACCATATACTCAAGGCTATGGTCTTCCCAGTGGTCATATATGGTTGTAAGAGCTGGATCATAAAGAAGGCAGAGCACCAAAGAATTAATCCCTTCGAACTGCAGTGTGGAGAAGACTCCAGAGAGTCCTTGGATAAAAGGAGATCAAACCAGTCAATCTTAAAGGAAATCAACCCTGAATTCTTATTGGAAAGACTGATGGTGAAACTGAAGCTTCAGTATTTTGGTGACCTGATGGGAACAGCCAGCTTATTGGAAAAGACCCTGATGCCAAGAAAGACTGAGGGCAGAAGGAGAAGAGGGCATCAGAGGATGAGATGGCTGGATGGTATCACCCATACCATGGTCATGAAATTGGCAAACATTGGGAGATGGTAAGGGACAGGGACTGCACAATTGCACTCATCTCACACGCTAGTAAAGTAATGCTCAAAATTCTCCAAGCCAGGCTTCAGCAATACATGAACCGTGAACTTCCAGATGTTCAAGCTGGTTTTAGAAAAGGCAGAGGAACCAGAGATCAAATTGTCAGCATCTGCTGGACCATCAAGAGAGCTCCAGAAAAACATCTACTTCCGCTTTATTGACTATGCCAAAGCCTTTGACTGTGTGGATCACAATAAACTGTGGAAAATTCTTCAAGAGATGGGAATACCAGACCACCTGACCTGCCTCTTGAGAAACCTATATGCAGGTCAGGAATCAACAGTTAGAACTGGACATGGAACAACAAACTGGTTCAACATAGGAAAAGGAGTACGTCAAGGCTGTATATTGTCACCCTGCTTATTTGATTTATATGCAGACTACATCATGAGAAGTGCTGGGCTGGAAGAAGCACAAGCTGGAATCAAGATTGCTGGGAGAAATATCAACAACCTCAGATATGCAGATGACACCACCCTTATGGCAGAAAGTGAAGAGGAACTAAAGAGCCTCTTGATGAAAGTGAAAGTGGGAGTGAAAAAGTTGGCTTAAAGCTCAACATTCAGAAAACGAAGATCATGGCATCTGGTCCCATCACTTCATGGGAAATAGATGGGGAAACAGCGGAAACAGTGTCAGAAGTTATTTTTTTGGGCTCCAAAGTCAGTGCAGATGGTGACTGCAGCCATGAAATTAAAAGATGCTTACTCCTTGGAAGGAAAGTTATGACCAACCTAGATAGCATGTTCAAAAGCAGAGACATTACTTTGCCAACAAAGGTCCATCTAGTCAAGGCTATGGTTTTTCCTGTGGTCATGTATGGATGTGAGAGTTGGACTGCGAAGAAAGCTGAGCGCCAAAGAATTGATGCTTTTGAACTGTGGTGTTGGGGAAGACTCTTGAGAGTCCCTTGGACTGCAAGGAGATCCAGCCAATCCATTCTGAAGGAGATCAGTCCTGGGTGTTCATTGGAAGGAATGATGCTAAAGCTGAAACTCCAATACTTTGGCCATCTCATGTGAAGAGTTGACTCATTGGAAAAGACCCTGATGCTGGGAGGGATTGGGGGCAGGAGGAGAAGGGGACGACAGAGGATGAAATGGCTGGATGGCATCACTGACTCGATGGATTTGAGTTTGAGTAGACCCCAGGAGTTGGTGACCGACAGGAAGGCCTGGTATGCTGCAATTCATGGGGTTGCAAACAGTTGGACACGACTGACCGACTGAACTGGAACTGGAAGGGACAGGGAGGTCTGTCATGCTGCAGTCCATGGAGTTGCAAAGAGTCAGATGTGACCTGGTGACTGAACAACAACCATGCTTCTTATGGCCCACTTGACTTCACACTCCAGAATATCTGGCTCTAGGTGAGTGATCACACCATTGTTGTTATCCCAGTAATTAAGATCTTTTTTGTATAGTTCTCTTCTTAATCTCTTCTGCCTCTGTTAGGTCCTTACTGTCTCTGTCCTTTATTATTATGCCCAATATGTGTGAAATGTTCTTTTGAAATCTCCAATTTTCTTGAAGGAATCTCTAGTCTTTCCCATTTTATTGTTTTCCTCTACTTCTTTGCATTGTTCATTGAAAAAGGCCTTCTTATCTCTCCTTGCTATTATTTGGAAGTCTGCACTCAGTTGGTAAATCTTTCCCTTTCTCCTTTGCTTTTTGCTTCTCTTCTTTCCTCAGCTGTTTGCAATGCCTCCTCAGACAACCACTTTGCCTTCTTGCATTTCTTTTTCTTGGGGATGGTTTTGGTTCCTGCTTCCTATACAGTGTTATGAATCTCTGTCCGCAGTTCTTCAGGCACTCTGTCTATCAGATCTAATTCTCTGAATCTATTCATCACCTCCACTGCATAATCATAAGGAATCTGATTTAGGTCATACCTGAATGGCCTAGTGGTTTCCTATTTTCTTCAATTTGAGCCTGAATTTTGCAATTAAGGAACTCATGATCTGAGCCACAGTCAGCTCCCAGTCTTGTTTTTGCTGACTGTACAGATATTTTCTATCTTTGGCTGCAAATAGTACAATCAATCTGATTTTGGTATTGACCATTTGGTGATGTCCATGTGTAGAGTCATCTCTGTGTTGTTGAAAGAGGGTGTTTGCTATGACCAGTGTGCTCTCTTGACAAACCTCTGTTAGCTTTTGCCCTGTTTCATTTTGTACTCCAAGACCCATCTTGCCTGCTACTCCTGGTATCTCTTGATTTTCTACTTTTGCATTCCAGTTCTCTGTCATGAAAAGATATCTTTTTTGGTGTTAGTTCTAGAAGGTCTCGGAGAAGGCAATGGCACCCCACTCCAGTACTCTTGCCTGGAAAATCCTATGGATGGAGGAGCCTGGTAGGCTGCAGCCCATGGGGTCGCTAAGAGTCGGACATGACTGAGCGACTTCACTTTCACTTTTCATTTTCATGCATTGGAGAAGGAAATGGCAACCCACTCCAGTGTTCTTGCCTGGAGAACCCCAGGGATGGGGGAGCCTGGTGGGCTGCCGTCTATGGGATCGCACAGAGTCAGACACAACTGAAGTGACTTAGCAGCAGCAGCAGCAGCAGCAGCAGCTAGAAGGTCTTGTAAGTCTTCATAGAACTGGTCAATTTAGTTTCTTTGGCATCAGTGATTGGGGCATAGACTTGGATTGTTGTGATGTTGAATGGTTTGCCTTGGATATGAACCAAGATCATTCTGTTGTTTTTGAGATTGCACCCAAGTACTGCGTTTTGGACTCTTTCACTGACTATGAGGACCACACCATTTCTTCTAAGGGATTCTTGCCCACAGTAGTGGATATATTGGTCATCTGAATTAAATTCTCCCATTCCCATCCATTTTAGTTCACTGATTCCTAAGATGTCAATGTTTACTCTTGCCATCTCCTGCTTGACCACTTCTAATTTACCTTGATTCATGGACCTAACATTCCAGGTTCCTATGCAATACTGTTCTTTACAGCATCAGACTTTACTTTTACCACCAGCCGTATCCACAACTAAGCATTATTTCCACTTTGGCCCAACTGCTTCATTCTTTATGGAGCCATTAGTAATTGCACTCTGCTCTTCCCTATGGTAGACACCTTCCAACCTGGGAGAGCTCAACTTCTGGTGTCATATCTTTCTGCCTTTTCATACTGTTCACGGGGTTCTCAAGGCAAGAATACTAGAGTGGTTTGCCATTCCCTCCTCCAGTGGACCATATTTTGTCAGAACTCTGCACTATGACCCATCTGTCTTGGATGGCCCTGCACAGCATGGTTCATAGCTTCACTGAGTTATGCAAACCCCTTTGCCATGACAAGGCTGTGATCCGTGAAGGTGAAAACTACCATATGACAGAGAAATTCCACTCCTGGCAATGTATGCCAAAACAAACCCGAACAAAAACACTAATTTGAAAAAACACATTCACCTCGGTGTTCAAGGCATCCTTATTTACAGCTGTCAAGATATGGAAGTAACCTAAGTGTCCATCAACAGATGAATAAAGAAGATGTGGTAAAGAAGATATGTAAAGATATATACATATATATATATGTATGTATATGTATATATATACAATGGAATGCTACTTAGCTGTAAAAAAGAATGAAATTTTACTATTTAAACAACATGGGCAGATTTAAGAGTATATGATGCTAAGTGAAATAAGTAGAGAAGACAAATAGTGTGTGATATCACTTATATGTGAAATAAATCTAAAAAACACAACCAAATAGTGCATATAACAAAAAAGACACAGACTCACAGATACAGAGAACAGACTAGTGGCTACCAGTGGGGAGAGGGAAGGGGGAGGGGCAATATAAGGGTAGGAGATTAAGAGGCACAACCTATTAGGTATAAAAAAACCACAAGGATACATTGTACAATACTGGGAATATAGCCAATATTTTATAAAGACTATAAATGGAGCATAATCTTTAAAATTGTGAGTCACAAAATTGTACATCTGTAAATTATATAATATTGTAGCTTAACTATACTTCAACAAAAAACAATCCTGTGTTATTCAAGTTTTGAACACAATATCAATTTTGACTTGTGAAAGAAGAGTCACCGTTCATATCATTAATTTACTTAAGAAATTGAGCTCTAAGTATGCACAAAGATCTGATGCATAAAGAAGAGATGGGTAGAGATTAATTTGGACAGTTTAAACTTTCACACCAAAGACTGTGGATCCAAGACAATAGTCCCAATCTTCTAATTTAACTGAATACGTGAACCGTGAACTTCCAGATGTTCAAGCTGGTTTTAAAAAAGGCAGAGGAACCAGAGATCAAATTGCCAACATCCTCTGGATCATCAAAAAAGCAAGAGAGTTCCAGAAAAACATTGACTATGCCAAAGCCTTTGACTGTGTGGATCACAATAAACTATGGAAAATTCTGAAAGAGATGGGAATATCAGACCACCTGACCTGCCTCTTGAGAAACCTATATGCAGGTCAAGAAGCAACAGTTAGAACTGGACATGGAACAACAGACTGGTTCCAAACAGGAAAAGGAGTACTTCAAGGCTGTATATTGTCACCCTGCTTATTTAACTTATATGCAGAGTACATCATGAGAAACGCTGGGCTGGAAGAAGCACAAGCTGGAATCAAGATTGCCGGGAGAAATATCAATAACCTCAGATATGCAGATGACACCACCCTTATGGCAGAAAGTGAAGAGGAACTAAAAAGCCTCTTAATGAAAGTGAAAGAGGAGAGTGAAAAAGTTGGCCTAAAGCTCAACATTCACAAAACAAAGATCATGCCATCTGGTCCCATCACTTCATGGGAAATAGATGGGGAAACAGTGGAAACAGTGTCAGACTATTTTTGGGGGCTCCAAAGTCAGTGCAGATGGTGACTGCAGCCATGAACTTAAAAGACGCTTACTCCTTGGAAGGAAAGTTATGACCAACCTTGATAGCATATTCAAAAGCAGAGACATTACTTTGCCAACAAAGGTCCGTCTAGTCAAGGCTATGGTTTTTCCTGTGGTCGTGTATGGATGTGAAAGTTGGACTGTGAAGAAAGCTGAGTGCCAAAGAATTGATGCTTTTGAACTGTGGTGTTGGAGAAGACTCTTGAGAGTGCCTTGGACTGCAAGGAGATCCAACCAGTCCATTCTGAAGGAGATCAGCCCTGGGATTTCTTTGGAAGGAATGATGCTAAAGCTGAAACTCCAGTACTTTGGCCACCTCATGCGAAAAATTGACTCATTGAAAAAGACTCTGATGCTGGGACGGATTAGGGGCAGGAGGAGAAGGGGACGACAGAGGATGAGATGGCTGGATGGCATCACTGACTCGATGAACATAAGTTTGAGTAAACTCCGGGAGTTGGTGATGGACAGGGAGGCCTGGTGTGCTGTGATTCATGGGGTTGCAAAGAGTCGGACACAACTGAGTGACTGAACTCAACTGAACTGTAGATATTTACATGGTATAGTCCTGCTTAAAATATGACTTTGTGCAAAAATAACGACCTGACCATCCAATGTATGTTTTCTGTAAGACAAAGGTTATAAATGTGATCAGCACAAGTGGCTGTTCATGTGGTTTTCAATCATTTATATTAAGAGCAAACTCCACTACGGAGGCCAAAGGACAGGATTATGTAGACTGGTTATGGCCCATAAAGTGTCTGGACAACTCTCATGAAAAAATAACGTCTGAATACAAAAGTAGCTGCATTTGCAGTTCATGTTAAAAATCTGAAATTACAGCAAAGGTGAGGCTGACCAGGCTGTCTTCCATTTAGCATCCTAAATCAGCATCGTCATTGCCAATTTCCTTCCTGAGGCCTTTGGCTCTGCTTGGCTTTATTTGAGATGCTGCTGGGACCCACTCAGCCATCCTGATGCCACCATGGAAATGCAAGAGTTTGTTTGCATCTTGAATTTACCTTTGAGGTGTACTATAGACTATGAGCTATAACGTCTGACATGGACATTCAACCTTTTCAATTTTTGATACACAATTGTGCCTATGAGTTATTAAGTGATAGGCAAGTCCTGTAAATATGATAAATAAGTGATAACCATCTCATTGTGTAGAAGATTTCCTGGCATCCAGGCTAAATTTTCTTTTCTGCAAATTCATCTTCACTTTCCTTGTGTCCTACTTGGAACTGTAGGTCCTTTAGAGACAGTCTGGTTTTAACTTTTGGTTCATACTGTAACCAGTTTTCATACGGATACTGATACAGTTTTCATATCAAGCCAACAACAGATTTATAAGGGCAATGCGTATGGAGCAATGTAGTCTTATATAATAAAGCTACAAGACACAGTACAAGTGTGACACACACAGACCTATCTACCATATTCAAACCATCAAACTTCCAAGTCACACGTACTACCCCTACCCTGGTTTGGTTCTTTGTGTTTACAGTCATTCTCCTTGCTTTATTCATTCTCCAGTGAAAAAGTTAGGGAAGAAAATACTGGCATCATTATAAGTAAAGTAAGAAAAATCAAATAAATTATAGAGAAGACAAAATTGCCTAAAAACTACCTAAGTTATAAGATCTGTTGCTGTTTTTGTTGTTGGAAGCAACTGAAAACCTGGCTTAAACATTAAAGAGAAATTCATAGACTTGAAAAGTCCAGAGGAACTTCTGGCTTCAAATAGTGCTTGATGCCAGCATTCAAACATCATCATCTCTTTGTCTTGGTTTCTCTGTTTCCATTTCTCAACTCCACCTCCTCTGGCAGCCTCACACCTTAAAGGAGCAGGATAACTTTAACAAGTCTACACTTTGTATCATTTCTGCTTTCAATTCAGCAAATGAGAGCAAGTCTCTTGCCCAGTAATTTCAGCAAAAGTCTTATTTCCAAAGTCACAAGCCAATCCCAGTGGCCAGGAAGCACCGTGCTCTAGTTTCCGTGCTCTAGTTTGCATAGGCTCAGGCCACATGCTCCACCCCTGAACAAAGGGAAGCTGAAGCACCTGGGCTGGGGGGAGGGAAGTCATTTTTGAGAGGAATTTTGATTGAGTTACCAGAACAGGGCAGATGGAAGCAGAGTGGCAAACACAATTAATGTTCACTACATGACCCTTGGAAGAAAAGTTATGACCAACCTAGATAGCATATTCAAAAGCAGAGACATTACTTTGCCAACAAAGGTCCGTCTAGTCAAGGCTATGGTTTTTCCAGTGGTCATGTATTGATGTGAGAGTTGGACTATGAAGGAAGCTGAGTGCCGAAGAATTGATGCTTTTGAACTGTGGTGTTGGAGAAGACTCTTGAGAGTCCCTTGGACTGCAAGGAGATCCAACCAGTCCATTGTAAAGGAGATCAGTCCTGGGTGCTCATTGGAAGGACTGATGCTGAAGCTGAAACTCCAATACTTTGGCCACCTCATGCGAAGAGTTGACTCATTGGAAAAGACTCTGATGCTGGGAGGGATTGGGGGCAGGAGGAAAAGGGGACGACAGAGGATGAGATGGCTGGATGGCATCACCAACTCGATGGACGTGAGTTTGAGTGAACTTTGGGAGATGGTGATGGACAGGGAGGCCTTGCGTGCTGTGATTCATGGGGTCACAAAGAGTCGGACACGACTGAGCGACTGAACTGAACTGAACTTGACCCTTACTTCAAGACCGGGATCAAAACCCATCCTTTCCAGTTAAACTTTTCTGAACATGCTGAAGTCCTGAAGGCTTCTACAGTGAACTCCCAAATATACTGTCTCTATCACTCCTTTGGCCATATCACTCCTTCAGCCTGTGACAGCCTATCCGTCATAAATTATCATTTATACTCTGCACTCTCGGCTTTCCATGGAGGTTTGGGTACGTGCCCAGCTTCATGGTCTCACGCCTATCTTTTAGACCAGGAACTGGTGCAGCCATCAGGTATGACCTAGTATAACCTGGCAGGACCTCATCCATCTCAGCTAAATGGACTAACTCACTTTCTGCCTCATGGCCCCTCAGGCATGGTCACTCTGGATCCTTGCTGCAGGGACCCACTCAGCCATCTTGATGCCACCCTGGAAGTGCAAGGGTTCCTCGACCAACAGGGGACAGCAGCCAACAGATAAATATTCCCTTTTACTGTCTCCTGAGCCAAAAATCCCACTGCACATCCTACATAAATTCTCAGCTGATTTTAAAGAGGATTGAGCCCCAGTTGCCCACAGTAGTAACCAACTTGATCACAACTCTTGGATTGTCCTTCCCTCAGTTTCTGTTTTAACTTCTCAATGCCCCATTCCTGTTCCCTGAGTTCAACTGCCCAAATAAACCACTTGTCCTCAGGTCTATGCCTCAGTTTCTACTTTCAGGGGAAATCAGGTTAAGATGAACTGTTCGTCAGAGGCAAACTCCACATCTCTAGTACATGAGAGTACCCAAGATATATCTATCTTTATAATCTAAGTGAAAGGACAAAAGGAGCACGATGAGCACCAAAGTGGGACAAATACATGGCGGAGTTCCAAGTAAACAGACGACTTTAAGGTGCTGATGTGGGAAGTTAGGTCCAGGAGCCAAAGTAAAAGAATATCAAGTCTGCCAACCATTGGAACATAGAATGGCTCACATCCTTGACATTATATATCCTGTGAGTCATTATTCATTCCGGATAACCAATTGCTTGTTAGTCCATTAACAGTAATTTTGTAAGTGGATTCAAATTTTTACTTTTTCAGGGCAATGAATATTTTATCTTAAATCCTTAAGATTTTCCCTCTTGACTTAGGATTAGTGAGTTATGAAAATATTTGTCTCTTTGTCAAAATGAACATAAGTGCTGATGAGTCTGTAAAGTTGAGCAATATCCCAAAGTTCATAGCCAAGGGCTATGACTCTTAAATTGCTCCTAAGTGCTACTTGACCTCTGCAGTGATTATTCTTTCCCTACATTGATGGGCGAAGGAGAATGAGTAATGCTCAGAGGGAAAAAGGTCACCATATAACTAAATTTTTACACAAAGCCCACGGCCATACCTCGCAAAATACAACATGGAAGGGAAGCCCTCTCTGAAATGTACCATTGAGTCCTCAACACAATAATCTTAATGGTTTAACCTGCATTAATAAAATAAACAAAATTATTTCCTATGTTAACACAAAGTTATTCATCTTTGTTTTGTTTTGTTTTTACTTGTATAGTGACCAGGTTTGTCTAGACTAAGTTAACGAAACCTTGCTTAAAAATAAAAAGGCCAGCAGGTGCAAAGTCTGACCATTGAGATTAAGGCCTGTCCATGGTCTAGGAGACATAATTATGGGAGGGTAGGAATTCGCATGTATGGAGGAGCTCTGATTTGCCAATATCCTTTACGTATTGGGAGTAAGGTGAATAATAGCTCCCTAGAGATATCACATCCTAATCCCTGGAACCTGTATTACCTTCTGTGGAAAAGGAGTCTCTGCCAATGGAACTAGATTAAGGAGTCTGAGATGGGAAGATTATCCTGGATTAATCCAGGTGAGCCCTAAATGCAATCTTGTGTTGTGCTATGCTTAGTTGCTCAGTTGTGTCTGACTCTTTGTGACCCCATGGACAGTAGTTTGCCAGACTCCTCTGTCCATGGGGATTCTCCAGGCAAGAATACTGGAGTCAGTTTCCATGCCCTCCTCCAGGGGATCTTCCCAGGGATCAAACCCAGGTCTCCCACATTGCAGGTGGATTCTTTATCATCTAAGCCACCAGAGAAGCCCAAGAACACTGGAGTTGGTAGCCTATCCCTTCTCCGGGTGATCTTCATGACCCAGGAATTGAACTGGGGTCTCCTGCATTGCAGGTGGATTTTTTACCAGCTGAGCTACCAGGGAAGCCCAAATGCAATCCTAAGTGTCTCCATAAGAGAGAGGCAGAAAAAGTTAAAATTGGAATTGAAGAAAAGCCAGTCCAAGAGTCGTGATCAAGCTGGCTACTACTGTGGGCAAATGGGGTTCAATCCTCTTTAAAACCAGCTGAGAATTCATGCAGAATGTGCCTTGGAATTTTGGGCTCAGTAGACAATAAAGAGGAATATTAAAGATGAGGAGAAAATGTGGCTCTGGGAGTAGAAACTGGAGTAAGGCAGCCCCAAGCCAAGGAATACTGGCCTCCCCAGCAGCCAGAAGAGACAAAGGAATAAATTCCCTCCAGACCCTCCAAAGGGAGGGCCGCTCTACTGACACTCAGAATGCAGCCTAGTTGATAGTGATGTCAGATCGCTGGCCCCCCAAACTGTATGAGGTAAATTTCTGTTGTTCTAAGCCACCAAACTTGTGGTTACTTTTGATAACAGCCATAGGACACAAATACACGATGTTATTGCATTTAATCCTCATGACTTTTTGAGGGAGCTATCATCCTTATTTTCTTGATGAGCAAACTGAAAGTCAGAATAAGTGTCTGAAGTCACCTGACACATAGAAAGTGGAAGTATCAGTCGCTCAGTCATGTCTGACTCTTTGCAACATCATGGGCTGTAGCCCAGCAGGCTCCTCTGTTCATGGAATTCTCCAGGCAAGAATACTGGAGTGGGTTGCCATTTGCTTCTCCAGGGGATCTTTCCAACCCAGGTATTACACCCGGGTCTCCCAAATTACAGGCAGATTCTTTACCATCTGAGCCACCAGGGAAGCCCTCCTGACACATAACTGGGTAGAAAAAGTCAAGTTCAGTTGAACTTCAAAGCTGAAGCTCTTTCTCACATTCTGTGTGCCAGCCACATAACTTAGACATCTTTGCCCATCTCCCTACTGTGTTCTGCTCCCTACACCAGATGTCCTCTCATATATGACCTCAAGGTTGGAGGTCACTTTCCTGACCACCCCTCCCCCACACCTGAAGCTTGAGGGCTCCATTTACATGCTGTTTTACTCTGGTCTCATTCATACTCTCGTCTTTTGGCTTGTCTCTCTCCTCGCTAGACTACAAGCTCTCCTATGGCAGAGTCTATGCCTTTATCTCTGATCTCAAGCTCTACCTAGTGTCTGGCGAGTGTCTGTGCTTAAGAATATTTGTAGAATGAATCAATTATGTCACATTAGCTCCTAAATAAACAAAAGCATAAATAAGCTTACGTTAGTGACAGTGAGAGCCTTTGGAGTTTCATGTTCAAGTAAGGTGAGATGCAAGATGAAGAGTCATCACTTTTCCATTTCTTTATGCTACCTCAGTTTCCTCATAGGTAAGTAGGTATAATCTATTTTATAGAGTTAGTGTGACTATTAAATGAGTTCATATGTAAAAGGCTTAGAACAACAACTGATACAGTATCAGAACTATGTATTCTCTATTTATAATTTTTCTCAACTCTTTCTTGTTAGTAAAGAGATAAGACTTTTTCCAGGAAAGTAATGAATAAATTATCTGAGAAGTTTTAGAGCTACAGCTAATTTTTATAATTTTGTGATCTGGCAGAAAACAGACCAATCTCAAGATGACAAATTTAACTCAAATAAATACTTTGGCACCACATTAGCAGTAAGATAAAACTGGAAAGGTTAGTGCCTTTATAGTCTCTCACTTAAACTGAAAGGGAAAAATAGCATTTCAGAAATACTGTTATATATCATTATGGAAAGTCTCAAGTGAAATGCCTAGGAAAAGAAATTTACTAACTCTGAATCCTAATATTGTATTTTTCTTCCAATACTTTGATATTCCTGGATTAGCCTCTGCCAGGAACTCAGTCTACTGCTTTACTTTTCACTGATGAACAAATTGGACTAATTTGAAACATGTGGAGAAGAGAGAATAAATCTTCTGTTGGAATGTGTGAGACCTGACATTGTTTTTAATTGATTCACAAGTTTTTATATAATAAGTAAAAAACAATGCCTTTCACAAGACATACAGATGAAAGAATAAACACACTAAAAAGCTTTGAGGCTGGTTTTATCTTCATTTGTTGCTTGTCTCACAAAGTAAACATAAGATTTCTTTTGCAAAAAACACATTTCAGGGCACAAACATGCTTGGCTTAAAACATAAGATGCAGAAACTGTTGTCTAAACTTAAGTAACCAAAATGCCCATTGTAATTCACAGCCATTAGTGATTTGGAAACAAGGGATACCGATACAGTTTTGTACCTCTGTTGCTATTCCATAATTATCATCCTTGGTTGCAGGTAAGATGCTGGTCGTAGTCGGTTGGTTCGGTTGGTTCACAGTTGGTTCACTACAGCCCATTTCTTCCCTCCACAGGTTCACTATGCACCAAAACCCCAGGACCAGGGCCTTGCAGATGCCTCTGTATTTTATTTAAGGGAATTTTTTTGGTTGGCTGAAATATATCCTAGCTGAAGATGCCGAGGCAGATGATCACATTAGAAAGGATTGAAATACCTGGTCTAACTTATACCCAAAGTTGTGTCAGGCTCTGCCAAAGGGAAGAGCCCAGGAACATTTACTGACCCTCTCCCATAATGAGCCATAACTGGTATGGAAGTCTATATATTGGAAGAAGAAGAAAAATGATCAGGATCTGAACAGGGCAGAAGATAAGCAGCAGCCTAACTGGAATGGTGGGGTAGATTCTAGAGACATTTTAGAGGAAGAATCAACAAGATGCATAATCTGACTGGATGAGGCAAGTATGAAGGTTCAGCACAGAGTTCGAGATGACCCCAAGGCTCCCAGTTGAGAAAAATGGCCATGAACTAATAGAGGAAATGCAGGAACCAGAAGACAAGGGGAAGGGAAACCCCATGGGAAGGAAAAACAACACTTGCTTCTGAAAATGTTGAATTTGAAGTGCCTGGAAGACAATGACATGGCAATCAGTGTCCAGCAAGTAGGTAAAAATTCAGAACTGATGGTAAGGAGAGTAGCTGAGACTACAGCCTCAGATTTGTTTTCCATGGTAACATTTAGAGTGATGTTTTTAATAGTTCTGCACATTAAACACAGTATATCCTCACCATTTTCACATTTTACTCATGCTACAGGTCTGCAAGAGTAAGCAGAACAAATTTTATTTCCATTTTACATGAAAGGAAATCAATATTCAGAGACATTAAATAATCTGCCCCAAGGCCACCCTGGAAGAAAATGTTAAAACCAGAATGAGACTTTCCGCTTCTGAAACTTGGGCTGATATTTCCTAGACACTGAGCACTGGGAAACAGGAATTCTTCATTTATTGTTTGCAAATATAGATTAGGTCTATTGCAGAAAGCTGACACATAGAACCATGCAAGCTGATAAACTTCCTCTGTGCTGCTGCGTGCTCAGTCACGTCTGACTCTTTGTGACCTCATGGACTGTATCCCACCAGGTTCCTCTGCCCATGGAATTCTGCAGGCAAGAATACTGGTGTTGATTGCCATTTCCAACTCCAGGGGATCTTCTCGAACCAGGGATCAAACTCTGGGAACTATATTAAAGGTGCAGCTAGAGGAAGAGGAGCTAGGGAAGAAAAAAAGAGAGAAAATAGAGAGGAGAAACAGGAAGAAGGAAGGTCACAGAAGGAAAAAGAAAAGAAAAAGAATGAAGACCAAAGGATAAAGAGCTGACAACAGTATCAAAGATTATTTCTTCCCCAATTCTTTCCACTTCCATGACCATCCCATCCAGCCTGGGCACAGATGAGGCCCTCTCACAGTGTGATGCTCCAGAAGCCCTGCCCCCCACATGAAATACCTCTGCCCATGTGGAAAGAACAAACTGTGCTCCTTTCTCCAGTTCTTTGCGTGCAATCTCAAAGATTCAGCTTGAGGGTTACTTGAATGGATTTTACACTCCAGCTCCCAGTGTTAAAGCCATCAGTAAATTTCACAAGATTCCATGTGTAATCTTCGGTCATAGATCTATATGTAATAACATACTTTTAAATGTAGATCACATCAGACAGGCCATGTCTACACAACAGCAAACAGATGTTTTGGCAATGAGAGGCGCCTCCATATGTTTATGAGTGGCAGTATCTCATGGTGAGAATGAACTCCCACCCTTTCCTTATTTTTGTTTTTGGTTTTAAAGCATTTGTTTCTGATATAGAGAGGGTAAGTTATTCAGACATAAACCTGGCTTTCAAAAAGTCAGGTTTCCTCTTCAAGTAGGCAAATAATATACAGTGGAAAGCAGGGCAAGGCAAACTACTTAACTCAACACATTTAAGATGACAAATAATTATTGACTGTTTTCCATGTATATATCACTACACTTGGGGATATAAATATACAAAAATAGAGGCCCCAAGAATCTTCCCTTTAACAGAGAAAACAGTGTCCACCAAACATTTGATCTGCTCTGCTGCATTTATCAGCCTCTGTGGGGTTGGGCAAGACAAGATGATCGGTACTGCCAAAGATCTGTCAGTGGAAGGGAGGTCAACGCATAGAAGAGTTAGCTCATTACTTTCCCTGTTCCTCTTCCCCTTCCTTGACAACCAAGAAGGCTGCTCTAGATGGTGCAGTTCCACAATGATAGAGCCTTTACCAGGTAGAATTCTGAGCAACTGTCCAGATGTCCACATGCTGGACAGGTAGCGTGATACATACTCTTTCTCTTTTTTTCTAATTAAGCCACTGAAATTTTGGAATATTTTGTTACTGAAGCATCAACCTGACATATCTTGACCAATACACTTGCCTTTCTGAAGCTCACATAATAGCAAGAGAAATAGTCACACATCTCAAAAATTCCAGTTTGTTGATGACACATCCCACTTTCTCAAACTTGTTACATATTAGTTAACACCTGTTAATTATCTATAGCACATCCTTATGCTTTAAGAAGTATACTGGTTTGGATGATGAATTACATGGTTACCCTATAGAGAGAGGGTATGATAGATAGTATAGGAGATATATATGGAATTGAGGAGATTTAAAATAACCCTATTCACAGAATTTGATCATTGGAACTGAAACTAAAAGAAAATAGAGTGTTCTGCTAGGGAGATAGTGGAGCAAGTAAGGTTTTGGGGAGAAGTGCATTTGAGTTCTGAGTTTGAGCAAAGATCCAAGGTACAAGTGAGTAGGACATTTTGGAGACTAGCAGGCAGATGACAGTAAACAGCCTTGATGTATTCCTTTCCTGTTTGGAACTAGTCCATTGTTCCATGTCCTGTTCTAACTGTTGCTTATTGACTTGCGTACAGATTTCTCAGGAGGCAGGTAAGGTGGTCTGGTATTCCCATCTCTTTCAGAATTTTCCACAGTTTGTTGTGATCTACACAGTCAAAGGCTTTAGCATAGCCAATAAAGCAGAAGTGGATGTTTTTATGGAACTCTCTTGCTTTTTCTATGGTTCAGTGGGTGTTGGCAACTTGATCTCTTGTTCCTCTGCCTTTTCTAAATCCAGCCTGAACATCTGGAAGTTCATGGTTCATGTACTGTTGAAGCCTAGCTTGGAGAATTTTGAGCATTACTTTGCTAGCTAGGGTGTGAGTGCAATTGTGCGCTAATTTGAATATTCTTTGGCATTGCCTTTCTTTGTGATTGGAATGAAAACTGACCTTTTCCAGTCCTGTGGCCACTGCTGAGTTTTCCAAATTTGCTGGCATATTGAGTGCACGACTTTCACAGTATCATCTTTCAGGATTTGAAATAGCTCAGCTGGAATTCCATCACCTCCACTAGCTTTGTTCATAGTGATGTTTTCTAAGGCCCACTTGACTTCACATTCCAGGATGTCTGGCCCTAGGTGAGTGATCACACCATTGTGGTTATCTGGGTCATGAAGATCTTTTTGTATAGTTCTTCTGTGTATTCTTGCCACCTCTTCTTAATATCTTCTGCTTCTGTTAGACCCATGCCATTTCTGTCCTTTATTGAGCCCATGTTTGCATGAAATGTTCTCTTGGCATCTCTAATTTTCTTGAAGAGATCTCTTGTTTTCCCATTCTATTGTTTTCCTCTATTTCTTTGCATTGATCCCTGAGGAAGGCTTTCTTAGCTCTCCTTGCTATTCTTTGGAACTCTGCATTCAAATGGGTATATCTTTCCTTTTCTCATTTGCCTTTAGCTTTTCTTCTTTTCTCAGGAAGTTGTGAGGGCTCCTCAGACAACCATTTTGTGTTTTTTGCATTTATTCTTCTTGGGGATGGTCTTGATCACTGCCTCCTGTACAATGTCATGAACTTTAAATAAGTTAAAGCTTATTTAACTTAGATGCAGAGTACATCATGCAAAATGTCAGGCTGGATCAAGTACAAGTTGGAATCAAGATTGCCGGGAGAAATATCAATAACCTCAGATACGCAGATGACAGCACCCTTATGGCAGAAAGAGAAGAACTAAAGAGCCTCTTGATGAAAGTGAAAGAGCAGAGTGAAAAAGTTGGCTTAAAACTCAGCATTCAAAAATCTAAGATCATGGCATCCAGTCCCATCACTTAATGACTAATAGATGGGAAAACAGTGAGAGGCTATTTTGGGGCTCCAAAATCACTGCAGGTGGTTATTGCAGCCATGAAATTAAAAGACACTTGCTCCTTAGAAGGAGCACTACGACCAACTTCGACAGCATATTCAAAAGCAGAGACATTACTTTGCCAACAAAGGTCCATCTAGTCAAAGATATGGTTTTTCCAGTAGTCATGTATGGATGTGAGAGTTGGACCATAAAGAAAGCTGAGCACCAAAGAATTGATGCTTTTGAACTGTGGTGTTGGAGAAGAATCTTGAGAGTCCCTTGGACTGCAAGGAGATCCAACCAATCCGTCCTAAAGGAGATCAGTCCTTGGTGTTCATTGGAAGGACTGATGCTGAAGTTGAAACTCCAATACTTTGGCCACCTGATGTAAACAGCTGATTCACTGAAAAAGACCCTGATGCTGGGAAGAATTGAAGGCAGGAGGAGAAGGGGACGACAGAGGATGACACAGGTGGATGGCATTGCTGACTTGATGGACATGAGTTTGAGCAAGCTCCGGGAGTTGGCGATGGACAGGGAGTCCTGGCGTGCTGCAGTCCATGGGGTTGCAAAAAGTTGGACATAACTGAGCAACTGAACTGAAGGCAGATGAAGATATGTGTGGTAGGGGTGGTTGAGCAGAGGAGTGGAGAGAGCAGATAAGAAGGAAGATTAACAGTATATATTATCGAAGGCTTTGAAGACCAATCTGGCAAGTATGCATTTAAGGAGTTCACTTGGGAGCATCCCACTTGACTTCCCTGATTATTTCTTCCTCTCACCTTTGACTTTCTGATCCAAATCTTGGCTAACCCAACTCATAAAATAGACTAAAGTATATATGAGTGAAGTAGAGGATTCTTGATAAACTTCAAATGGAAATATTTTCTCTTAAAAAAAAAAGTTTATCTCAGGAAGAATAAAATAAATCATTCAATTGAGCCTATGGTGGTTGATGCTTAGTATATCCTAAATACAGAAATGGGTACCTGGCTAAGCTCTAAAATACTATACAAAGAAAAATAACTAGAGATATGGGATATGTAAGCCTTATTTTCCAGTTTTCTGGGGACTAACATATCTCATACCTACAGTAATTCCCTTTTACCCTCAAAAAGATCTCAGCTTGGAAGATAAGTTCCATTGTCTCCTTTCCTATGACATTTAGGATGGAGGTAATTTAACCTTCCTTCATTTTCCTTCTTCTCTCAGATTTAATTAGAACCAGTTTGAATGTGAATCTGGATCAGTCAATAGAGAGCCCCCCTCCTCCTGCCTTGGACAGTATTAGAACTTTATGGGCTCATGCCTCAGCGCCCCCCCTCAAGCTCTCCATGCAGGCCAGCAAGGTCCTTCAGCCTGGCTCAGTATCACCTCCCACTGGCTCCTGTGCAGGTTCCCCAGCCTTCAGACTTAATACCTAGTTCTTGCCCATACCCTACTCCCATGCCTTCTTCTTGCTCAGTAATGGAGATGTGAGTGGAAAATATACGTGGGGAAAGGCATAAATAAAGTCAAAATAGTGAGTTAAATATCAACAATTAACAAGTAGGATCCAGGAAGTCTTTAAGGGCTTTGAAAATCACCTGAGCTGTTTTTATGCATGTCGTTATTAGCATGTGTAGAAGACATGCTCCACATGTCATATGCATATAGGCTTATCTTATATGATATGTCATAACTACACCCAGTTTGGGAGAAGGAAATGGCAACTCACTCCAGTATTCTTGAGTGGGAAATTCCACGGACAGAGAAGCCTGGCAGGCTGCAGCCCATGGGGTCGCAAAGAGTCAGACATATGATGGAGCCCACACACACCATACCCAGTTTAGTCATGTGGACCTCAAGGAATATGGATATTGGTCATGTGCTATTCCTATTTTTCCTCTAGTCACAATACCAATATTTTAACAAAAGTCCTTCAATTTGTGCCAGAACTACTAGTTCGTAAAGTTGCCTGCTGAGCCTGTCTGCGTGCTGTGAAGTGTATGACTTGTGGACTCAGCCCTGGTAGAGCCAGGCAGTGCGGCCACATGGTGATACCTTTGGGTGCTGCCCAGTTTGAATGAGGGCACTGCCATTTACCAGCTGGTGACAAGTTACTAAACTCTTTCAAGCTTCAGTTTTCTCATCTGTAAAATGCAGCTGCCATGAAAAGCAGTATCCTCAAAAGAGTGTTTTGCAGATCATCTGTAAGTTCAAATGTGTGTTCAATACTTATCATAATGCCTGGCACATTTCTTGATTTTCTCAGATTTAATTAGAACCAGCTTGAACCTCCATCTGCCAAACTGTGGTGGAAAATCCAATATCAGTCATTCGGAACGTCCCTTCTTTCTTCCTTGGAAAGTACGTGAACCTCAGGACCTCATACACTTTAGAGAGGGGCCTTTGCTTCTCCACAAATGCTCGTCAGGGTAAATTTGCACCAAGCTAAGCAAGACCCAAACGAACCTCCATGTTTTGAAATGAAATCAAAATGCTTACACCGAGCGGAAACTCTTCCTCTCCACTGTTTTCATTTTCTCCATGTCTCCACTCTCAGTTCAAGCCACATAATCCCACGTTTAGCTACACACCACAGGGTGTTCTAGCGGCTGCCTATCTACCACTCTCCCCAACTTCGGTGAAGACTCCAGAGGGGAAGGCAGGAACGAGGCCCCGTGTCTTGCTGGTGGGGTCGTCCCACACAGGCACCCAGATAAGGCGTGAGCAGGGGCTGAAGTCTGGCCAGAGCTCTACCCTCCAGTCTTGGACCCTGGTTCGGGGCTGTGGCTGCCAGGGAAAGGGGCATCTTTTTCAAATTTACACACAGACTCTTTATAGGCTATGGGCAGCCCCGATGGGAAACACATGTTTTAATTCTACTACATTTTTCACAGCAGCTAATACAATTCCAAACACAAACTGCAGGGGAGGGGGCATCTGCAGAAGGTACTTCAAAAAATAACAATCATAATTTATTTCTTGAAATATTTTCTGGTGAAGAGGAAAAAAAGTGGATGTATAGAAAGCTGATATAGAATAAATGTTTGTGTGTCCCCTACCCCCCAAAAGTCACATGTTGAGAATTAATCTCCAGAGTGGCATTTGGAGGTAGAACCTATGGTAGGTGATTAGGTCCTGAAATTGGAGCTCCCAAGAATGGGATTAGTGCTCTTATAGAAGAGACCTCAGAGAGCTCCCTTGTGAGGACACAGCAAGAAGATGACCATCTATGAACCAGGAAGCAGACTCTCACCAAACAAGGAATCTGCTGGCATCTTGGACTTTCCAGCCTCCAGAATTAAGGAAAATAAATGGCTCTTTTTAAGCCACTCAGTTTATGGTATTTTTGTTGTAGCAGCCTGAACAGACTAAGGCAGGAACTGAAGACACAGTACTTTAAAAGCAGGGATGGGAAGGGAGGTGGGAAGGTGGTTTAAGGGGGAATGGCACCCCACTCCAGTACTCTTGCTTGGAAAATCCCATGGATGGAGGAGACTGGTAGGCTGCAGTCCATGGGGTCGCTAAGAGTCGGACACGACTGAGCAATTTCACTTTCACTTTTCACTTTCATGCATTGGGGAAGGAAATGGCAACCCACTCCAGTGTTCTTGCCTGGAGAATCCCAGGGTCGGTGGAGCCTGGTGGGCTGCCATCTATGGGGTTGCACAGAGTCGGACACGACTGACGCGACCTAGCAAAAAATGGCTGATTCAGGTTGATGTATGGCAGAAACCATCACAATATAGTAAAGTAATTATCCTCCAATTAAAAAAAAAAGTAGTGGATTTATTTTACTCTAATACACAGAAGACTTTGAAAAGCATTCAGGTTTTTATGAAAAGAGCAAACTAAAAATGTGTAATAATACGAAATGTGTTTTTATGCACCTCACATCTGCAACATATAAGCTGACCACTGGAATTATACATTATTAAGGGTAATTAAACGCTTTGCTACCTAACATGACATTACCAAATTATTCACTTTAGAAAAGGCTTTGCTGGCTTTCCTGTCAACACTGAGTCATCAGCAGCACCTGAGCTTGCTCTCTCAATGTCAGTGTCCCTGGAAATGAACTCTTTCTCACTGATTAAGTCAACCTTTTCTTTCTTCTTCCCTCCATGAACATTGGTTATGGAGAGGAGGAAGTTCATTTCCCTCAACTCATCTGGAATTTCACTGCATGTGAAAAAAGGGAGTGACATGCCTATGGTACCATGACATCGAGTAGAAAAATACTACTCTAACTTAGCAGATGTAATAAAAGTCACACTTTTTTAAGTGTTGCCTTTTACACATGAAAAGAAAACTTAGTAAGTGATTCCTATTTGTCATTCCATTTCTCCACTCTCAAACTAGTAGGGATGAGGAGGGAGGTGCTTTAAGAGGGAGGGGACATATATACATTGATGTATGGCTGATTCATGTTGATGTATGGCAGGAACCATCATAATATTGTAAGGTAATATTCTCCAATTAAAAATAAAATAAATTTTTTTAAGTAGTGGATTTTTTTACTCAGCTCTAATGCACAGAGGACAGAGAAGAGCATTCAGGTTTTTATGAAAAAAGCAAATTAAAAATGTGCAATAATATGAAATGCTTTTTTATGCACCTCACATCTGTAACATATAAGCTAACTCTTATATCCCTAACAACCTTCCCATGCTTTTTAAGGTACCTGCTTCCATTAGAATTCAGCCCACTAACAGATCCAAGTAAAATAATTAAGTAAAAATACCCTTCAAGTGTCCTATGGCAAACAAGTGTTCATTGGTATTTTTGATCTGTATTTAATCAACATTATTTTCTTATTCTGTCTGTCTTGCCACATTTATGACTATCATAACTACATGCATTGTAAGATGAATAAGTTTATAGTAGAAAAAGCTGTCTTTAAGTATACCTTGTCAGTATTTAGGAAAGTTTCAAGCACAAAGAGGAATGTACACTCAAAACTGATTTATTATTTTTAAATTCTGAAATATTTTAACTAAGAACAGACGGCTGATTAATGAAAGCTTATCAGTAGTCTGGAATGCAGTGGTAACAGCTATACAAAGGAACTAGTTGGTCTAAAATGTAAATTTTGGGGAAACAGAACAGTTTTTCCTACTGAAAATGATTTTTTCTTAAATATCAGAGGCATTTGGGCTAAAAACAAAGACACGCAAAGTCCACATCTAAAGAAATAAAGTGAAAAAAATGATTCAGAGCAAAAACTGCTGCAAAGAAGGTGCAAAAATTCGATTATCTGGCTTAAATTTATATTCCAAGTCTATACTGCGATTTTGGCAGACTTGAATTTAATTATGTGTGTTTCAGGTGCTATTTTAAATGACTACATGCATAATGAACTGACTGATGTCCAAAGTATGTTTGAAATAAAGTTTTAGAAATCTTACTAATACTTCAAAATGTTAGGTAAAGATTTTATTCATGAATACCTGTTTGCCACTTAATAAAATAAGGGAAAGCCTATGTAAAAGTCTTGATATTTGCAAAGACACCAAGCATGGTTATAAAGGAAAAGATTGTGAGACTATTTTGAAACCAAAACAAGTATCTCCGTCTTTGAAACTTCATGAAGATTACTACAGAAGATTTTGTATAAATCATTTCAAATGAAGCACAGAAAGAAAAAAAAATTACTTACCTTGACATTTCCTAAGGATTTTTTTAAGTTATTTTACATATTAAGTTTGGCCTTGGAGTACAAAATAAAGCAGGACAAAGATGCTTACTCTTTGGAAGAAAAGTTATGACCAACCTAGACAGCATATTAAAAAGCAGAGACATTACTTTGCCAACAAAGGTCCATCTAGTCAAAGCTATGGTTTTTCCAGTAGTCATGTATGGATGTGAAAGTTGGACCATAAAGAAAGCTGAGTGCCGAATAATTGGTGCTTTTGAACTGTGGTGTTGGAGAAGACTCTTGAGAGTCCCTTGGGCTGCAAGGAGATCCAACCAGTCCATTCTAAAAGAGATCAGTCCTGGGTGTTCATTGGAAGGACTGATGTTGAAGCTGAAACTCCAATGCTTTGGCCACCTGATGCAAAGAGCTGACTCATTTGAAAAGATCCTGATGCTGGGAAAGACTGAAGGCAGGAGGAGAAGGGACAAC
Organism: Bos mutus; assembly: GCF_027580195.1. Lineage (NCBI taxonomy): Eukaryota > Metazoa > Chordata > Mammalia > Artiodactyla > Bovidae > Bos > Bos mutus. Next base: position 12,400,100 of record NC_091636.1, read on the forward strand.
AGAGGATGAGATGGTTGGATGGCATCACTGACTTGATAGACATGGGTTTGAGTAAACTCCGGAGTTGGTGATGGACAGGGAGGCCTGAAGTGCTGCAGTCCATGGGGTCGCAAAGAGTCAGACACGACTCAGCAACTGAACTGAACTGAATTGACTAGACACACCTCTCTGAATAAAGTAATGTCTCTGCTTTTTAATATGCTGTCTAGCTTAGTAATAGCTTTTCTTGTAAGGAACAAGCATCTTTCCATTTCATGGCTACAGTCACCATCTGCAGTGATTTTGGAGCCCCCAAAAATAAAATCTCTCACTGTTTCCATTGTTTCCCTATTTGCCAAGAAGTGATGGGACCAGATGCCGTGATCTTAGTTTTTCGAATGTTGAGTTTTAAGCCAACTTTTTTCACTCTCCTCTTTCATCAAAAGGCTCTTTAGTTGTCTTCACTTTCTGCCATAAGGGTAGTGTCATCTGTGTATCTGAGATGATTGATATTTCTCCCAGCAACCTTGATTCCAGCTTGTTCTTCATCCAGCCTAGCATTTTTCATGATGTACTCTTCATATAAATTAAATAAGCAGGGTGACAATATACAGCCTTGATGTACTCCTTCCCAAATTTGGAACCATGTCCAGTTATAACTGTTGGTTCTTAACCTGCATACAGATTTCTCAGGAGGCAGGTAGGGTGGTCTGGTATTCCCATCTCTTGAAGAATTTTCCACAGTTTATTGTGATCCACATAGTCAAAGGCTTTAGAGTAGTCAATAAAGCAGAAGTAGATGTTTTTCTGGAACTCTCTTGCTTTTTCTATGATCCAGTGGATGTTGGCAATTTCATCTCTGGTTCCTCTGCCTTTTCTAAATCCAGCCTGAACATCTGGAGCTTCTTGGTTCATGTACTGCTGAAGCCTAGCTTGGAGAATTTTGAGCATTACTTTGCTAGCTAATATATAAGATAAGTGCAATTGTGTAGTAGTTTGAACATTCTTTGGCATTGCCTTTCTTTGTGATTGGAATGAAAACTGACCTTTTCCAGTCCTGTGGCCACTGCTGAGTTTTCCAAATTTACTGGCATAGTTTAACACCATCATCTTTCAGGATTTGAAATAGCTCAACTGGAATTCCATCACCTCCATTAGCTTTGTTTATAGTGAATCATTCTAAGACCCACTTGACTTTGCATTCCAGGATGTCTGGCTCTATGTGAGTGATCATACCATTGTGGTTATCAGGGTCATGAAGATCTTTTTTGTATAGTTCTTCTGTGTATTCTTGCCCCCTCTTCTTAATATCTTCTGCTTCTGTTAGATCCATGCCATTTCTGTCCTTTATTGTTCCCTTGTTTGTATGAAATGTTCTCTTGGCATCTCTAATTTTCTTTAAGAGATCTCTTGTTTTCCCATTCTATTGTTTTCCCCTAGTTCTTTGCATTGATCACTGAGGAAGGCTTTCTTATCTCTCTGTGCTACTCTTTGGAACTCTGCATTCAGATGGGTATATCTTTCCTTTTTTCATTTGCCTTCAGCTTTTCTTCTTTTCTCAGGTATTTGTAAGGCCTCCTCAGACATCCTTTTTGACTTTTTGCATTCCTTTTTCTTGGGGATTACCACCTTCTTGATCACCACCTTCTTACAATGTCATGAACCTTTGTCCATTGTTCTTCAGATACTCTATCAGATCTAATCCCTTCAATCTATTTGTCATTTCCACTGTATAATTGTTAGGGATTTGATTTAGGTCATACCTGAATGGTCTAGTGTTTTTCCCTACTTTCTTCAATTTAAGTCTGAATTTGTAATAAGGAGTTCATGATCTGAGCCACAGTCAACTTCCAGTCTTTTTTTAGCTGGCTGTATAGAGCTTCTCCATCTCCAGCAGCAAAGAATATAAGGAGTCTGATTTCAGTATTGACCATCTGGTGATGTCCATGTGTAGAGTCATCTTTTGTGTTGTTGGAAGAGAGTGTTTATTATGACCAATGGGTTCTCTTGGCAAAACTCTGCTAGCCTTTGCACACCTTCATTTTGTAATCCAAGGCTAAACTTGCCTGTTACTGCAGGTATCTCTTCCTACTTTTGCATTCCAGTCCCCTATGATAGAAAGGACATCTTTTTTTGGTGTTAATTCTAGAAGGTCTTGTAGGTCTTCATAGAACCATTGAATTTCATCTTCTTTGGCATTAGTGGTTGGGGCATAGACTTGGATTACTGTGATATTGAAAGGTTTTCCTTGGAAATGTTCAGAGATCATTCTGTTGTTTTTGAGACTGCATCCAAGTACTGCATTTTGGACTCTTTTGTTGACTATGAGGGTTACTCCATTTCTTCTAAGGGAGTCTTGCCCACAGTAGTAGATATAATGGTCATCTGAATTAAATTTGCCCATTCTGGTCCATTTTAGTTCACTCATTCCTAAAATGCTGATGTTCACTCTTGTCATCTTCTGTTTCAGTTCAGTTCAGTTTAGTTCAGTCACTCAGTTGAGTCCAACTCTTTGTGACCCCATGGACTGCAGCACGCCAGGCCTTCCTGTACAGCACCAACTTCATGAACCTAACATTCCAGATTCCTGTGCTCCATTGTTCTTTACTTCCATCCCTAGTCACATCCACAACTGGGCATTGCTTTCGCTTTGGCTCTGTCTCTTCATTCTTTCTGGAGTTATTTCTCCACTCTTCTCCAGGAGCATACTAGGCACCTACCGACCTGCGGAGTTCATCTTTCAGTGTTATATCTTTTTGCCTTTTCATACTGTTCATGGGGTTCTCGAGGCAAGGATACTGAAGTGGTTTGCCATTCCTTCCTTCAGAGGACCACATTTTGTCAGAACTCTCCACTATGACTCTTCCATCTTGGGTGATCCTACAAGGCTATTAAAAATTAGCCTTTGCCTATCTTTGGGTACCTCATTGGTATATGACACAAATTAGCACATGCCCATTGTTTTAAAAGTAAACTTAATTAGCTCCTCTACACTGTATTATTCACAACACCTGAATTTTGTATAATAACACAGAGTTTGAATATAACTTACTGTACAGCAATGGTCCCGACATTGTGAGCTCTTCACACTATCCCAGTTGTTTACATTTGTGCTTCATTCAGAGACATCTTTTTTCAGATTTGCTCATTTCTCTTGCAATGGAACCTGTTCTTCCACTTTACTGGTGCTCTGCTCATTTGGTCTGCAAGGAGATCAGACCAGTCAGTCCTGCTGCTGCTGCTGCTGCTAAGTCACTTCAGTCGTGTCTGACTCTGTGCAACCCCATAGACGGCAGCCACCAGGCTCCCCCGTCTCTGGGATTCTCCAGGCAAGAGCACTGGAGTGGGTTGCCATTTCCTCCTCCAGTGCATGAAAGTGAAAAGTGAAAGTGAAGTCACTCAGTTGTGTCTGACTCTTCGAGACCCCATGGACTGCAGCCCACCAGGCTCCTCCATCCATGGGATTTTCCAGGCAAGAGTACTGGAGTGGGGTGCCATTGCCTTCTCCGAGTCAGTCCTAAAGGAAATCAATCCTGAATATTCATTGGAAGGACTGATACTGAAGCTGAAGCTCCAATACTTTGGCTGCTTGATGAGAAGAGATGACTCATTGGAAAAGACCCTAAAGATAGAAAGATTGAGGACAGCAGGAGAAGGGGGCTACAGCAAATGAAATGGTTGGATGACATCACTGACTCAATGGACATGAGTTTGAGCAATCTCCAGGAGATAGTGAAGGACAGGGAAGCCTGATGTGCTGCAGCTCATGGGATCACAAAGAGTCAAAGTCAACTTAGCAACTGAACAACAACAACAACAACTTCTCATTTTGGACATTCTGTTTTTGAAGGCAAATGTGCCTCCAAACTCTGGGGACTTAGAAGCTACTACCTGTTGGATCCATGGTATCACTTTCTGATGTTACTATTTAGCAGTGGTCTTTGATAAATCATACTTAGAGGGTTCTAGTCTTGAAGGGATTGAGCATATATATGAGACTAAACCTCCTACCATGTCTCCTTGAGGTTGTCCACCATTCCCATACACGCATATGTCATGGATGCCACAAAGGACATTAAAACCAGTTACCGTATCCAGAGTTGAACACAGCAATATTCCAGAAATAAGCAAAGTACTGTCCTCAGTGTGTTGCAGCTGGAATCTCAGACACGGCAACTTATAGGGTCACTGCTTTAGTGTCTATCATAAAAGAATGAGGACTTCTGGTGAATACTACAGTTTTGATTTCACCTCCCTCTACAGGGGTATATTAAGTGTTTTAGTTTGTTCTCTAAGTTTCACTTGGGACATTCACATGCTATTGCTCATGGTGTGACAATATGCATGGTTTGCATCAGAAAAAGAAAATGGGCATTTGGGCTGTTTTAGACTAGGCTTAAAGCTTTGTAAGGGATGATCCTCTTGCAGTTGCCTTGTGCAAATTCAAAGGTGACATGTCACAGCGACACCAGAGAATGCAGCCCAGTTTGAATTGCTATTATTCTTCTTTTAATACAAAACCTTATCTTGGCTCTTCTTCTTCTTTAAATAACATTTTATGTCTATTTTAGAAACACTACATATGTATTCATTATTAGAAAATCTAAATGAGAAAAAAATGAAATAATACTCAGGATTTCACATAATAAGAGAACTACCTTAAACACTTTAAAGTCTGTTCTCCTGGACACTTTCCTAGCATACTTAGTGGCTGAATAGAATTCCATTTTATGAATATACTAGAGTTAAGTATATTGGTTAAAAAGGGAGGCAGACTCTCTGAAATCAAATTTTGATCCTACCCTTTACCTAAACCTTTGGAAAAATCACTTATTTTTGTGGCAGTCTCCTTATGCACAAAATAAGAGCAATAAAAGTTCTTCCCACTATTGTTAGAACTGTAGGATTGTCACAAGTATTAAATGCATTAATGTATGTAAACTACCTAGAATAATCACATCAGAGTAAATATATGATAACTCTCATTATCTTTTTTATTATTGCATTCTAAATTAAAAGACGTTTACTCCTTGGAAGGAAAGTTATGACCAACCTAGATAGCACATTCATAAGCAGACACATTACTTTGCCAACAAAGGTTCGTCCAGTAGTCATGTATGGATGTGAGAGTTGGACTGTGAAGAAAGCTGAGCGCCAAAGAATTGATGCTTTTGAACTGTGGTGTTGGAGAAGACTCTTGAGAGTCCCTTGGACTGCAAGGAGATCCAACCAGTCCATCCTAAGGGAGATCAGCCCTGGGATTTCTTTGGAGGGATTCATCCTAAAGCCGAAACTCCAGTACTTTGGCCACCTCATGCGAAGAGTTGACTCATTGGAAAAGACCCTGATGCTGGGAGGGATTGGGGGCAGGAGGATAAGGGGATGACAGAGGATGAGATGGCTGGATGGCGTCACTGATTCGATGGATGTGAGTCTGAGTGAACTCCGGGAGTTGGTGATGGACAGGGAGGCCTGGCGTGCTGCAATTCATGGGGTCTCAAAGAGTCGGACATGACTGAGCGGCTGAACTGAACTATTAAATTTATAATTTTCCTCTCTTATAAACATTAATCAAACTTCCTAGAAGTTAAATCTTGATCACATCATTTTTAGGGGGAGGGAGCAGGGGAGTGAGTTCCAGTGGGAAATAAACATAATTGACATTGGTCTCAGAAAAAATTTAATCCAAAATTTGCAGTTTCAAAAGCCTACAGGGACCAGGTGAATACATAAATGTTTGAACCAGACTTGTTTAAGATAATAAGGAGTCATGGAGCCAGTGTCTAAACTGGCCATCTTAAAGGAATTAAAATTTAATACAACCCACTGCCCCCCAAAATCAAACCAAAACAAAGCATGCAGTCTAAAGAAAACACATCTGTGGGCTTCAAGTGGCCCTCAGGCCCAAATATGCAATTTCTTATCTGTTCCACAGCTTCACTTTGAAAAATTTCATTGAGATATGATTGCCATACTGTACTAGCTTTATTGTATAATGATCTATGTATATATTATAAAAATGATTACCACAATAATTTTAGTTAACATCCATCACCACATATAGTTACAAATTCTTTCCCTTGTGATGAGAACTTTTAAGATCCACTCTCTTAGCAACTTCCAAATGTACAATACAGTTGAGCGCCTCCTGATGTCTAGAGGATACATTCCTAGGAGTTGAACAGCTGACTCTACAGCACATTTTTAATGCCTTAGATACATATTAACAAAATTCTCTCCCCAAAGTTGGTACCTCTTTATGTTATCAAGAATGGCATATGAGTGTCCATCACTATTTTTTTAAATATAACTGGAAAAATTTTGACAATCAGAAACCAAAAATGTATCTTATTGTAAATTTAATATGTTCTTTTATTACTGCTTAGCACTGTGCTCTTGGCACTTAGAATAATGTTTGACAAAAGTAGATGATTGATAAGGTACAAAAATGTATGTGTGTGCCTATTGAATATATGTGTGTGTACATAATATATGCTCATGTCTACAAGAACTCACACACACACACACAGAGAACGTGAATTATATATTTTCATGACTCTTTTTAGCAACTGGCCTGCTGGAAATTTGGAGCACCAGTTGAGTAGCTCCAGCTTCAGCAGATGAAACAACCTACTCAGGATGATTTATAAATAGCTACCATTAACCTGAATAACAACAACAATCATTAACTTCAGTTCAGTTCAGTTCAGTTCAGTGGCTCAGTCGTGTCCGACTCTTTGTGACCCCATGAATTGCAGCACGCCAGGCCTCCCCGTCCATCACCAACTCCCGGAGTTCACTCAGACTCACGTCCATTGAATCAGTGATGCCATCCAGCCATCTCATCCTCTGTCATCCCCTTCTCCTCCTGCCTCCAATCCCTCCCAGCATCAGAGTCTTTTCCAATGAGTCAACTCTTCACATGAGGTGACCAAGTACTGGAGTTTCAGCTTCAGCATCATTCCCTCCAAAGAAATCCCAGGGCTGATCTCCTTCAGAATGGACTGGTTGGATCTCCTTGCAGTCCAAGGGACTCTCAAGAGTCTTCTCCAACACCACAGTTCAAAAGCATCAATTCTTTGGTGCTCAGCTTTCTTCACAGTCCAACTCTCACATCCATACATGACCACTGGAAAAACCATAGCCTCGACTATATGAACCTTTGTTGGCAAAGTAATGTCTCTACCTACTGTTTTTGTGTGTAGCTTGATCTAAATGTTTGTGTCTTGCCCTGCGGTTGACAACATCTGTATCCATTATCACTGGAGTCCCACAGTGAAAAATATGTTGTTGTTGTTGAGTCAGTCAGTCATGTCCAAATCTTTGTGACCCCATGAAATGCAGCACGACAGGCTTCTCTATCTTTTACCATCTCCCGGAGCTGCTCAAACTCATGCCATCAAGCTGGTGATGCCATCCAACCATTTCAACCTCTGTCATCCCCTTCTTATCCTGCCTTCAATCTTTCCCAGCATCAGGGTTTTTTCCAATGAGTTGGCTCTTCACATCACATAGCCCAAGTATTGGTGCTTCAGCTTCAGCATCAGTCCTTCCAATGAATATTCAGGGTGAATTTCCTTTAGGATTGACTGGTTGGATCTCCTTGCAGTCCAAGGGACTCTAAAGAGTCTTCAACACCACAGTTCAAAAGCATCAATTCTTCAGCACTCAGCCTTCTTTATGATCCAACTCTCATATCCATACATGACTACTGGAAAAACCATAGCTTTGACTATACAGACCTTTGTTGGCAAAGTAATGTCTCTGCTTTTTAATGTGCTGTCTAGATTAATCATGGCTTTTTGTCCAAGCAGCAATCATCTTTTAATTTCAAGGCTGCAGTCACCATCTGCAGTGATTTTGGAGCCCAAGAAAATAAAGTCTGTCAGTTTGCATTGTTTCCCCATCTATTTGCCATGAAGTGATATGACCAGATGCCATGATCTAAGTCTTCTGAATGTTGAGTTTTAAGCCAACTTTTTCACTCTCCTCTCTCAACTTCATTAAGAGGCTCTTTAGTTCCACTTTGCTTTTTGCCATGAGGGTGGTATCATCTGCATATCTTGGGTTTTGATATTTCTCCTGGCAATCTTGATTCCAACTTGTGCTTCATCCAGCCCAGCATTTCGCATGATGTACTCTTCATATAAGTCAAATAAGCAGGGTGACAATACACAGCCTTGATGTACTCCTTTCCCAATTTGGAACCAGTCTGCAGTTCCATGTCCAGTTCTAACTGTTGCTTCTTGACGGGCACACAGGTTTCTCAGGAGTCAGGTAAGGTGGTCTGGTATTGTATATTTAAGTCCCATACACCACTTCTTGGATAATCTTAGGCAAGTAAAGCTTTTCCTTGGAATTTCAGTTTTCCTCTCTATAAATGAGAAAAACAATATTGGACCCGTCTATGTCACAGGTTTGTTGTGAATTGAAGGAGTCTTGGGGACGAATGAAGTGATTTAGGAATGTCATTTGCATGTTGCTTCACTCAAGGTTAGACAAAGTAGGATATCTTCTCTTCCAGACTACCTATCACTGGCCAGGCATCAAGTGTTACAAATAATAATCATGTTGAATGGAGTTAAATGATTCTAAAGGGCTGCATTTTATATGAAAACTCCAGGACTTTGACCTAAAGTATTTCTAGAATTTTATATTTGTTACAGCCTAAACAGTAAACTTGCAGTCAGATACACACATTTCAGTCTCTCTCTCTTTTTTTTTTTTTTTGCTTATGTGCCTTTGACCATTTCTGTGCTCCCAGTATTTCAAAAATGAAATATAGAGAAACTAAAAAGACCTCACCTAAGCAGTATAGTTCTGGGGATGGAGGGATGGGGAGTTACAAGGAAAATAAGATATTGTCCAAGTTTCTACTATGAACTTTAAAAAAAAATCCTGCTGTAATTTGTCATATCACCACAGAATGTTGGAAATTCATTTCATTTTCCTCCATATATATATATATATATATAATATGTATTATATATATATAATATTTCTCTAAGAAATACTCAAATCTGGGGCCATGAAAGAATAAGATGAAAATGTGAGCCACTTTCAAATTGATCGAGGTTGCCAATTCCTTATGTAATTGTATTTTGACCTTTAACTACTGAATTTAAGCCAACTCCACAGTGAACTACAATTAAAGTTATAAAGAGTCTTCAAACTACAAAACCTAATAGTTGTGAAAGGTACATGCCAAGTAAATAGGTTTCCAGGGATCTCAAACTCCCTGGTGTGGAAACATTTTCCATCATGTCTTTGCTCTGTGGCAGGTTTTAGGTAGGAAAAGGAGTTTTGTTCATGAAAGAAAAGAACAAGCATGATTTTTCATGAAGTGTTGTATTCACACACAGTTTCCTTACACAGGCAGACAAGACATATCATCTTATCATTTGTTCTCCACCTGAAGGGACTGTCCTGCTATCACTGAGCTGGACATCAGGGGCAATGCTGACAGCTGCCATATGGCTGCACACTTCAATGGCAACCTCAGAGCACAGGATTCCAGAAAATCTCCTTTGCCTTGTCTCCTCTGCCCCACTCAATTTTCCTATCACTAGGCTTTACTTGGAAAACCTATCTAAAGAGAGGGGAGAAAATTAGTAATACACTGCATTCTAAGATTACATTTTCTTCAATTTGGCTGACATCCTAATACTGCAAGCTATGGGCAATTCAGAATGGATGAACTATGAAAGGTCATTTCTAGCCAATATTGAAATGAGACTCATCCAACAACAACAGAAATGTGGTCTGGGGAATTGAGCATTTTCAAGATTTAGTTCGTATAGCAGTGCTTAGAGGCACTGTATCATGGAAGGTACTGTCTTTCCAATGAGAGTAAAGGGCAAAATCATGGTCACTGGAGGGCTTTAAAAACTGCAAACATCGTTTCTCAAAGATGGATAAGCCTTGGATATTTAGAAATGATACAACTTTCCTTTTTGTACCAGTTAAGGTTCTTAGTCCATCTTTCCTGAATTGCAGACTACATTTTTTGTCTGCTACAGTTCTTGCGGCAGAAACAGAGTTGGGGGTGGGAGAAGTCTGCTGCCCAAAAGCATAATGTTGAAACTGTGATTTCATTAGGAATGACTTATAGTAAGGCAACCCAGGAAAAGAAGTGGAAAATAAGTAACCTATTCACAGGAGAAAATGCTATGTTCTTCTCTGATTTTTCAGTTTTTTAAGAGTACCAGGAATTCTTCCCTGCCAATAAAACTGAGGTTCTCGTATATCAGATCTAGTTTATGACCCTCCCTAGATTTGCTTGGTTCACCCTGCCCTCTGGGAATCAACTCCTTGCTCAATAAAACAACTCAGTTGTTGCTGTTGCAGGTACCAACACTATGTCTCAGGACCCTCTGGGGTGAGGACTGGGTGTCAGCACCACTTCAGTCAATCTCCTGCATCAGAACTCACAGCGATGGGACTTTCCTGGTGGTACAGTGGATAAGAGCCCGCCTGCCAATGCAGAGGACACGGGTTCAACCTCGTCCAGGAGGACCCCACACGCCGCAGAGCAAAAGAGTCTGTGCGCCACAACTACCGAGCCTGTGCTCTAGAGCCCAGGAGTTGCAACTACTGAGCCCACGTGCTGCAACTCCTGAAGCCTGTGTGCCTAGAGCCTGGTGCTCTGCAATAAGAAAGGCCACCACAATGAGAAGCCTGCACAATGCAACTGGAAAGTAGGCCCTGCTTACCCCAACCAGAGAAAGCCCGCATACAGCAATAAAGACCCAGCGCAGCCAAAAATAATACATAAATAAAATTTTAAAAAGAACTCACAGCAGATATCATCTAGTCATATCGCCTAGTCAGACTGAACCCATGGTGGGCTCTGGCCTCTATAACTTCCAGACATGGATGATGAAGGCAATCTGCCCACAGAGAAAGACCAGATAAATTAACCTAGAGAGGGTGAACTTTGATCAGTGAGAGTGAGAAAGCAGGAAAGATCCAGCAGATGAACTCCTTTGCCTTCAGGTTTCTGACAGACTGTACTGGTAGAATGTGCAGGAGAAGATGACCTGTAACCTGAGAAGTCAGCTCTGTGTGTGTGTGTGTGTGTGTGTGTGTGTGTGTTTTGAGCTGTGGCAAGCTCAGAAATTTACAATTATTCGCTTTTCTTTCTCCCCTGCTTCACTTCTTCTTTTCTTTATTGTTGTTCTAATGTTTCACTTCCCAATAAAGCCAAAGAATTTAATCTCCAGTTCCAGCTCTATATTTCTAGAAACTCAGGCTAAGATATCCACCATAAGACAGTAGCTGTATTTTTGATTTCTGAATTATAAGAAAACATACATCACTAAAATACATTAGATTTGATTATGTATATAAACAAATTAGTGCTTTATATGAGTTAATAGTTAAAATTAATTTCAGGTTGAATTCTGAAATTGCTAATATTTGCACATGCTCAATCTTGGTTCAACCTAATCATATTTATACTGGAAGTAAAGTAATATGATAGTTAAGACCTCAGGACTGATACTGACTAGAAGCAAATTAGTTCTACCGCTTACTACCTGTTTAACATTGAACAAGTTACTGTGTGTGTGTGTTAGTCACCTAGTCATGTCTGACTCTTTGCAACCCCATGAACTATAGCCCTCAAAATCCTCTGTGCATGGAATTCTCCAGGCAAAAATACTGGAGTGAGTTGACATTCCCTTCTCCAGGAGATCTTCCCAACCCAGGGATCAAACCCATGTCTCCTGCATTGCAGGCAGATTCTTTACCATCTGAGCCACCAAGGAAGCCCGAACAAGTTATTAAATCACTCCAAATCCCAGAGATCTCATTTATAACATGGAGATAATATCTAGGTTTGTGAGAATTATATATAGTCCATGTAACTATTTAATAAGTATTAATTGTTTTTAATACAAATTAATGCATTTATCACATCTATGGATTATGTCTGGTATATATATGAACTTAAGAATCATTTTCTTTAAATCTCCCGGCATCCCCACACCCAGACCAGGCATTCTTGGGCCTCAGGTCAGAAAGCAGACACAAAATACGCATTTATATGTCACAAATAAAAAGTTTTTAAAAAACAATATTTGCTAATAATTACTATTATGCTTCCCATTTTCAATCACTAATTTCAGTTCTATCAATTGATCTTTTATATATATATGAAGATTCAGGATTGCCATTAATTCTCTTAGGTTATTATGTTACTGGATTTTTATAAGTCACTTTCAAAAATATTTAGAGGACAAAAATTATTTGCCTTAAAAATGTTAAATCAGACCATTCTTAGGCCAAATTTATTTCCATTTCTCATGTTATCACTAGACTAAAAACAAAATTGACTAGAGGTAGTAGAGTAACACACATTTACTCAGAATATTAAAGAGATTCTAACTAAGGATCCTATCTGCTCCCAAGTACCTTCTACATTGTTCTACCTCAAAGTCACCCTTCTTGAATTAGGACATTTTCCAATAATAATCATATAATACTTATATTGTTTAAAATGGTTTACAGAGTCTTCCAAATATGATTTAATACTCAGCACATCTTAGGTGGTTTAGTCATTCCTCTTAGAAGCAGATAACAGAAATCAATGTCAAATTTTAAGAAAGAAAGACATTTTATCATCATCATCATCATTTCATAAAACCCAAGGGGCAATCAGCCTAAGGAAAGGCTGGAACCAGGACCTGGAAGGCCAAAAGGAACTAAGGGTAGTCCTTTTCATCACTTACTCTGCTTCTCTCTGTGTATCTGTTTCATTGCATCCAATCTGACCATCAAGATTTCCTGTTTACTTATCCTCTGATAAGAGACCAGTCCAATGGAATTACAGTTACCTGGTCTCACCTTCAAGTTCCCAGCAGAGTGTAGCTGGGAACTACAGCTACAGTTCAGTTTGAAAAGATACCCCTTCCTGGTCCATACATCTTTGGCCAGTGGGGGTGGTCCATGTACAGCAAATATGGCTATCAAGGCCTACCTGTAGGCCAGGGGTAATTTCAGAACAATTGGATTGTAATAAGCAGATCATTCCCAAATGTGTCCACCACACTTAAGGCAAATATAACTCTTCCTGGCTTTTTAAAATTTTTAGTTTACTGTGGTAAGAACACTTATTATGAGATTTATCCTCTTAACAGATTTTTAAGTATATGATACAGTATTACCTATGGGCACTATGTTTTACAGCAGACCTCTAAGACTTATGCATTTTTGCGTAACTGAAATTTTGGACCTGTTATTAGCAACCTTCCATTTCCCCCTCCACCAGCCCCTGGCAACCACCACTCTACTCTGCTTCTAAGAGTCTGACTATTTTAGGTATCTCCTATTAGTGTAACCATGTAGTATTTATCCTTCTGTGACTGGTTCACTTCACCTAACATAATACCCTCAAGGCTCATCCATGTTTCACATATTGCAGGATTTTCTTCTGTTTCTATTTTATAGATGAAAAAACTAAATTTCTGGGTGGTTGACTCCTTGAAGCAGAAAAATTTAAATTTGACCCAAATATTCTGATTATAAATTCTATTTTTTTTTTCAGTTCAACCACATAACCAGTCTGAAAGCAGACACAAAAAGGACCATTATTAAAATTTTGCAAACACCTTAAACTGGAAAAGGTAGTGCAATAAAATACTAATTTGATAAATGTTCATAAAGTAATCAGCTTGAGTTTTTTGAAAGAGCCTATGACTGGCTTTTGAAGAAGCACACTCAGTTCTCTAAGTTTAGAAATTAGAACATAGCAGAAATATCCAATGAAACTTGATGACAGAGAGATACAAAGGGAAGAAGGCAGTCGTAAAAAATAAGGTAAAATAAAACATCATGTATTTATATTTAGTGGAACCTAGTCGGAGAAGGCAATGGCACCCCACTCCAGTACTCTTGCCTGGAAAATCCCATGGATGGAGGAGCCTGGTAGGCTGCAGTCCATGGGATCGCTAAGAGTCGGACATGACTGAGCGACTTCACTTTCACTTTTCACTTTCATGCATTGGAGAAGGAAATGGCAACCCACTCCAGTGTTCTTGCCTGGAGAATCCCAGGGACGGGGGAGACTGGTGGGCTGCCATCTATGGGGTCGCACAGAGTCGGACACGACTGAAGCGACTTAGCAGCAGCAGCAGCAGTCAAGGAAATACTAGCATCCATGGGCTTCTTCCAAACATAAAATCCCTTGTTTAGGTGATGAAGACAGGCTACTTCATGTTTCTAAGGCATGATGCCTGATTCTCATTAAGTGCACTGCCTGATTCCTTTGCATATAAAATAATCTTTTATAAACTCTGGGCAAAGTCAAGTCCACTGTGGGCCAATGCTTATTTTCATAGTTGACATAGACCACAGCTACCTGACTTCAAACATTGGGATAGGGACTCTCTACAAAAATATCCAGCCATTTTAATGTATAATGCCAAACATCTGGGTATTTGAATATATTAGCTGATTATTTTAAATTTTTGGTTTTCAAATTTTAGAAAGTTATTAATACAGTCTCTAAGCAAGTACCCTAATTCATTTTTAAAAATATGGAGTATGGTTTGAAATACATGAGCAACAGCCTCAGATTTGGTACAGGATTTTGGCTGTCAGTGCATTGTATGCCAAGAGACCACTGGACTAAATTGCACCTCAGGTTTGTAAACTTATGAAGAACATATTAATTAATATCTAAAACTTAACCAGTCCTTTAAAATCATTGTGCTATGTAAATCTGTATCACTCTTCTAAAGATGCAAATCCATGCAAACAACATGCATGCATACATACATATATACACACATGAGCTGGCCAAACTCCACTGGATGCTAGAACAAGACATGAGCCCTACCTTCTTGCTAGATCTCATCTTAATCATGATGTTGGACTGTCCTCAAAACAACGAGGAAAGGTTACTGTTACTTCACAGTAGGGAAAGAAAGCTGAGTGAGCCTTCTGCCCTCATTTAGCAAGCCTGGATGGTGATTTCTCCACAAGAGAGTGAATGAGAGACTCTCCAGCTGGGGATTGAAATATTGCAGGGGTACAGATTGTGAGAGCAAACTGACTTTTGGAGGCTTGTACCCTAAGACTGGTTAAAAGAGTGCAACTGAACAAAAATAAATGCTTTGACAGCAAGATGCTTTTTGGTACTATTGAACGTGTCTAAATTCAGCACACAGCATTAGTGATGAAATTTAAAAGGCCAGAATTATTCTGAGAATTCAAAAATTTCCATGTTTTTAGATAAAAAAGATTTGATTGGGTCATAAATGTGTGACATATTACGGCACATTTATTGTTGTTTAATTTGCAAATTGAATGGTTAATGATTTTATGCTTGCTTACTCCCCATACTGTTGCTTTTATAATTAAGTCTACTTCTAATAAAATATAACAAGGTGAGTGAATGCCTAAGGTTACACAACTAATTCTACTAGCAAAACTATATACAATCTTTGCTTTTAGAATTACCTCCTAGTTATATTAATAGACAGGATGGCACATATAGACAGCAAGCACAATGTGAGTTACGAGTGAAAAAACCACAATATAAAAGAATGTTTTTCATTTAAATTGTTTTCCTTTTTAGATGGCTTGACTTACTCAAAACAATAGAAGACCCTTGACTTCATTTCTATTTCAAAGTACAATCACCACTTAACATCTGTTTTTCTGGGCAGTTGACACTGCCTTGCTGACTGCATGACTTCAGATGAATTGTTTTAAAAGCTATCCAGTAATGTGCAATTTCATCTGAGACAGGTACTATCATGTCAGTTTGAAGCAATTGTGAATAGTCCTTCCTAAATATTTCTAATGCCATTTGATAGGTGTCATTGAGTTTTATGAAAACTACTGAGCCACTTCCTTTTTTGACCGTGTTTGGAATTACTGTACAGATCTCTTTCCTGGCCTCTGGCAGAGACTTGTGATGTAAATAAGTTCATATGACTGGCTGTAAAGGAAGAAGGTGTGTATTACTAGACCAAGTACATCAAAGGGGTGTGCATGGTTTCAACAAAAATTAAGAACAGGAGTGTTTTGAGAGACACCTTTGAGAGATTTCCGCAGATCGTGGCCTGCCTTGAAGAGAGCTTTCTCTTCTGGTTAATATCCTTCTTCCTGTCTCCTCCTCCACCCTCAATCCAAAAATGTAGTGAAACCAATGCTAACGATGAAAATAGTGCTAAGAAAGTCTGAAGAACCAGGAAAGGAGATCTGAGAAAAGAGGAGGACGGCACATCCGCATCACAAACACAAGTCTGACAAACTTTATTTACACAGACGCCTCCATATGTCACCACCGTGTAAATTCTCTCATATGGACAACTTTACGCCTTAAAATTTTGCCTTTGACAGTTTGCTTCACTATGAGATATGACAGATTTTTCAGTAATTTTCAACCAATATCTTGCAGAACTGACATGGTGTGTGGTCTGATTCAGGTGTGCAAAATTGAGGTTTGATGTTCACAGAAGCAGTTATTAATTCCCAAAATCCTATTATTACAGAAATACTTAACACAGAAGATAAAAACCTCCTAATCCTTCCACCCAAAAGAGAACCACTCTCCACATTCACTGCTTATTACCATTTCCCACTCAAAATACATCACACTAACATATATTATTGTACCCACTTTCTACAAAATCACTCTTTGACTACAATTTTTATGAAAAAGCCAGAAGCACCAGACTGTTTTCACCCTTCACCATTCACTTTTCAAACAGGGAAAGAACTTACACATTCTTTCTCTTGTGCTTTTTTTCTTTCTTGATCTGATTCTTTTGTTTGAGGGAGCAGGGACTTTGGAGATGGAGTTCATAGAAATCTCTTGACATTCTCCAAAAATGCCATTCAATTTTAAACTATAGCATTCATAACTGGCATTTCTTTTCTCATTTGGGAAATGTTAATGAATATGTTCTAACAAAAGTTTGCTATAAAGAAAATTGTTGGTAAGTGAAACAAGATCTCTTTACCCTGATTTTCATTTAAAATTAAACATACATAGCAAAAGATTAGCATTTCATGAAACCTTTAAAATTATATTTAAAAGAAAAAGATTGATTTTGTAATTAACAAAATTGAGTAACACTCAATAGGACATCATGAAAAATTATATATTGACTAATTTGTTTCTACTAGGATTTTTAAGTAAGAAATGCTATTGCAGTTCTCTACCTAATATTGCTTCCAAAAACATATCATAGATAGATATTTGCTAAGTTTGCCCTTTAGAATACATCACCAACAAAGTAGAGAGTGAGCTGGACTAGAAGACAGGCTCTCTGGTGTTTGTCTGTGGTTCCGCTAGCAGCTATTTACACTTATGTGAGAAAATAATATAACTTCCAAGACCTTGACTTCCACCTGTAAAATTAGAAGCATAGATTCCATTTTTTAAAGGTTACTTGAGACTTAAGTCAGTCTATTATGGATTTGGGTGAGAGTTATTAGAGTAAGCTAATTGTTATAAGGAAATTCCCCAAATTCAGAAGCTTAACATAGAAGTTTATTTTGTAGCTACTGCATGACAAGGTTCAATGGGCATGTTCCAGGCAGCTTTCTTCCATGCGCCAACTGCGGAAGTGAATTTTCCTCTACCTGTGGTTCTGCCACTCTCTAAGCCTTGGATTCCTTTGCACTTGATCCACAAAAGTGTAAAGAATCAAGGAAAGGACATGCGCTTCTTAAACATCTTTGCCTAGAAATGACATATTGTATTTCACTTGTTTGTTTTCCAATAGCCAGAATGACCCCACCAAGATGCAAGGGGAACTGGGAAATGTAGTCTCTGGCTGGGCTGACACTTTGCAGTTATGGATGGTGGAACACAAGTTTCGGTAGACAATCCAACAAATATCATTCTAAATGGAGACAGTGACTCTATGTAAAGAAGTAAAGATCTTAGGAAAACTCAGTAAATATCAATATAAGCAAATGACCCCTGTATTCAAGCAATGCCCTATGTTGCAACTGATGGAATTTCCCAGAAAATACGAAGTTATATAAAGACACTGTAGGAAATCATGGTTTGAGATATAACCTGCCATACAATAGAATCCTAAAGAGATCCTGAGTTCTGTAGCACATTATCCACAAAAGTAATTCCATCATTTCCAGTGGTAAAATATGTTGTGCCTATTTCTATCTTAAACCTAAATCAGTTTCAGTCCACCCTTGTTTTAGCAATGACATCTTACAAACTTCCCTCCCTGAAGCTGGCTATTTAATTTGCGAGTCCCAGTGCAAAATGAAAAACGAGGGCCCCTGGGGCTTCTCTGGTGGCTCAGAGGGTAAAGTATCTGCCTGCAATGTGGGAGACCCGCATTTGATCCCTGGGTTGGGAAGATCCCCTGGAGAAGGAAATGGCAGCCCACTCCAGTATTCTTGCCTGGAGAATCCCATAGACAGAGGAGCCTGGTAGGCTACAGTTCACAGGGTCGCAAAGAGTTGGACACAACTGAGCGACTTCACTTTCTTTCACATTCTTGCTCTAAAAGCAAGGAGGAAATGTTATTGAAGGTACTAAAATATAAAACTTTGTCCTTTCTTCTGATGATCTCTATCAACTTGCTATGCTATTTTTTATTTGCTATTTAATGTCATCCTAACCGAAGAAAACTAAAATTTCAAATTACTGGCATGAATGTTACCATCCATTTAAAGTGTGCAGTGCCAGTTTTACATGGAAATAGAGTATTTAACTGATATGGGGAATCACCAGAATTATCCAATTCGTATTTAGTGGTTCCTCCCCAAAGGCCCTCTGAGTTGACCAGTAGAGACAAACACAAGTCAGACTCAGAAAGGCCGGAAGTAGGAAGACAGTATGCCCCAACACAAAGAGCTGGTCAAGGGAGTACTCCAGGCCACAAAGACACCTGCCAGAACAGAGCAGAACGCAGCCCGCTTACGCCTCTGAGATCAGGCCCTGCGACACGGAGCACAGCTTGCACTCTGAGTCCCATTCTGCCAGGTTCGCTTTCCTATCAGCTATCCAGGAGGAAGTCAGGTCAGGCATTTCTTCTTCCCCCGACCCATCTCTGGACAGACTCCAAGAATCGTTAAACGTCTGTACCAGGAATCACTCCAATTTGTGATGACCTGGAGCTTCCTAGGTGGTTCAAATGGTAAAGAATCTGCCCGCGATGTGGGCGATCTGGGTTCGATCCCTGGGTCGGGAAGATCCCCTGGAGAAGGGCATGGCAGCCCACTCCAGTATTTTTGCCTGGAGAATCCCATAAACAGAGGAGCCTGGTGGGCTACAGTCCATGGAGTTGCAAAGAGTCGGACATGACTAAACGACTAACATTATGGTCCGTCAGGGATCACTCAGCTCCCGGATCAAGGTGAGCAAGCGGTTAAACTCCGCTGCGCCACCTAGTGGTTCTAGATCTCAGGCACTGGGATCAAGCCACCATGCCCCACTCCCAGAGGCTGCCTGACTGCCACCAGTCCTCTTTACTCTGCACGCATGCTCCACAGTCCCACCAGACTTCACTCACAAGACACAGATACATACATAAATGTATCAAGAATTTCACACCACAGTGGGGTCCTTTGAGCATAAGGACATATGTCACTGCGCTAACCACATGCCCATGAAGACAACTCTAATTCTACTCCAAACGAATGTCTTCAGAAACAAAGTGTTATTCTCCAACTGTGATCCAAAAATTCCCAGGGCTCCAAGTGACCCAGTCTTGCCAAGGTGTTTCACTCAAAGAAACATAACAGTAAAATAACCAAGATAATTAAGAATAATTCCATTCTTTGCTTGCTCGTAACTCAAAGCAAGAATTTTTAAGCTTCTGGTTTCTGTTCCTAGTCCTTTTGTGTAGAAGCTGCTCTAGAGTCTTCTAGGCTCTGCTTCTTACTCTCCATTTTGCTAGAAAAAGAAGTTTCTTCCTGACACCAAGCCCATAAAGCTTTTTGCTCACTTTCCCTAGTTCTCCCCCAGATCTGGTGTAAATCAACTCAGTCTCTTGGATTTCTTTTCCTTTTTTTCCCTCTGCTTTGCCCATTACTAAGGTTCCCTACCCCAAAGGGGAGCCCAGAAGCTGATGCAGAGGGTAAGAATTTTTTCCTTTCATGAGAGTAGGAGAGGGGACAGAACATGAAAACAAATTTAGCAATGTTCCGTGTCCCAATTATACATTAATAGTTGTATTCCTCTTATAATTCAAAGCCTACTCACCTGTGTTTTCATTTATCTCCTAGAATAGCTCTTGATGCTGTAGCCTCTCTTACTCAACTAAACAGTGGCTCTGCCTCTGTTGCGTAGAAGCTAAAAGCACTGGCACCTGTTATCTGAGGAATACTGCATGAGTCATGTAATCTCAGCCTTCCATTTCCTCTGTAGTATATATAAACTATGATTTGTGGGCAACTCAGAGTCGGAGGAATGAACTCTTTCTCGGTACCATGAATTAATGACCTGATTATGTATAAACTAGTAATATAAATGATCTTAAGGAAATGTGTATCAAGGAAAAGAGGGCAGCCTGCATTGGATATTATCGCCTTGTAAGAAACACTGAAGCAGTAATAGTTCATCAAGGTTTTCTGAACTTAGGCAAAATATCTCCAATGTTTCTTCCTATTTTCCAATTACATATTTCTGATTAATAGTTTGAGCCCAGCAGATATTTATTCCAGGAGGAAAAAATAGTTTCCCAGAATGAAATAAACAAAAGTTATGGTCATTGAGAATAGATGTGTCGTATTACAAATTGAAATTTTGGGGTTATTTATCAGCCTTTTGTGGAATTAGGTATTGTGAGTTCATTACTGAAATTCTGATCATTTCAGGGTATATAAAATTGAACAGATTATTGACTAGCTAAACCGAGTTCACATCCTAAAATATAATGACCCGTTATTCAGCATCTCCAACTGCATGATACTGAGTATCTTGGCAATATATGAAATTAAATGACTAAAAACTACCTACCAGGGTGACTTAAAAATTAAATAAAAATATGTGTATGCAAATGTAAATGCATGTGAAAGTCTTAAGCACAAAGTCTGACTTACATTGTTTAAATCCTTTTTTTTTTTTTAGATTCCACATATAAGTGATATCATATGGTTTTTTCCTTTCTCTGATTTACTTCACTTACTGTGATGATTTCTGGGTTCATCCATGTTGCTGCAAAAGACATTATTTCATTATTTTACTGGCTGAGTAATATTCCATTGTATATACGCATCACATCTTCTTTATCTATTCATCTGTCAATGGACATTTAGGTGGCTTCCATGTCTTAGCTATTGTAAACAGTGCTTCAGTGAACACTGGGGTGCATGCATCTTTTCAAACCATGTTTTTCTCCAGATATATGCCCAGAAGTGGGATTACAGCATCATACGGTAGTTCTATTTTTAGTTTTTCAAGGAACCTCCATACTGTTCTTCATAGTGGCTGCACCAAATTACATTCCCACTAACAGCCTAGGAAGATTCCCTTTTCTCCACACCCTCTCCAGCATTTATTGTTTGTAGATTTTGTGATGATGCCCATTCCGACTGGTACGAGATGATATCTCATTGTATTAATAGTTTTGCTTTGTATTTCTATAATAATTAGTATTATTAATGTTAATATAGCTAGTGGATGCAATGAAATTCCAGCAGAACTATTCAAATCCCTAAAGGATGATGCCATTAAGGTTTTAAATTCATTATGTCAGCAAATCTAGAAGACCAGCAATGTTCACAGGACTGGAAAAGGTCAATCCTCATCCCAATTCCCATACAAGAAGTGTAGCACCAAATAATGTGCTTACCATCAGACAATTGTACTGATCTCCCATGCTAGTAAGGTAATGCTTCAAATCTTGCATGCTAGGCTTTAGTACTATGCAAACCAAGAATTTCCAGATGCTCAAGCTGGGTTTAGAAAAGGAAGACAAACTAGAGACCTAATTGCCAACATTTGCTGGATTCTAGAGAAAGCAAGGGAATTTCAGAAAAACATCTATCTCCGTTTCATTGACTATGCTAAAGCCTTTGACTGTGTAGATCATGACAAACTGTGGAGAGCTCTTAGAAAGATGGGAATACCAGACCATCTTACCTGTCTCCTGAGAAACCTGTATGCAGGTCAAAAAGTAACAGTTAGAACCCTGTATATGGAACAACTGATTGGTTCAAGATTGAGAAAGGAGTACAAAAGGGTTGTCAGCTGCCACCCTGTTTATTTAACCTATATGCTGAGCACATTATGAGAAATGCCAGGCTGGATGTTACAAGCTGGAATCCAGATAGGAAGGAGAAACATCAACAACCTCAGATATGTGGATACCACTCCAATGGCAGAAAGCGAAGAGGAACTGAAGAGCCTCTTGATGAGGGTGAAGGAGAAGAGTGAAAGAGCCAGCTTAAGACTAAATGAAAAAAACTAAGATTGTGGCACCCGGCACCATTACTGCCTGACAAATAGAAGGGGAAAAGGTGGAAGTAGTGACAGATTTCCTCTTCTTGGATTCCAAAAATCACTGCAGACAGTGACTGCAACCATGAAATCAGAAGATGATTGCTTCTTGGCAAGAAAGCTATGACAAATCTAGATAGTGTGTTGAAAAGCATAGACATTACTCTGCCAACAAAGGTCCGTATAGTCAAGGCTATGGTCTTCCCAGTGGTCACGCATGGTTGTGAGAGCTGGACCATAAAGAAGGCAGAACGCCAAAGAATTGATGTTTTCGAAGTGTGGTGCTGGAGAAGAATCTTGAAAGTCCCTTGGACAGCAAAGAGATCAAACCAGTCAATCTTAAGGGAGATCAACCTTGAATAGTCACTGGAAAGACTGATGCTGAAGCTGAAGCTCCAGTATTTTCATCATCTGATGTGGACAACTCATTGGAAAAGTCTCTGATGCTGGGAAAGATTGAGGGCAGAAGGAGAAGAGGGTGTCAGAGGATGAAATGGCTGGATGGCATCACTAATGCAATGAACATGTACTTGGGCAAATTCTGGGAGATGGTGAGGGCCAGGGAGGCCTGGTATGCTGTAGTCCATGGGATCGCAAAGAGTTGGACATGACTGAGCGACTGAATAACAACAACAACAATTAGCAATGTTGAGTATCTTTTCATATGCCTCTTGGCCATCTTTATGTTTTCTTTAGAGAAATGTTTATTTAGATCTTATGCTCATTTTTGATTGGGTGGCTTGATTTTTGGATATTGAGCTTCATGAGCTATTTATAAATTTTTGATACTAATCTCGTCGGTTGCATAGCTTGTGAATATTTTCTCCCATTCTGTGGGTTGTTTTTTTTCCTTTGCTGTGCAAAAGTTTTTGAGTTTCATTAGATCCAATTTGTTTATTTTTGTTTTCCATTAACATTTTATTTTGTTTATTTCCATTACTCTGGGAGACAGATTGAAAAAGATATTGCTGCAATTTACATTGAAGAGTGTTCTGCCTATGTTTTCCTTGAAGACTTTTATTGTATCTGGTATTACATTTAGGTCTGTAATCCATTTTGAGCTTGTTTTTGTGTATGGAGTTAAAGAATGTTCTAGATTCATTTCTTTACATGTAGCTGTCCAGTTTTCCCAGCACCACTTATCGAAGAGACTTTTCTCCATTGTATAGTGTTGCCTTCTTTTGTCGTAAATTAATTTGCTATAGGTGCATGGGTTTATTTCTGGGCTTTCTATCCTACTCCATTGGCCTTTATTTCTATTTCTGCACCAGGACCACATTGCTTTGATGACTGTAACTCTGTAGCATAGTCTAAAGTCAGGGAGCCTGATTCCTCTAGCTCCATTTTTCTTTCTTAAAATTGTTTTAGCTATTTGAGGTCTTTTGTGTTTCCATATAAATTTTAAGTTCTTTATCTATGAAAAATGACATTGGTAATCTGGTAGAAATTGCACTGAATCTGTAGATTGCCTTGGATAGTGTAGTCATTTTAACAATATTGATTCTTCCAATCCAAGAATATAGTGTATCTTTCCATCTGTTTTATATTATGTTCAATTTCTTTCAACCATATCTTATAGTTTTCCTATAAGAGTACAGTATATTTTTCCGAAGAGTACAGGTCTTTTTTTTCCTTAAGGTAGTTTTCTTTGGATGCAATTGGTAAATGGAATTATCTCTTTAATTTCTCTTTCTGATCTTTTCTTGTTGTGTAATGCAACAGATTTTTGTCTATTAACGTTTTGTCTTTTGTATCCTGCAACTTTACTAAACTAATTGATGAGCTATCGTAGTTTTTGACAGCATCTTTAGGATTTTCTATATATAGTATCATGTCATCTGCAAACAGTGGTAGTTTTACTAATTTTTTTCCCAATTTAGATTCCTTTTATTTCTTTTTCTTCTCTAATTGCCATGACCATGACTTCCTAAACTAGGCTGAATAAAAGTGGTGAGAGCAGACCTCCTTGTCTTGTACTTGATCTTAGAGGAAATGCTTTCAGCTTTTCACCATTGAATATGATGTTAGCTGTAGGTTTGTTACATATGGCCTTTACTATGTTGAGGTATGTTCCCTCTATGCCCACTTTCTGGAGAGTTTTTATCACAAATGGATATTGAATTTTGTCAAAAGCTTTTTCTGCGTCTGTTGAGATAATCATACAGTTTTTATTCTTCAATTTGTTGACGTGGTGTATCACTCTGATTGAATTGTAGGTATTGAAAAATCCTTGCATCCCTGGGATAAACCACACTTAATCATGGTGTATGTCCCTTTTAATGTGTTTTTGGATTCAGAAACACATAGTATTTTGTTATGGATTTTTGCAGCTATGCCCATCATAATATTGACCTGAAATTTCTGTGTGTGGTATTTTTGTCTGGTTTTGGTATCAGAGAAGACTCTTGAGAGTCCCTTGAACTGCAAGGAGATCCAACCAGTCCATTCTAAAGGAGATCAGCCCTGGGATTTCTTTGGAAGGAATGATGCTAAAGCTGAAACTCCAGTACTTTGGCCACCTCATGCGAAGAGTTGACTCATTGGAAAAGACTCTGATGCTGGGAGGGATTGGGGGCAGGAGGAGAAGGGGACAACAGAGGATGAGATGGCTGGATGGCATCACTGACTCGATGGACGTGAGTCTGGGTGAACTCTGGGAGATGGTGATGGACAGGGAGGCCTGGCGTGCTGTGATTCATGGGGTGGCAAAGAGTCGGACACGAGTGAGTGACTGAACTGAACTGAACTGACTTGGTATCAGAGTGATGGTGGCCTCATAGAACTATTTGGGGGAGTTTTCCTTCCTCTGCAATTTTCTGGAATAGTTTCAGAAGCATAGGTGTTAATTCTTCTCTAAATTTTTGACAGTTAAAATTGTTTTGTATAAATAGATTCTATTTATTTACTCAATTTCACTGAAAATGTCTCTTTGTAATCACTAAGACTACAAGTATCACTTGTGTTAAATCTGTGCTTCTAAGGAAAGGAGAACAATATATTTCATGTCTGTGCTCTAACCAGGAAGAGGAAATCTTGTCTAGGGTTTTGATTATGTTAAAAGAAAAAAATGAAATTTCACAGCTTCTGTGTTTTTTGTTTATTTACACTGTTCAATTTTAGACAGCCACAAGACAAAGCCTTTTAGGTTAATAGCTCCTTAAAACTTTTGTGTTGTGAAATGGTGAAAAGTGAAAGTGAAGTCGCTCAGTCCCTCTTTGCGACCCCATGGACTGTAGCCTCTCAGGCTTCTCAGTCCATGGGATTTTCCAGGCCAGAATACTGGAGTGGGTTGCCATTTCCTTCTCCAGGGGATCTTCCTGACCCAGGGGTTGAACCGGGTCTCCAGCATTGTAGGCAGATGCTTTACTGTCTGAGCTACCAGGGATTGCGCCTGTGAAATGGTAGTCACCCACAATAGAAAGTCTTTTATATTAAAATATGCTCAATTATATTCCTAGCTTAGAGTATGGGCAGAAAGCAAAATCATATTTAATTTTAAAAAAATAATGGGAATTTAGGGGCTGGAGGCTAGCAGGTAGAGTGGACCAGAGATAAAAAGATGAGTGAGAGCAGCCAAAACTTAGGGAGGGCATATAGATAGGAAAAAAATGTAGAAAGGTAGGAAAGTGTTGAATGTCAGAGCACTGATGATTAATATTCTAATTCTTGCTTTGTATTTACAATTATATTGTATAATCAACTCCATTAATCCATTACTGTCTCATTTGGGCTTCTCTAAAAAATTACACAGACTGAGTGGCTTAAACAACATTTATTTCTCATTGTTTTGGAGATCACAGTGCCAACATGGTTAGGTTCCTGGTGAGGGCCCTCTCTTCCTGGTTATGTTCTTACATTGCCTTTCCTTCATGCATGCATACAGAGAGGAGGCAAACTCTCTTGTGTGTCTTCTTAAAAAGGCACTAATTCTACTATGGGCTTCCCAAGTAGCTCAGTGAATAAAGAACTGCCTGCAAAGCAGGAGACACAAGAGACGCAGGTTCAATCCCTGGGTCAGGAAGATCCCCTGGAGAAGGGCATGGCAACCCACTCCAGTATTCTTGCCTGGGGAATCCTATGGACAGAGGAGCCTTGGGCTACAGACCATAGGGTCGCAAAGAGTCAGACATGACTGAAACAACTGACCACAGACACACACAAGCAATCCCATCATGAGAGCTCCACCTTCATGACCTACTTACATTCACTAGGCCCCATCTCAAAATATCATCACATGCTATGTGCGTGCTAAGTCACTTTAGTTGTATCCAGCCCTTTGTGACCCACTGGGCTGCAGTAGGTTCCTGTGTCCATGGGATTCTCCAGGCAAGAATACTGGAGTGGTTTGCCAGTGCCCTCCTCCAGGGGACTTCCCCAACCCAGGGACTGAACCCATGTCTCTTATGTCTCCTGCCTTGACAGGAGGGTTCTTTACCACTAGTGCCACCTAGGAAGCCCCAAATACCAACACACTGGGAACTAAAATTTCAAAATATGAAAAGCATGGAACACAAACATTCAGTCCATATCAATTACCCTTGAAGCAAAAGTCTGCCACACACTCAGCTGTTTTATTGGCATTCTGGGGAACTGAAATAATCAAGGCCATGTCCATGATAGGGCAAAATGGTATGGAGAAGACACAGAGCAGAGATCAGAGATGGTACTAAAAAGAAGAAACAGCAACCCCCAGAATCACTAGAGATTTTGGAGATAAGGAATGTGTTCCAGGATTTGGTTTCCCAGTTGACATTGAGACTGGACAGGGTGATCTCAGCACACTCGTAGGGCGCAACATCCCAAAATACACAGTGTCTTTGTTTCCCAGTGATGATCATGGTGATAAGGATAAAGACTGAAAAGCCACCACCCCAGATGTATGCTCTCCCTCTGGGCACCTCGGTTTTAAAACCATGAAACTGTGTATGCTTATCTATGAAAAAGAGACAGATACTCCTGGCTTATTCAACCAAACACGCATTTTAATCAATCATCTTTTTGATATGCAAATCTGCAAAAATTATTCACAAGATTTTATTTTCCAAGAAGATACCTGTGCAGACACACTTTGGTGTGATGTAACAACATTCTGTAGGATTTATCTATGCTGAATTTTTAGAAACTCTTTTTTCAGGATGTTCCGTTCCTCAAAACTTTTTATCTCTGTAAAATATCTCACTTCTTAACTTGGATCTGCAAATGTTGTTTTGAAGGTGACGATGCCCATTTTATCATAATGCCTGTTACCAAAACACAATAGTCCCAATGTGTCTGACTTTATCTCTTTTTTTCCTGCCTAAACCTGTAGGTTTATAATCTCTTCGCCATTTTTATTATATTAAATTGTTATCAAGGTCTCTGCTTTTCTTTCAAAATCCATTCTTTCCTCCTTTTACCAAACATAATTCTAGATATGTAGTTACAGCTCAGGCAAAAACCAATCCTAAAATAAATGGAAACAAAAGAAAAGGCAGTGTCATTCTTTTCTTAATGAGTGGTGCATGGAATTTGGGTTGACTGGTTTTTTTTTTTTTTTTTTTTTAAGGAGATGAAGTGCAGGAGAGCTAGCTTTAAAGAGGGATGATGTTAGATGAAGGGGAAACTCTTACAATAATAAAAAAAAGAACTGCTCACAGAATGTAGTAAAAAACATCTTTAAAGACAATCTATATGCCAATACCTTCAAAAAACATCTTAGAAGAGAATGGAAATATTTGGTGTTCCAGTGCTTAACTCTGACATTTAAATTGCTTCCTTAAAAAAAAAAAATCTTCCCACTTGATGAAAAGACAAAGGGAAATTGTTGTTAACTTGCCAAAGAAACTAATTAGAATATAAAAGTTACTATATTACTGTACCTATGGTAATTCATTATTTTTCAGTGTCTTGTTATCTTTATCCTTATCTATGCTGAATTTCTGTCACTAAATCTTTGTCAGCACCAAATCCCTACCTTCACTTACCTTTACCAGTTCTCTCTAATAATCTAGTCACTGGAGTTCATTAAAATATGCTCATTACCAACTCAAAGCAAAACAGTGAATAACCAAATGTCTCTCTGTGCCTAGCTGAAATGCTGTGTGCACATTTACACAGACACACACACACCATAAAGAAAGCTGAGTGTCGAAGAATCGATGCTTTTGAACTGTGGTGTTGGAGAAGACTCTTGAGAGTCCCTTGGACTGCCAGGAGATCAAATCAGTCAATTCTAAAGGAAATCAGTTCCGAATATTCATTGGAAGGACTGATGCTAAAGCTGAAACTCCAATACTTTGGCTACCTGATGCAAAGAACTGACTCACTGGAAAAGACCTGATGCAAGATTGGCAGGAGGAGAAGGGGATGAGATGGTTGGATGGCATCTCCAACTCCATGGACATGAGTTTGAGGAGGCTCCAGAAGTTGGTGATGCACAGGGAAGCCTGGCATGCTGCAGTCCATGGGGTCGCAGAGAGTCAGACAGGACTGACTGACTGAACTGAACTGAACTGAACCTTAAATGTAGCAACAAAAGCTGTTCTCACGACATTCATGATCTGATAGGAAACAAAGGACCAGAAATTTCATGGGAAATCATCCTTTTGTAAGATTACCAGTTAAGATCTGCTGGATTTCAAGAGCATTTTGGGTTCAGAGAACTGGCCATCCTCTTAGGTGCTTTAACAGACCTGGGCATCAGGTCTCTTGATGTCAGTTTATCACTTGCCTAGATCACTTCCTGTACAGATTCCAAACCTCCACCCATGCTGCATGACTCAGGACAGCATCAGTGTTATCTGAGCTGTTCTGCAATAGAAAGGGAAAGCTTGCCACAAGTGAACTTCCTGAGTGATATTTTTTTGGTCAAGTTTGTGAGAAACAGTCAAGCAGGAAAGAATAACAGGGCAACCACATACAATGGAACTTGGAGGACATGTTATTAAGAAACAGGATTTCAAAGATAAGAGAGAAATTCCATCAGGCCCTTAGCGAGTAGAATCTATAAAGATCACAACCCACACTTCCTTTTTTGTGCTACAAATTTTCAACCGTCTAGAGAAAATTTCCAGACACTGCTCTCCCAGCCCCCTTCTGGTAACTTCCAGAGCCTTCTGCTTCATGCTCCACACCAGCCCTTCTTTGACATTCTTTTCATCTAATCTCCTCATTCTAAGTCACTTGGTTGGTAAATCTCCCAAGGGATTTGAACTATCCCTGCTTTCATAGAAAAGGACCTCAGCAACTTTAATTTATTATTAGATAAAATCAATTGTCTAAGTTTTTCTTTGGTATTCTTGGCATATGAGAGCTTGCTGACAAGGCCAACTTCAAAATTAAATAGTTAATGAAACTAAACCAAATGTACTAAATGTTGAGCCAGATTATGTTGACATTGATCAAATATTTCAATAACCATGCATGTGGCTTCAGTAAAGCTTCTAGCATGCAAATAATTTTTTTTTAATTTTAGATAGCTTTCAGATTCAGATCTTCTGATCTATCTTCATTATTCCTGTTGAGATGTTGACTTTTCCAAGTCATTGGGTATCTTCTCTTAATCATAATGTTTTAAGTATACATGCATCTGTATCTACAGGGTACATGATCTTATAATTCTTTCACTCCAGCTATTTTAGAAAGTATTCTATTAAAGCAATATCTCTGATTCCAAAAGTCCACTTATATCCAAGTCCAAAGAATTAGACCCAGGCCTAGTTTTATAGTCATAATTATTGCCTAACGTAAAATCTTCCGAAAGTACATCTGTAAATCACAACTACTTCACCTGTGCTGTAGTCAACAGACCATGTGCCTATTGGTTCTTTTCCAAGACATGCGATTGAGTCATGCATTCATCCCAGGCACTCCCATATGGGCATACAGCCTACATTCCTTTCTAAGAAGACACAAGTGCCCACAAGTCACTAAAACAGGCGTGCCCACCACTCAGGATTTGAACCTTTACTTTTCCTGGATGCTAAAAAGGTAAAAGTTCCCAAGTCATTTGGGTTAATAGGAGCTTCGCTTATTCATCCATTGAAACATACAGAATATCTGTGATTTATACACATACACACACACACACACCCATCTGTGTACACATATATTTATATGCGTGTGTATGTATACAACTCTTTGGGATAGTTCTTGGATTACATCCTTCCTTACTGAGAAATCCTTCTGTTATAACTGTTTGAAATTAGTAACCAGCAAGATTCTTGGAAATTGGCTTTATACCTTATCCTAGATCAGGTTCCCTAGAAAGAGAGCCTGTGATGTGGATTCTTATATGACGATTTATTGAGAAAGTGATATTTGGAGAGAGAGAATAAGGCATGCATTGTAGGGCAGAGTATCTTACCTCCCCTTTTCATTTCAATTATTCATAAACTATTATATCCATGTAATAGCTCTGATTGCAAAATTCAGGGGGTGAGGGGAGGGCTAGGTGGCTTGCTTGGTGGGTCCTCATCTGTAAGAATAGAAGTTCCTAATGACTATGTCCTTATTAGGCCAGGACTGCTGTTGTTGCATTTACACTTAAAACTGGACATGGGAAAATCAAAAGATGCCAAAACTGATACCTTAAGGGACATTAAGTAGCTTCAGTCCTACCTCCTCAGGACTACAGTCAATTATTCTACCATTATGTAACTGTTTCCTTAGCCTGATGATCTACTGGCATGAGAAGTCCCAAAATGACCACACAACAGAAGATTATTGGGACTCCTACCAACAGTCTTCTGGAGGAAACCAGGACCTCCAGACCCACAAAGCTCACAGTTGCAGGAAAAAAAAAGCCCAGGTTCTCCAAATGAGTCAGTGAAAGTGATGGTAAGTATATCCATCAGTATATGAATTATATATTATATATATATATGAACTGTATGTATATAGTACAAACACACACACTCAGCCTAGTATACCGAGGACAGTCACCTTGACACTTCTTAAAGATATTGGTTCTCCCTCATCAGCACATTTTCTATTGTTTTAATCATTTTATTGTTTTAATAAAGAGTCTCCTTTAAGACCTCCCAAGGAATAGAGTTATATGGTGGCTTTTCCATTCTTATGTAATAGGCCCATTCCAGCATGCCCACTTCCTGAACTTTTTAATATATTGTTTCACAGTCTCCAGAGAAGGTTTGGCACATCTATTTCATTAGATGTAGAGCAGCAGTTGGCAAACTATGGCCCCTGAGTCAAACCCAATGCTGGCCTTTTAAAAACATTTATTTTATTTATGTATTTATTTATTCATTGGCCAACCGTGAGGCATGTGGGATCTTAGTTCCCGGACCAAGGATGTAAGCCATGCCTCTTATAGTGGAAGCACGGAGTCCTGACCACTGGACCACCAATGAAGTCCTGCCCTTCCTTTTTGGATAAGTTTTATTGAAATACCCAATTTGTTGGCCACACTTATTTGCTTACATATTGGCCACATGATTCTCAAAGTGTACAGTATTTACTATCTGGTCCATTACAGGGAAAGTTTGCTGACATTTGGTGTAGGGCACTGCTTTCTCCAGTATTCTAAGAGCCATATGCACAGAGCACATAAACTGCTCTTGGGACCCTTCTCGAAGTGTCTCCATACAATACACTGAAGCTCTTCCAGCTTTGATTACTCTTTGATAATCCCAGCTGCAGGCTCTACTCCCAGGCACTATGTCTGATCCTACCAGTACATGTTAACCAGATTCAGTAACTCTTTTGATATATTTAACACTTCTTCTCCCTTAGGAGGCTAACACTCCCCCCATCTAATTTTGCTAAAATTTGACCCAAGTTATGGGTCTGGTAGGCAGGGAGAGAACAGTTCATGAGGAAGATCTTCCTAAAGATGACTGTCTCCTTTGAGACTTCCACATGGTTTTTAAACAGGGAAGAGGAAATCTTATCTTCCAGTAAATGGTAATAGTCAAGTCTGAAGACCAAGAGGGTCCAAGAAATCTGGGGTTTCAGGTACTCAGGTGCATCTACCCAGAGATCCCAATCTCAGTCTCCCACTCCTTTCCTATCAGACCTTTGACTTTGGCTTCAACTTTCCTAGGCTGAGAATTCAACTTTCTCTAAAGTTTTCTGCTGCTTACAATTAAGTCCTATTCCAGGCCATAAGCCTGTCCAGATGATATCTCCCAAGTGTGATGTTTAGTCCCTTCCCATAAATTCTACTAAAAACAGCAACAAACACATCAAACCTCTATGTATGTTTATATGACTAAAGGTATGAACTAGGTGCTTGCTATGTGAAGTGTGAGCCACAGATGAATAAAATCAATCTTGCCTGGGAGTTTACTAAAATGCAGAATCTCAGGCAGCAACTCTAGCCTACAGAATTAGAATTCAATTTATATGAATGTTAAAATTTGAGATGCATGAAGGGTTGTTATTGCTGTTCAGTTGCTCAGTCGTGTCTGACTCTTTGTGACCCCATGGACTGCAGCATGCTAGATTCCCTTCCTCCACCATCTCCCAGAGGTGCTCAAACTCGTCCATCAATTTGGTGATGCCATCCAACCATCTCATCCTCTGTTGCCCCCTTCTCCTCCTGCCTTCAATCTTTCCCAGCATCAAGGTCTTTTCCAATAAGTAGATTCTTTGCAACTGATGGCCAAAGTAGTGAAGCTTCAGTTTCAGCATCAGTCCTTTCAATGAATATTCAGGGCTGATTTCCTGAATCAGTCCAAAGGAATCTCAAGAGTCTTCTCCAACACATAGTTCAAAAGTATCAATTCTTTGGTGCTCAACCTTCCTTATGGTTCAACTCTCACACACCTACATGACCACTGGAAAAACCATAGCTTTGACTAGACGGACCTTTGTTGGCAAAGTAATGTTTATGCTTTTTAATATGCTATCTAGGTAGGTCATAGCTTTTCTTCCAAGGAGTAAGTGTCTTTTAATTTCATGGCTGCAGTCACCATCGGCAGTGATTTTGGATCCCAAAAAATAAAGTCAGCCACTGTTTCCACTGTTTCCCCACCTATTTGCCATGAAGTGATGGGACAGGATGCCATGATGTTAGTTTTCTGAATGTTGAGCTTTAAGACAACTTTTTCATTCTCCTCTTTCACCTTCATCCAGAGGCTCTTTAGTTCCTCTTCGCTTTCTGCCATTAGGGTGGTGTCATCCGCATATCTGAGGTTTTGATATTTCTCCCAGAAACCTTGATTCCAGCTTGTACTTCATCCAGCCTGACATTTCACATGATGTACTCTGCATATAAGTTAAATAAGCAGGGTGACGATATTCAGCCTTGACATACACGTTTCCCAATTTTGAATCAGTCCATTGTTCCATATCCAGTTCTAATGTTGTTTCTTGACCTGCATGCAGGTCAAGGTGCTCTGGTATTTCCATCTCTTTTGAAGAATTTTCCACAGTTTTTGGTGATCCACACAGTCAAAGGTTTTAGCACAGTTAATGAAGCAGAAGTAGATGTTTTTCTGGAACTCTCTTGCTTTTTCAAGGATCAAGTGAACGTTGGCAATTTGATTTCTGGTTCCTCTGCCTTTTCTGAATCCAGCTTGAGCATCTGGGAGTCCCCGGTTCACTTACCATTCAAACCTAACTTGGAGAATTTTGAGCATTACTTTGCTAGCATGTGAAATGACCACAACTATGTGGTAGTTTGAACACTCTTTGACATTGCCTGTCTTTGGGATTGGAGTGAAAATTGACCTTTTCCAGTCCTGTGGCCACTGCTGAGTTTTCTAAATTTGCTGGCATACTGAATGTAGCACTTTAACAGCATCATCTTTAGGATTTGAAGTAGCTCAGCTGGAATTCCATCACCTCCACTAGCTTTGTTCATAGTGATACTTCCTAAGGCCCACTTCACTTAGAACTCCAAGATGTCTGGCTCTAGTTGTCTTGAACTCCAAAATATTTGATGTGAGTGATCACCATCTGATGATGATGGTGATAATATCTGATGGTGATAACACCATCGTGGTTATCCCAGTCATTAAGATCTTCTGTGTATAGTTCTGTGTATTGTTGCTACTTCTTCTTAATATCTTCTGCTTCTATTAGGTCCATACCATTTCTGTCCTTTTTGTGCCAATCTTTGCATGAAATGTTCCTTTGGTATCTCTAATTTTCTTGAAGAAATCTCTAGTCTTTCCTATGCTATTGTCTTCCTCTATTTCTTTGCACTGTTCACTTAGGAAGGCTTTCTTATCTATCTTTGCTATTTTTTGGAACTCTGTGTTCAGATGGGTATATTTTGCCTTTCCGCCTTTGCTTTTCACTTCTTTTCTTTTCTCAGCTGTTGGTAAGGTTTCCTCAAACAACCATTTTGTCATTTTGCATTTCTTTTTCTTGGAGATGGTTTTGATCAGCAAATCCTGTACAATGTTATGAACCTCCATCCATAGTTTTTCACACAATCTATCAGATCTAATCCCTTGAATATATTTGTGACTTCCACTGTATAATCATAAGGGATTTGACTTAATTATACCTGAATGGCCTAGCGGTTTCCCCTACTTTTTAAATTTAAGTCTGACTTTTACAATAAGGAGTTCATGATCTGAGCCACGGTCAGCTCCCAGTCTTGTTTCTGCTAAATGTATAGAGCTTCTCCACCTTCAGCTGCAAAGAATATAATCAATCTGATTTCAGTATTGACCATCTGGTGATGTCCATGTGTAGAGTTGTCTCTTGTGTTGTTGGAAGAGGTTGTTTGCATGAAGGGTAAATGGCAGCAAGAATACACACACACACACATAGACACATACATACACATACAGAGTGAGAAGTGTGTGTGTATGTGTGTGTTTGTGTGTGTGCCCCCAAAAGTGGGAAGATCTAGATGATATCTGGGCTACAGAGATCTTTTTGAATATTACACATGTTCTGTGTTTCTTCTTCCCTACTTTCATCATCATGCTATTTTTTTCAATCTGGAAGATCATCTTTAATCATCCATCTGCTTGGAGACTCGATTCAAATGTCCA
This sequence comes from Bos mutus, assembly GCF_027580195.1. Taxonomy (NCBI): domain Eukaryota; kingdom Metazoa; phylum Chordata; class Mammalia; order Artiodactyla; family Bovidae; genus Bos; species Bos mutus. The sequence goes on from NC_091636.1 coordinate 12,435,464, forward strand.
CTTTGCTCTCTAGGAACTTAAAGAAAGAAATAGCAGTTATGGGACTCTAGAAAATATCTCTAATTCTTCCTCATCTCTATACAGCATGACTCCTTGACAAAAGAGCACCAGATGTAGTGGGAGGCAAAACTGCAAGTAGACAGATCATTTCAGTTACAAGTGTTTGGGAAAAGATCTGCAGTAGCATACCATAATATAGTAAAGTATTTCTACCATATAGGTATATTAAATATAAGTAGCCTCAAGAATGCAGATAATAGTAAAATGTAGTAAAATAATTAGGAAATGATGATTCTTGAGTATTTTTTACCTATGTCTTCTATAAATACAATTTATTTAATTATAACCTTACAAAATTTAATTTTTAATAATGGCTATATCTAACAACCAGTTTTCAAAATTCATGAAAGTTTAACACTGGGCTCTTGTGAACCTGTACAAACTGGTCCCAGTATGCCACTGACTCAGTTTTTTAAATCATGTCAGTTACTCTATTACCAAAGGCTGAGCTAATTAGATAGTATAGTGACTGAATATCCTCCTTCAAGTTTAAAAATGTAAAACTATCTCTTATATTTGCATGTTTCTGTATTAAATAACTCGCTGATAAATTCTAATTACAATTATACTGGAAACAATGAAACAAATAAGCCTTCAGCTCCAAGGACAATTTGAAAAGAAAACCAGTAAACACACTTCCATTTCAGCCTGTAAAATAAATACTTGTACAGTGTATTGATGGGTTTTCAGAGCCTCATTTGAGATTGCCTTCACTTCTGATGCTTATCCCTGTTGTGTCTGGCACCTGGATTCTCCACAGATTAAGTGGTCTGGGCTGTCAGATTTCATTCTACCTGAGCCGCTCACTAACCTTGAGGGTGACGGAACAAGTCCTGTGACCTCTTGGTGTTTTCTGAAGTGTAAAATACGATAAATAATGCAGAGTAAAACTCACATGATTGTGTAAGGATTTATTGATTGCCTAGAATTTCTGCAGTGTGACCTATATCATTTGCCCTTAAAGACAATAAAAACACATTATAATGTGGGTTTGTTTCTTTTTATTAAAAAGTAAAAATTATGATTATGCTATAAGTAGTGTTCGAGAATAGCACTGATCTACGACTGAAAATGTTCTATATCTGCACTGCTCAACATGGTAGTCTCTAACTACATCGGGTGGCTAATGTAACCAACCACGAGCTAAATTTTTAATGGTATTTAATTTTAATTAAAGTATAGTCAACAAGCCACAGGTAACTAATGGTTACTGCTTTGAACAGTATAGATATAGTTTCCAGCCTTAGTTGCTTGATATTTGTATTTTGAAATCTGTAGTAATTGCACAAATATCTATTTGATTAATAAAAATGTACATAAGGGAAGTGTTTTTTAATCTGTATCCATATACAAATAGGTTTTATGGACTACAGCCAACTCCTAAACAATTCTAAGACTAATGAATAACCAAACTATGATATGGAGAACGTGACTTATTTCCTTTGGCAAGTGAAACACTCTTATGAAGGTTGCTCTCTGGTGATTTTCAGAGAGATCTAGAGAATGGCCTAATGCCCTAAATGTTTAGTGATTAAATTGGAAGTTTGAAAGTACAAATAAGAAAAACAAAAGCACAGCAACTGTCCACAGGAGATACACTAAATGCTATCGAAAGAAATTCTGATTTCAGCTGAACAGGTTGGTAAGAAGCAATGCCTTCTCAGCAGAATCTTCACAGTAAGATTTTATTGGCGAAAGGCAGACAAATCTTTAGGACAAAGGCTGCTATTCCCTTGCTGTCTTTTGAGAGCTATCAAAGGTCTGTCTAAAAAAGTTTCTGGTACAATAATAAAGGACTCCGGGTGTTGAATTTGCATCTTTGACTTTCAGGATTCACAGTGAGCATTTCAGCTGGCCTTTGATAAATAAGTAGGTTTGCAACTTCCCAAGGTCCCTTTTATATAAAGAGTGACACGATGAACCATTATTATCTGTTGGACCAGAAAACTAGGACAATACTTTAGGGAGACATCAAAAGCACTAAATCGTGCTATGACCAACTGAAGGGCAAATTCTTGGGCCCCCACAAGTAGTGGAAGGCGTAATCTCCTATTGGAGCATTATGCGTGTTAGTTTCGTGTCTCGTTCCGTTGCGTCCGATTCTTTGCGAGATCGCCAGGCTCCTCTGTCCATTGGATTCTCTAGGCAAATATACCGGGGTGGGTTGCCATTCCCTTCTCCAGAGATCTTCCCGAACCAAGGATGGAACCTGGGTCTCCCACATTGCAGGCAGATTCTTTACCATCTGAGCCACCAGGGTGCCTGGAAATATTTTTTTTCTTTATCCTCCTACCCATTTTTCTTCTGGAACATTATTAAATTGAGAGACAGAGCTATTCTACCTAGGAAAATCTATTCACAGAGCTTCAGCATGATACAAGAGAAGATTCATACACAAAAGCAACATTAAAAAAGGCTTCTGGGTTTTTTTCTATTTTTCCTCCAACAAGAACTACTTGTAACGACCACAATACCTTCAAATTTTCTATACCTCTACCAAGACAGCCCTTAGATGCATTTAAAAAATAGATGAATATTTCTTTTGCTAAGAACAATGCAGTGGATTGATAATTCTAAATTAGGATTTAGCCAATATTTCTTTATGTTTTCAATATGTTACTACTTTAAAAAATAATCTTCATTTAAGAAAGTTTCCAGTAGTTGTACTGGCAATTGCAACACCAGTCCTGGGCAGCTACAGCCATGCTTTGGCTATTCTTTCAAATCAAGCCTCTCAAATGGGAACCCTCCAACACTGTTGGTAGAAATGTAAATTGGTGCAAGCACTCTGAGGAACAGTATGGAGGTTTCTTAAAAAACTAAAAATAGAGTTCCCACATGATCCAGCAATTCCACTCCTGGGCATATATCCAGAACAAATGAAAGCTCTAATTCAAAAAAATATATGTACTCAATGTTCATAGCAGTACTATTTACAATCACCAAGACATGGAAGCAACTTAAATGTCCATTGACCGATGAATGAAGATGTCATACACACACACACACACACACACACACACACACACACACAATGGAATATTATTCAGCCATAAAAAGAATGAAATAACGTCATTTGCAGCAACATGGACAAAACTGGAGATTATCATACTAAGTGAAGTAAATCAGAGAAAGACTAGTATCATATGATATTACCTACGTATGGAATCTAAAAAATGATACAAATGAACTTATTCACAAAACAGAAATAGACTCACAGACATAGAGAACAAATTTATGGTTACCAAAGGGGGAAGGGGGTTCAATTAGGAATTTGGGATTAACAGATACATACTACATTATATAAAATAGGTAAAGAACAAGGACCTATCTGCAATTGTAAATTCATAATTTATTTATTTAAATTGTAAATCAACTATTCTTTATAAAAAATAAAAAAAATTTTTTTAACTAAAATAACAAATCAAGCCTCTCAGATACCATTCAATTGTTTTCTTATTTGTGTTCATCTGAATACAAAGGAATACTTTTCTTTTTGAGATCCAGTTCCTCATATTCTGGTTGTGACACTTTACCAATTCCATGGAAATATTTCTATGTAAAATCAGTAGATTCTGAAAGAAGTTTTAGTTCCCAGGAACTATTAGATGTTACTTCCTATATTGGGAATTTATACAGCTGGACACTGTATTATATCTTGCTCCATCATATTCCCAGAGATGCTGAAACTGACTTTAAAACTGGATTCTGATCCAGCATTGGAATCATTACCCATCTAAATCAATCCTCTGACAGTCCTAAGACCAAAGTGATTGCTGAGTTGCATTCCTTAGATATCAGCAGATTACGCTACCCAATCCTGACAAGTATTGGAAGGCAATGCTTTATCATCTGGAATAATGAGACCTCAGCAAAGTTCTTAGAGAATTCCTGGCTTGCCCTAAATACTTTTCACTCATTTTGAAAACTTCAACAGAATTAAAATCCATGGTCTAGTTCAAGAGTCTAGCAGGAATGTGGAGAAGGAATTCAGGAGAGTGTGGAAAGATATCATGAAGAATGCAGTTGTAGGATCAATGCACAGAAAAAATGTGCACTAGATGTGAATCCTTTGGCAAGAACTATATGGCAATACAAGCCAAATTTTATTAGTGAATTCCAAAGACAATGAAAATGTCCCTGTTTTGTATTGAATGCTGTTTGAAATAGATGGGCCACTGGCCAGGGGTGTGGATATGCTTTTTGCTATGAACCTTTGCATTCTAAAGACAGATTTTGTAATGGGATTTGACATGTAATATGAACATAGTTCCCAAAGCATGTAATATCCAACTCAATTACTAGATACTAATTGTTTTTCCCATTTAAATCTATGTACTGCCATACCAATAATAACCACTCATTGATTTTCTAATATGAATAATGATTTCTGTTGGATGACTAGGTATGAATATCAATTTTCAGTTTTAGCACCTGGGGATATTTTTACTGGAATGTAGGTTGCTCAGAAAAATGTAGTAAAATGTAATAAAACTAGATGTCTATTTATAAGATTTGGCAAGCTTTTCTTGAATGCACAAAACAATGCAGATGGAAATAAAAATATTCAAATTTTTATCCATTTGAGAAAAACAGCAGTTGAATGGGTTACACATTAATTTAGGATTTTCATATTCTGACCTCAATTTTGAATGCTTTGATTAGGTGATATCCTTATATGTAAATAGCTGAATTCATATTCTAATCATTTTATTCAAGAACACAATCCATGCTCTTTACAAGTATATTTACACAGGAACTCACACACAAAGGGTGATGAATTATTATTGCCATTCACTAGGTTTCATGTATCCTAAAAGTCAAGCAGGCTTTTATCCTAAAAGTTAAGCAGTTCAGAACATTCTTGTGATACATCCATGAAAAATGCAATGATGTGGCATCTTGCCACCAGCAAATACTCATCCAAGATCTGTGGTCAGGGATGGGAGTAAAGGGTATCTACTCATCTTATAGAGAAAATGAACCTATTTTACTGTTAGAATTTAAAGAGGTAAATAATAAATACTAACTACTCACCACCAGTTCCCCACAGGTATTCAAATCCAACTGATAGACATCAGACAGAGGAAAATAAAAATGTTGAGTCTTATTACCATTAGAGCTAACATTGTAGACCATGGCTTAGATGTGTTGCAAAACTGGTTTTTGAACTGAATATTATAAAATGTTTTTCAGTCTATGACTTACCTTTTAATTTTTAAAAATTCTCTCATAAAAAGGAAATTTTTAATCGATTATATCCAATTTATAATTTTTTAAATTGGGTTATGCATTTGGTATGCCATTTAAGAAATGTGTGCCAACCTCAAAGTCATGAAGATTCTGTATTCTTCCTGCAGCTTTATACTTTTAATTTTTATGTTTAAGCCTATTTGAGTTAATTTTTGTGTGTGGTATGCATGGTATAAAGGTTAAAATTCATTTTTCCCATATGGATATCTAGCCTTTCCTGCATTATTTTTGAAAAAAATGATCCTTTCCTTAATTTAATTACTTTGGCACCTTTGCTGAATATCACTTGACCAATGGGTTTTCTTCATTGTTTCACTGACATATATATGTATCCCTATGCCAGTAATAAACTGTCATGAACTGATGTTGCCTCTTGAAATGAAGTTTTGTTTGAACTTTTGTTCTCTTTTTAAAATTTGTTTTAACAATCCACAATGCACAAATATACAGACATAGATATATTAGAATCCATCTGTGCACGTCTTCCAAAAGCCAGCAGGGATTGGGATTGGGATCAGGTTGAATATACCAATCAACTGGGCAAGGATTAACATTTTAACAATATTAAGTCTTCCAGTAAATCAGCATGTTTCTCCAACTACTTAAGTCTTACTTGGGTTTCCTACCCATGTTTGGAACAGTATACAGATTTTCCACATATACTGTTTTATTTAGTCCTAAATATTCCATGTTTTTAAGCTATTAAAAATTAAATTTTAGACATTTCATTTTCAAATTTTTTATTTATAGCATATACAAATACAATTAACTTCTGTATATTAAATTAACCCTGTATACCTTTCCAATTTTCCTTCTGGTTCTGGTGTTTGTAGATTCTTTAGTTTTTTCCACACACACCATCATGTCACCTAAAAATAAGAACAGTTTCACTTCTTCTTTTCATATATGTGTGTGTGTGTGTGTGTGTGTGTGTGTGTGTGTGTGTATATCTTCATGCCTTTTCTTGTCTTTTTGCACTGGCTCAGTTCAGTCAGTTCAGTCACTCAGTCACTTTGCAACTCTATGGACTGCAGCACTCCAGGCCTCCCCGTCTATCACCAACACCCAGAGTTTACTCAAACTCATGGTCATTGAGTCGGTGATGCCACCCAACCATCTCATCCTCTGTCGTCCCCTTCCTGGCTAGGATCTTGAATAAAATAACAATAGGAGTGGTGAAGGTGAATAATCTTGCCTTGTTCCTCACCCTAGGAATCAGTCTTCTAAATATGATGATTATAAAGTTTCATAGACATTCATTTCACACATTTTTCATTTCATTTCAATAGGGATTATCTCCTATTCATCATTTGCTAGATAATTTTACTATGAATAAATGTTAAACTTTGTCAAATATTTTGTCTACATCTATTGCAATCATAATTTTTCTTATATTTTATCCTGCCTACTTGGTGAATTACGTTTATTGATTTCCTAATATTAAACTAATCTTTTATTTCTGAGATAAACTCAATATGGTCATATGTATTCTTTTTAGACATAACTGGATTCACTTTTCTAATATTTTATGAAGAATTCTTACATCTATGTCCCTGAGGAATACTTGCCTACAGTTTTTTGGGTTTTTTTGTAATGTCAAGTTAATGCTGGCTACATCAAATGAATTTGGAGGTATTCCCTTCTACACTATTTTCAGTTAGTAGAACTGGCTATTATTATTTTATCCTCAAACATTTGGTAGAATACATCAGCAAAGTGACCTGGAACTTGAGTTTTCCTTACAGAAAGGATTTAATTACTCATTTTTTTTCCCCTAAATATAGGACTATTCACATTTGAAAGTTTCTTTTTAAAGTTTTTTTTTTAATTTTATATCAAAGTAAAATTTTATAAATTTTATATCAAAGTATAGTTGATTTACAATTTGTGTGAGTTTCAGGTGTACAACAAAGTGAATCGATTATGCATATCAATATATCCACTCTTTTTTAGATTATTTTCCCATATGGTCATTACAGAGTACTGAGTAGTGTTCTGTGCTATATAGTGGGTTTGTATTAGTTATCTATTTTATGTATAATACTGAATATATGTCAGTCCCAATCTTCCAATTAATCCCTCCCCCCACTTACTTCCTGGTTGCTAGTTGCTAAGTCGCTTCAGTCGTGTCCGACTCTGTGTGACCCCATAGACGGCAGCCCACCAGGCTCCCCTGTCCCTGGGATTCTCCAGGCAAGAACACTAGAGTGGATTGCCATTTCCTTCTCCAATGCTCAAGTGAAAAGTGAAAGTGAAGTCGCTCAGTCGTGTCTGACTCTGAGCGACCCATGGACTGCAGCCTACCATGCTCTTCCTTCCATGGGATTTTCCGGGCAAGAGTACTGGAGTGGGGTGCCATTGCCTTCTCCTACTTCCTGGTAACCATGTTTATTTTCTACATCTCTAACTCAATTTTAGTTTTGTAGATAAATTCTTCTGTATACTTTTTTTAGATTCCACATATAAGTAATGATATAATATTTGCCTTTCTCTGTCTGACTTAGTTTACTCAGTATGAAAATCTCTAGGTCCATCCATATTGCTGCGAATGGCATCATTTCATTCTTTTTCTGGCTGAATAGCATTCCATTCTAGGTATGGACCACATCTTCTTTTAACCATTCCTCTGTTTAAGCTGTTTCCAGGTCCTGACTATTGTAAAGAGTGCCAGAATGAAAGCAGGGATGCATGTACCTTTTCAAATTATGGTTTTCTCCAAATATATGCCCAGAAGGGGGATTGCTGGAGCATATAATAGCTCTATTTTTAGCTTTTTAAGGAACCTCCATACCGCTCTCCATAGTGACTGTACCAGTTTACATTCCCACCAACAGTGTAAAGGGGTTCCCTTTTCTTCAGAACCTCTCTAGCATTTACTGTTTGTAGATTTTTTGATGATGGCCATTCTGACTGGTATGAGATGATATTTCATTGTACTAATACTTTTGATTTGCATTTCTCTAATAACTGGTGATGTTAAGCATCTTTTCATGTTAACCATCTGTATATTTTCTTTGGAGAAGTGTCTATTTAGATCCACTCATTTTTGGATTGGGTTGTTTGGGTTTTGTTTTGTTTTGTTTTTTTACTTTAAGCTGTTTTTTTTTAAATTTTATTTCATTTTTAAACTTTACAATATTGTATTAGTTTTGCCAAATATCGAAATGAATTCACCACAGGTATAGCTGTTTTTATATTTTGGATATTAATCCCTTGTTGGCCACTTCATTTGCAAATATTTTCTCCTGTTCTGATGGCTGTCTTTTCATTTTGTTTATGGTTTTCCTTGTTGTGCAAAAGCTTTTAAGTTTGTCAAACTACCAATGGCATTTTTCACAGAACTAGAACAAAAAATTTTTACAATTTGTATGAAAATGAATAGCCAAAGCAATCTTGAAAAAGAAAAACAGAGCTGAAACAATCAGACTCCGTGACTTCAGACTACACTACAAAGCTACAGTCATCAAAACACTATGGTACTGGCACAAAAACAGAAATACAGACCAGTGGAACAGGATAGAAAGTCTAGAGATAAACGCACATACCTATGGTCACCTAATCTATGACAAAGTAGGCAAGAATGTACAATGGAGAAAAAGATAGCCTCTTCAATAAGTAATGCTGGGAAAACTGGACAGCTATGTTTAAAAGAATGAAATTAAAAGACTTTCTAACACCATACACAAAAATAAATTCAAAATTGATTAAAGACCTAAATGTAAAGCCAGATACTATAAAACTCTGAGAGGAAAACATAGGCAGAAGACTCTCTGATATAAATCACACCAAGATCTTTTTAACCCACCTCCTAGAGCAATGGAAATAAAAACAAAAATAAACAACTGAGACCTAATTAAAGCTGCTTAATTATATGTTTCTTTCAAGGAGTTTATCAATTTCACTACATTGTTGAATTACTAGCATGAAGTGTTTTAATCACTATAGCATATCTATAGTACTATCCTCTCTTTTATTCCTGATATTTGTAATAGGTATCCTTTCTCCTTTTCCTGATCAACCTAGCTAGAAGTTTATCAATTTTGTTAATGGTGTTAAGCATCCAGTGCTTGGTTTAATTGATTTTTCTCTATTTGTTGTTTTCTCCATATGCTATTTCACTGATATGATTTTACCTTCATTATTTCTTTTCTTCTACATTGCCTTTAATTTATTCTTATTTTTCTAGCTTTATAAGGAGGAAATTTAGATCACTGATTTTGAAACATTTTTCATTTTAATGTGAACATTATTAAGCTATAAATTTCCCTTTGCATTGCTATAGCTTCATCCAACAAAACTTTATATACTGTGCTTTTTAAGTTTTCACTAAATTAAAATATTTTTAATTTCCCCAATGACTTCATTTTCATTTGCTTTTTTAAAAAAGTGTTTATTCATTCCCAAATATTTAAGAACTATCTAGGCAACATTTTATTATTGATTTCTAGTTTAATTTTGTTGTGGACAGAGAACATATTCTTGATTTCAATTATTTTAAATTTATTGAGACTCATTTTATGTCCCAGCACATGTTCTACCTTATGAAATGTTCCATGTGCACTTGAAAATTGTGTGTAATCTCCTAATAGTCTATAACATTATAGTATTCTATAAATTAGATCAGTGTGAAACTAGATGTCAATGACAGGAGGAAAACTAGAAAGTTCCCATATATGTAGAAATTAAACAACACACTCTTGGACAACAGATAGGTCAAAGAAGAAACCAAAATACTTTTTGATTCAGAAATAAGTGAAAGTATTCAGAAATAAGTGAAAATGGAAACACAACATACCAAAATTTATGAAATACAGAAAAGCAGTTCTAAAGGTATGCTTAATAGCAATAAATACCTATATTAAGAAAAAGGACCTCAAACAACAACCTAACATTACATTTCTAGGATCCAGAAAAAAGAGAAGAAACTACACCCAAAGTTAGCAGAAGAAGAAAACAATAAACATTAAGGTAGAAATTAGGACAATAGAAAAGATCAACAAAAGTTAAGATTTGGTTTCTTTACAAGATAAATAAAATTGACAAACCATTAGTTAAACTAATAAAAAGAGAAAGAGGATTCAAATAAATAAAATTATAAATGAAATAAAGTTATAAAGAGGAGACATTACAAGTGATACCACAGAAATACAAAGGATTATTAAAAAAGACTACTATGAAAAATTTAACACCAACAATTTGGATAACCTGGAAAAAAAGGACAAATTCCTAAAAATGTACAGCCTATCAAGACTGAATCATGAGGGCTTCCTGAGTGGTTTAGTGGCTGAGAATCTGCTTCCCATTGCAGGGGATACGGGTTTGATCCCTAGTCTGGGAAGATCCCACATGCCTCTGAGCATTTAAGCCTGTGTGCTCAACTATTGAGCCCAAACTCCACAACTACTGCACAAAGTGTGGTCCACTGGAGAAGGCAACAGCAAACCATTTCAGTATTCTTCCCTTGAGAACCCCATGAACAGCATGCAAAGGCAAAAAGATATGACACTGAAAGATGAAATCCCCGGGTTGGTAGGTGCCCAGTATGCTAGGAGAAGAGTGGAGAAATAACACCAGAAAGAATGAAGAGACAGAGTCAAAGTGAAAACAGTGCCCAGTTGTGGATGTCACTAGTGATGGAAGTAAACTCCGATGCTGTAAAGAATAATACTGCATAGGAACCTGGAATGTTCAGTCCATGAATCAAGGTAAATTGGAAATGGTCAAAGAGGAGATGGCAAGAGTGAATTTCAACATTTTAGGAATCAGTGAACTAAAATGGACTGGAATGGGTGAGTTTAACTCAGATGACCATTATATCTACTACTGTGGGCAAGAATCCCTTAGAAAAAATGAAGGACAGTCAACAAAAGAGTCCAAAATGCAGTGCTTGGGTGCAGACTCAAAAACAACAGAATGATCTCTATTCGTTTCCAAGGCAAACCATTCAATATCACAGTAATCAAAGTCTATGCCCCTACCGGTACTGCTGAAGATGTCAAAATTGAACGGTTCTATGAAGACCTACAAGACCTTCTAGAATTAACACCAAAAAACAGATGTCCTTTTCATTATGGGGGACTGGAATGCAAAAGTAAGGAGTCAAGAGATACTTGGAGTAACAGGCAAATTTGGCCTTGGAGTACAAAATGAAGCAGGGCAAAGGCTAACAGAGTTTTGCCAAGACAACACACTGGATATAGCAAATACCCTCCTCCAACAACACCAGAAAAGACTACACATGGAAATCACTAGATGGTCAGTACTGAAATCAGATTGACTATATTCTTTATAGCCAAAGATGGAGAAGCTCTAAAACAGTCAAGAAAAACAAGACCAGGAGGTAACTGTGGCTCAGATCATGAACTCCTTATTGTCACATTCAGACTTAAATTGAGGAAAGTAGGGAAAACCACTAGGACATTGAAGTATGACCTAAATCAAATCCCTTTTAATTATATAGTGGAAGTGACAAATAGATTCAAGGGATTAGATCTGATAGAGTGTCTGGAGAACTATGGACGGAGATTCATGACATTGTACAGGAGGCGGTGATCAAGACCATCCCCAAGAAAAAAGAAATGCAAAAAAGCAAAAGAGTTGTCTGAGGAGGCCTTACAAATAGCCGAGAAAAAAGAGAGGCCAAAGGCAATGGAGAAAAGGAAATATATACCCATTTGAATGCAGAGTTCCAAAGAATAGCAAGGAAAGATAAGAAAGCCTTCCTCAGTGATCAATGCAAAGAAATAGAGGAAAACAATAGAATGGGAAAGACTAGAGATCTCTTCGAGAAAATTAGAGATACCAAGAGAACATTTCATGCAAAGATGTGCTCGATAAAGGACAGAAATGGTATGGATCTAACAGAAGCAGAAGATATTAAGAAGAGGTGGCAAGAATACACAGAAGAACTATACAAAAAAGATCATCATGACCCAGATAACCACGATGGTGTGATCACTCACCTAGAGCCAGACATCCTGGAATGCAAAGTCAAGTAGGCCTTAGGAAGCATCACTAAGAACAAAGCTGGCATAGGTGATGGACTTCCAGTTGAGCTATTTCAAATCATAAAAGATGATGCTTGAAAGTGCTGAACTTAATATGCCAGCAAATTTGGAAAACTCAGCAGGGGCCACAGGACTGGAAAAGGTTAGTTTTCATTCCTTTTGCAAAGAAAGGCAATGCCAAAGAATGTTCAAACTACCGCACAATTGCACTCATCTCACACCCTAGCTAACAAAGTAATGCTCAAAATTCTCCAAGCCAGCCTTCAACAGTAGTTGAACCGTGAACTCCCAGATGTTGAAGCTGGATTTAGAAAAGGCAGAGCAATCAGAGATCAAATTGCCAACATTCATTGGGATCACTGAAAAAGCAAGAGAGTCCCATAAAAACATCTAAGTCTGCTTTATTGCCTATGCCAAAATCTCTGACTGTGTGGATCACAACAAACTGTAGAAAATTCTTCAAGAGATGGGAATACTAGACCACCTTATCTGCTTCCTGAGAAATCTGTGTTCGGGTCAAAAAGCAACAGTTAGAACTGGACATGGAACAACAGACTGGTTCCAAATTGGGAAAGGAGTATGTCAAGGTTGTATATTATCACCCTGTTTATTTAACTTATATGCAGAGTATGTCATGCGAAATGCCAGGATGGATGAAGCACAAGCTTGAATCAAGATGCAGGGAGAAATATCAATAACCTCAGATATGCAGATGATAACACCCTTATGGTGGAAAGCAAAGAAGAACTAAAGAGCCTCTAGATGAAAGTGAAAGAGGAGAGTGAAAAAGTTGACTTAAAACTCAACATTCAGAAAACTAAGATCATGGTATCTGGTCCCATGACTTAATGGCAAATAGATGGGGAAACAATGGAAACAGTGAGAGTTCAAATTCAAGCTTCAAAATCACTGCAGAACAAAGACTGAAATATAGATCAATGGAAGCCCAGAGATAAATCCACACACTCATGGACACCTTATCTTTGACAAAGGAGGCAAGAATATACAATGGAGAAAAGACAGTCTCTTTAACAAGTGGTGCTGGGAAAACTGGTCAACCACTTGTAAACAAATGAAACTAGAACACTTTCTAACACCATACACAAAAATAAACTCAAAATGGATTAAAGATCTAAATGTAAGACCAGAAACTATAAAATTCCTAGAGGAAAACATAGGCAAAACCCTCTCTGACATAAATCACAGCAAGATCCTCTATGACCCACCTCCCAGAATATTGGAAATAAAAGCAAAAATAAACAAATGTGACCTAACTAAACTTAAAAGTTTTTGTACAATGAAGGAAACTGTAAGAGTGGGAGAAAATAATAGCAAATGAAGCAACTGACAAAGAATTAATCTCCAAAATACACAAGCAGCTCATGCAGCTCAATCCTAGAAAAATAAACAACCCAATCAAAAAATGGGCCAAAGAATTAAACAGACATTTCTCCAAAGAAGACATACAGATGGCTAACAAACACATGAAAAAATGCTCAACATCACTCATTATCAGAGAAATGCAAATCAAAACCGCAATGAGGTACCATCTCACACCAGTCAGAATGGCTACTATCAAAAAGTCTACAAACAATAAATGCTGGAGAGGGTGCAAAGAAAAGGGAACCCTCTTACACCATTGGTGGGAATGCAAACTAGTACAACCACTATGGAGAACAGTGTGGAGATTCCTTAAAAAACTGGAAATAGAACTGCCATATGACCCAGCAATCCCACTGCTGGGCATACACACCGAGGAAACCAGAATTGAAAGAGATACATGTACCCCAGTGTTCATCACAGTGCTGTTTACAATAGCCAGGACATGGAAGCAACCTAGATGTCCATCAGCAGATGAATGGCTAAGAAAGTTGTGGTACATATACACAATGGAATATTACTCAGCCATTAAAAAGAATACATTTGAATCAACTCTAATGAGGTGGATGAAACTGGAGCCTATTATACAGAGTGAAGTAAGTCAGAAAGAAAAATGCCAATACAGTATATTAATGCATATATGTGGAATTTAGAACGATAGTAATGATGACCCTATACACGAGACAGCAAGAGGCACAGATGTAAAGAACAGTCTTTTGGACTCTGTGGGAGAAGGCGAGGGTGGGATGATTTGAGAGAAATGCATTGAAACGTGTATATTATCATATATGAAGAAGATTGCCAGCCCAGGTTCAATGCATGAGACAGGGCACTCAGGGCCTGTGCACTGGAATGACCCTGAGGGATGAGATGGGGAGGGAGGTGGGAGTGGGGTTCAGGATGGGGAACACATGTACACCCATGGCTGATTCATGTCAATGTACAGCAAAACTCATTACAATATTGTAAAGTAATTAGCCTCCAATTTAAATAAACAAATAAAATTTTTTTAAGGCCAAAAAAAAAAAAAAAGAGTGGCCAATAAGATAAAAAGATGTTCAGGGAATTCCCTGGCAGCCTGTTGGTTGGGACTCTGAGCTTTGACTGCTGAGGGCCTAGGTTTTATCCCTGGTCAGGGAACTAAGATCCCACATGACTTTGGCACGGCTAGAAAAAAAAAAAGTTCAACTTCATAATAAACAAATACAAATTAAGATGAAAAAAAATCACCGCAGATGGTGACTGCAGCCATGAAATCAAAAGATGCTTGCTCCTTGGAAGAAAAGCTATGACCAACCTAGACGGCATATTAAAAACCAGAAACATTACTTTGCCAACAAAGGTCCATCTAGTCAAAGCTATGGTTTTTCCAGGAGTCATGCATGGATGTGAGAGTTGGACCATAAAGAAAGCTGAGCGCTGAAGAATTGATGCTTTTGAACTGTGGTGTTGGAGAAGACTCTTGAGAGTCCCTTAGATTGCAAGGAGATCAAAGCAGTCTATCCTAAAGGAAATCAGTCCTGAATATTCACTGGAAGGACTGATGCCAACGCTGAGGCTCTAATACTTTGGCCACCTGATGAGAAGAACTGACTTACTGGAAAAGACCTTGATGCTGGGAAAGATTGAAGGCAGGAGGAGAAGGGGATGACAGAGGATGAGATGGTTAGATGGCATCACCGACTTGATGGACATTAATTTGAGCAAGTTCTGAGAATTGGTGATGGACATAGAAGCCTGGCGTGCTGCAGTCCATGGGGTCGCAAAGAGTCAGACACAACTGAGCAACTGAACTGAACTGACCTGCACCTAGAATCTGTGGTCTGTAACGAGAGGCCACCACAGTGAAGACAAGGAAGAGTAACCCCTGCTCCCCACAACTTCCGAAAGCCCACTCAAAGCAATAACGTTCCAGCACACCCCAAAATAATAAATCTTTAGAACAAAAAATACTGAATCATGAAGAAATAAAATATCTGAACAGACCAATAATGTGTAAGGAGATTGAAGCAGCAAAAAAAATCTCTTGACAAAGAAAAGCCCAGGACCACATAGCTTACTGGAAAATTTTAACTTAAAATTAAATTAAAATTAAAGAAGAATTAATGACAATCCTTTTCAAACTCTTCCCAAAAACTGAAGAGAAAGCAACACTTACACACTCATTGTACAAAGTCAGCATTATCCTCATACCAAAATCAAATAAGGACTACAAGAAAAGAAAATTACAGGTCAACATTCCTGATACCCATAATGCAAAAATCTTCAAAAAAGATAATAGTAAATCCAATTCAATACACCAAAAGGATCACATACCATGATCAAGTGGAATTTATCCCTTAGACAAAAGGATGTTTGACATAAGTAAATCAATAATGTGACACACCACAATAACAGAAAAAAGGATAAAAAATCATATGATCATCTTAATAGATGCAAAAAAAGAATTTGACTATACAACAAGCTTTCATACGACAAGTGTGGGTACATTCAGGGTGGTATGGTCATGGGTGCAACAACTTTTCATGATAAAAACTCTGAACAGGTTAAGTACAGAAGAACTGTACCTCAGCTCTTCTGAGAATAAAGACCATGTATGACAAGCCCACAGGTAACACCACACCCAATGACAAAAAGCTAAAAGCTTTGCAAGATCAAGAAGAAGAGAAAGGTGCCCACTCTTAAAACTTTTATTCAGCATAGTGCTAGAAGTCCCATCCAGAGCAATTAAGCAAGAAAAAGAAGTCAAAGTTATCCAGATTAGAAAGAAAGAAGTCAAATGTTTGCAGATGACATGATTTTATATACGAAAAACCCTAAAGACTCCTCAAAAATCTCTTACAATGATTAAGCAAAAGTCAACAGAGTTGATACACAAAATAAACATAAAAACCAACTGCATCTCCATAGACTTGGAATAAATGATGTGCTTCCCCAGTGGCTCAGTGGTAAAGAATCTACCTGTAACGCAGGAGATGAGGGTTTGATCCCTGGGTCAGGAAGATCCTCTGGAGGAGGAAATAGCAACCCACTCCTGCATTCTTGACTGGACAATCCCATGAACAGAGGAGTCTGGCAGCATACAGCCCATGGGGTTGCAAAGAGTTGGACACAAGTAAGTGACTGAGTACACACACACATACACACAATAAACTTTTTGAAAAAATAAATTAAGATAATCCCACTGACAACAGCATCAAAGAGAATAAAATATGTAGGAATAAATTTAACCAAGGAGATGAAAGATCTATTCACTGAAAATGACATGACTGATGAAGAAACTGAAGAAGACACAAATACATGAAAAGTTATCCTATGTTTATAGACTGGAGGAATAAATACTGTTAAAATGTCTATACTGGGCTTCCCTGGTGGCTCATTGGTACAGAATCCACCTGCCAACGCACGAGACATGGGTTCAATCCCTGATCCTGGAAGATGCCACGCGCCATGTGCCACAACAGCTGAGCCTGTTCCCTAGAGCCCAGGAGCCGCAACTACTGAAGCTCGTACAACCTAGAGCTTGTGCTCTGCAACAGCAGAAGCCACTGCGATGAGAAGCGTGTGCGCCGCAGTTAGAGAGCAGCCTCTACTCACTGCAACTAGAGAAAAGGCATGTGCAATAACGAAGACCCAGCACAGCCAAAACCAAATAAACATTTTTTAAATGCCTATACTACCCAAATCGATCTACAGGTTTAATGCAATCCCTATCAAAATTCCAAGGGCATTTTGCACAGAAATGGAAAAAAGAAACCTAAAATTTGTATGGAACCACAGAAGACCGTAAACAACTAAAGCAATCTTGAGAAAGCTGGAGGCATCATACTTCCTGTTGCTTCAACTACCATGAACTCTTATCTCTGGTTCCCCAACTCAGTGAAAGTGACATACATTCTTGGGGTGTCCTTGCACCATGAACCAGAAAGTGCCATCAGGCAGAAACTACAGATATCGTAGGGCTCACTTCTTTTGTTTCCCTTATCTTAGAGATCAAGCTTTGTACTAATAACAGGTATTTCACATATTTTCTCAATATTCTAATAATTTACAGCAGAAAATAATTGTCATAAATAACTGAAATAACAGATATTTCACATATTTTCTCAATTTTCTAATCAGGTTACAGCAGAAAATAACTGTCATAAATAACTGTCATAGAACCAGAGTGCAGCCTTTGGCATCTTACTCTGAAGGAGACATTCACTCTCAAGGTTGTGCAAATGCAGGGTATTACAGCCCAAGAGTGACAGCTTTCTTAAACATTTCGCCCTGGGCATCTCATCTGCTTCATGCTAGTTCCAGTAGTAAGAGATAAGATTAAAAAAACAAACTAGAAATTACAGAAAATATTTGTAACATACATGACGAACCAAAGAATGCGATCTGTCATATACAAGGCTCTTGTGAGTCCAAAAGGAAAATAGGAATTTCCCTGGTGGTTCGGTGGTTAAGACTCTGAGCTTCCACTGCAAGGGTCCAGGGTTTGATCCCCGGTCAGGGAAGATCCCACATGCTGTGCAGCATAGTCAAAAACAAAACAACAACAACAACAAAAAGGAAAATATAAAAATATCCAGATAGTGAAAAAAAGAAAGAAATGCAGTCACTACTATTCCATCATGATCAAAAGTAATAATCTGTATATTTAAAATTTTGATACTTTATGCCAATATAGTCCTCAAAAAGTATTGTACCAATTTAAAGCATCATTAGCCATAATGAAAGCATTCAGTCTTTTAATTTTTTTCCCATTTGAGAGGTGAAAAAAACTTGTTTTAAGTTATATTTTTGAGTTACTACATGGACTGCTAATGTTCATTAGCCAAACGTATTTCTTCTTTCAAGAGTTGCCTGTTTATAACTTTTGTCTATCATTATAATCATGGATCTGTAGGGAACAAGATTGGTTTTGGGACAAGACAGTTTAGAGAAAAACTAAGTGAATAAAGAAGGTATGGACACAAAACACTGTCTACCAGAATTCTTGCCAGGATGTTAAATGCTGTATCAGGAGAAAATGCTCCTTTATCCAATGATATTTCTATTTTCCTTCATCCAGCATCAAGTTTCATTCCAATGTATACTTTTCCAAACCTGTTGGCACATATCATCAGTTTCTTCAGCAGAATATCCCTCTTCTTCCTTTAGCAGACCAGCAGATTCCAGTCTGTCTCTGCTGGGATTTGACTTTGATTGAATGAAAGGGAATTTGACCCAGACCCTGAGGAGAACAAACTCTTACAAGCATTTAGCTCATGTGAAGCCTTTGCATTATCTTAAAGCAATAGGGAGTCACTATTTTCTAATCGGGGAGAATGAACCACTTTTGAAGCTCAAGGTTCTGAAGTGAACCTATCCAGAGGTCACCATCCCAAATCCAGTGGTCCCATTATAGCGGGGGTGAACCACTTTTAAAAGATCTGAGGTTTCAGGAGACTCTGGGAGCTCAAGGTTCTGAAGTAAATCTACCCAGATGTCCCTATTCCAAGCATCCCATTCCTTCCCTATTTGCACCCTGAGCTTGATGTAGAACATCTGCTGGAGATAAAAATTCTACCATCTCTCTAATGATTAAGTCTGAGCCTGGTGCTCCACACTGTCCCTGGCTGCAGGGGACTAAAAGTTGCCTTGAATGCTCACATGAAGACAATTCGGCTTTTACATTTTGACTTGATTGGTAAATAATCACTTTATGTCTGTCACATCTCTCCCATGAGTCAGTGATGTTCAGGAAAGTCAACTAATTTCATAGTTATTAGAATAACGACTTCCTTCATACCCTTCAAGTGCCAAACATATCACATCATTCAGAATGACCCATTCCACTTGTCTGTTCATCATTGGTGAGGGTTCTAATGATTTCATATCATCTGCATAGCAGGAATTATCCACATTCCATTTATCACCAATGATGGAGGCCTCAGGGCCAACCTATCATTGAGTAATCCATCTTCACAATTTCATTTTAAAGACTGCTTCCAGGATCATCCTGGATCCATTGGCTTGCAGCTATTTCCTGGAAACAGAGATGGAGAGTTGCATGCAGGTTAGTAGGGGAGTGCCCTCTTGTGAGATACACCCGTAAGGAAGTGAAGAAGGCAGGAATGGCAGGAAGGTGTCTAGAGGGAAGAGCTGACCTGCAAGGCAGTTTTAACTTCAAACAATCCTATGAGAAGCTCTGAAGCCAGCATGGCTCTTCAGAGTTGTCTCAAATTGAGACCAGAGTTTGGGGATTAAATGCCCAGACACTCACTGTGGGCCATGCCATTGGAAAGAGTAACCTTGAGGAACCAATTTCCTTAGCTCAAGTATAAATCCCAAACACAATGCAACTTTAAGCCTTCAAAAGCTGAAATTCAGAGCAGCTGCTGAACAGGTATTTTGGCCTTGAAGAGAGGTTCTGAATGTAGCATCACAGAATGCTCCCCTTTTCCCTAACTCCTGCCTCCCTGCTACTCAGATAATAGCATATAAGCCTTTGTCTCAAGGTCTGCTTTTTTAAGAACCAGGCAAAGACATGAAGAAAAGGATGGACTATACTACTTGTTTGGCTACTATCTCTTCAAATACTACCTTCTATCCTATGTTCTATGGTGCTAGCATTGAGACTCTACAACTGTATTTTCCAAATTTCTTCGCCAGTTTCTTTTGGCACTTAGCCTCGTTGCATGTCTTCAGGGGTACTGGCAGCATCTAGATCATACTCCCTCCTTGGAGGTCTAAACTCTACAGAGTCCCTCCTATAAGCTTCTAAATTCAATGCCCTGATTTTTCCTTTCGTTTCCCAAGTCAAAGAGATGGCAGCTGTTTCTTGCAGTTACTAGCTCTGTAGTATTATATCCACATTTCCTTTCTGCTTTTCCAACTTTTTAATTCCTCTGTAACCATCTCCTACATTCAACTTCCTCTGTCAAAATACCTACTGTGGTCTCTGTTATCTTGCCTGATATAGTCACTTGCTAAAAGAAAGGAAGGCAGCAGGGTCCTAGTACTTGAGAAGAAAGATAATTTGGAATAGCTCCTTTGGTGAGGTAGCACAAGAATTGACAAACGATGTGAAATAACTTGTTGCACAAAAATGAAAATTATCTCAAATTTTAAGTAGCACTATCTTGTGCAATTGCATCCCTTCTTCTGGCAGCCAAGTGATACAAACATTTGAATTGATTAAAGGTCTGCTGAATAAGATGGGTATCAAAAGGGCAAGGGGGCAATGTTTTTGAGGATTTTGCCAGCAGAGTTTTAAGTCAGAAACCACCCAGAATAAGGTACAGAGAAATTTAACTATATAAGTCATATAAGTTGAACTCAATATCAAAGCCATCTTATACCAGAGTTTAAAAATGGTAAAGACTATACTGTTCTTTCATATTTATCTCAAGTTTCAATGATGTAATGGTAAGTGTTATCATATGATCAAATATTTCATCAAAACTTTGCAAAGAAAAACTAGTTCATTGCTATGGAGTCATCGTTTGGATTCTGTTTAGGATACACTTAGTTAATAAAGATAGAAATAGCTAAACTCTTTTTTGCCTTTTATATCCCATTCTCTTTGCCAAATACTCAAGGCTTAGGGAGGGTCACTTCAGCACAAACTATTGCAAATTTCCAGAATAAATGCTGATTCTGTAATCTCTTGTTGTGTAATAAGACTCTGGAGAACTACCTTGTCAGAATTAAGACTGCCTCTCTCAGGAAAGCTTGCTCTTTGCTATTGCAAAATATGATTGACGACTACTTGTATTTTGGGGTACACAATTCAGGAAACTTTAAAAAATGATCTTCTGAAGATGATAGGCCCACTATCCACCCTTAATTACACTTCAGTTCCTTTAAGAAAGTTAAATCATTTCATAGGTAGGGAATTGTAAGACACAGCCAAGTTTTTCCTCTTCTAATACAAAACTGATTCCTGAAAGAGCTGCTCTATGCTCCATTCCAACTACACTTGGTTTTTCCTTTGACATCTATTACCCGTTATTCCCCTGATGGAACTAGAGTTGTTTCTAAGGGTTGTTCACACTCCTAAACTAACTGCTATACAGGGGGAAAATATAAGCCTTGTCTTTTATGATACTGAGAAAGCATGCCTCCTTGCTGGCAACAAACACAATTCTTCAAATCACTTGGGGACATTCTTGTTTGTCTGTGACCTCTCTAGTTGAAATGCAACAACCTGCATTTAAATAAAACCAAGGAGAAAACTGCAACTTGGAGCAGCTTTTCATACTCCCTGAAGATCTCCCCCTACACCAGAGAGAAAATTTCCGGCCAAGGAGTGTTTGCTGAAGCTGGGAAAGATAAGAAAGTAAAAAGGAGCACTAGAGAACTACACAGTCTTCTTGTCCCCCAGCCATAAGCTCCCAGAGTGATGGTAAAATGACACACCCTGTGAAAGGGGGTTTCCAGGTGAACGGTATGGAAGACTGTGCTCCCGAAGGAACTTAGGCTTGGATGGATAATTAACCAAGATGTTTGTGTTATCTATTACTGTGGAACAAACCACCAGAAAACAAAGTGATCTAAAACAACTATCTATCTACTCATGATTCTGCAAATCGGGGCAGAACACAGACAGCAGTGCTCTTACTGCTTGGTTTAGCTAGAGTCTCTCAGTCTCTCAAGCATCTGTGATTGACTGGAAAACTGAATGAGATGGGAAAAATCGAAGCCCTTGCTCAGGCCTCTGGAGTTTCCTTTATCAGTGAATCTCCATGGATTCTAAGTATTAAAGTTTCTTGTAATCATATCTTTTCCTCTTGTCTTTCTTCCCTAGTTTCACTTAGGTGAATTACTTCAGCTGGGCTACTTTACTCTTACCCTGAACTCTCAAAGAACCCGGTGCATTGTCCCTCATCAGCCACATTAGAGCTGCACTGTAACTGCCCCCTTTAACTTCTCATTCCTCACTGCCCACTCGTCCTACTCCTGCTTCAGCCTCACCACCCACCCCCACAGCTAAACACACAGATGAGACTATCAGCTGTTTCAGAACAGAGACTTCTTGCTCATGCTTTGATTCCCAGGGTCTGGCACAGCGCCTGCAACAGAATAAGTGATCAGATGTACCTGTTGAGGAAGTATGACTAAGTAACAAAATCATGAATTGAAAGTAAAAATAAAAATTGCATTCTACCCCACTGGAATTTCCACAAATAAATGAGTCATTTAAGGGAATGTAAAGTCCAGGGTTGGAATGGCAAGCCATTACTATGAGGTAATGGCAATATTTGATAACCCATTGCTTCATAAGCATGATCGGCGATCAAAGTAGGTTTTTCTTAAGAAACGTAGAATCAATACAGAATAAATCATTTAATAAAGAGAGATGAAGAAATAATATCAGGAAATAGGTTTTCACTACTTCTGAGTATATGAATCACCTAAGAAAATCATTTTAGGCCAAAGAGATGTTTTTTCTCATCTTAAGTTTATTTTAACCACTATGTGATCACAAAATGGTCTCTAATTCTTATTTTCTGGACAATCAATACATAAAGCAATACATAGAAAAATATACTTATTGAAACAAGGAAACTAAGTGGCTACTGTTCAATCTTCCAGTTATCTAACTCACAAAGTTCTCCCAGAATCCCATGTTTTACACAAGGAGCTCTTGAAAATGGCAACATCTTTATCCACATAACTAATTTCTTTCTTCAAAATTAAACTATTTTGTCATAATTCCAAGAAGCATTCTGGAAATCACTCTGTGTTAGATGACATCTCATATGGTGCCCTTATATTCACTACCCCCTTCTATATTGTAACACATCACTGAAATTGTAAGGTTGCTCACCCATTAGATTATAATTTCCTTGAGTGCAAGCAAAGTAGACACTCAACCACATTAATAGAAGAAAAGACGAGTGGAGGAGGAATCCACCACCATGTGCATACTACATAGAGGCATTGATAACCATCAACAAAACCAGAAGGATGTCTAAGAATCATTCTTTTCACTCATCTAACCTGAGGCAGGACATTGCCTAAATCTAAATGTGTCACTTGCATATTTTTCTTTTTTTTTTATTGGAGTATAGTTGCTTTACAGTGTTGTATTAGTTTCTGCTGTACAGCAAAGTGAATCAGTTATACATATATCCACTCTGTTTTAGACTCTTTTCCCATACAGGTCATTACAGAATATTGAGTAGAGTTCCCGGTGCTATACAGTAGATTCTCATTAGGTATCTATCTTATACAGAGTAGTTGTGTAGGGCTTCCCTTGTAGCTCAGTCGGTAAAGAATCTGCCTGCAATGCAGGAGAACTGGGTTCGATTCCTAGATTGGGAAGGTCCCCTGGAGAAGGAAATGGCAACCCACTCCAATACTCTTGCCTGGAGAATCCCACAGACAGAGGAGCCTGGCAGGCTACAGTCCATGGGCTCGCAAGAGTCTGACATGACTTAGTGACTATACCACCACCACCACCAGTGTATAAAATAGTCAACCCCAATCTCCCAATTCATTTCACCTCCCCCTTCCCACTGTGATAATCATAAATTTGTTCTCTACAATGGTGACTCTATTTTAGCTTTGCAAATAAGTTCATCTGTAACATTTTTCTAGATTCCACATATAAGTGATATTATATGATATTTGTTTTCCTGTTCCTGACTTCACTCTGTATGACAGTATTTAGGTCCATCCACATCTCTGCAAATGGCACTATTTCATTCCTTTTATGGGTGAGTAATATTCCATTCTATATATGTACCATATCTTCTTTATCCATTCCTCTGTTGAAAGACATTTAGGTTGTTTCCATGTTCTGGCTATTGTAAATAGTGCTGCAATAAATATTATGATGCATGCATCCTTTTATATTAATGGTTTTTCTCGAGATATATGACTAGGAGTGGGATTTCTGAGTCATATGGTAGCTCCATTTTTAGTTTTTTAAAGAACCTCCATACTGTTCTCCATAGTGGCTATACAAGTGTACATTCCCACCAACAGCATGGGAGGGTTTCCTTTTTCTCCATATCCTCTCCAGCATTTATCATTTGTAGATTTTTTTTTTTTTTGAAGATGGCTATTCTGACCAGTGTGAGGTGAGATTTGTTGACCATCTGTATGTCTTCTTTACAAAATGTCTATTTTGGTACTTCATCCATTTTTTAACTGGGCTGTTTGCTTTTTTGATTTTGAGCTGCATGAGCTATTTGTGTACTTTGAAGATTAATCCCTTGTTGGTTGCTTCATTTGTAAACATTTCTCCCATTCTGATGGTTGTCTTTTCATTGTTTGTTTGTTTTTTAATGATTTCCTTTGCTGTGCAGAAGCTTTTAAAGTTTAACTAGGTCCCATTTGTTTATTATTGTTTTTCTTTTCATTACTCTAGGAGGTAAGTTGAAAAAGATCTTGCTTTGATTTATGTCAAAGAGTGTTCTGACTATGTTTTCCCCTAAGAGTTTCATATTGTCTGGCCTTATAACCATTTTGGTCTTTAATCCATTTTGAATTTATTTTTGTGTATGGTGTTAGGGAGTTTTCCAATTTCATCCCTTTACATGCGGGTGTTGAGTTTTCTCAGCATCACTTATTAAAGAGACTGTCTTTTTGTCATTGTATATTCTCACCTCCTTTGTCATAGATTGCATGGATTTACCTCTGGATCTTCTATCCTGTTCCACTGATTTATATTTCTGTTTCTGTGCCAGTACCATAGTGTCTTGATGACTGTAGTTTTATAGCATAGTCTGAAGTCAGGGAACCTGATTCTTCCAGATCCGATTTTCTTTCTCAAGATTGCTTTGTCTTTTCATGACTTTTTGTGTTTCCTGACAAAATGTAAACATTTTTTGTTCTAATTCTGTGAAAAATGCTCTTGGTAATTTAATAGGGATTGCACTGAATCTGTAGATTGCTCTGAGTTTAAAGTCCTTTTTACAATATTGATTTTTTAAATCCACAAACATGATATATCTCTCCATCTGTTTGTGTCATCTTTGATTTCTTTCAACTGTATTTTAAGTTTTCTGAGTACAGGTCTTTTTCCTCCCTAGGTAGATTTATTCCTAGGTATTTTATTCTTTTTGATGTGATGGCAAATGGGATTGTCTCCTTAATCTCTCTTTCTAATGTTTCATTACTGATGTATAGGAATGCAAGAGATTTCTGAGTATTAATTTTGTATCCTGCAACTTTACCAAATTCATTGATGAGTTCTAGCAGTTTTCTGATAGCATCTTTAGGATTTTCTACTTATAGTATCCAATATATAAACTCTTTTCTTTCCTCCTGAGACCTCACTCTCACCTTGTCACAGTGCTTTTATTTGCTACTTAATGTCTTCTTAAGTAAAGAAAAACTAAAACATTAAATATCTCATAGTGATCACTACCAAAAATTATTTTAATCTATCAACTGACAACATTCAGAAATTTTGTTGAGTGCAAAGAATTAAAAACACTTGATTTGCAATATAGTTGTCATTCAGTTTCTCATAAGTAAGACTTAGCAAATTATTACTAATTATATCCATTACACTTTCGGCTAGAGGCCTCTTGTTAACATGATATACTCAGAAATAATTGAAAAACTGAATAATTGTCCATTTTATTACATTTTTCCCCAAAATAACTTCTAAAACAGGTTTTTATTTCATGTCTTTAAATACATTTTGTTACATGTTTGGAGCTACAGATATACAATTTATATCCTATCATGTATACAAAAAGTCTCTGTCAAAAAGCTAATTGGTAAAGCATGTCAAGGCATTCGGATTAGTCAGACTTACTTTCTAACAAGAAAAAGAAATAACTTTATTTTAAATTAAACATGTTAATATGAAATATATAGATTATGACGCTATGGAGAATAAATTTACAGAGACTATATTATAAGGTATATTCCTAAAAGGCATAAAGTCAAGATTATTATGATACACATCTAACAAATGTATCTACTCATAATATATTATAAAAATGTTAATCAATACTCTTTCTTACTACTTATTTTATAATAAAGGTAATGTTTTATGTGACTTAATCATGTGATTCTTTATTTGAAGAATATAAATATATGCATCAGACTTCGGTGTTTCATTTTTTTTTTTTTTTTACTTTACAATATTGTATTGGTTTTGCCATACATCAATATGCATCCGCCATGGGTGTACACGTGTTCCCCATCCTGAACCCTCCTCCCTCCTCCCTCCCCATACCATCCCTCTGGGTCATCCCAGTGCACCAGCTCCAAGCTTCCTGTATCCTGCATCGAACCTGGACTGGTGATTCGTTTCTTATTTGATATCCAGTGTTTCATTTTAAGAAATAAGAGCTGTTTATAAAAATGAGAAATAACTCTAGTAATTTAATCATAATAATGATCAAAATATATCTATGTGGGAATAATAGAAAAAGGTGTATGCAGTTAAAAACTATTAAGACTGGTACATAGCATTTTTTCTTTAATAAGAGATTAAAAACATAAAATATGAGTAAGATATTAAAATATGAATATCAGTTACTGTTAACATATTAAATGAATATCAGCTGTTAAGATATTAAATGATATTCATCATTCTATAAAAATGAAAGAAGACAACTGGCTAATTGGAATATATATTTTATGATAAGATTCGATGTAAAACTTCACATCAAACATAAACTTTATATTAAATAAAACACACTGAATCTGAAATAAATCATGTAAGACTTTTATATCTGAATTTTAGTGAAGATACTCTAAATATTTCCGGTAGTATTTAAAATATTTTTTTACCTTAAATGAATCAGCATCATTAACATCCTTAATTTTGCCTATTTACAGATGCCTTTCTATCAAAGCATTATCACATCTTACAGATAAAAACTGCTTGAGTTTGGGGGATATCTTTCATGAAAATGTATATTCCACAAGAGTAAGGATCTCTGTTTTGTTCACCGATAGATCTCAAGTGCATAGAAAATGACTGACATTTAGTCAGTATTCAAAAAAAAAAACATTTGTTGAAAGAAAGGATGTCTTTTTTTTCCTTATCTGAAATATAGCTGATTTATAACGTTGTATTAGTTTTAGGTGAACAGCAAAGAGATTCAGCTATACACACACATACACATATTCTTTTCCATTATAGGTTATTACAAGATACTGAGTGTAGTTCCCTATGTTATACAGTAAATCCTTATTGTTTACCTGTTTTATATATAGTAGTGTGTACTTGTTAGTTCCAAGCTCCTAATTTATCTCTCTCCCATCCCTTTGATAATTGTAAGTTTGTTTTCTATGTCTGTGAGGCTATTTCTGTTCTGTAAACAAGTTCATGCATATAGTTTTCTTTAGATTCCACATATGAGACATCATATGATATTTGTCTTTCTCTGTTAGACTTACTTCACTTAATATGATAATCTGTACGTGCATGCATTTTGCTGCAATTCACATTATTTCATTCTTCTTTAAGACTGAGTAATATTCCATTTGTATATATATATATATATATATATATATATATATATACCATCTTCTTTATCCATTCATCTGTTGATGGACATTCAGGTTACTTTCACATCTTGGCTACTGTAAATAGTGCCACCATGAACACAGGGGTGTATGTATCTCTTCAAATTAGAGGTTTTGCCTTTTCTGGGTATATGCCTAGGAATAGGATTGCTGGATCTTATGGTAATTCTATTTTTAATTTTTTAAGGAATCTCCATTCTGTTCTCCATAGTGGTTGTACCAACTTATGTTCCCACCAACAGTATAGGAGCATTCCCTTTCTCTACACTCTCTTCAGCACTTATTATTTGTCAGCTATTTGATGATGGCCATTTTGACTGATGTGAGATAATAGCTCATTGTAGTTTTGATTTGCATTTCCTTAATAATCAGCAACACGGGGCATCTTTGCACGTGTCTGTTGGCCATCTGTCTGCGTTCTTTGGAGAAATACCTATTTAGGACTCCTGCCCAATTTTTGATTGGGTTATTTCTTTTTCTGACATTGAGTTGTGTGGACTGTTTATAATTTGGGAAATTAATCCCTTGTCAGTCATATCATTTGCAAATACTTCTCCCTTTCCATAGGCTGTCTTTTCGTTGTATTTATAGTTTCTTTTACTGTGCAAAAGCTTTTCAAGTTAATCAAGTCTCATTTGTTTATCTTTGCTTTTATCTTGAGTGGGACATGTCTGTTACAGTTTTGGCAGAGGTTTCAAGAGGCAGAAACTAAAAGAACAGGCTCAAATACTCCCAATCTCCAAAGTGAGGCACTACCTAACCTGTGCAAATCCTGCAATATGTTTCCTATCTGCAACCTACCACTCAAGAAAGGCTACAAAGGGCTTCAAGTTGTTGGAAATTAAAGGGTGTTGGCTCACAAGCAGTTCCCCCTCTCCCTGAGGAGGAAAGTGTGTCCCCGGCAGTCTACGACACACACAGACTGCTACCCAACTCATCTGGAATGCAAAGGCTGGAAGTCACTGCTTTCTTAACAATGGCAAACTAAAGATGTATAATTGCTAAAGGCAAATTGGGAAACCTGCAGTGGGAAAGTCGTGATGGAGTTAGCTCAAAAGAGATCCTATCTGTGTTCGTTTCCTAGAGGTACTGTAACAAAATAGGACAAATGAAGTTCTTAATATAGAAATTTATTCTCTCCCATTTCTGGGGGATGAAGTCAATTGGCAGGACTGCTCTTTCTGAGTCTATGGGTAGAATCCTTCTTTGATTCTTCCTGGCTTCAGTCCCAGTGTCAGTCTCTGGCATTCCTTAAGCTGCAGTTGTTTAGTCACTAAGTCATGTCTGACTCTGCAACCCCATGGACTGCAGCACACCACGCTCCTCTGTCCATGGGATTTCCCAGGCAAGAATACTGGAGTGGGTTGCCATTTCCTTCTCCAGGGGATCTTCCTGACTCAGGGATCTCACCTGCATCTCCTGCCTTGGCAGGGGGATTCTTTACCACTGAGCCACATGGGAAGCCCAAGTTGCTGTTGCATCACTCCAACTTCTGCCTCTGTCATCACATGGTGTTTTTTCTGTGTCTCAGGTTTCTCCTCGTATAAAATACCAGTCACATTGGATAAGGGTCCACGCTAAAGAACTCATCTTAGGTGAATTACATTTGCAAAGATCTTATTCCCAAATAAGGTCATATTCACAAGTGTCAGAGGCTGGGACTTCAACATACTTTCAGGGCAGCAGTCCCCAACCTTTTTATTACCAGGGACTGGTTTCATGGAGGACAATTTTTCCAAGATGAGGAGGGGGTGAGAGATGGTTTCAGGATGATTTGAGCTCATTTCATTACTGCTGATTTGACAGGAGGCAGAGCTCAGGTGGTAATGTGAGCAACAGGCAACGGCTGTAAATACAAATGAAGCTTCACTCAACTTGCCTGCCACTCACCTCCTAATGCGGGGTTCAGTTGCTAACAAGTCACAGGCTGCTACAGGTCTATGGCCCGGGGTTTGGGGCTCTCTCTTTTAGGGGAACACAACTCAACCCGTAACAAACACCTCCTAAGATATTACTTGCCATGAGAAGAAAGAGATTTAAGAGGTCACATGACCAGCTGAAGGCAAGCTTCTGCCTGAGTCAAGGGAGGTATACCAGATGCAATGGTATCACTGGAAAACCCACAGAGCACCCCTAGGGCAAAGAGCTTGATTTAAACAATTCCCTCAGCCAGAGGAATTCAGTGTCAAGTTGTTGCTGTATCCTACAAGTATGACTCTCCTGGCCCCTTCTCCTCCACTTTGCAGGAGCCAAACCACATGGGGAGTTGGGAGCAGAGGAAGATACGAAGAAGGCAGGGGAACTAGAAAAGCCATCAGCCTCTCTCTTGGTCCTGCAGGCTGACTGAAGCAGGCCTAAGCTAGGGAGAAACCAAGCTTTAATTTGGACTGAGGCCCAGCATTTGTCTTTTAATTATTATAACAGGCATGATATATTCATTCCAAAATGAAACTCTTCTTATAACTGAAAGGGAAAGGATTTCTAAGAGTGAGTGGGAAAAATATGAGGCCAAGGGCAGGGAAAAACTAGATCCACAGATTGGGTTTGGATGGGAGCATGTGGAACAATAATATTGGTTTTGATTAAAACCTATGAGTCCCAATTTTCAATAATCTGGCAACATAAGTTATTTTACCAAATTGGTTCAAGTTGAAATCCTACAGAGCTTTATAATCCCAGAAGAAACTGAAAATGTTTCCAAAGAACTGGCTCATGTATTACAGTTTTAAAAGAAAAAATAAAAGCAAATTCTCTTTAACTATGAAAAATGAAAGTACTGAGATATTAATGGTGAGTAATACCATAAAAGATGTGGAGTGCCTTGAAACTTGAGGTTGACTCAATGAGTTATTGCCCCAGGCTGTAAGGAGAACATCATGACACTTTAACATCAATGGAAATTACACAGCCTTTTATTTCACACCAGTAAAACACCCACTCTAGAGTCTTCCAATAATCCATTCAGTTATTCAGTCAGCATATTTCTCTCTCAGTGAGCCCAAAATGCTTCAACTCTTTCACTAGTTTGTTTACGAAAACAAACATAACCTATGTTAAGATGGTTAGATAGGAAGATTAAAGATTTTTGGCCTAAGAGAGTTTGACAACCAAGTTCTACATCTAGAAGCAAACCACAGAAGTTCAGTCCCTAATGACATGCAAATGAATCTGGAGCAGAAAAAGAAAGCCAGTTTGATATCCACTGTGAAGTTGCATAAAAACTCATTTCTTACTTATATCCTATACTTATACACATTGCCCTTTAATTATAAAAAGTATAAAGTGGTTGAAATAAATTTAAAGAGCAGTATATTTACACTCACACAACAGCCCTGAGACACTGTGCCAGTATTCATAACCATTCTTGTACTTCTTCATTCCCTACAGGAATACCGAAGATTGATTTCATACTTTCTCCAGATGAAGCTTATCAAAAGAGCCTCATGACACCGACATGTTTCCTAGAAGTGCTCTCACTTCCTAGTGGATGTATTTCATTATAACCCCGGATTCATCATGATTCAGAGTACTGTGGTTTTGAAATGATTAATATGTTAGGGTTGTAATAATGTGAGTCATATAAAGGGGGAAAGATGTGAGGAAATCAAAACACTATAGGAAAGTATACCACAAATCTCTGAACACGGTTAGTCATGAATAAGAGAGTATACAGAGTGCATAACCCTGGTCATTCACCTTTTCTCCTCATTTGACAAATGCAGACACCCCAACTCAGAGGATATTTGTAATGAATCACAAATGAAAATCATCATGGATTCTATTTTTCATTATTTACTCAACAGACATTTGTTGAATTCCAAATGTGTGCCAGGATAGGTGTACAATTGAATAGAGAGATGATTAGGTGACAGGTAGGTTCAGTTCAGTTCAGTTCAGTCACTCAGTTGTGTCCGACTATTTGCGACCCCATGGACTGCAGCACACCAGGCCTCCCTGTCCATCACCAACTCCCGGAGTTTACGCAAACTCATGTCCACTGAGTCCATGATGCCATCCAACCACCTCATCCTCAGTTGTCTCCTTCTCCTTCCATCTTCAATCTTTCCCAGCATCAGGTAGGTAAGTAGGTAGATAGATAGGCCGGCAGACAGACAGACAGACAGTTCTGACTCTCAGAGAACTTCCAATTCAGGAAAAGCATTAGACAAGTAAAGATATTTTACTGACTCAAAGCCCAAAGACATAATCATGTGTTCTGGGCCAGAACATGGATTTTTAAACTCCTCCAGGGAATTTATGTGCCCACACCACTGAACTGGATTAGCTCTTGATATATTTATAGCACTCAGTGTCAATTTTTTCCCCTGAAACACAAAATATTATTAAGTTCTTAAGTTCCTCAGGGATAACTTACTGCAAATCAGTAATGTGAATGTAAAATATTCCCTCATTTTATTTGCCTTTAAAATAACAGGATATGATAAAAAAAAAAAAACACATCTTTTATAAAAGTTGTTTGGCATAGTTAAAATGGCAAATTTCTAGGCAAATACATTTAACTCTTTATGTGTGCAAGATTCTAGATTACTGAATAGCATGATGAGTTATGTTTCCTTTTTCAAAGTTGGTACCTAGAACATGATGATTTATCCCAGCTTAGGGGTCTCTGCAACTCAGGTCACTTACAGCAAGGACTATATCTTTATTCAACATGGTAGATAGATTCTGCATCACTTAGTACATGTTTTACTTAGAATAGTACTGGGTTGCAGTAAATAGTACTGGTTGCAATAAATAATGGTTGACTATGTCGATTAAAATGATATTTCACAGATTTTTTTAAGAACTGGCTGTTTAGAACTTCTATTTCTTTTATTCATTTGTTTACATGTTTCCTTGTCAACATATTAATTCAACCCACTGAGTGAGCATCTATTGCATGTAAAGCTGAAGTACTGCACACTGTGACGGAAATAAAGGCAAATCATACAGGGATCATGTCCTTAAGAAGTCCATAGTTAAGTAACACATCTGTTACGTTTACATAAATACTTCAAACACAAGACACACCTCAATGCCACATGAAAGGTAGACCCTTTCTACCATGCTGACTGCATGGTCGCTAGTGGCTACACATGGCCACTGTTTGAACACTTGAAATTTGGTTTGCCTTATTGAGATGTGCAGTAAGTGTAAAGTATACAGACTATGATGACTTAATACAAAAAAGCAATGTAAAATAACTCATTAAATTGTTTTATATTGATTACACGTTGAAATTACAACATTGGCATTAATAAAATATTTTAAATATTAAAATTAAATAATTAAATAAAATATTTAAATTACTCAGGCATGTTTATTTTTAACATTTTAATGTGGCTACCAGAAAATATAAAATTACTTATGTGGCTCATATCATATTCTTATTGGACAGTGCTAATGTGGATAAGGGAGTATAGATGTTTAGAAATCTTAGCAATTATTTCCAGCATTGATGTGGTGGAGGCAGGGGATCAAAGGAGATGGCATTGAATTAATGAAGGAGATGGCATTTGAGCTGAGCTACCTTCATGAGCTTAGACCTATATAAAAAGTACAGGTAAATGTTTTAGGAGGAACAAACCTGAGCTCAATGTTATCCACAACCACTTCCAACAACGTGATCAAGATCTAGCTTTTGAAAAAGGAGTCCTACTTGAAGGGCTCCAGGTTGATTCCAACATACCTACTTCCCACCTTCCATTTATTTGTATGTACTCATCTCCAAAGCATTCTTACTAAGTCACATCTTCACCTTTATTTTTCATACTATCACCTTAGACCCTATGGCCTAGAGTATTCCCTCCATTTTAATGATGAAAAAACAACATCTAGGAGATTATTGGTAAAACAGTCAAGTCATCAGGTAGTGGAGCTAGGATTAGAACACAACACTTCACACTCATTTTCCTTAAACTCTTCTCATACATCATCCTCTCAGAGGATCCTTCTCTCTTGTAACCAATCAGTGTCCTAGGAGGCCTCCAGGGGGAATGCATTTTGGGCCCAGACACCTGCTGTGAAGCCTGAGATACAGTCATATACTACAGTGGCCCCCGTTACCCTGAGACAATCCCAACCTTCAGATCCAAGGCAACTACTCCCAAGAAATAAGAGAAGAAGGGAAATGCTGTCTTTAAGTGCCTGCTGAATACCAAGCACTGTGCTTGGCACTTTCTGTATCCTATCTCATTTACATTTTGCAACAATCTTTGGGAATAAATATTATTAAATTGTTTCAGGATTGGAGATTTCCTACAACACCTTATATTATTGACATTAGCTGATCATCCGCCATCTTCAAAATTTCACTCTGTTTTCCTATGCTCATGGAATCCTCCTGGCAGATAATCCTCAGAATCTACTTGGGATTAATAATTACGAAGTCTGAGTTATAATGGTAGCTACCTCATCCACTTAAATGCATAACAATATCATCACTTCACAAATATTCACAGTTAACTATAAGCAATATACCAAGGATTTTCTATATCCACATAAGCACACCATGAGGAAGATTCAATTATTTTTCCTATTTTATAGATGAGAAGACAGTTGAAAAAGGTTAAGTGATTTGCCCAAGGTCAGGCAATGGTAAATGGCAGCACTAGGATTCAAACGCTTGACCATCTAATTCCAAAGCCCAAGTCTTTCCCATTGTATTATGCTGATTTCCATGATTCTGTAATATCCCGAGCAAACTGAGAGCCACTTAAAAGAACCACAGAATCTAAACCAAGTAGATACACCTGCAGGAATGCCACTCCATAGTGCAGAGAGAGTCAAATAGCTGGTTTATATTGCCATCATCTCACAACATTTTGGTAGGCAAAGTGAGACTGAATACCCTTTGCTCCTCACTGGAATGGTTTGTTGATCTGTCCCTTACAGCCCAAGGACTATGAAATGAGGCTTCCTAGTCAAGGCTATGGTTTTTCCAGTGGTCATATATGGATGTGAGAGTTGGACTGTGAAGAAAGCTGAGTGCCGAAGAATTGATGCTTTTCAACTGTGGTGTTGGAGAAGACTCTTGAGAGTCCCTTGGACTGCAAGGAGATCCAACCAGTCCATGCTAAAGGAAATAAGCCCTGGGTGTTCTTCGGAAGGAATGATGCTAAAGCTGAAACTCCAGTACTTTGGCCACCTCATGCGAGGAGTTGACTCATTGGAAAAGACTCTGATGCTGGGAGGGATTGGGGGCAGGAGGAGAAGGGGACAACAGAGGATGAGATGGCTGGATGGCATCACCGACTCGATGGATGTGAGTTTGAGTGAACTCCGGGAGTTGGTGATGGACAGGAGGCCTGGCGTGCTGCGATTCAGGGGGTCGCAAAGAGTCGGACATGACTGAGCGACTGAACTGAACTGAACTGAACTGAATTTTGCTTTAAATTTTGAAGAAACTGTTTGCAACAATATAGTGAGGACTCTCAGTGTATGCTTATCTACATATAAAGAAACCAAGTTGCAGATCACACCACAGATTAATGACAAAAGAATGATTAGAATTTTCAGCCCCCGAGTGAGTGGCCTGTTGCCCAGCCTACAATACAATATTACTTCCCCAGAGATCAGAAGGCAATACCTCTGTTTCTGATCCACCATATGCTAGACAATCCTGACAATCTACTGTGGTTTCATGCCCCAACTGTTCTTATATTCCTATCGGCCCTGATGATTGCATAGGGAATGAATTTTGTGGTAATGACATGTTCCAGACCTAGAAGAGGATAAGTAATTCACACCACCCCCATATGTGGGTTCTGGCTTCAGAGGATAGCAGGGGAGTTATCAGACTTTATATGATTTTACGCATGTTTCTGCTGACTCAGAAATGGACATAAAATATAGAATAGCACACTGGGACGTAGCAGAGGTTTTGAAACTCCCTCGGGGAGTCTTTGTTCCTAAATCAATGACTGGATGTTACATGCTCACGTGCAAGTGTATGCTTGTGTGTGTGTGTACAAAATGCACTGGTCTGGGTTACAGAATAAGTCATTTGGAAATCACTCTAGGATAATCCCATGTAATTGCTAATGTGATATTAAAATAGTGCTGATTTCATAATGCTCTTTATTTGACTTAGCTTTCTCATACCATTGTGCTTTAAAAAAAAAAATAAATAAAGCCCTAGTGAAATTTATAGCCATGCTTGGCTTCTTTCCCTGTGTCTGTGATACACATAACACTGCAATTTACATTTACCTGATTCCATGAAGCCAGACATTTACCAGTACCTCAGCAGACCTTTCTCTAAGAGTAAATAGATGATAGATATTGCCTAAGCCCTTCTTGTAGTAGATCTACAATAATAATTATTTTCATAAGAATAGCTTATGGTTACTGAGTGCTTACTGGATACCAAGCACTGTGAAGGGCACTTTATAGGCTCCTCGAAACAACCTTATAATTTAGATGTCATTAATAGCCACATATCATTAATAAGGAAATAGAGATCTTGTAAGTAGTAGTACCAGCTCACAAAAATTAAGCTAACTCCAGAGAACATGCTTTCAGTCACCAAGCAAAATTTTCAAGATGGTCAAGATCATGTTATTTAATCTCTTAGAAACAGATAAAAGAGCATCTGGATTTCTGACTTAAAATGCTTTAAAATATAATTGAAAGAATAATTTCTATTTGAGCATGAACTATGCTCTATCTTGAAGATCCATAATTACAAATGCACTCTGATGTGATGAGCACAACTGTAAGGCTCCCAGTCAAGACACAATGAGAACCATCATTGAGACATCTCAATTGAAGCCTCAGATCTTACATCATATAGTAAAAAGGCCACGACTGCTCTATAAATCATGTCTGAAGAGGTCTATCAGCTGTACATGTCCCACACAATCTGACACAATCCTGCACAATCTGACTTGTTTGCACACAGAAATAGAATATGGCAAACCAAAGCACATATACCTAAAGTTAGGGTCATCAAATTAAAATAGACTCTGTCCTGAAAGTTTCTGAGTTTATGGTTCTAGCTATAACTTGTTTACAAACTAGTTTTAAATTTCAGTCACTTGTTGGAGGAAAAAACAAATACATAAATAGCAACAAACAAGATCCAGCTCACGTTATAACTGGAGCACCATTTATGAAGAGGTATATGTGAGGGTATCTATACTTGTGTTTGAACACACATGTGGGCATTTTCATAGGCTGTATTTATAATAATTCATAATAACTCATGACCATGTTTTCTCAGATCTAAGACTAGGAAATGCAACCACTTCACTGACAGCCAAATCTGCAGCACAGATGTGACCCATAAAGTGGGCAGATTAGTGTTCATTCTTTTGTCCTCTTAACATGCAAGACTGTTCCTTTCCTGAAAAATAAAGTCTGAGTCCATAGTCTGTAGTCCTTGCCAAGGTTCTCTCAGTACAAACAGCTCCCAAACTAAATTACACAAAATTCTGAACATCCCTGTTTACCTCCAATAAATATTCTCCCAAGAGTGCATTGTTAACATGCATAAAGCAATGTTCTGCTTCCTTTTCTCTCTTCCAAATAGTTTCATATACCTGAGTCTTTGTATGTTGCTGCTGTGATGTTAACCCTGGAAACTGTGAATAGATGTTGATGACCTTGTAAAATAAACAAACTTCCTATGGACTGCATCAAAACTCAGTGGGCTACTGCTCATTCCTAAGGGTAACCTCCAATATATTTAAATTGGACAGACTATTGGTCTCTAGGGTTCTGTCAAAGCATTCTACTTGGACTCCAGCAAAAAAAAAGTGGAGATAGCAAAGACTCTTCTGCACTGATTTCCTGGCCCCACTGGCGTCAAACTGAAGAGGTCTAAATGAACAGGCCTGAATCCTCAAAGGATCTACATCACTGCCGTGTTTCCAATCTCTTTTTGTACATTTTCATATCATGACTTGGTCTCATACATTAAAGAATTTAACCACTTCAAACCACTTCTCCTTCAGTTCCTACTAGCTCTTTCAATTTTTTTCACCAGCAAACATCCTCAAAAGGCAACTACTAACTTCTCCAAGCATTCTGACTATATCGAAAGATATTTCCAAAGATTACAGGCTTATTTATCAAATCTACTCTGCTGTAATTTTCATATTGTCTTCACAAAAACAAACTGACTATGTATATTACAAAATCATGCTGATAACGCAAAAATCCAAACACTTTGAACAGTAATAACCACATACATACATCCTTGATTAATATCAGGATTTAGGCAGCAGCACCAAAATAATTACACAAGACTTCATTCATTCATTAAATTCCATCAAAAATACTTCTTAGAAGATTATGTCTCATGCATTATGCAATGCTCAGAAACAAAAATAAATTACTGATTTTGTCTTCTAAAAATATATAGAATAAAAAGTGATGTGTAAATAAATAAATGTAGTGAAATGTGACAGGTGTTATGATTGATTTTCAGGATACAATGAGATCTCAAAGGAGAAAATAATCAGTCTCATCTTTAAGAGAAGAGGAATGATATTATATAAGTACAATTGAAAATGAAAAACACACACAGTCATATCTACTCTGATTAGTAACACATTAAAAACTTGATGTGGCCCAATTTAAGAAAAAAACATAATTTCAAAATTGCCAATTATTTGTATAAGCAACAGAGGATGTCAAAAGATAACCCTGCTAGTCCATTCATACTATTAACCTAATATCTTATGCCAGGCAAGACACACAGAATATGGAATCCAAACATTAGAAAGGGGGGACTGAATGTCCTCTACATGATTACATAAAG
Source organism: Bos mutus (assembly GCF_027580195.1). Lineage (NCBI taxonomy): Eukaryota > Metazoa > Chordata > Mammalia > Artiodactyla > Bovidae > Bos > Bos mutus. The sequence continues at coordinate 12,474,407 of NC_091636.1, forward strand.
TCCTACAGGCAGTAACATTGACTTGAGGAAAATTTTTCTCTGCTTCAATAATGAATTAGACTATACCATCTCTGAGAATTATGATTTGATCAAGGAAATGTGTGTGTGTGTGTGTATTCTATCCCACGTTACCAGTAGGAAACAAGAAGAACAAGAATTGGGGGAGGAGGACATATCTTTATCACAAACTAGCAGAGAGACCCTGAAGTAAGCCTGGATTGGGACATGGGATTGCCACATATGGTGATGCAGGCTGTGTAACACAAAACTCCAGGACTTGCTTTTCATGATATGACATCTTTAAAGTGATGAAAGAAAACAACTGTCAACGTAGAATTTTACATCCAATGAAAATATTTTTCAAAAATGAAGGCAAAATAAAGATTGTTGGGACAAACAAAAGCTGAGAGAATTCATCACCAACAGAGCTGCACTACAGGAAGTTCTTCAGGCAGAAGGAAAATGATGCCAGATGGAAATGTGGATTTACACAAAGGAATAAAGAGCACCAGGAATAGTAAATGTGAGAGCAAATGCAAAGAACTTTTTATCTTTAAAAAAATAAAAGTCAAATCAATAATAATAACACTGTATTATGAGTCTTATGTATAAAATACTACAAAGCATAGGAGGTGAAAATGAACAAATATTGTTGTAAGATTCTTCCACTAAAAAGGAAGCAGTATAATATTACTCAAAAGTAAACTGTGCTAAGTTAAAAATGTGTACTATAGATTCTACTGCAACTGCCAAAAATGTGAAACAAAGAGTTATTATCAATAAACCAATGGTAGGGAAAATGCAGTCATACAAAATAGTCCATTCATCCAAAAGAAGGCAAGAAAAAAGGGGAAAGGGCACAAAGGAGATATAGGATAAACAAAAATATCAAATAACAAGGTGATAAATGTAAATAGAACTACCAGAACCAGATTAAATGTAAATGGCCTAAACATTCCAATTAAAAAGCAGAGATCATCAAATTGAGTAATAAGGCAAAACCCAATGATACACTGTCTCCAAAAAAATTCACTTTAAATAAAAGACTCAGATAGTTTAAAAAGAAAAGGATGAAAAATATATACTATATAAACACTAAGCATAAGAAAGCTGAAATGGCTGTATTAATATCAGAGAAAGTAAACTTCAGAACAGGCAGTATCAGTGATAAATAGGAACATTTAATAATGATAAAGGACTTAAGTAAGTATAAGTAAGTGTTAGTCGCTCAGTCGTGCCCTACTCTTTCATGGACTGCAGCCCACCAGACTCCTCTGTCCATGAGATTTTCCAGGCAAGGACACTGGAGTCGGTTGCCATTTCCTTCTCCAGGGGATCTTCCCAACCCAGGGAATCAAACCCGGGTCTCCTGCACTGCAGGCAGATTCTTTACCTGCCTTAAGGACTTAAGAGGCCATATTAATCATAAATATATAAGCATCTTAAAAACAGTGTTTGAAAGTATGTTAAACAAAACCAACAGAACTTGAAGAAACAGGCAATCCAGAACTACAGTCAGATGTTTCAACATACCTTCTGTCAATAACTGATAGAACAAGTAGACAAAAACCCAGTAAGGATGAAAATAAGGGGAAGTAAAATATGAAATTCAAGAGGGTGAATTTATTTCATATTGGTTGGCCAAAAAGTTTTGTTACTAAGATATTACAGAAAAACCCAAATGAATTTTTTGGCCAATCCAATAAAATACATGGGAAGAAAGATTATTTAAACAGGACACTAATAGGTTTAGTTACCAGATGAAAGGCAATCCTTGGAGCTTTGTAGTACACGGCCTACACTGCCACATGTGATAGACCCACTTCCCACTCTACGCACCCTTCAGGGCCTCCCTGCTAGTGAATAATAAAGATATGTCCTCTTCCTTAGGTCCTTCTTGAATCCGTTTCGAATTCTTATTTCTCTTTGGTAACTCTGAATAGACAAACACACACATACACACAGGTTTCCTTGAGCAAACAGTAATTTTTGGAGACAGTGAAGACTCTAACCAGGGTAAGCCATAGTACATAACAACCCACAGAGTGATTTCCCAAAGTCTGGGTTTTAGTGGAGCAAAACACCACAGGAGTTTCAGCAAAAAGGCCCAAGGTGAACATGGATTTCTAGTCACTGCTTGATACAAGGGTAAAAAGCGTAGCCACCTTGCCTCGATTTGGGACAGTTTTGAAGAGCTGTTCAAATTCCAGGGCTCTATTTGGAGTTAGCTGTGCCCTGTATTAATGGAATTCTGATTCCATTGGAAATAATGGAATATTTGGAAATTATTGGAAATAATAATGGAAAGCTGATTCTGTAATAATGGAATCCTGCTTCCTTCACTTTGTGTTGTTCCTAAGAGCACTCCCCAACCAACTTCCTACACACAAATCTCCATCTTATAATATGTTCCACAGGCAACAAAACCTAAGATACAGGGAAACAATAGAGATATGAGAGAATAGCCAAGTCAGAGAGAACAAACACACCAATGTTGAAGGAGTGGGTAGAAGAAAAAGGGACAGAAAATATATTAAAAAGGAAATGCCAAAGAGTGAAAGAAGAAACAGTGGTAAGCAAAAACTTATAAGAAGAATCTCATATCTGACTGTTTATCAGATAATTGGATATCAGTGTAGGGAATGCTTAAGCCTGAATTTGGGGGTTTCAACACAGATATCATGCCAAATTACAGTCAGGAAAGAAGAATATTAACAAGAACACATTAAACTCTAGTGAATGAAATGTACTCTTAGAAGTGAAGTATACTGAAGCTCACAACTGACTTTGAATTGGATGGATTGATGGATGGATAGAAGTACAGAAAGATTTTTAAAATGCAGTAAATATTGTTTGTAGAATTTAGGGGTTAGGTATATGGTTATAATTATGCCCTACATAGTTTTTTTAACTTTTCTAAATGAATGAAAATTTTATAAAAAATATTGGAGAAGGAAGGATCCATTGAATTTGATATTGTAAATTGATGACCTTTCCAAAAAAGTGTTAGTGCAGTGTGGAGATGTGTGTAGGAGAAAGACTGCAGGTTTAAGAATGAACGTGACGCCAAAAAAATGGAAACTGTAACTGTTAATATTTTTTCCAAGAAACTTGACTGCTAAGAGAAAAGGACAGGACTATATAGAGAGGAGGAAGCAGGATTGAGAGAGGTGATTGTGTTTGCTTTCTTGTTTTATTTTGTTTTGTTTTTAGATGAGAGATTGGCATATCTATGGTTTGTGGGGAAGGAGTCAGTTGAGATGCAAGTTACACACGTTTGAATGTGATTTTAGCAGACTTTCCTAATCCTGAAGTCAGAGCCTTTCTAGAAACAATACATTGACAGCGACATTATTATTAGGAAAAGGAACAGATTTAAACAGCAGAGAGAGGAGCAATTCTGCATTTAGCTCTAAATAAACCTATAGTTCTGGGCGAAACCTCTAAGTTAGGTGTGGGTACAAAATCAGACACAGTAAAGCCTACCCTCTAATTCATAGGAATGTTAAGAGAAGAAATATTTATTTAGACAGGACTTTATATAAATCTTGAGTCTTTCAATCTGGCAGGCTTGATTTGAGGCACCAGTTCCACAATATTTTGTCATGCGATTTGGGGCATGATATTGTTTAAGCTTCAGTTTTCTCAACTACTAAGTGGAAGCAATAATATCACCTTCAAAGGGATGTTATCAAGATTAAAAGACAGGAAGCATGTAGAGCTATTTAATCAGCTTTGGCACATATGAAGTTCTTAGTAAACAGTGACAATTACATAGAAGTTTCTAAACTCAGAGTTCCCATTGTCTGATGTGAAACCAGGAAGGGACTTTATGAAGATACATGTGAATGGCTCGATAGAATACTTGGCACTGGGAAAATGAGGTACCAAATTGAAAATTGCAGGTGCCCAGACACTATTCTTCTCCTCAGACATAATTAACTTGGGCTGGGTTGTGGCTTCTGCCAAGAAAAATGACTACAAGTTTCTCCCTGTCTGTTCATCCCGAAGATGTCAACTAAAGCGTAGCCTGCTCAGACTAGTTACCTGCCCAGACTAGCACCCAGAGGCTGAGCTGGGACACCCTGAAGGCAAAAGTATCCTTCTAACCTCCTTCGGCCTCACAGCTCTGACGAGGATCTTTGTTTCGAAGAAGAATTATACGTTCTCTGAACACCGTGCTCCTTGCGGAATGTTACAGCTGATCAGATTCCTTCAAAGCAGCCTCTACTTCACAGGCAGTTTACATGAAGCCTTCAAATCAGACATGCTTTCACAGCCATGAAGTAGCAAGAAAAGACTTTTATTCCCCAAGACTCCCAGAATATGAACACCAGATGAGATCAAAGGTAGCTCGCTGGGTGGGAATTGCAAATATGAGACTGCATCTTCAGCATTATGTTGTTAATACTCCAGGAGCAATGAAAAGCCACATGTAAAAACAAATACTCCCATTAAAATAAAAGACCCTAACGGGCTGCCCTGTTTGTATAGCCCACTGATGCCTTCTCCCAGCAACTCACATGAATCTTAGTGAAAAGATGATTAGATATGTCCATCTTAATTTGATCCTTAGGAGGGAACAGATTGTTGCACAGTATTAATTATGCATTATTGTTTCTGGTTATTGAGGTAACTGAAACTGCACCCCCCCCCCACACACACACACATACACACATGGTTTTACAAAAGCCAGGATTTCAGTTTTTTTCCCTTTATGGTGAGAAAAGGGACAAGAGACTAAGCTGGTTGGGAGAGAAGTGAAATATAATCTACAGTCTGTGGCTTACAACAAAAAGGGGCCACTAGCTTGAAAAATATTGAAGTCTTCCCCAGTTCCTGGGGAGATTTTACACATATTTCTTCTGACTGAGGTCAAGGTATTAGAAAGACTTTCTGAAGGAGTGGAACTGATTAACTCAAGCTCTTACCCAGACTGCTCCAGGACAAAGGATAATGATACAAAAGAACAGGTTGCAATGTTGAGTAAGAAGAGAGGGCAAAGCTTATGGTTTCATGGTACCAATAAGCTTAAGGCTTTTATTTTCAGCTAAATCCCTGAATTTCTAGTTTAGACGTTCACCAGCTTGCTGGTCCTGGCCAAGAGAATTTGTTAACATTTCCCCCGAATTCTGCAAAATCAGACAAGTTTGTTTTTGTTTTTTTGGTAACATTTTATATTCAAACTCACAATAAAGTTGCAAGTAAAACCGCTTTATCAATTACTATCCTATTTGTGTGTATATTATTTTCATGAGTTATCTAACAGCAAGTTGTCTACATCATGCCCCCTTCTTCCTAAATACTTTTGTGTATACTTCCTAAGAACAAAAGCATTCTCTGGCATAACTGCAGTTTCATAACTAAAATCAAGATATTCATACTTTTATTTTCTACTTTGGAGTCAACAATCCAGTTTTGCCATTTGTCCCAGTGATATTCTCAATACAAATTTTTCAATCCAAAATTCAATCTAAGACCATGTTATCTAAGACCATTTAGTTATCGTGTCTCTTCAGTCTTATCATAATTGTCTTTAATTAGGGTATCTTCAGTAGACCTTCTTTTCAACTGAGAATCTGACATGACTCAGTGTAAGAAAAGAGTTTTCCAAATGAGATCTGATTTTGCCAAGCCATGATATCTATAGCTAGCATTTGTGTTGATGGCTAGAGATTCCTGACAGCTCTCAAAAGCCAGAATTATTACCCTCTCTAGCTGCTCACTGAATGAACCTCTGCTTCCTTCAAGTCAGCCAATAACCATTTGTCTTAATCAGTCACAGTCTGTTATAGTCACAAAAGTGCTGACCCATAAAAAAAAATCTGTTCAAAAATCAGATTGTTTTGGTTTCAAAGACCATCAATACCCTTTCTATGTAAAACAACGTGTCTGCTTATTTGGCCAAAAAGGAAAGAAGAAGAGAACAAAGACATGATTACAATTCCAACACTAAAATATTATGAAATAAAACTTTGGTTCCTAAATAAAATTAAAGTTACTCCCACTTTCCCACAACCCATGTAATTCTTTGTGTTGAGTTAAACAGCATAACAGACAAGTTCATCATTTGATTCTTTATTAAATACTTGGAACCACATACTCTTCCCCTTTAATAAAAATGCATATAAGATTCTATTTCCTGACTTCTTTCCAATGACTAATAAATTCATATTACAGCATTCCAGAAAACAATTAAAATGGAATTGTTAATAGTAATCACAAACATGATATATTATAATTCTATAGGCAAACCATTAGTTTAGGGTGGTATTTTTTAAACCAGAAACCAAATGATATGCCATAAGATCACAGAATGTAGACCTGGCAGAGATCTTATATGATCTCAGAGACTCCAAAGTCCTCACTGACAAATAATGACCATGAAACTCAGAAAGGTTAGGGGACTTGTGCAAAGACAATACAGGTAACTACTGGGAGAGCCAAGACAAAAACAGAAATCCTCCGACAGACACATAGGACCCCAGCCACTGTGAGATACTGCAGAAGACAAGTACGGCCCATTAAAACCAGGTGAAAAACAAGTTTTTGAAAATTAAATTCCATTTTGGATGTACCAGAAAACATACCAAGTAAAGTGAAAAAGAGAAATTATGCTTTTATTCAGAGAAGCCAACTTATACAGTGACTTCTCTGATTTTTTTTAATAAAGTTTATATTTTCAGGTCATACAGCTCTTCAAAGATGAAATTTTAAATCTTCAGAGTACTTTACCCTAGCTCTCAGAACACTCAATAGTTTAGAAAACCTTAAAAGGGATCACCGGCAGTTCTTTAATTAGCCAATACATTAAACCACGGTTTTAGTCCAATGAGACAGGCCTGGAAATTCTCTAAAGGCTTTAGAAAGACAGAACCCTTAGAACTACACCCAATCACTAAACATGGGAGTTTAGAAGACAAAATACAAGGGCCACCCAGGCAGTTACCTAAACACTCACTTTCACAGATGTCCTCTGTGTCAAACCTCTTCATCTTTGTCTTCTGCAACTGAATATGACTACTTTGAGTTTTCCTTGACATCCTTGGGTCTCTCACTGTGGCTGAAACTTCAGTACCAGAACTATCAATAGGCTCCTCACAAATTTATCTGTGGAATAAAATAAGAGCAAGCAGTGTACAGATGAAGACAGAAAATGGAAAGAATAAAACTTCATAAATCCACTACTTGGTTATGAAGCCAAGTCAAAAACTATGGTCTTTGAACTCATCTATTTCCCCAACTTCCTGTTACGACTCATGCTGCTTGGGTTCTGAAACTAGGCAGACATAGATTCAAGCCCCACCACTGCCTCTTGATAACTGTGTGATCTTATAAAATTATTTAGCTTCTCTCAGGTTTAGTTTTTGTGGTAAAATGGCAGTGAAAATATCTTTCCTGCAGAGGTGTGGTGCTGGTTTAGTAGCTAAGTCATGTCCGACTCTTGTGACCCCATGAACTGTACCCCACTAGGCTCCTCTGCCCGTGGATTTTCCAGGCAAGAATACTGGAGCGAGTTACCATTTCCTACTCCAGGGGATCTTCCCAACCCAGACATCAAACCCAGGTCTACTATATTTCAGGCAGTCTCCTTCATTGCAGGCAGATTCTTAACTGACGAGCCACCATAAATTTCTTGCTCTTAGGAGATACTTAGCAAATGTAGCTTCACTGGACTCCATAACAGGTTTTTTCCTAAGGTTTATTAGAGACCAGGGAAAGGAGTAAAAGAGCTAGTGCAACATCACATAATTTACCAAAAATGACAGACAGGATTGTCACTGCCACAAGCAGCATTTGACTTTACCTTTGTACTGAAAATGAGACTTCTCATTTTCCATTTTAGAACAATCCTCTTCAATGATTATGTCATAAGATTTCTGTTTCTGGAGGGAAAATTATAAACTCTCTGAAGAAGTTAATTCTCACTCCATAAACCACAGCCTTAATAAGGGATCAACAAGTTCTATTCAAATACTGAGTAATATTCACCTCTGGGGGGAGGCAAGAGTTGTGGAGAAGAAAACTAACCATCTCTGTAGTATTCATCACTCCATAAAGCATTTATCATCCATGGGGTTCAAAGATCCTGGAAGTAACCTGCACACACTGGGTTTCCATAAGCACCTTATACTGCCTACAGCACCCATTGGCTATAAGCCAACTGGGAAAATTTCAAGTTACTACAGAGATTGGCAAATACTGGGAACTTGTTAGATAGCTGAATACCTGTGACTCATACCTGTCTTCTCAGAATATGCAAAAGTCAAATCACAAATGAAGAGAAATTTGATGTAATATTATCTGATGCTAGCTGGTATCAGTTACTAACCAACAGTATAGAAACACATGCCTTGTCAGGAAGAATCGCAGTGCTTGGTTACTGTCTATGGAAATTTATCTTGACTAAGACATGTTCTTCCACTTACGTGTTTCAAGAAGCAATGGGATGAATAACCTCAGGAATTTTTCTCCTAGGATCTAGAGCTCAATGGAGGGGTGGGGGACTTCTCAGAGGACTAACTTCCAGTTAGCCTTGCCCAGACACGTTGACTGATTAGACCTTTGAGGATATAAAGTATTCCCTCTACAGGATGTGGTCTGGTGACTGGGTTTTAGGTCAAAGTTCAGTTCTATCCATGGTTGTGTCACGCAGTTGGTGACCTCAGGGAAATCTCTTCAGCATGCCAGTCTTCAATTTCACTTTCTACCAGTTGTCAGTTCTGACTTGTTGGATCAGATTTTTCCTGTCCTCCCATCTAAGATTCAGGTCAGTCTATCACATCGTCTACCATAGACAGCATCCTCTTTGCCAAGACACTCCTCCCTTGGCCTGCCCCAGCCCTGTTTCACCCCTCCAGCTAAGGTAACACCTAGTTATAAACTAAGTGTCAAACTATTGCCTGTCTGAAGGGAGATGCCTTTGCTTGTTGGGACACACCTTTTTCAGGCACCCTGAGGCCCAGCAGCCAGGTGGAAGAATCATTGCCACTAAATTCTTGGTGGTCCAATCAACTAGACTCATATGTAAGGCATCTGTAAGACAGCGTACACACCTAAAGAGGGATGAATAGATTGTACTTGCTGAATAACGTCTGAAGAAATATTTCAGTTCTGAGAGAAAGATATTACATAAACACAAGTTATAATATTATTAATACCAATCTACGCCCAGGTCTAAAGACATTTGCTACAAAAAGATCCTCTGGCTGAAGGCCAAAAGAAATGAGTAATATCCTGCTGGGTAATTAATTTCTATTCAGACTGATGCTATTGATCAAGATGAAAGATGGCACAAGGGTGCTAAAACTTGGTGGCAGAGAGGAGTGTTCACATCATGTGGGATGAAGAGATGAAAAGCATCAAGAGATGAAAAGCACAGGCAGCAATGCAGTTAGAAGTATAGGAAGAAGTGAGGACTTCCAGAAAGGCTATTTGTGGAGATGTTCACTGTTCAGTTTAGCAAACAGTTATTGAGTGCCTCTTCTGTGATCAGCACCGTGCCAAGCACAAAACACCAAGGTAAACAAGACATGGTCCCTGCCCGGGCAGAGTTGATACTTACATGATATAGTTCACACTTTGCTATACATCCAACTCACTCAGCTCCTTGTTAAAACCAGATTCCCGTCCCCACTGGCCAGGTCCTGGATTAAAGATTCAAGGATGAAGGCTAGAAATTGGTATGTTTTACAAGGTGTCTCTGATGATTTAATGATTAGCCAAGTTCAGGGAAACATTGGTCTAGTGAAACAATTAACCATCTGATGATTTGAGAACAATTTTCTCTTTGATCACAGGTATTATGCGATTTTTCAGCTTGTGAAGACCACTTTTCTCCCACATACAATAGCTGAAAGCCCACCTCAACCTTACACTTTCTTTGATCCCCAGTGCTTCAAACTGTACAAAGAACATAATAAATATTTGTTAACTAAACACCAAAGTAGATAGCTAGAAAGATAAATAGGTAGAAAGAAATTTTGATTCAAATGATCCTAGTAAAAAAAAGTTCACATTTCAGAACCACAAATGCTATGTCACATACTTTGATATTTCCTGTAACAATCTTCTGAATCTATAAAGCATATTCTTTTGATACCCTTATATATTTGGGGGGGGGGCGGGAATGTGAGCTATAGATCGACACAAAAACAAACAAACAAAAAAATTCCTGAGGCTTTCTATCATCACCACCTTCCACCATAAAGAACAAAGATTTTTTTTAGAGACAGAGGATTTTGCTTGCCTTTTGCAGGAAGTAAAGATTCCTTCCCTCTCTAAATTACCAAATAAGAGATACAGTTCTTTCTATCACTTCTATCCCTTCATCTAAACCTGATTTCTTCCAGAAATAAGCAGATACCTCTGCCAGTAAGTTTTTAATGTTTCCTCATGACTTATTTCCTTCAAAACATCATAACTACTTTACAAGGAAATTATAATCAAAGGATCCAAAGCCTGTTCAGGAGAAAAATTAATAACCTGGCAAGTTAATGATACAATGCAAGAAATGTACTTTATTTACATGGAACTTGGAGGACGGGAAGAGATATTCATGATATAAACATATGTCTATACGATTATATATTTGAAATCCTTGCAATATTTTTAACAAGTGATGTTTTGAGCTCTAGTTTGGTTCAGCTTTTAATTGGGTGAATCCATGATAAACATATAAGGCAAAAATAAAGTTCTGAAAGCATTCTTAGCCATATCTATTCTTGAATTTAATGCTGAAGCAATCCATTTATCATTCCCAAGAAATGGGGTCAGTAACATCATTTCATCTTTCTTGGGGCAATTAAGATGCAGCCTTTTCAGGAGCCAAGAGAGAAGCTGTCTCATGAGTTTCATTTTTTCAAGTCCCTTGTTGCTACAATTTTAGAAAAAAATGTGTTTGAGGTCACTTAGTGTTCATGGCAAAACAAGAGCATGTGTCAAAGGAAATGAGTGAGCTGTCCTACAGTGAGCAACAGTTTCACCCCAACGTGATCCAAGACTCAACAGAAATGAAATTTAACTGACCCTGAGTCAGGTGAGAAGTAGTACTCTCAGAATCCTTTAAGCATTTTTGCCTAGAGCACTTAAAGAACTACTTTGTTCCTTTGCATCAGCGAGGTTGCTTTCTTACTGATTTCACAATCTTCCTTCTAAGGCACTAATCCTGTTTCTGGATATTACCCAGAACCATGTCTCAGGAGGCCAACCAGCTGCCAATGAAGAAGCAAAAAGCTATGTATATTGGGGGAAAAAAGAAATGAGTGTATTTCCATACTGTTTGTTTATGTGTTTGTATTCGTTTTTATGTAAGAAAATAAGAGACAATCAAGGAATGTCCTGTAGACTAGAGAGTGCTTTGGAGACTCAAAAGTGGCATTGAGGCATCTTATTATCAGATGAGGTCCATTTCAGTGGCACACCCATATTTAACCCCAATCCTTGCCTGAGTAAGCTGGCTAAATAAATTGACCTTTTCTAATAATTTCTGACTGCCACTGTCTCCAAACTAGAGTGAGAATATAAACGTTAGCTATCCATAGCTCTATAGAAAAAGAGCAGCCTAAAAAAAAAAAAATATATATATATATATATATGGCACTACATTACTGAAGTCAGAATGTGAGAATTTGAAAAAAATAGCAAATCATCATTTAGCACATTCTTCATCTGACCTTTTCCCTGAATACCTCTGATTTACATCTTATTGCCATTTTTTAAATTAGGAATGTCATTCTTTGAGGTATCCCATGAAAGATCTCTTTAAAATGTTACCCTTTGTCCATCTGACATTACTTTGTAATTATGTCTTAACTTTACTGATTGTGTTATTAATGATAAATAGTCAATCAAAACTAAACATATCTTTGTGAACATACTCTACCTCTGTTTCAATGCCAAATTGTAGTCATGTCCCTGCTAACCAATGAAGCTCATATTGGTGCTACATCCTAGTTGATGATAAGCTCCAATTGCCTCAATATCTATGTTCCTCAGCCACTTTCCTCATTTTTCTTCTTACTTTACTTTGCACATTCTCCTTTGGTGACTTCATCCACACTCACTTTGGTATATGTAGATTATTTCTAGTATATGTTCTCTACCCAGATTATTATTCCATAAAATCAAATTCCCACTACTAGGCTCTCCCATTGGGAGTTCTACCAAGATTCAAGCCATCAAATTGTAATAAAAAGGCAATCGAATTGCAAAAAAAAAAAAATTGTGCAGAGTACGGAGAAATCCTGTGACTAATCGAATGTGTCAAAAGTGTTTTGTGAAATTTTACACTGGAGATTTCTCACTGGATGATGCTCCATGGTCGGCTAGACTAGTTGAGGTTGATAGCTATAAATAGTGACATTAATTGAGACCGATCAACCTTATACCACTCAGGAGATAGCTGACACACTCAAAATATCCATATAAAGTGTTGAAAATCATTTACACCAGTTTGGTTATGTTAATCACTTTTGATATTTGGAGTCCATTCAAGTTATGCACGGAGAAGGCAATGGCACCCCACTCCAGTACTTTGGCCTGGAAAATCCCATGGGCGGAGGAGCCTGGTGGGCTGCCATCCATGGGGTCACACAGAGTCGGACACGACTGAAGCGACTTAGCAGCAGCAGCAGCAGCAGCAAATTATGCAAAAAAAAAACCTTTCTTGACCTTATTTCCACATGTGATTCTCTACTTAAATGTAATGAAACTTCCATTTTTAAAACAAATTGTGACAGGTGATGAAAAGTGGATATTGTACAATAATGTGGACTGGAAGAGATCACAGGGCAAGCAAAATGAGCCACCACCAACCACACCAAAGGCCAGAATTCATCCAAAGAAACTGACGTGTGTATGGTAGGATGGGAAGGTGCGCTATTGTGTGCTCCTTCCAGAAAGCCACACGATTAATTCCAACAAGTACTGCTCCCAATTAGACCATCTGAAAGCAGCACTTGGCAAAATGAGTCCAGAACTAGTCAACAGAAAACATATAATCTTTCAACAGGATAATGCAAGACTGCCTGTTTCTTAGATGGCCATACAAAAACTGTTAGAGCTTAGCTGGTAAGTTCTGATTCATTGGCCAAATGCACCAGACATTGCACCTTCAGATGTCCATTTATTTCATTCTTTACAAAATTCTCTTAATGGAAAAAAATTCAATTCCCTGGAAAATTACAAAAGGCAACTGCAACAGTTCTTCCCTCAAAAAGGTAAAAAGTTTTGGGAAGATGGAATTATGAAGTTGTCTGAAAAATGGCAGAAGGTAGAGGAACAAAATGGTAAATACGCTGTTCAAATAAAATTCTTGATAAAAACGAAAAATGTCTTATTTTTACTTAAAAACCAAAGGAACTTTTTGGCCAACCCAATACTGCTTTTGAAATAATGAAGTATAATATACATAAAATGTTGCTTTTTTCCTTTCACCTTCAATATTAAAGTGGCTATACAAAACATCACCTATTTTCACAAGTTTTTTTAAATGTGTGCTGATATGACACAATACAGCTGTCACAATACGATCTAACAAAATTGTTTCAAATGAAGTTAAAAGACAGCTAAGCACTACTATAGCCATCATATGGAAAAAATCGAATGACCATTTTGGCCAACCCAATATAATCCAAATACAGCCTTATAGGTTCTGAGACAAGGGAGGATTTGAAGACAAGACAGAGGGTTCAAAAGTCAGAAAAGCCAAAAACCAGTCGGTAGCAGACGTGTCCTAGAAGTTACCCAGAGTTAAAATTATCAAAGCCAAAGTTGCCACCGAGTTCAAAGGCAGTCAGTCACACAGAGATAAATTTAAAAAGATCAGAGCAAGGAGGATACAGTGTGCAGTGCTGAAACAGGCCATGAAGAGCAAAACAGCAAACAGCTGGGCCAAGATGGCTCCTCCAAAGGGCGTGGAAAACTCTGCACTTCTTGTTACTGAGTATGGGCTTCATGGATGGCTGTATATAAAGACACAGGGTCAAGACACATTCTGTCCATTATTTATATCTTTATGTGCCTGTCTCAGAGCAGGGACAGTAAACAGTAAAGTCAATACACTCCTTAAGAAAGAGACTTTTCTTTATGTTTTCTCCATAACTCCAATGAGAGAAATACAACGTGAATGAGTCTAGTCACACCACATTACACTGACTGTGAATGGATACCATTCAATTCTAACCTAAATGGGTCCCTAAAGATAGTCTATACTGACTCTCTTTATAATAGAAAAGATACAACTGGTCTTCTTCCCACTTTGTCCTTATCGCTGTCTGGTAATTCATTATACCTCATCTATAAGAGTCTTACATTAACTTTAAGCTTGCTTTTTAACTCTTTATTTATAACCCAAATGTAATTTTCTTGTGGGTAGTGCTTATATATGAGCTTATATTTTGGTCTGTAGTTCATTTCAAGTGACAAGAAAATCTGGCATTGATTTGCAGGAGAGTTTTTGTTCAAAATATATTTTGGAGATAGAAATAGAAGAAGCAAAGCATGAAAGTTTTATTTTTTAAACTATGAATTCAACTTAGGTTAGGAAAGCCTCAAAAAATTTTTTGAATTCCATTTGCTCCTTCTAGAATTGGTTGTTTTTATGAATGAGAAATAGTCAAATATAGTTGACTGTTGTCACAGTTGAATGTAGAGCAAAAGCTCTTGATGTGCTAAAATGCTCCAGGAGATTTTCATATACTTTTTCCCAAACTTTACTGAAAAACTGATTTTTAAAAATATATCTGTGACAATATGCCATTGTTCATGGCATTACTAATATGACGTGTGTGTGTGTGTGTGTGTGTATATACTTATAACTACCTTAACTGGCCTTTATCCCATCAGATCATTTTGACTAATTTCATCAGTGGTACAAATTAATTCTAGGAGAAACCTAATCACTCAGTGTCTGGTATCTCTTTTCTGTTCTGCAACAAACACTGAGACAAAGTTAGTGTGACTAAAACAAAAGTAAACACAAGTAAGTAAGTAACTGAGAAAGAAGGTGTTTTCTTGTTAGAAAAAAAAATACAAAAACAAAAACACTATTTTAAAAGAAGCAAGACCACCGATGTGTATTTATGGTTCTGCCTTGAGCTGTAAAATGAACTAAGTAACCTCTTTCCATCATTCCCAGCCCTATGACTCTACCAGCAAAAGGCTTTCAGAGTCATGTGACAGCATAAGCCAAGACTGCTGGTAATTTCAAAGACTTTCAACTATTTTCCCAGGAGTTTTATCCTCTCTGGGCTATCAGCTTTACTTCAGAAATACGGGAGGTGGGCATGACAAAGCAAAGAGGCATCCCTTTGGATCAACTTGGAAGGCCACGTGCACATGTGCAGTGACACAGCAGAGTCACACCCTGTAAGTGCTGTTGAACGTTCACATCATGACTCAGTCCAGGTGCTCACTTATTAATCCAGTTCAGACTCAGGAAACACAGCCAAATATCAACCAACTCAGTTTTCTCACCTTTGGCAGTACTTGACAAGTTTGGCTGACTCTGTCTTACAAAGCCTCAAACAGGTAAGTTTTTACTGGATTCTAGTTTCATTGTGTAATCTCCTTTTGTTTACACAAGCAATGGGCAATTCAAGGGGGAGAAAAAAAACTAACTACATTTTGACTGAAAAGAACTTTGACCTTATCCACATAAGGCAAGAACTTTCGAATATAATGTACTTATAACCCTCCCACCCCCTACTCCTGGCCTTAATGCAGTTTGGGTTCTACAAACAGAAATAAAAGGGAAAAATCTGGAAGTGAATAACATTATGGTTAGATTTGGATTTCTGGCAATCCAAAAAAAACAGTTCACAGATACATTTCATATGCTCTTCTGACAAATAGAAGGCTCAGACTAATGTTTGTGGAGAAATATGCCTCATTATTTCCTAAGATGCCCGAGTAGGTCCCCCAGGAAATCCATGAATTATTATCTCCTGAGAGGCATTTTGACAACTCTTGATCATTTTGTTTGGCTCGATCGAAGTCAAAGACCTTTTGTCTCCAGAAACTTTTCTTCAATATAATTAAGCAAGAATCTAAGTTTTTTCCTCTGCCTATCCAGTCCTTCTATCAAATTGCTAACAAAATGAACAATTCATTTGCTACGAAATGTTTCCACTTTTGCCATAGCAAGCAGTCTAAAGGGGGATTCTTTTCACAAATATGAAATGTTCACTAAAAAGTTGAGGACTGATCAGGCTTATTAATTGAGGAATAAAAAAAGCAAGTCACACATCATGTACCATACAATCCCATCCTGGCAAAATATACCTTTGTATGTATAAATATAGAAATACACTGTAAGGCTATAAACTACTAACTTAATGCTGATTATCCCTGGATGGTGAGATTATGAATATTTATGTTATTTTCCTTATATGTCACTGTCTTTTCTGAAATGTTTGCAGTAGAATTCATGACTGGCTTTTCTCCTGCCTGTAAATATAATTGAAGAATATAAACAATTACATAAACAAATATTAACAATCATAAAGAAACAATAAGTTATTTTTATGTTTTAATAAAATGAAAAAATACTAGTCAAAATAAGTCTGCACTAATATGGCAATTTATTCCTTTCCCTCAATATGAACGGTACCTGGAACCTAGAGTTCAGTCTTAAACTAGGGAGTTATACTGACAGCCCATAAGATTTACTTGCTGAAACATTTCTATACATTTCTTCAACATCCTGTAGGTGTGGCAAATGAATGAATAAAATTCACACCATTTTCAGCATCTCTCAGCCTCTCACCATTTGCATTACCTTTCACGACCAAAAAGTACACTGTTGACCAAATCTTAAGCTATAACTCTATCCCAAAAAAGGAGATGAGTCACAAGTCACTTTTAAGAAATACAATAGGATTTTTTTTTTCTTTAATGAATGCTGAAAGGGAAATGTTTTACTTGTCCTGACAACTCTAGCAAGCTATAGCTCAAAAATATGAGTAGGACACTGAGCCAAAAGCTTTTCTAAGGCTAGACAAATACCTGCGGCATTAATAAAGAACCAGAGATACCTATTGCAGCATTCTTGGGGGTTTACAATGTGATTATTGTTTTATGAGAAGAGAAGGTGTCTTGAATGCTATGACAGCTTTGTTTCCTAGGAGCTAGAAAAACTAGAAGGTGGAAGGGGTGAGTGGGACAGTAACTGATAAGGGAAAAGTACAATGGCCAAAAGCCTTCTCAAGAAAGTGTTTATGAGATCTTTTCCCCTTGTATGAGAATTTTAATCTCCAGAGTCAGAATTTTGTTTGAAGATGTATGTAAGCCCTGGAGGTATTTTTGAGGTACTGTCTTCCAGTAGATATGCTAATAGACACTCTGCTCTGCTTATGATGAGAAGACTGTAGTCCAAGTTTGGTCATTCAAAATGCAACCACAATGTGTCAGCATCTCTCTTTACCTCATGAAACACTTTTCCTCTATTTCAAATTCATTTAATGGTAGTCCACACTCTACTTAACTATGTGGGACCAGCCAATCTCAAGCTCTGATATAAGTGATACTCTGTTCCTTTATCAAGCTTATAACTAGTGGTTAGAAATCATTCTCCAACACTCCCCACCACCACCACCACCATGCCTGCTCTTATTCAGCTTGGGCCACAGAAGATGAAGGGCCTACTGCCTGACATGCCGATGCTGAGAATCTCTTCCTTCCCAGATGCATTCAGCTTGCTGCTGGTCTCCCAAGTTCCCAAGTGCCAGAATAAGGTAGCCAAGAGTGATCAGCTGTGGAGAAACCTGTGTCTGAGAAAATGGAGCTTCTGCATCTTCTTCAGTCAGTGCCTGGGCGCACAGACACACAGCAGTGTTCCTCAGACAAAGCGGGAGTGCTGGATGACGCTGGCACATCAGACACTCTGTCTACAAAGCAGCAGCTGGGAACCTCAGTGTACGGCAGAGAGTACGCTAGAGGTACCCTCTTATCCTTTTCTCTTTAAGACTCGTTGTTTGAGGAAGAATAAAAAAAACGAGGAGCAGTAAGGAAAAGGGGGCCTGAGAAGTTCAGCCTGTCTCTCCGACACAATACTAGGGCTTTGAGCTCTCTGCTGTTCCTCTGAAAGTCTGGCCTCTTCTGACCTTACTACCCTGAACAGGACAGGTAGGCCAATAGAGACAGAGAGCCTGCCTCTCCCCCATAACCTTGGATATTCTATCCAATGCCCAAAGAATCTGAGTTTTTTAAAAAAACAAAGAAATAGAGTTCTTTTGAAAGTTGGTTTCTTGCCAATCATTCCCTTTCCCCAGGTTTATACCAATGAGGAAGAATAATTAGCAGGCTACTCCCAGAACCAGTGGTGCCCTGCCCATGCATGGTACACACGATTTGTATGTCTGAAAGGAGGTTCTGCTAAAAATGGTGGAGAAATCCAGAAAGCATCTGGGAAAACCCCTGACAAGGCATGCCTTCCTTTCAGCCTCTACACCAGGTGTCACACACACACAACCAAGTATCATCTTGCAGGGCCCAGTATAAACTTGTACCCTGGGACCTAGGCCAAACATGATCCCCTTGGGCTTACCCAGTTTAAACTTGTAAAGTGTGTCCCTTCCACTCTACCCTCAACCAATATATGCACACACATGCACACAAACACATTCACAGGCCATCTCAGCCCAGCCTCGTGCAATCTCATCAATCATAAAGGGAAGTATTTCATTTTTAATATCAGACAGTTTTGTAAGGTCTGGGCTGTGGACCCTAATATTTGTCTTATGCAGTGCTATATCTAAGTTGTTTCCTACTGTAATAGAGCTACAAGGGTAACACTTTTAGTAAAAGTATCCTAGCTTCCACATTCCTCTGAAAGTCAAGACTCGGGATAGAATAGGCTTTAAGCCTGGGAAAAAAAAAAAGAGAAGGATCGAATTGTTTTTAAGTGCTGACTTTCTTGTACTAAAACTGATATCGGCCTGATTTTAATAATCATAGTTAAACCACCGAAGTTAAGTATGTGGTGAATCTCACAGCAGCATTCCTCTTGTCTGCTCTGCATTGTCTGGACTGGAAGAGTGAGAGAGGACCTTTGCTTCTTTGGGATTCTGTTGATGTCCTCCTGTGTAGGGCTGTTCTGCAGGCCTTGTTCAGTGACACTATTCTGTGCAGCCCACACCCCCTTCAGGAGTCTCTCACCCCCTGCTGCTGTGAGGGTCAGCTGCTGGGGCCCACAGCTAACCCCTTCTCCAGGAACGGCCTCAGCTGAGGGAGAATGATCCCCACTGGGTGCAGTCTGCACCCAATGCCTGACAATGTGAGAGGACAAAGGGCCAGGCCCCTTGACTCAGCTGGAACAACTCCGGAAATCCATCCCAGTTCTAGAACTCCCTGTAAGATCATGTGAAGTCCCCATGATAACTGTGTTATTACGCAACTCCCCCCTCTGCCGCCCTGCTTCCCCCTACACAGATACTCCTGAAATCACACCCGGCTGTACCCATGAGCAAGTCCCCATCTCGGAGCTTTTTCCCAAACCTAAGACAGTTCCCAGATGCTGTCCTGGGAACTAGACTCTGAAACGAGATTTTGGAGCTGGATCCCTCTCTGACTGGCCAGCAATGAAGACTAGTGGTAGGTGGTGACTGATTGCCCTTAACATGCAATGCACTTGCGAAAACACTTCATGGCGGTAGAAGGATCACCTAGAGAATTTGTAGGACTCACTGCAGAATTAAAATGTGGGCCTCCTGGTTTGTTTTTTAAAAAAAGGAAAAAAATGGTGCCAGAGATTCTTAAAGTTTTTTTCTTTCTTCTGCAGTCTCTGACTTATGGGATTTTAATTTGTATCTATTGTTGTCAATTAAAAATTTTAATTATTAGCTTGAGTCTTACCACTTGTCTTTACATTGTGCAGTATTAGTTTTAAAGGCAGGTATAAGATTATTTAACTCACATGCAGAATCACAGAAATGACACAACTCATAGTTCCTAGCTTACATGAGAATATGTACTTCTTCGTTCTTAGCAGGACAGTGGGAAAAAAGCACAAAAATAACCCAACTGTTTCAGTTTCATTTCTTGATACATATATTCTATCAACATTATCTTTGGCTTATTGATGAGTAAAAAAGACTGAAAAGAAAAGAAACTATTAATACGTTCTATCTTTCTCTTTCCTTCTATCATCCCAGGCCCCATCTCTTACTCAGTTACAAACTTAAAATGCTTATATTTTCCTTCTTTGCACCTCCCTGAACTGCCGTGTATGCTGGAGAATTCTGTGTTCACGGAGCACAGCAAACGCTCTGCACTAATGGACTGGCACAGAACTGTAGACACATACGGTGCAGCTCTCTCTGCTGTTCATGCACGGGCTCCACTGCCCGCTTGGACTTCACTTACAAAACACAGTCCACGATTTTAAGAATTTCAAGATGGTGACAGCACAGTATTAAACCAAGTGTGGGATGTTTCTCAGTGCAGGGCCCTGGGCAACACGGTGTGTTGCAAAGCCATGAAGAAAGTCCTGAGTATGAACTGGCTGCGATATTGGGAGAAGAAAATGCACCAGCAAATATAACATCTAAGGACTATGAAATTGGAAGGCTGTTGCTCAAGACCACTGATGCACTGGAGAAAGACAATGGAAGACTGAGGGTGATTAATCACCAATGTAACACGAAATGTGAAAGACAAGGGGCATTTTAGCTTATAAAGAAATTCTCATCTCCTACAGCTGAAAGGCAGAAAAGACTCAAGATCAAACCCAGTACCTAATGAATGCAGGAGCACAGCTACTGAAAAAGCTGAAGTCTCAGCTTTAGCAGGTCTGTTTTACCAAGGTTAAGGTCCTAATAGGGAAAGAATGGAACCCTGAAAATTGAGATGAGAACATTTGAGTAGATTTGGTCAAAAATGTGGAATCTCTGAAAAGAGACATGCACCCCAATGTTCACAGCAGCATTATTACAGTTTCCAAGATGTGTCAGTTTTCATTCCAATCCCAAAGAAAGGCAATGCCAAAGAATGCTCAAACTACTGCACAATTGCACTCATCTCACACACTAGTAAAGTAATGCTCAAAATTCTCCAAGCCAGGCTTCAGCAATACGTGAACTGTGAACTTCCAGATGTTCAAGCTGGTTTTAGAAAAGGCAGAGGAACCAGAGATCAAATTGCCAACATCTGCTGGATCATCGAAAAAGCAAGAGAGTTCCAGAGAAACATCTATTTCTGCTTTATTGACTATGCCAAAGCTTTTGACTGTGTGGGTCACAAGAAACTGTGGAAAATTCTTCAAGAGATGGGAATGCCAGACCACCTGACCTGCCTCTTGAGAAACCTATATGCAGGTCAGGAAGCAACAGTTAGAACTGGACATGGAACAACAGACTGGTTCCAAATAGGAAAAGGTGTATGTCAAGGCTATATATTGTCACCCTGCTTATTTAACTTCTATGCAGAGTACATCATGAGAAACGCTGGGCTGGAAGAAGCACAAGCTGGAATCAAGATTGCCAGGAGAAATATCAAGAACCTCAGATATGCAGATGACACCACCCTTATGGCAGAAAGTGAAGAGGAACTAAAAAGCCTCTTGATGAAAGTGAAAGAGGACAGTGAAAAGGTTGGCTTAAAGCTCAACATTCAGAAAATGAAGATCATGGCATCTGGTCCCATCACTTCATGGGAAATAGATGGGGAAACAGTGGAAACAGTGGCAGAATTTATTTTTGGGGGCTCCAAAATCACCACAGATGGTGACTGCAGCCATGAAATTAAAAGACGCTTACTCATTGGAAGGAAAGTTATGACCAACCTAGATAGCATATTGAAAGGCAGAGACATTACTTTGCCAACAAAGGTCCATCTAGTCAAGGCTATGGTTTTTCCTGTGGTCATGTATGGATGTGAGAGTTGGACTGTGAAGAAAGCTGAGCACCAAAGAATTGATGATTTTGAACTGTGGTGTTGGAGAAGACTCTTGAGAGTCCCTTGGACTGCAAGGAGATCCAACCAGTCCATTCTAAAGGAGATCAGCCCTGGGATTTCTTTGGAAGGAATGATGCTAAAGCTGAAACTCCAGTACTTTGGCCACCTCGTGCGAAGAGTTGACTCATTGGAAAAGACTCTGATGCTGGGAGGGATTGGAGGCAGGAGGAAAAGGGGATGACAGAGGATGAGATGGCTGGATGGCATCACCAACTCGATGGACATGAGTTTGAGTGAACTCTGGGAGTTGGTGATAGACAGGGAGAACTGGTGTGCTGCAATTCATGGGGTCGCAAAGAGTCGGACACGACTGAGCGACTGAACTGAACTGAACTGAGTGTGCCAGTCACAGTAGTAAATGATGAAATTATAAAGGTAAATTAAACTAGGTTTTATCCTCAAGGAACTCATTGTCTAAATGAGGAAAATAAGCATGAATATGGTGGGATCAATGACACTATATTTGAAATAAAGGAATCCAGAGAAAACAATGAGAGTAAAGAGAACTTTGTGGAAGATGGAATATTTGACCTTAATAACACATGAAATATAATGTTTAAAAAAAAAAGGTACATCCTTTCCTTCCAATGGGCAGTAATCCTATTTCTAATTTTCTCTTCCCACCCAATATCTATTCTATGCTTTTTACTTACTAACAAAAGTCAAAATTCAGGGTGGCTGTATTACTAATTTAAAATAATTCCTCCAACTCCCTTGTAGCTAGGAGCAGTTATGTGATCCAGTTCTGGCCAATGAGATATAAAAGCTACTCTATTACATAAGATTCTGGAAAATATTTTTAAATTTTTCGTTAAAAAGAAACAGAGTAAGCTCATATGTGCCTTCTGTTTTTTGCTTTTTTCCTTAGTCTTAAATTTGAACATTATACCTAGAGGCAGAACTTAAGCCCATGAGGATGAAAGCCATATACTAAGGATTGCAGAACAAGAAAAGGATCCTGATTTCTCATCGACATCCTTGAACAAGGAAGGTAGAATGATTACCTCCAAGTCCCTGCTAAGTCTGAAAACTCAAACCCTGTTTGGCAAACCACTGTAGTTCAGGTGTAGTTAAGTTACATGTGGCCAAAGAAAATCTTAGCCAATAAACTATGCCAAGGGGAAACCAAGAGGTCTACCATGCTGATTATTTTCAGTCTGTTTATCCTCCAGGAGCAACACCATGAATTTCATTGGCCTTTCTTGATGTGACATCAGTTGTGTGTATTTTCATGCTACTTCTCTCCATGCATGAGGAACACAGGCATTTCAAGTTGAGAAAACATTTCACAGCAGAAGCTAAATATTCTGAACTTGCAAGCAACAAGATGAGAAACATGATCTCTCTGTTTCAGATTCACAGATACTTTACAGGTAATTCAGAACTTTTCATAAACATCCTCCAACTAGATTGACAGTTTTAACTTCACTTTGTTCGTTGTGATGAAAAAGGTCATAGTGTGGGGCAGGACTCTTACATCCTAACACTCTCTTCCCTCTCAGCAGATCTCTGAATTCTGAAAGGAATACCATTTCCTCCTCTGAGTCTAGATGATTATATTGGAACTAAATGAATGATGTCAGAAACCAGGTCTTTAACAACACTACACAAAGAAATATGCTAATGTAGGATCTACTTTTATCATTTTTCTGACTGTGATTAAACCCAACAATAACCACAAGAACAAGGGAAGGCAAGAAACCAACGCTGTGAAAGTAGCCCTATAGAGAGAAACATAAGGAAACATAAGAGGCTCAGGAAGAGATTGCTGATTTGATAGCTGACGAGCCTCACCACAGTTTCTAATTTTGTGAGGGCTTTCCAAGGTTTGACTTCAGTATCCCCTCCTGTGAAATGGAGATCAGATCATGCCTCACAGACCATGCTTTGATGTTTTGAAGACAAAAATATTTTTTTGCATGGTTATCCAGATTTATTTTCCCTGACTATATTTCCCAAAAGAAGCACAGAGATATCTTTTTCTTCAGGTTGGTAGCTCTAATTTGAGTTTCAAATATATTATCATGTAAAGCAACTATCCTCCAATTAAAAAGAAATAAAATTTTTAAATATATTAAAAATAAAGTTCCCATGAAAAATAAACCAAAAAAGTATCATATTATGCAAAAATTTGATATGAAGCAACTTTTTTTTTATTTGCAGTAACTTTTATTTTCAGTTTACTAAATCCTGCCTAAATTCACTGTATCTTAAAAACATGATTTACTACACCTCTGAAAGATCCCAATACGGGACAGGATTTTTGTTTACTCTGACACAGAAGGCTGACTTATTTTTTACTACATGATGTATTTTTAGGGGCCATCTCAGAGTAATACTCTTCTTGAGGTACATACAACATAGAAAAACCTGCATATGATTTTATCACACAAGATGGTAAGTTCTGCTATATGTGTACACTCATAAAGCCATCATAATTGAGAAAATGAATATATCCATTATTTCCAAAAATTTCTTCCCGCTTGAAGATAAAAATCATAATAAATGTTAATATTCATTAAATTTCAAAAGGGTCAGATGTGCGTGTGTGCACACACACACACAGTAATAGTATCACTGGCCCTTAATCAGAAGACACAGGTAGAGAGAGAGACACCATTTGATCTCACGTCTTTGCAAAGTATTTTTAAAAGTTATATAAAATGGCTGTGAGAAGGGACTGCGAGTTCCTAATGTGCTTTGGATTGCTGTGAAACATTTCTAGGATTTTAAAAAATGTCAAGGGAAGCTAATGACTCTGGAAACAGCATGGGACCTGGTGGGGCAAGTACGGAATCAAAACCAAACCCTCCACAGCCTCCGAGTCTGGAAAAACATCTTGACTTTTTACTTCAGGTACACCTGAGTCTTCTGGGGCAACAAATGGGAAATCACAGCTCTACCAACAAGCACCAACTTGATATTTTAGAGTCTTGCTTTTTTTCTTCCTACAACTCAGACAGGTTTTTTTAAGTCTTAGCAGAATGGCTAGACTAGGTAATCCACATAAGCAGCTGCTGCAATGTGATCTTTTTCTAACATTTTAATGTAGAGCTGTGAACTTTCCTGGCTTTGGGCTATGTTGGGAACATTTGGAGTAAACTTACTTGATTTAAAGGCTATTGCTATTAGAACTCTGTCTGATCTGCCTCAGATGGAGGGTCTGCACCAATCACTCATGATATCAAACTACACTGGAAATGGAAAGCAGCTGATATACGAATTATCTTCAAGTACTGATTCTATGCACTTAAAAAAAACCCTTAAGATTATTTCCTTATTTTTAATTTGCTTAAGTGTAATAGAATTTTATTTTCCAGATCTCAAATATTTACTCATCTCCTGCTCATCGGCCTCTAGGACTGAGTGATCACCCATGTGTTGTAGAAGGAAAATTCTCAAGCTTTGACATTCAACTACCTGGGTTCCAAACTCAACTGTACCACTTAGCAGCTCTGTGCCCAGTCACGTCAACTCTTTGCAGCCCCATGGACTATAGTCCACCAGGCTCCTCTGCCCATGGAATTTTCCAGGCAAGAATACTAGAGTGGGTTGCCATTTCCTTTTCCAGGGGATCTTCCCGACACCGTGATCAAACCCACATCTCCTGTGTCTCCTGCATTGGCAGGCAGATTCTTTACCATTCGTGCAACCTAGGACGCCCAGTAGCTTATGAGCTTGGGCAAATCACCTCATCATGTGTGAAATGAAGATATAACTGTATCTAATTGATAAAGCTGGTACCTGGATTAAAAAAAAATACAGAGAAAGTGTTTACTAGAGGACACATAGTAGTCATTCACTAAATGCTTAGCTCAGTGTCAAAATAAAGTTAGTATCAGTCTTAGAGACCAACTGAATCATATGTTGCACTTATGGATTATTATTATAACAGCTAGAAGACAGGGAAAGAATTTGACCTGAGACTTTTAAATACTTACCTTTTTAAGATAATGTACTAAAATGCGGGGCATTTTGTAAATGTGCCTCAAGATCACATAAAGATGAAATCTCCTTAATAAGGAATCTATTAAGAAGTAGGAATAAATTTTCTCTACTCATAAGTAAGGCAAGGTTGACTATCCCCCCATTCCTGACTGATACTGACAGACATGCACCTCTAAAGGAGAGCTCTGGGTATGGGAACAACTGTTATTGTAGCACACTTGCCTTAGAGATTGCCTTGTTTTTCCTTTCTCTAGGAGCCAGCTGGGGGTGGGTAGACCCTCAGGACGAGATCTGGGGCAGAATCCTTTCCTAAGACAGTAAGAGATACAAGTTACAGACAGGCCAAGTACTCAGAAACTTGCAAACAAAAACACTGTGAGCATTTTTAAAATTGACAATCACATACAAATTTTTCATGGCTTAAGACAGCTGCTGCTGCTGCTGCTGCTGCTGCTGCTAAGTCGCTTCAGTCGTGTCTGACTCTGTGCGATCCCATAGACAGCAGCCCACCAGGCTCCTCTGTCCCTGGGATTCTCCAGGCAAGAACACTGGAGTGGGTTGCCATTTCCTCATTTCAAAGAGTTATGAAGCCCTTAGATTGGGTCACATTGTTTAGCCATCTTCCTGAAGCCTTATCTGCACTAGTTCCAAACACCCCCTCAGTCCCACCTACCACTCTTATCATCAACTGGAGCTGGCCTCTGGCCCTTGAGTTTGCACTTAGGATGGAGACTTTGCCAGACATGCTGGGTTTAGCTTATCTTCTTGCTTAAAGACTCCAATTTGCCTGTCGGAGGAATTCTGTCCTCCTTCACCAGCCTTTGAGAAACCAATCCCAGACCAGGCACTTTGCTGACATCTTAAAAAGATGTTTGGACATAATCTTGAGACAGGATTCAGAGACATTATCTTGCTTAATTTTTCATTTAATCCTTGTCACAGTCTTGCTAGGTCAGCACAACTGCATTTGAGAGATGTAGAAACTTAGCTCAGAAGAGGAAGAAGACTTGCCCCAAATCAAAGAGGCAAATCTGAGGATCTTAATACCTGTGTTCTTTTCACTTCGCCACCTTGTTTTCCCCACATTAGGCTGTCCCTGATATTCAGGCCCAGAGATGGAGAAGGTGCTCAATAAATATTTGCTGACAGGAAGTGACTCTGGAAGGTAGAGGTCAGAGTCTCAGGATTCTTATCAGTGCTACTCATCTGGCAGCACAGTTTAGTCGATTTTAACTCTTTCAGTCTTCTTTTACTTACTTTTAAATCCATCTGAAAAAGTTGAGTATTAATCCCTTTCTTTCATCCAGTAATAATCACTGTATCAATTAGTATGCTTTGGCTGCAAGTAAAATACTCAACCATCAGTAACAAAACAATAAAGATGTTTAACTTTCTCACATAACAAGAATCCTAGAAGTAGCATTCTTGAGGTTAGTTCAGTGGCTTAGCCAGGATCTTCTGCCAAGCTCACCTCTCCACTTTTCTCAGTGAAATGGCCTTTGTCTTTGGATTTATCAACTGTGGGTCATAAAGATGACTTGACTGCCTTAGCTCTAGGTATCATGTCCTCACTAAACAGCATCAAAACTAAGCAAAGGAAGAAAGGAGTTCAAAGGAAAAGACTTCATCTTGTATATCTCTCTTTGAAACTCCTAACAGACTTCATCTTACATGTGATTAGCCAGAACTAGGTCATAAGGTACTGAAGAAAAATCACTGGCAAAGAGCAATGGGACCGTGAAAATGAGCTTGAGCCTCACACATGGTATGTTTCATTAGTTCTGTTGCAGAGCTGATTGTGTGAGCACCGGGCAGAAGAATTAAGTGGTAAATCTGTGAGTTAAAACCTGGCCCATTTGACCTCAACGCTGCCCTAGTCGTTACTGTTTGCTCAAAAGTTAGAGGGACTCACTTTGAAAATCTTTTTCAAATAAGTACAAGAAAATGTTAAAATAAAGTTTGGATGAAGGCACCAAAGTACAGTCAATACTACACTTTAAAGGAGGCATGAGACCACATAAATAATTTACAAAGAAGTTATACTTGATGCTTATCCGTGCTGATGGTATAAAAGAATAAGGGCATCTGGAAGTTAGTACGATGTTTATAAGAAGGATTTCTTTGGAATGGACTGTTCAGTGTGTCCTTCTATGCCTTGTTTTGCCTGCCCTCAAGTCCAGGATGAGGAAGTTCCTTCAATGGAACCACTCAGAGAGCTTGTATGTTCTCTGCAGTAATGGAGACAGTGAACTGATATTTGACATAAAATGAAAAACTAAAAAGTCAGTGGGGTAGATTGCAAAATATGACCACACATTCTTCTCATCATGGCATTTAAGCTGTGTTGTATTGTGATTTTGTCACTTCCTCCATCATGACGTGGTGTCTACTTTAATCCTTTGAATCTGGGCTGGCCTTGGGCTTGCTCTGACGAATAAGATATAAAACAATGGTGTAATATGACTTAGAAGCCAAGCCTTAAGAGGCTTTGTAACGTCTACTGTTGCCTCCAGAAGCACTGTACTGAGCCTACCACTTAGGAAGTCAGTCTCACTTGCTGAAAGACACTGGCAGCAGGGTGAGATAGACTGAGAGAGAGACACCCTGGCAGCAACCAGCATCAACTGTGAGATGTATGAATGAAGCCATCTTGGGTCTTTCAGCCCAGCCAGCCCTCCAGCTGAACACAGCTCATGAGCAAAGCCAGGCAAAACAGGCAAAGACACCACCAATCAACACAAAAACCACTAGGAATAATAAAGCATGGTTATTTGGGGCTACTGTGTGAGTTGTGAGTTACGCAGCAATAGATAACTGAAAGAGCTGGCTGCTAGTCCAAGGCCAGGAGAGGGTGCGGCTGTACTGTGTAATCTGCCCGCCTTCTCAGGATTTGCTGAAGAAAAAGAGGCGCACATGTTAACATAAAAGGAAGGGAGCCTTTGATTTGATTTGAAACCACTTAAATACTGCCTAAGAGAATCACACCCTAATCTGTGTGGAGTGATCCAGCAAAGGGAAAAAAGTATAAAAAGAAAAAGAAAGGGAAGAAAAGATGGGAAAAGATAAGAAAGGAGGGAGGGAAAAGAGGAGGGGAGAAATGCATCTCCTGTTCCACAAAGATATGCCATCATATGGCCCAGTGGCAGTTTCCGAAGAACTGACTGAAGAATGTCAAAACCATCCTAAGTAGTACCAATCAAATAAAAACTTTCCTGTCCCTCTAGCCCATCTGTGTCTCCTTGGTTCAATCCAAGAAAGATAAGAAATGGGAGAAATCAAGACAGAAGAGGAAGAGAAATGCCAGATGGGGGAAAAGAGGAGAAAGGCTACTGTGAGAAGACAGTCCAAAGTTGGGAAAAAGGGAAGACTGAGTTTTAATCGAGTTCAAAGTTTTGATTATTTCATAAAACTGGACACTGTGAATAACTCCATTGAGAATGCATTTTTTTACTTTAAAGGACCAAAATGTCATGGAACTGTATGTTTTCATCTGCGGAAGGAAAAGAATTTTCACTACTTAAATGCTTTTAAAGGGACAGTGGGAAACGAAAGACTGCAGTTGGTTTTGCCCGATCCCAGCTTGGACTTGCTTTTGGGGACCTTGCATGAAGTGACTTTAAAAGGGTCACCTGGTAAACAGGTGAATGGCTATCTGTGGCATAAGTGATGCGATAGGTCCTGAGGAGGCATACTTTCCCTGCAAACAACTCCTTTGTTCCAGTGCTAAAAGTCCACCATTAGAGAGCCAGTCACTTTTAGGCCTACCATACTATCCTCATCAGTCCTGTTTCTAAAATACACAATCTAGTGAAAGTGAAAGTGAAGTCGCTCAGTCATGCCTCTTTGCGATCCCATGGACAGTAGCCTGCACCAAGTTCCTCCATCCATGGGATTTTCCAGGCAAGAGTACTGGAGTGAGTGGGTTGCCATTTCCTTCTCCAGGGAATCTTCCCGACCCAGGGATCGAACCCAGGTCTCCCACACTGTAGACAGACGCTTTACTGTCTGAGCCATCAGGGAACACAATCCAGGGTGGGCAACAAATCGAGTCATTGATGTCTTAGTGTGAAATTCATTATAACTGGAGGACTGAAATCACCACCACAGGTGCTGAAGGCAGGAGAGGAACATCTGAACACTTCTGAAGACAAAACCTACTGCGCAATTGTGCCTGAGGTACACACTACACTTTAGGCCAGTGGTTCTCAACTTTCACAAGAATTACCTGGGAGCTTGGAAAAAATGAAGATTTCGGAGCTGAGGCCCTACAATTCTATTTCATTGGTTTATAAATTCAGGAATCTGAATTTACAAGCATTCAAAGTGATTCTGAGGCAGTGGGTTCAAAGACCATATTTTAGAAATATTACCTTAAATACAAATGGATAGGTATATAAGACCATAGCTGGTCACAAAATTCTGAAACAAATGTCTCCACAAAATACATTCTTGTAAAAAAAGGAGATAATATGAGAAAATTCCCAAAACGCTTTTAAAGAAACATTTATCTACTTCCTCATTGCCAAACTGATTACTACACATACTATCAATTTGGAGAAAAATCGAAAAACTAACCCATGAGAAGATACATCTATTAGAAAGTGAATTGGTAGAATTTTGAAAATGTAAAGACTAAGAGTGAGAAAGATGTTTGCTAGACTGGACTTCAGTTAATAATAAAAGACTTCTTATATTCTCAGATGAAAATGCCATTTTGTTGCAGGAAGAGGGACCCCTTCCAGGGCCCGAAACTGAGCTCTTGTCTAACACTCGGAAATGAATTGTCCAAGGAGACACATGTGCTGACAAAGCAGGAGATTTCATTGGGAAAGGCACCCGGGTGGAGAGCCTTTCTCCTAAGGGAACCCAGGAGAACCGCTCTGCTGCGAGGCTTGCAGTTTCGGGTTTTATGGTAATAGGATTAGTTTCCGGGTGGTCTTTGGCCTATCATTCTAATTCAGAGTCTTTCCTGGTGACACACGCATTGCTCTGCCAAGATGGATGCTGGCGAGAGGGATTCTGGGAAGTGGACAGACACGCGGTGTCTCCATTCGACCTTTCCCGAACTCTTCCAGTTGGTGGTGGCTTATTAGTTCCGTATTCCTTATCAGGATCTCCTGTCATAGAACAACTCATGCAAATGGTTACTATGGTGCCTGGCCAGGGTGGGCGGTTTCAATCAGTGTGCTTCCCCTAACAATTTTATTAGCATAACCACCCAAGAACCTCATTTTCAGACTATTTTATCCCTTCATATATGCAATCAGCACTGAATGAGCACTTGTGGAGAATACAGTATTTTCCTAGAAACAACAAGGGTTTCTAGAAGTTGTCTAAGCTTCAACTTCATGAACACAAGCTTCAGGTAAACCATTCCAGGAAGACAGACAGAATCAGACTGTCCTTACAAGATTTCAGGTTCTTAAAAGCTTTCCATAACTTCCCATGGAGTAAGCACTCACTGTAGAGACTCTGGATGCTATTGTTACAGGATCTAATTTCTCAGGATCATGAACAATATAAAAATCAGGAAGAAGTAAAGAGACACCAAGAGAGCTACTTGCCATCATTCCCCAGAATTCCATCAACCTCCCACAATGAGCCAACTCTGGTCAATTGCTAAGAAGCACCTCTAACATCCAGATACAGAAAGAGCCACGTTTCAGCAGGAGTTACAAAAAATTCCTAAAACTCAAAACACATTTTATCATACGTCTTGTGGAATGTTTTCAGAAAACTGAAAACTGAGGCTTTTATAACAGATTGATTCACATCTCAGAAAGTGGAAAAGAAAGGAAGTCATTTTGTCAACTAGTATAAGAAGAAGAAAAAAAAAACAGCAGATAAATCTCTCCAGGCAGAGAAATTGTTGATCCTATGAATTTAAATTCATAGACTAAAAATCTGTCAGCCTTTTCCAGACTCTTTCACAGCATCATGCCTCCTCTATATCGCTTAAGCACTAATTGATTCACTTTATGTTTTATTGGATTTAAAGTCATTTTAGCCACTATTTTTAACTGTTTTCTCATTTATGTTCCTCCTCCCGCCATTTGCTTCAAGCTTCACATTAAATTATACATTCTCTCACATGTCTCATTATCTTACATTTTTTCTGTCACTCTGCAGCTGCTCTCTTACGTTCCTGCCTCAGCTTTGTTTAGTGCCAAAGAGCTGTTTTTTCTAACACTTCAAAAACACATGGCATTTTTTATGGGCACAAGTACCTTCACTTCTGTCAAATTAAAAATTGATTCATAAGGAAAACATTTTAAGTAAGTAGGTGTTTTGAAAGAAAATGAGTAACTCATTAAAAAAATAATAAGTATCTCTGAGGAGAGAATAAAACCATTGCCTGAAAACTGAACATAAATATCTTTGCTTTTAAGAATATTTAAATATGCATAATTTCCCTCAGTTACCTTTTCTCAGTTCATTTTCACCCTTCATCTGGTTACTCTATTTAGAGTATTCTCATTTATAAGATCCTGGATACCACATACACAGAGCAGACAACTTTTGCTCTCAGGTTATCTCTGCCTTATATGTTAATTAAAAATAGTGTTATACTGACCTCAGAGGAAATCTAAGTTCTACATCATATTAGATCATCTTGGAGGCTTTCCCATATTTCCTGAAACTTTGTTAGCAATCATATTTGAGGATAAGAATTGGTTTGGTTTAACAATGACATTTGGCCTCACTGGTGAGCCCTGGAAAGAGAGTGGTTGCTTTCCAATTTACCATCTTTTTTCTCCCCATGTAAATTTAAGTTGACAGTAATTTAGCCATGTCACAAACTTAGTCATTTTCCCAAAGCATGGCAGGCTGGAGCAGAATGGTGCCACACCCTGCTCACTTCAAATTTCTTTCCACCATGCTTGTGCACCATTCCCTTATGGGTGTGTTTTCACTGCCAGTGGCCAGCACCCACTCTTCTTAGGAGAACTGCCTTCGGTCCACTAGAGGCTTTTGCATTCATGCCTGGGAGAAAACAGAAGTTCGAGGAGCTGGGGAGAAAAGGAGTAGGGGAGACAAGATGGCCCTTAACAAGTCACAGAGGTAGAAAACCCAGGTCCCTTACCTCATGCAATGAAACCTTTGAGACACAATTAACACTCCAGAACCCCCTTGTGGATAAGGCTGAGAGACATTCTGCAGGACTTCACCTAAGATGAATTCTTTGTTTTGCTTTCTACTTTTCTTGTCCTGCTTCCATTTCATTTACTGGTCTTCCCTGTGACACGTCTTTTAAGAATCACTTGCATAGACCTAGATGTCCATTGGCAGATAAATGGATAAGAAAGCTGTGGTACATATACACAATGGACTATTACTCAGCTATTAAAAAGAATGCATTTGAATCAGTTCTAATGAGGTGGATGAAACTGGAGCCTATTATACAGAGTGAAGTAAGTCAGAAAGAAAAACACCAATACAGTATATTAACGCATATATATGGGATTTAGAAAGATGGTAACGATGACCCTATATGCGAGACAGCAAAAGAGACACAGAGATAAAGAACAGACTTTTTCTTTGGGAGAGGGTGAGGGTGGGATGATTTGAGAGAATAGCATTGAAACATGTATATTATCATATGTGAAACAGATCACCAGTCCAGGTTTGATGCATGAGACAGGGTGCTCAGGGCTGGTGCACTGGGATGACCCTGAGGGATGGGATGGGGAAGGAGGTGGGAGGGGGGGTTCAGGATGGGGAACAAATGTACACCCATGGCTGATTCATGTGAATGTATGGCAAAACCCACCACAATATTATAAAATAATTAGCCTCCATTAAAAAAAAAAAAAAAGAATCACTTGCATAGGAATCTTTGTCTCGGGGTCTACTTCTTGGGAACTCAACCTGAGGCAGTAGGTGAGGTCTGTGAAGTAAAGGTTTACACATGGCAAAGATTTAAATCACTGAATCACAGAGTTATAACATGTCCAAATCAAGAGGGTGTCCTGAGTATCAAAAAGGAGAGATAATTTCACCAAGTTAACTCACAGCTAAGATACAGCAGAGTGAGTTCACGATCCCAGGCTTCCAAGTCAAAGATCATTGCTAATTCCACATTTGTACTTTTTTCTGAGCTTCCTCTCATGACTATCGGACTATATATTTAGTCAGAGTTGAAATCAGTTAATTCAAGATCGAAATTTTGATTTCCCATATATCTCATAGAAAGGCACAAATTTAAACTTAATTACGAATTTAATTCAGGGTTTTATTCATAGTCTCTCTTTGTCTCTCTCTTCATCTGTCTCCCCTTCTCTCTCATTTTCTCTATCCACATACATACACCACAACAAACAATATCACTAAGGGAAGAGTTTTGAATAGATTTAGAACACACCCACCCACAGAGAAGTTGGTTTGCTTGCTGCATCAGCACAAATGTCAGTCAAAAAGAGCAATGCAATCTCTCTTTGCCAGCATCAAACTGCCCGCTTTCCCAAGAAACCCCAAAGGATGCATGCAAACTTCCCTGGGTGGTCTCATAGCCAAAAGGGGAAATGAGTACCTACATATGAATGAACCTGACTAGAGTTATTTATAAATAATAAAGGAACACGCAACACTTTCTCCCTCATCACATCTTCCAAGAACATATGCCAAAAAGGCAGCTGCTTTTTTAATATGATCTGTAGGGCACTGAAGCTGAAACTCCAATACTTTGGCCACCTGATGCGAAGAACTGACGCATTTGAAAAGACCCTGCCACTGGGAAAGATTGAAGGCGGGAGGAGAAGGGGATGACAGAGGATGAGATCACGGACTAATGGACATGAGTTTGGGTAAACTCTAGGAGTTGGTGATGGACAGGGAGGTCTGGCTTGCTGCAGTCCACGGGGTCGCAAAGAGTCAGACATGACTGAGCAACTGAACTGAACTGAGCTGAAGGGCGCTAAAAGTCAGCCCAGACCAAACGAGTGCCCCTCGCGCAAAGATCTACCAACTGTCTGAACTTCTCAATATTGTAGTCATTGCTTTGGGTGAAGTACAATCTTCAAGGAGCCTCTGTTAAATATATAAATGAATTTCCTTGGAATAACAACAAATTGACTGATTATCAGCTCTTAATCTATTAGCAAGGATTTATCTCTCAGAGGAAGGCTCTAAAGAACACACAACAAACAAGTTTTGAAGGAATGAGATTAGGAAATCCCACCTAGATAACACTGTAGGATCTTTGAGGCTTCACAGGCAGACTGAGTGCTCTGATGAGGGTTGAGGGCACCAGAAGGATGCATTGAAGACACTGAGTACCCAGCAAGAGGGTGTGGGGAAAGGTTGCCTGGCAGATCTACTATATATGTGCTGTGTGACCTTGGGCAAAAGAACTTAACTCCTTTAAACCTCCTCATCACCATCTCTGTGTCTGGAGAATGCAAGAAATCATGGCATCTACTTTATAGGGTAGTCATGAGAATTCCATGCTCTTCTGCTTATACACCCTCAGCCTAATGCCTGGCACAGAATAAGGCTTCACAATGTGTGAGCTACCCCCTAAAAACCATATAGATGGCCAACATGCACATGGAAAGATGCTCACTGTTTCTGATTATTAGAGAAATGCAAATCAAAAATACAATGAGGTACCACTTCACATCAATCAGAATGGCCATCATTAAAAAGTCTACAAATAACAAATGCTGGCGGATATGGAAAAAAGGGAAACCTCCTACCCTTAGGTAGGAATGTAAGTGGTGCAGCCACTATGGAACACAGTATGGAGGTTACTCAGAAAACTAAAAGTAGAGTTGCTATATGATCCAGCAATCCCACTCCTGGCATATATCTGGACAAAACTATAATTCAAAAAGATACACGCACCCCTATGTTCATAATGGCACTATTCACAATAACCAAGACATGGAAACAACATAAAAGTCCATTGACAGATGATGGGTAAAGAAGGTGTGCTACATATACCTGTAACGAAATACTACTCAGCCATAAAAAGGAATGAGATGATGCCATTTGCAACAACATGGATGAACCTAGAGGTTATCATACTAAGTGAAGTAAGTCAGAAAGACAAAAATACAGTATGGTATCACTTACGTGTGGAATCTAAAATATGACACCAATGAATTTATCTGTGAAACACAAACAGACTCACAGACATAGAGAACAGATTTGTGGTTGCCAAGGCAGAAGGGGTAGGGGACGGATGGATTGGGAGTTTGGGGTTAGCAGACACAAATTATTATATATAGAATGGATAGACAACAAGGTCCTATTACACAGCACAGGGAACTATATTCAACACCCTGTGATAAACCACAATGGAAAAGCACATTAAGAATGTATATGCAGGTATAACTGAATCACTTTGCTATACAGCAGAAATTAACACAACACTGTAAATCAACTACTCTTCAATTTAAAAAATGAAAAAAAGAAATAAAAGTATCTGGGTAAAACTAATGTTAACAACAGTGGCAAAAAAAAGTGTAACACTGAAGTCAGTAGAAAGGAAAAAAATGGAATAATAAAAAATAATCAAAAAGAAGGCAGAGGGAGGAAACAGAATAGAAAAGCAAATAAAGCACAAATTATGCAAACCCAAACACATTAATAAGTACATTCAATTTTTTAATGCAGGTGCTATTTTTATTACTGTTGATGTTACTAATCTATTTGGGAATAAAATGATGAAAGGAATGAAGACACTTTTAGAATAAATTTCAGTGACCACAATTTTACTTGTCTGCCCAGTACTAAACCACAAAACAGTCAATGGGGTCACAAAGAGTCGGACACGACTGAGTGTCTAAGCACAGACCACAAAACAGGAAGAAACGGCCAAAACAAAACAATTAGACAGAAAATTAAGCAACTAGCATACTAAAATATTCAATCACATTATCAGAATAAAGTCTTGCTTCTTCTCTCTATTCCTCTTTGCCTCTCTTTTTTTCAATCTTCCTCTATTTTATATTCTTTTATTCATAAAATATCCCTTTGTTTTGCTTTGAAGTATAGGTCATACATGTGTAAGTCAGAAATTTAAGTTAAATTTAAATTAAATTTAAATTTAATTTCTTAAATCGGGTTTTCTACAAGCTTTTGAAAATTGTATTTATTCATTCACGGGCTCAACAAATCATGTGTGAATCCTCCTTTGTGCTGGAGCACTGTGTTAGGGGCTGGAATGCAGTGCTAAATATAGCAATATGAAGCAGGTACATTTTAAGTTATAGCTCCTGAGGAGTAACCCCCTCTCAAGCTCATTCTTTTCTTCCCAAAGGAAATCTGGTAGGTTTTATAAGAAATAAAATTCCCTCTTGAACTAGAACTTCTAAAGTTACACCTGGAATAAGTGGAGCAATAGGCATGCTTGCTCCTAGATGGAATTCCAAAGCTGGACCTGGTTCCTGAAAGGTCCATTAAAGATTCGAGAATTCCAAGTTTCATTCTTCTTCAATTATGCCTCTGGGTCTAAGAGGTATTAATAGAGTAGCTTTTGGAAGTCAATCAAGGGAATTCTGAAATACAGAAATAAGTCAGGCCAAAGAGGAAGACATAAGAATACTGAAGCTTGTAAAAGAAGCCTGCTGAATTTTAATCATCTTCACTAGAATGTTTGTAATTGTTTATCTTGTATGGAATCTAATAGTTCTAATGAAAAATGTGTTAGGTCTTGGGTCCAAGGATATCATCATTATAAGTACATAAGTGCCTAGGACAATATAATTCTCTCTACGGTGCTGCTGCTGTGGCCTTTGATCCATGATGTATTACTTACTTATTTATTGATTTATAAAAATGAGCTGTCAAGCTTTCCCTAAGAAGTCCGAGGGCACATGAACAAAACGTAGCAAATATACAACTACAAAAAATAAACCACAAAGTATAAACCAGATCCTCTAATGTCCAAAGGCACTAGGTAAGTAGGATAAATCAAAAATACACTTTTTAGACACACCCTGAATGTCAACAAATAAGAACTCTGTAAAACCCAAAGAAGGAAGTTATATAATAAGGGCTTATATGAGACATAATATACATTGGCAAAACCCTGATCTAAAGACTATGAATTTATTTACATTTGGCCCTTCTTCAGAGACGAGTCTGAGACTCTCACCAGAAAGTATGAAGACTATGATATCTTAGACACCAGCAAGGCCAGAGGTCATGTACTTGGCTTTCAGCATTTAGTATTATTTTAAGCCAATTAAAATAATTCGGTTTCACAGTGGAAAGATTCCATTAAATAATAGCTTTGTTCACTATGAGTATGGGTTGTGTGGTTCTGTATTGAGTAGGATAGAACTGGAGAAACATAGAAGGTAGAGATTTAATTCAGGACAAACACAGGTTCGTCTGAAATCATCTCTGCTCAATAAACACAGAACAGAAATCTGATGAACTGAGTCTGTATCATCAGCTATTTTTATTGATATAGGTCAAAAGATGAATATTTATTGTTATTAAGTATTCTCTACAATCTAAAATTTTAGAACACAGAACTCTTTTTAACAGTAATTTAAAATGTTTTTAAGCGTTCAGTGCCCCCCAAAAGTTACAAGTATATTGCTCTTCACCCTTCCTTTTTAACTCCAACTGAAACAGAAGGGATTTCATGATTTCCTTAAATATGACTCCATTTCGTTCTGTTAACGACAGTCCCTTGTCTAAAAGCCCGTGATCTGTTAAATTTGGTCTGTCATAGACAGCCAATTCAGATTGGCTGAATAGGCCAAAAAAAATCAACTTGGGTCCAGAATAATCCCATTTAGCTGTTGGCACAGAATAATTTACCAGATAATTCCTACACTCTCCATTTAAATTTGGCTCTGTAGTTCAATGTTTTTGAGAAAAATACCAGTCTGCAAGCAGTGACTGAATGCCCCAAATTTTCTGCAATCTGACACTTTAAAGGTAAAGAAATATGTTAGGATTGTAGCCTAGTGGATTAAGGCGGTCTGGTAACCCACATATTGGGTTGAATTGAACTTTGAATGTAGAACCATTGCTATGTCTCTAAGGAGGCCTCCCTAGAAAGGATACACAAGGATGATTTAGCTTCTTACTAGTCCCATTTTTTCTATCATTCCTATAGCCTCACAGCTCTTGAAGAAAGTCCCAGCAGTTTCGTCATTACTCTTCACTAGATGCATGCCCATGAGTACTTCTTCCCGCTTAGCTTATAAAGCACAGAGCCACTGAAGTCTGTAGCACCTTCAGGAATGATTCTGTAGTAGCCTCTACGTGTGATTCAGCTAACACGTTCCTACCCACTCCCCAGTTGGGGTGTTGATGGACCTTTGCCCACTGCTTTTTTTTCTGCCTCAGTAGAGGAAAAAGCTAATCCCCAAAGTTATGCAGTTTTACACTTAATTCATGAGTCAACTCCAGTATGGTAGACATTCATCACCACCAAAGAAGGAAAGCAATCCAAGTCCTCTCTAGGTGGACTGGTTGATTCATACACATATACTTAGCTTTTGTTCTGTCCTTCCCTATGGCTATTCTATTGCTTGTCACTGCGCCTATTCCATAAATTACTAACTTAACAGAAACACAGAAGGCTATCCAAGTGTACCCATCTTAATATTTCATCCCCTCAGAGAGAAAATCCTAACTATATTCCTCAAACAATCCTCTCCTCACAGTTCCTGTTTTCTGCCTATGACTTAGGTACACATTAACTCTGAGACACATATTATGACCTTCACATTGCTATCCCTCAAAGGACAGTCACATTCACAAAGACGTATTACCATCAAGACACTTTGTGTCTTCTCAGCACCCATTATCTATCAGTCAGGGGTCCCACAAGAAACAGATGGTACAATCAGATGACTAACTGAAAAACGTATAATAATGCAACAATTTACAAAAGTGTAGGTCCCATTAAGTTACCAATGAAGGATGGTGAAACATGCAAGGACTAGCTGCTATATAAAGCTTTTACCCCTTCTATACTAAATGAGACAAAAAGATAATTGTATTACCCAGTGAGAACCAGAGCCATAAGAGCAATGCCAACTGGTTAAAGTAGCTACAGGTAAAGGAAGATGTGTGTGCATGTTCAGTAGTGCCCAACTCTTTGAGACCCCACAGACTAGCCTGCTAGGCTCCTCTGTCCATGGAATTTTCCAGGCAAGAATACTCCTCTGTCCACGGAATTTTCCAGGCAAGAATACTAGCATGGGGTTATCTACTCCAGGGGATCTTCCTGACCCAGGAATCGAACCCATGTCCCCTGCATTTTCTGCTTTGGCAGGTGGATTCTTTACCACTAGGCCACCTGGGAAACCCCCACAGGTAAAGGAAGATGACCACTGCCCAAATTAGGTAAGAAGAAGCAGAGAAAATAAAACTCCATCTTTCCTTATCTCCTGTCTGCTCATCTCCAGCACTGCTGAAGGCAAAGAATGAATCTGCAGGGGTAAGTGGAGAGTTATCAGCATCTCATGTTGGAAGCCCCTTACTGGAGAACCAGTATCCTCTGGGCCAGAAAAGTAAGACTTATCAAGTGTTAGCACCTCAAGAGTTGGGGGAAAGGCAAGAGGAAATCTACCCCATATTACTGAAATGGAAAAGAGCCAGAGGAATGAGCTTCAACCACAAAGGGAGACAGAGCTGGGAAAAGTATAACTAGATGATATGTCCAAGAAGAGCAGATGAGTCAAAACTCAGAGATAAGTCAAGGATCTAGGGTCAAGCTGGAGTTGGGAAAAGTCAAAAGCAAAATGACTTTGGCAATTTGTGCCTAAAGGACTGAAGCAAACGGCTTGCCTGGTATCAAAAGATACCAGAAGGAAAAAGCAAAGATTAGCATGAAACTACGAGCAGAGCAGAATACTCAGCACAGAAAAGAGAAGAGCTAGACAAAGAGCCAAAGATCAAGACATCACTTACTGTACAACATGTTTCCTTCAGTGATCAATCAGAAAACACAAAAATAAGGGAGGCAAGGCCATGGGATGAGTGGTAATAGAATACTGATATGTTATGAGTTGACTTTGACTCTTTAGGATGGATTTGCCAGAACATAAAAAGCTAGTGCTCTAAAAGATGTCATGTGCTCAGTTGTTTAGTCATG
Source organism: Bos mutus (assembly GCF_027580195.1). Classification (NCBI taxonomy): domain Eukaryota; kingdom Metazoa; phylum Chordata; class Mammalia; order Artiodactyla; family Bovidae; genus Bos; species Bos mutus. Next base: position 12,515,376 of record NC_091636.1, read on the forward strand.
TCCGACTCTTTGCGACCCCACGGACTGTAGCCCACCAGGCCCTTGGTCCACGGGATTTTCCCAGGAAAGAATACTGGAGTGGGTTGCCATTTCCTTCTCCAAAAGATGTGATATAACCTGGCAGATTCTTCTAATCTATCTAAAAACCCATTCATCCATTCTGATAATTCACCAGATAAAAAAGCATTCTTTAATACAATTGAGAGACCAGTTTGCATTTATAAAAATATAATCAGTGAGTATCTCTGAAAAGAGTATAAGCATTGTACATAGAAGACAAATTACTAGAACAATTCCCTTGGTGACCAATACCTAAGTATCAAGATGAATCATTCTTCCATAATTTTAAGTGTTGATTGTCAAAGAAAACTCAAGTCCCGTATTGTAAAGTTCTGGTTGTTTAAAACTGATGCAGAGCAAAAGGAGACAAAATATAAATGAAGAGTGAAAACCAGGGACAGAGGCCAGGGTAGAACATAAAAGAACAATCATTCCTACCTGCCAAACTGGGAGTAAAAAAATCAGGAGCTTTTGGTTTAGTTGCTGAGTCACTTGAAGAATCTGGTGGGAGGCAGTGGTGCAGGTAGTAAAATGCAACGGGTATAGAGCCGCTCAGCAGTGATGGTTCAACTGGAAGTCCAGTGGACAGGAAATTGATCCCAAGAGGGGTTTTATCTGTTGAGCCCATCCTCTCTCAGCTTGTTCACAGCTTGTCAACTTGTTCCCAGCTTAAGCCTTCTATTCTTGTGGCCAGTCACCTGAGCTTGCACTTTTCATCTAGGAGGGAGACTATAGCTGATTTTTACAGTGTAAGGTGCTAAAAGTTGACATAGGGCAGTGGTTATGGGAATGTTAAAAAATAAATGAGTATGAAAAATACAGCAAAGTGTCATAAGATACAGTGATATACCAGAACATAGCCAGAAACAACTTTTAGCAATAAATCAATCAATAATTACATCTGTTCAATGCATTCCAAACAAACAGGGAGAGAACCAAGTGCCATCCCTTAACCAAATTTAATAAACTCTGTTTCTCTATGTAGTTCCTTCTTTGTGTTATTTCATGGAAATGTATATGCTAAGGTGATATGAAAGTCCTGGCTGTTAACCAAAGCTTGCCTTTCTTCACATACTCCCACATTCAAGCATAAAGATGAAGTAAGGTCACAAGAAAAGGAAAGGGTATCTTTGAAAAACAGTGCTAAGTGAAACCCAGAGTACTAGTGAATTTTGTAATACATTTTCAAAGTTGATAGATTCTTTTGTGTTACATATAATAGGTATAAGATAATGAGTTGAATAATATCATCAAAAGACATAAAAGTAACTAAATTTATATTATGAGAAAGTCATGCTTTGGTGTTTATTTTTATTCCCTTGAATTGAGTACTTAAATTCAAAGAGAAAGATTGAAATTTTTACAGAAGCCATGTGTCAAAGCAAAACAAAACACTATACTAACAAAAATATGATATTGCTCTTTAGGGAAAAAAGTAGTTAAACACTTCTTCCATATTTCTTTACCCAACTTGTCGCTCAAAACACAAATGATAAGTGCTCTGAGAATAAACTAATGTGAAAGTATAGAAGAAAAATCCCAAATATTTTCCAGTTCTTCCTCTGGGAATGCTTAGGAGCCATCGTGGTAAAGAGAGGCTGGCCTCATCCCAGAACACCACTGGGAAGAACAGTGCAAAATTAGAGCTAAAATGGGGCACAGGGTGACCCCAGAGAGGTCAAGAGCTTTTGTTGATCCAGGTATCTATGTAGCAGAGATGATATAAACTGACAATGAATCTCTTTGTCCTGCAAATTAAACTGGAAATCTCAAGACTATGTTTTCAGTGTTTCTTGGCTTTCATTCTGTTAGAAATCCTGCCACATTTCAGTATTTTCATTCTTGTCATGGATGAAACCAGAAAGCAGAGAGGCACTTGAGAATTCTGTTTTTAAATAAAAGTAAACATTTCCAAGTGACTTTAGGTGTCTGTTTAGTATTTCTGCGACCCAATTACTGAGCTTAAATATTCCACAGATGTCATATTTCTTTTGTGGCACAAGTTAATTGAACCAAGATCAGGTTAATGTCAATAAGAACACTAAAATGTGTCCTTAAGGTGTCTAATAAGCATTTCATATCATATTTTTCAATGCTTGGTCAAGAACTGTGCAAAAAGTGGTCTTTGCTTTTTTATTTTCCATGGTGACTGCTAAGAACTTCCATGAAAAATGTATATGTTTGGGCACATAGGGTGATAGTTATTCTGTTTCATTTCTTGTCATTTGAGTGAAGGCTATATGGATGGCAATCCCAGACTTTTCTGAACTAACTTTATCATTCAGCAAGTGAATTATTCAATAGGAAGTTAGGCATTTTCTAAAATACACTGATCCTTTCACAACAAAAATACCCAACTAATTCTAAGAAAACAAGTTTAAAATAGAACCAAATAGTTCTTGGATTTATTTTCCTACTGATACCTTACTAGAGTATATTTTTGAGGTGGGATCTGACTTATAACATCACCACTTAAAAAATATTGCTCACTCTGTCACCTGGATCCATGCTGCAGAGGAACTACTACTTGGCAGTTCCAACTGACACCCAAATGAAGGTCTCAGGCTATTACAGAGCAGACAGAGGACGACAGAATTCAACAAATCCTCTACCTGAATTTAGGCATATTTTGAAAATTTTCCTGTGCTCGCTTTTTTTCCCTTCTGTGCTTCTTCAAGGGTTAATGCTTGCAGGGTAATTTACTTACCAGAGTGAAATTTGCCTTTTAGGATTCTGGCCATTGTTGTATCTTTGTTTCATGGTATGATAAGCAGGAGTTAATACCTCCATTGTTATAACGTGCTCTTCAGTAGCCAGAGAAGAACAATGTGACTGTAATGGGTCATTATTATAATACTTTTCTCCTGAGCCTCTTTCACTGAGATGGCAGAAACTCCCCAATTTTTAAACAAATCAACTGGAGTCAGGAAAAGGCACAAAATGTAATTTGTCCACGGCTTTTGCAATGCTGTTGCTAGCAAACTGACTAGAACAACAGCATAGGTTCCCACGGTATAGAAATGGGTATGTTATCATCAAGATCACCTAAAAATTAACACAAACAAAAAATAGTCTTTGGATTTTGTTTGTTGCCTGTCCACAACTCTACCCACTGATATCAACAAAGATATCTCTATATAATATTTTATCAACTTGGTGCTGAAAGGACAAATTAGGCAGAAACAGAAAGAAATACACAAACTATACCTAGGAAGATAACAGCTATTGACTCTGACACCTATCTGGGCATTCCATATTCCGGCCCACAGAAATCTCAAATGTACTACACATGTTCCATATCTATTCTAGGCAAAGTAGTAACTCCTCCTTAACAGCAACTGTGAACTCCCTCCAAGTCCACATAAACAGCTATAAATGTGCTCTGCTTAATCATGTCTAAGAAATTGGGAGAAGTAATAGTTACTCCAACTAAAATCTAGAAAAGAATTGTATTTATGGCTAAACATAACAGAGAAATTATCTTTAAAAAAGAATCACCTTTAACTAAAGTCAGTAAAATCAGAGAGGCAGGAAAAGAGAATTTGAGTTAAAATTTTGCCTTTGAAAACACTACTATAAAAAGAAGCACAGCACTCTCTCCAAAATGTCACCTAATACCATATTGGTCAAAAGATTGAGCACACTTCAAAACTTGCAAAACTCAACAAGGGAATACTAATTGAAAGTAATTCAATGACAAGCCATGTATAAGAGTTTCAGAACATAAAAAGAATCATGAGCTGTAACTAAACATTGAAGACTTAAGCAGAAATGTTGAGTTTCATTGTAGTAGAGGATTTCCGGGTGTTAATTCAACCCTACGTATCTGCTGAAATGATTGGAGAGGATGGTAGTGGTAGTTGTAGTGGTAGAATTCTGAATTCCATAGCACTGACTGTACAACGTCAATTCCATTCCTGCAAAACCAAACTGCTTTTATCTGCCTAATTTCTTTCCTATTACTTTTGACTCTTGATGACAAATATGCAAGGAATGGTGCCAGAATCCAATTGGCGCTTCATTATCTGAACTTGTTCCACGATGCCTAAGTTTTAAAGTATTTGATTTTGTTATAGTAAAAAACAAAAATTGTGACTAAAACTCATGGGAATGTTAGGAGAACATGAAGATTGGTAAACTGAAGGCTAAAAATATCACTAACAGAGTCTCATTTTCTGCTTATGCTACTAACTCAATGAATGTTAGAAAAGTTATTCATCTTTCTTAAAACGTTTTTCAGTGATTAAATATAAATAGTGATGTTTACCTGCAAATCTGCTGATGAATAGCTAGTAAATGAGAATTAAAGATAATTTCACATCTCAAGTGCTATTATATAGCTACTGCACATAACCAATAAAAGGAACAAGAAGTGTAATTCAATACATTAATCTAAAAACAGTGCATATACACTGCCAAGCTGTGATATATATTTTAAATTTTTCACTTAATCAATAATCTATATACACATATAACTTAACACATGGCTACATACACACACACAAAATCACACAATTACACCCTCCAATAACCAGCCTGATCTTATTCCTCTCTCTGTTCGGGTCCAAGACCTGATTTGATAGCATAGCAGGGAGAAGAAAATCACGTGTTATCTATGGAGCATTTTAAAACTCTGACTTAATTTTTTTAGTTTTTTATTACAGAAAGTTTTAAAAGTTAACAAAAGTAGATAGAATTAATAAGGAACTCTAATATACTCAGGAGTCAGCTTCAACAAGTATCAATCACTGATTAAATCTTAGCTCACCCATACACCCATCTACTCCTCCCTTCCACATTACTTCAAAGCAAATCTCAAATATCATATTATTTCATCCACAACTATTTCAGCATATATCTCTAATAATCACACTTTAAAAATAGCCATGATATCATTATGCCAACTAAAACAATTAATGACAACTCCATAATATCAAATGTTCAAATGACGTCTATGTCTATTTTTTAACAGTTGATTTGAGTCATTTTTGCAAAAGTGCTAGGACATTTTAGCCTTCTTCCTTCCTTAAATTCCTTTCCTAGCATTCATATGAAAACCAACATCAACAGAATATGACTTAAATCACAAAAGAAAGCTCAACGTGACTATATGGTATCCTTCCATTTTAAATGATGTAGCTTTTCATTTAGTAGGACTTTCTTGTAGCTCAGATGGTAAAGAATCTGCCTGCAACACAGGAGACCCTGGTTCAATCCCTGGGTCGGGAAGATCCTCTGGAGAAGGGAATGGCAACCCACTCCAGTATTCTTGCCTGGAGAATCCCATGGACAGAGGACCCTGGCAGGCTACAGTCCATGAGGTCGCAAACAGTCTGACACGACTAGCGACTAACACTACTACTACTACTTCCTTTAAGGCTTGCCTACTGTGTATACCACTAGTTTCTTCTGGGAAAAAGAAATAACATATGATATACATCTTTTTCTATGACCTGGCAAGAAAGAAAAATTCCACAAGCTTTGTGGGAAATAGAATCTGCAAGCCAAAACTCATGGATGTTGAGAATGCAGACATCCACTGAGGCTATCTGTCACCAAAAGAGAGTGAGGGACCAAGAAAGGAAGAAGTGCTGATCGATGGCACGCTCTCTTCCTAGACCTTGCACTCACTGCCACCTTTCTTCTTCAGATTTCATCCAGCAGCATACTAACAGCCTTCCTCCAACAGTATACTATAGTTTTCAAGGTGAATTTCAACCAACATGTTAGAATTTGAAATTGACTTTAAGCACATCAGTTTGGACTTGCCTTGTGGCTCAGATGGTAAAGCATCTGCCTACAATGCAGGAGTCCCAGGTTTGATCCCTGGGTTGGGAAGAGCCTCTGGAGAAGGAAATGACAACCTGCTCCAGTACTCTTGCGTGGAAAATCCCATGGACGGAGGAGCGTAGTAGGCTACAGTCCATGGGGTTGCAAAGAGTCGGACACGACTGAGTGACTTCACTTCACTTCACTTTGGAAGTACTGAGTAGATGGTCGATAGGCTAACTGAAATCCAAGAAATAAGATTCAAAAGCCCAACTCTAAGATTCTTTTGGGGACTTGGTTTTCTTCCTAAGTAGGGATATATAAACTGGTTTGGTGGTTTAGTCATTAAGTCATGACCGATGCTTGCGACACCATGAACTGTAGTCTGCCAAGCTCCTCTGTCCACGGAATTTCTTCAGGCAAGAACCATTCCTTCTCCAGGGGATGTTCCTGATCCAGGGATCGAACAACACGTCTCTTACATCTAATGCACTGGTAGGTGGATTCTTTACCACTAGTTCCCGTGTAAATTTCCACCCTAGTGGTAAAATGAAGATAGACTACATTTTACATTGTTCCACTATTTCATTATGACTTTTTATTAACTTAAAACACTTTATCACATATAATCTTTGGGCTTCCCTGACACTGACAAATTCTGCCTTTAAGTATGCCTGCATTCACCAAATAGCTCCTACTGGAGTAAATCACCACACACAGCTGTATAGGGGAAAGAGTCCCAACATGGCACACACACAGCTCTTCCAGGCCTCTGTAACCTTGAATGTTTCTTGGTGTGGCCCCTCAGCACTAGCTTTCTTATTGGTAAAAAGGGGAGGAAAGATATACTCTTTGATTCTATGATAAATGTCCACTGAAACCTGAGATTCAAAATGGCATATGTCTTGATGTTGCATGTGAGCAAAAGCCAAGCTCTTGCCTTAAATTGTTATCTGCAAATAAGTTCATCCAAGTATCCACCCAGAGGTTTACCTTAAGTTCTGAAAAGCTGCAAACACGTCAGAAGCCAAACCACAATAACAACAACAAATAAAGTTCTCCTAAAAGCCAGTATGCTCATGCTTCCTTTTTAGTCAAAAGTAATTAGGCAGAATTACTTTGTCCTTTCCCTTCTCTTTGACTTTATTTATAGCTACCTCTTTTGTACTTTCTAGTTTTGAATAGATAATACACAAACATTGCACAAAGTCCAAAAGTGTGTTCAGTGAAGTATGTTTCCGTCTTCCTCCCTCCTTTACCCTAGACACTCAGTTTGTCTGCCTAAGGCAGCCGCCGTAGTTCCTTGCCAGAATTACTTTTGCTATTAGATATCATCAGAAATACCTTTTTCATTAATGCAGAAAGAATTCCTAGTTGCATTAACAGTGCCTCCATTTAAGCAGGTGATTATAGTAAACATATAAGGCATGTGGGCCTATTTGTTTGCTCTCACTGCTGCTTAACTACTTCCTCTCGCTTGAGTGCTTTGAGGTGAATCTAAGGTCAGAGTCTCGCTGAGTGAAGGCACAACAATGACACAGCAATACCTTTAAGCCATCTGGTAAGTAAGGCAGCCAGGAAGGAAGAGTTAAAAATGGATATTTCAAAATCATTCTTTAGCCACTATTGGTTAGAATGAGAGGCACCTGCTTGAAATACACAGAGTTTAACAAGAGCCATCAACTCAAAAAGGTTTATCTCCTCAAAGAACATAGGGGACCCAGGTTTAAGTCTACAGAAATCACTTGAAACCTCCAGTGAGAAAACCGGTTTTAAGAGAAGCTCAGTTGGGTTTTACTAGACTCTGTGGACTACAATCTAATGTTAAAACAGCAGTAAAACGGACTATTTCCCATCTTGAAAAGTGAAAGTGTTAGTCGTTCAGTGGTGTCTGACTCTTTGCAACCCCATGTACCGTAGTCTGCCAGGCTCCTCTGTCCATGGAATTCTCAAGGAGAGAATACTGGAGTGGGTTACCATTTCCTCCTCCAGAGGACCTTCCCAACCCAGGGACTGGACCCAGGTCTCACTGTACTGCAGGCAGATTCTTTACCATCTGAGCCACCAGGGAAGCCCATTCCTCATCTTAGTGGAGACCAATTAAGAATCAAAGCTCATCAAGGACCAATCAACACCAGAGGAAGTCAGGAATTTCAGCAGAAAGGACACTCAGTTCAGTCGCTCAGTCATATCCGACTCTTTGTGACCCCATGGACTGCAGCACACCAGGCTTCCCTATCCATCGCCAACTCCAGGAGCTTGCTCAAACTCATGTCTATTGAGTTGGTGATGCCATCCAACCATCTCATCCTCTGTCATCCCCTTCTCCTGTCTTCAATCTTTCCCAGCATCAGGGTCTTTTCCAATGAGTCAGTACTTCACAACAGGTGGCCAAAGTATTGGAGCTTCAGCTTCAGCCATCAGTCCTTCCAATGAATATGCTGGATTGATTTCCTTTAGGATGGACTGTTTGGATCTCCTTGCTGTCCAAGGAACTCTCAAGAGTCTTCTCCAACACCACAGTTCAAAAGCATCCATTCTTCGGTGCTGAGCTTTACGGTGCAACTCTCACATCCATATATGACTACTGGGAAAACCATAACTTTGACTAGATGGACCTTTGTTGGTAAAGTAATGTCTCTGTTTTTTAATATGCTGTCTAGGTTTGTCACAGCTTTTCTTCCAAGGAACAAGCATCTTTTAATTTCATGGCTGCAGTCACCAACTGGCTAATATAATTTAGGGAGAGTCTAAGAATTCTCAAACTACTGCACAATTGCACTCATCTCACATGCTAGTAAAGTAATGCTCAAAATTCTCCAAGCCAGGCTTCAGCAACATGTGAACCATGAACTTCCTGATGTTCAAGCTGGTTTTAGAAAAGGCAGAGGAACCAGAGACCAAATTGCCAACATACGCTGGATCATGGAAAAATCAAGAAAGTTCCAGAAAAACATCTATTTCTGCTTTATTGACTATGCCAAAGCCTTTGACTGTGTGGATCACAAGAAACTGTGGAAAATTATGAAAGAGATGGGAATACCAGACCACCTGATCTGCCTCTTGAGAAACCTATATGCAGGTCAGGAAGCAACAGTTAGAACTGGACATGGAACAACAGACTGGTTCCAAATAGGAAAAGGAGTACGTCAACGCTGCATATTGTCACCCTGTTTGTTTAACTTATATACAGAGTACATCATGAGAAACGCTGGACTGGAAGAAACACAAGCTGGAATCAAGATTGCCGGGAGAAATATCAATAACCTCAGATATGCAGATGACACCACCCTTATGGCAGAAAGTGAAGAGGAACTCAAAAGCCTCTTGATGAAAGTGAAAGAGGAGAATGAAAAAGTTGGCTTAAAGCTCAACATTCAGAAAACGAAGATCATGGCATCTGGTCCCACCACTTAATGGGAAATAGATGGGGAAACAGTGGAAACAGTGTCAGACTTTATTTTTCTGGGCTCCAAAATCACGGCAGATGGTGACTGCAGCCATGAAATTAAAAGACGCTTACTCCTTGGAAGGAAAGTTATGACCAACCTAGATAGCATATTCAAAAGCGGAGACATTACTTTGCCAACAAAGGTTCGTCTAGTCCAGGCTATGGTTTTTCCTGTGGTCATGTATGGATGTGAGAGTTGGACTGTGAAGAAGGCTGAGCGCCGAAGAATTGATGCTTTTGAACTGTGGTGTTGGAGAAGACTCTTGAGAGTCCCTTGGACTGCAAGGAGATCCAACCAATCCATTCTAAAGGAGATCAGCCCTGGGATTTCTTTGGAAGGAATGATGCTAAAGCTGAAACTCCAGTACTTTGGCCACCTCATGCGAAGAGTTGACTCATTGGGAAAGACTCTGATGCTGGTAGGGGTTGGGGGCAAGAGGGGAAAGGGACGACAGAGGATGAGATGGCTGGATGGCATCACTGACTTGATGGATGTGAGTCTCAATGAACTCTGGGACTTGGTGAGGGACAGGGAGGCCTGGCGTGCTGCGATTCATGGGGTCGCAAAGAGTCGGACACGACTGAGTGACTGATCTGATCTGATCTGACTGTATCCCTTCACACCTACTCACTGATAGTGTAAATGACAACCGCTCATGGAAAGAATTTTCTACCTAAGAAGAAAAATAAAAACTAAAGTTTAAAGATGAAGCCAAAGATGATACAATGTAATACAATGAAGCAAGTCTTCAAAAGCTTGCATTATTAATATTTTGGCATTATTTTTTCTGATGAGCTGAAACACATTATAAGTAAAGCAAATTGAGGTGATGTAAGAGGATGTAACTGATCACATACAAATTTCAAGTCATTTCTGTTTCCATTATATTCACAGTGCCAGTTTAGAGATTATTTTTCAGTCTTTATTTAGGCAATCTAAAGATATTAGGCTTTCTATTGCAGTAGTTTACAACAAACTCTCTTTTAACAGCTATTAGTATTGGACATTAAAGAGGAGATAATAAGGAAACGAGATTCAATGATGAGATCCAAAGAATGTTTGCATAATTTAAGTTTTATTGACTCCAAGTGTTGAAATGAATAACATTTGATATGCTCCAAACACACTAACAACTTCACCAGAACACTGCCAATTATCAACATCAAGCAGACTATTCTTATATGAGTAACATCAAGTAGCTCATATAATCTTCCCCTTTTCTTTTCCTTGATTGTGTTTTTCCAGGGTTGTATTCTTGCATAAGAAATCAAGTGGAAAAACTCTTTCTACCTCCTCTCAGGAGAACTATATGTCCCTTTAACTTGGAGCACTACAGACCTGCAGTGAAATCCTGGTGTGATCCTGACTTTAGAAATTTAGAAGCTTTAAGATGTATCAGCCTGAGATGCTGCAGAACCCAGAGAAATTTAGCTGAATTGAGGACAGTTTACAGATTTAATCATTTTTCTATAGCTCTTAAAAAAGGAGCTATTATTTATAGAAAATTATTTGGAATTTTGCTATGTATTGATATATATTTTTTGTTAAATAATTTATACAAATCAACATAGGTGACCTCTAGTTTCATCAGTGTACACAATAAATCCAAACTTAAATTCTATCACTCAAAATCATCACAGACCATTGGCTTGAAATATTCTTCCATGAGCAAGAATAAGAAATCTATTTTACATAATTTTTGAATAGTTTTACATAATTTCTCAGACCACATAGACATACATATTCACATTTATACATATATATCTGAAATAAAACATCACATAATAGAACTTTTACCCACAATATGAAACATATTCTGGTATTTTCTATTATAAACTATATAGTCAGTTCTATAAAGTGTTCTCCAATGTCACTGGGAAGACTGAATTAACAAACACTAAACCGCTGCTTCCAGGGAAAATAAAACATTAATTTCTCTTGGTCATTATTTTTTCATCAACCAATCAAAACACAACCTTATCTTATGTATATTTGTGTTCAAAATCATCCAATTTAACAGGTATTATTGATTCATTACCACTGAACTCAGGCAGACAGCACTGACTCATGCCTGGATGGATCTTATTTCTACACAGGAGATCTATTTTCTCCACATGGCATACCACAGCCTTGTTGCCTCGGGAACTATATGCTTGGGGGCCATCTGAAACATCGAAATCACCAATGAAAATGCAAAAAAGAAAAAAAAATGTGGTGCTAAACAGACTGCAAAAAGAATACTTGTTTATAGTATGAGAGCTGAAACAAAAATGTAGATGATTAAAGGTAGGGTATTGCCTTGTTTGATCTCAGTCAGGAGCATGTTCCATTGGCAAATTCAAAAATTTGTATGTTCTCTGCATGACTCCAAATGACTGTAAAAGCAGCATTAGCATTGGTTTTGGGGTTACAGATCAATTTTAGGGAAGAGGCAAATTCACAAATATGAAATCCACAAATAATGAGGACCGACTGTAAATACGTGTGTGCATGTATATGTGTGTATGTGTGCACGCGTGCATGGGTGTATGTGTATCCCACTAATAGGATTTAATTACAAATGATTTTTGATTGCCAGCTTGAAAAGTCCTACCATAAGGTAAGTGATTTAAATGTCAAGATTATGACTGGACCACCATATTATCTCCATATTTGAATGAATAAAAATATTGCCAATATCAAGGATCTCATTAAACATTTACATTTACATTACATTTACATTAAACATTTACTCTCATTTACATCAGAGTAATGTAGAAATCATGAAATTATTATCAATGCATTATCAATGTTACATATATGCTTAATGACAGCAACAATGAGGAAATACTTCGGTATGTTAATTCCAAATAAGAATTTTTCCCCAAGGTTGTCCACTACACCAGTGTTTGTATTAATAAAAAAAATTAGAAATATCCTTAATGAGCACCATCAACAAGAGAATGAATGAAAAAATTACCCTATTTTCATACAATTAAATTATAGCCATGAAAATGAATAAACTAATACAATATGGAAAATATCAAAAATATATAGTTAAGTAGAAAAAAGGGTGAAACTGTAGATGTTGTGTGAACATTGATATAAAGTTAAAATACACAAAACAACACTACATATTTTTTTAAGGACACATGTGTAAAAACTCAAGACACAGTTATGTCAATGTCTTGAGTTTTAAATGCATAAAACCATGATCTTGAGTTCTACTCATGCATAAAAATTCAAGATCATGGGTACATTCATCAAGGGGAGAAGACAGTGATATCTGAAAAGTTTTATTTCTTAAGCTGGGTTGGGATAGATAGAAGTCTATTTCATTACTTTCTTTATTTTTCTTAACCTGAAATGTCTTATTGAAATAGTTAAAGCACCTATTTATATATATGCAAAAAATTATACCATCTCCTCATCCCAGAAAGATAATTTATTAGTGACATTAGTATAATTTAGTACAGGTATTAACTGATGAGAGGGAATTTATCAAAATAAATATGTTACATCAACCAAAAAAGTACACACTACCATCAGTCCAGAGAAGGCAATGGCACCCCACTCCAGTACTCTTGCCCAGAAAATCCCATGGAAGAAGGAGCCTGGTGGGCTGCAGTCCATGGGGTCGTGAAGAGTCAGACGGGACTCAGCAAATTCACTTTCACTTTTCACTTTCATGCATTGGAGAAGGAAATGGCAACCCACTCCAGTGTTCTTGCCTGGAGAATCCCAGGGACGGGGGAGCCTGGTGGGCTGCCGTCTCTGGGGTTGCACAGAGTCGGACTCGACTGAAGCGACTTAGCAGCAGCAGCAGCAGCCATCAGTCAGATAGGACGTGTGGCATATAGCTGCTGTGGATTTTTTAATGGAGGCTCTTTCCTCCCTGAATATTGCTTTAACTTTTTTACCAAAAGATTCAAAATAGACATTGGAATACAGTTATTCAAGAGTAAAAGTTATATAAGATGGTGTGTTTTAGTACTACCACGTCAGAGTCCTTCTAGGTCAGCTTCTAAAATAAAATGTCAAACTGTTACCCGCCAGTCAGCACCCAGGATGACAGTTTCTAGTGCCATCCTAAAAAGAACCAAAACCCTTTGAAGAAAAGGATGATCCTAGAGCTGAAGCAGGGAATAAAAGATAAGTCTGGAGCACCTTGCAGCCTCAGAAAGTAAGGAAGTACCCCAAAACACAAACCTGTATCGTGGGATTATGTCAACAAAACATAAAAGCCAACTGGAAGAACCAAATTAGAACAACTTGAGTAATAAAGTGGTACTGGATTAAAACCCAAAGTATAAAACAAACATTCTGAGTCCATAATGATATTAAATAAATAACAGTAAAAGAATAGGCAACTCTCTCATGAAAAGCTCCTAATAATTTACGTAGATACTGCACCCTCAAAGTGGAGCATAACTCCCTATCTTTTAAGTGTTGGATGTGTACACAGTGGCTCTCAAAAGAGTACAATATCACAAGGGTGAATAAATAGTACTTTTCCATAGAGAAACTTGACAAATGCTACCTTAGCCAGGTGATAAGAGTTTGCATCATCAGCGATAAGTGATTTTAATGGAATGCACATGATACGAGGTACTGAAAATAGCACTTTCTGTTTCTGGTTTTCCTCCTAACAACCCATACCTCCAACCTCGTCAGGAGGAAATCATTGGACAAACCCAAAGTGAAGCATGTGCTACAAAATATCTGACTAATAATATTCCTCAAAACTGCCAAGATCATAAAAAAACGAAAAGTCTGAGAAATTGTCATAGCCTGGAGAATCCAAAGGAGATCTAAGGACTAAATGTAATGTGGAATCCTGGATGGGACCCTAGAACAGAAAAAGAACATTATCAAAAACCTAAGGAAATCCAAATAAAATATGGACTTTAGTTAATAATAATGTCTCAGTATTGGTTCATTAGTTGTGATTATTATACCGTAGTAATGCTAATAGGGGAAGGTGGGTGCCGGATATAGAGGAACTCTCTATAGTATTTTTGCACCTCTTTCATAAATCTAAAACTATTAATAGTCTAAGATTAAAAGTTTATTTTTTAAAAAAAGTGCCCTCCTCATGTCTGACTAGGACTTCAAGCAACAGGTTACAGGGAGAAAGCTGGAAATACTAAGAAAAAAGAATATAGTGTTTATTTCTGAAATTTCACTGTTTTTTCCATTGAAAAACAACCAAAAAGTTAATTTCTTGATCTCTTAGTGAGGCTGATTATCTAAAGTCTGAATTCATAAATAAACTTACTTGTAAAGGTCCTCTGAGAAGAAAGTTCCATGGCCTTGACCAGAAGCAAATTCCTTCTCAGTGTTTCCATCTCCAGTATACTGTGTTATCCAGTTTATGAAGAGAAATAACTATAAGTCAGGAGTTGGAGTTAGATGCAAGCATTAGAACCTAATCATGTGAACCGGGGGTCAGATGGCACTAATCTCAAAAGTAAGAAAAATATATTATAGATCAGAAAAGATACAGAAAAACTCATCAAGATTACAAGCCTCAGACAAAGATCTTGCTAGACCTAAATCCACTGTGACCGAAATCAAAAAGATCATAGTACTTACTGTCAAGATTGACCAGTCACTCCAAATTTTTAGTCAGAGGATAATTAAACAAAGGGCTTAATTTTTCCATATTAGCCATGAAGGTTGTGGCACCAGGGACAGGCTCATAGCTAAATATCAAGTATAATCTAAAAGCCCATAAACGTAAGAAAAATACAAACTTTCTAGGAAGCAAACTACTCATTCCTGGAAAAGAAATCAGAGGAAATCAGGTCAAGCTTGAATCATTCTCTTCAAATTTAGGTACAATTTATTTATAATGTATTAAATCCACCACAAAACCAGACCTATTAGCAGCAGTTATTTGGGGCTTCCCTTATGGCTCAGCTGGTAAAGAATCCACCTATAATGTGGGAGACCTGGGTTCCATCCCTGGATTGGGAAGATCCCCTGGAGAAAGGAAAAGCTACCCACTCCAGTACTCTGGCCTGGACAATTCCATGGACTGTATAGTCCATAGAGTCACAAAGAGTTGGACATGACTGAGTGACTTTCACTCACTTCACTCACTCACTCACTATGGATCAATGTCATTTTAAGGCATTAATTCAGCAGTTTCCTTAAGTTATCTGCATGAGAAATATTTCAAGTGGCATGTCAGCTGCCAAGGAAAGGGGACCAGATGCTTTACCAGGCAACTTTTTTCCCAGATCTTTGGCTCCAAAGGAAGTGAAACAGGGACAGAGGAGGATAAGGGTTAAGGAGCATGTAAGCAAAAGAGAAAAAAAAGTCAGAAGGGAAATTATAACTGACTTCTAAGAAGATGTATTTATTTTGCTTTCCTTTTTGCAGAACTGCTAGCTGGTTATTTTAGGGAATCATGTTTAAGTCTTAAGATCTCTTAGAAACAATTCCTTGGGTGAAACAAGAAAGAAGATAAATCTTGGTCCATTCATTTCAGTCATTTGTACATGGATTTTGTTTCATTTATAAAGTGGTTTTATTTAATAATGAAATCACCCCCCAAAAAAGAAATAAAGAAAAGAAAAACCAAGGGGATCAATTACGTTTTATTCTTTGGTCTGAAAATAAAGTTCTAGTTCATCTTTAAGTCAACAATTTTCTTCTTTTTTTTAATAAATCAAGAAGGTTCAGATTCTGGCTCAAAGCTACAATATAGTCGTTGCATGTGTTGTGCTAGAAGAAAGAGTACAGTTTGGCCTCTGCAGAGCCTAGCAATGAGGACTCGTCCCACCAGGATTTGGGCCAAGATGAAAAAAGAAAAGGAAAGGAAAAACTCGAGGGAAAATTTCCAAGGAAGACGGTGTGCACCGCAGACCTGTTCTGTGACAAGTGTCTTCGCTTGTCAAATGGCAAGGAGAATGGCTGGCATTACCTAGGGTAATTTTTAAGGTCATTCATGGAGGTGACATGAAGATAAAAGAATATTTGTAACGAAACTTCAGTGCTGGCTTGTTTCTCCCATTTTTTGTCTTTTGAGTAAACTGAGGCATATAGGTGGGGCAGAGATGTCAGAAAGAGAACGTGGTGGTGACTCGAGTGTTCCAGAGCCTCTGCCCATTACACCTCACAGCTGTGTTCATGCCTCTAAAATATGAGAGAATTAAGCTAAATGTTGATGGAGTGAGGCCATGATCCAGGATCTTGCATCCATATCATATTACCTCATCTGAAGGTTTTTTTTTCAGTAAAACATTCCAAATATTCAATAAAATTGTTTTCAACCAGTGAATACATTCAGATTATGAACTCATAAAGAACAGCAAAATATTATAAACTTTAATACATAAGTAAAAGGGAACACCCTCTTAATTTGAACTCCATTAGTCATGTATGGATGTGAGAGTTGGACTGTGAAGAAAGCTGGACTGTGAAGAAAGCTGAGTGCCAAAGAATTGATGCTTTTGAACTGTGGTGTTGGAGAAGACTCTTGAGAGTCCCTTGGACTGCAAGGAGATCCAACCAGTCCATTCTGAAGGAGATCAGCCCTGGGATTTCTTTGGAGGGAATGATGCTAAAGCTGAAACTCCAGTACTTTGGCCACCTCATGCGAAGAGTTGACTCATTGGAAAAGACTCTGATGCTGGGAGGGATTGGGGGCAGGAGGAGAATGGGATGACAGAGGATGAGATGGCTGGATGGCATGACCAACTCGATGGACGTGAGTTTGAGTGAACTCCGGGAGTTGGTGATGGACAGGGAGGCCTGGCATGCTGCGATTCATGGGGTCGCAAAGAGTCGGACACGACTCAGTGACTGAACTGAACTTGTAATCTGTGATATCTGACCTCAGCTTCCTTTGCCATATTTGTAAAGAAAGCAAATTATGTCAGTTAAATCTCTCTGATATAAACAAGGATTCAGGGGGGAATGCTTGACCTACTTACGAGAACAAACTGTTTTCAAGCACATATAACAGCATTCATTTGCATATAAACAATTAATGTATTATTTCAAATGTCATCTTATCTATTCACCAAAACACAGCAGGCCTTCTCTCACCTTGACAAAGCTTTGTTTACAGGTAATTCAAAGTATTCTGTGCTTTTGAAAAATAATGCTTTTCTTTAGATCTAGCGTTTGAACTTTTCAACCATTCAGACTTGCCCGCCCTCCACTCCAAGTAATTGAGCTTTGTATAATTTTTTCATGTAAATGATGGTACAAGTTGTAATTATAGAAAGTCAGGACTTTTATATTTTTTCAGTCCAAGATTGGACAGTAAATAATATATGTGGGGAGCTGAAAGCAACTAAGTAAGGGGTTGAGATTCAAATCCCAGGAAGGTAGTTGAGTTGTACATGACTTTTTTCTGAAAAGAGTTCAGAATTGTCTTCCAAAGGTTAGCAATTTTCATGACTTCACTAGCTTTTACTTTGAAACACTTTTCATGTTCTATATTTTTAAAAAATCTCTCCTTTGGAACTTCTCTGTCAGTTGCAGCCGTACCTTTTAGTAAGTATCCCTCTCATAATAATGTCAAACTTAATCAAACAGTTGTATAAGATTCAACCCCACTCACTTTCTAAATAAATTTGCTTAAATCAAGATACTTTGAGCATTTGCTTTAGAACAAGATGTTCCCAAAGCCAACTGTTTATGTTGCTGAGAAACTAGTTCTCAAGTGTGACAGTCTCACATTTTCTATCAGAAGAATTGAAGCCACTCAAAATTTAATCCATCGCTAAGACTATTCTGGGCTTACTCAGATCTCCTTACAAATCATCACAGGCTTAACAGATACATTATAGACTGTAAATGGCAAAAAATTATTTTTTAAAAATAAAAAGAAAACTTTAAAATTCATTATACGACTAGAGAAAAACAAATTTTAAAACATTAGCGTGAAAAATCAGAAAAAAATATACTTAAAACTATCATTTACTATATACCTGTGTCACATTGATTGGTAAAAGAAATGTCATCCACACTTCACTCTCCATTTTGCCTTTTTTGTGTTCCACATAGCCTCAGATGACATTCTTACTCTGTCTTCTAATGCTTATGGCACCTTTATCTTCTCTTCTTGTATTAATTACTTTCTATTTTAAATTGCAGTTATTTACAATGTAATATACATATCTTACTTTCTCTATTAGATTATATTTCTTTTATCTGTGAGTCATGATTACTTAGTAAGGTACTTTACAAAAACTGGCACTCAATATATGTTTGTATAATGATAAACACGAAGATTGTTATCTCCAAATCCCTGGCTATATTCCAAGTATATAGCTTTTCTAAAAGTGGTGGTGGTGGTGTTCAGTCGCTAAGTCATGCCCAACTTTTTTGTGACCCCATGGACTGTAGCCTGCCAGGCTCCTTTGTCCACAGGATTTCCCAGGCAAAAATACCAGAGTGGGTTGCCATTTCCTTCTCCAGGGGATAGTCCCAACCCAGGGGATCAAATCTGCATCTCCTGCATTGGCAGGCAGATTCTATACCGCTAAGCCAACAGGGCAGTCCTTCTAAAGGTGAATAGACCTTAAGTGTTGATCTAGCATTCATAACTTTTCAACAACCCTAACAAATCCTCTAGGTACCAGGTGAAATTAGTTTTATTTAATTTTCACACACACACACATTGAAGCATATATTTGCATGTTATGAATGTAGAAACATACTCAAACAAGTTAGATCATTTCCTCAGGTTGTATATCTTAAGGACTAGAGGACAAGTTTAGTGTTCTTTCCAATATATCTTTTTTTTCTTATGACTGCTTTTGATGTGGACCATTTTTAAAGTCTTTATTTAACTTGTTATAATATTGTTTCTGTTTTCATTTTGGTTTTTTGGTCTCAAAGCATGTGGGATCTTAGCCCCCTGACCAGGGATCAAACCCGCACCCCCTGCATTGGAAGATGAAGGCTTAACCACGGGACAGCCAGAGAAATCTCTCAATCTATCTGTCTTTATGCCTTACTCAAATCTGTTCCTTTACATCGTTCAATCTTCTCCTGCATCATAAGCTTAGTGGACAAAAGCAATGAGTCACAGACTCTTCTAACAATTTTCCTGAGCTACCTTACTCAGTTCCTGGCCTTGGTTTTATTTCCTATTATTGTTCAATTGTTTAACCAATACATTATACTACCATCTTATTCTTGAACCTCATATTTATCCTTTACACTGCAAAACATTCTACATCTTGAGACTGGCATGACTTGTCCTAATCCACAGGACATCAGCCCAACCCTAGTTACACTAACCAGGAACACAGTTCAACTCTATCTAGCTTTCTGCAGTGAGAAATCAGAAAAAGGAGAGAAGGAATACTTTGCCAGCCTTGAGAATCACTAGATTTCATGTCTCTGAATGCTATGCTTATAAGTTGACTGCCATTTTTAGATGTATACTGTTAAGAGGTAAGCATTTGAAATAATCATGTAGTTTTTGAGACACTGCTGGAGGACAGTACTTTGATTATTCACTCTGGGTTTGTTTGTTTGTTTGTTTGTTTAAAATTCCCTGTGCTATATATCCGTATAGCTTATTTATTTTATACATAGTACTTTGTATCTCCTGGCCTTACCTGATAGCTCAGTTGGAAAAGAACCCGTATGCAATGCAAGAGACCCGGGTTGGATTCCCGGGTTGGGAAGATCCAATGGAGAAGGGATAGGCTACCCACTCCAGTATTCTTGGGCTTCCCTTGTGGCTCAGCTGGTAGAGAATCTGCCTGCAATGTGAGAGACCTGGGTTTGATCCCTGGGTTGGGAAGATCCCCTGGAGAAGGGAACAAGCCATCCACTCCAGTATTCTGGCCTGGAGAATTCCATGGACTGTATATTCCATGAGGTCGCAAAAAGTCAGACATGACTGAGTGACTTTCACTTGTACCTCCTAATCCCTTACCCTTACCTTGCCCCTACCTCTTTCACTTTCCCACTGGTAACTACTAGTTTGTTCTCTATAACTGAGTCTATTTCTGTTTTGTTATATTCATTAATTTGTTTTATTTTTAGATTACACACACAAGTGATAACATACAGTGTTTGTCTTTCTCTAACTTACTTTACTTAGCATTATGCCCTCCAGGTCCATCCATGTTGCTACAAATGGCAACATTTTTATTCTTTTTCATGGCTGAGTAGTATTCCAGTGTGTGTGTGTACACATACCACATATTCTTTATCCATTCATCTGTTTGTGGTCACTGAGGTTGCTTCCATATCTTGGCTAGTGTAAACAACACTGGCATGAACATTTGGGTATGTATATTTTTCTGAATTATATTTTATTTTCTTTGTCTATATACATAGGAGTGGCATTGCTAGATCAAATGGTAGTTCTATTTTCAGTTTTTTGAGGATCGCTCCCAGCTTTAAAGTCTTTAAGTTAAAATCTAAACACATCACATTAAAAATGTATACTGGATATTTGAAATGTCTGAGATAGAGTTAACCAACAGTGAAACTGACATTACCACCCAGTGCAAATACGTGTAATTTTCCTGCACTTTGATTCTGATCTATTCATTCACACATTAATTCATTTATTCAACAAATATTTATTAAGTGCCTTCTTGCACAAGCAGTTTAGTGAAGGTACAAGGTCACTTCCTGTTTGGAGTCTACGTGGGGTAGGGCATGATGACAGACTGGAAATAAACATTTAACATAGTTTTAAGTATCATGAAAAAAGTATTGTGATGAAAATAAAACAAAGGAAGATTCAGGAGGAAAAAAAAGGATGGTAATATTTAAACTGACACCTGAACAAAAAGAGCTAGCCATTAAATATTTGAAGAAAGGAACCTGAGAGTGGCATTAGGAAAACAGTAAAAGATCAAGATGTTTACAGCTCTCTAATCCAAGAAAAGAAAAAAGAAAACCAAGAAAAATGAAAATATATACATCTAACCAAGAGCAATGGTGATTTAAGTTAGGGTCCCAAAGATGTGTCAATACAATGCTCAGAGGTTTAAATAGCAATTGTTGCTACAATGGAATTTACCTTCCTGCGCACATTTTAAAACACCCACCCATGGGTAAGGCCCAATTACCCATCTGTAATTGTGATAAAACAGTGGGAAAATGGGGTTTTCCGGGCCATTTGCATGTGCATCAAAGTACAGTCATAGAGAATATATTCCTTATATTTTTTAATGTTAATTCCATGACTGTGTTATGTTGAAAAATTTGTTCTTACCATCCTTCTTCAATCCTGCCACCAAATACCACCACCTCTTCAACATGATAACTATGATTCTAGATTGATGACTTTTATATTAATAGTATGGTTCCTGGCCTACCAGATAATTCTAATGTGTCAAGAATAAAACATAAAAATGAAAATTCTGCATTAAGAGTGAGAAGGGAAATTCTTTCGACTTCCGTTTTTACATACCTTATGACCAAGAGGCACTGCCTTGTATCTAGTAAAAGGACTAATCAAAGACACTAAAATGATACATTCACAGTTAACATTAACCCATTCTTACAGCTTTCTGAGGACCTATTTTTCTATCAAGTCTATCATTCAATTTTTTAAATGTTGATACTTTTATACTTTGCATGCAAATGTACAGAAAGTTTGAATTCCTGCAGTTTTGGTAATCAACATATGTTATTGACAAGTAGGTTGTGGTTTTGAAAATGCTGCTTTTCTTGCCATTTAAATATGAATTAATGATGGCTTGGTTTCACTATGTTTGAATTTAATTTGTAGTGAGTTAGGTAATTCAATAGTAAATATACTTCCAAATAATTGCTTTTATGGAATATAATTTTCCAATATAAAATATACATCAACATGTTCTAAAGCATTCTTCCATGCTATAACCGCTCCCCCAAAACTTTTAGGGCAAGATGTGTTTCAGAATTCATAAATTTTCAGGTTTTAGATAGGTACTACAGGTGTGGTACTATATAATACGAATACCCCACAACTGAGCACGTCGATATTTCTGTAGCAACAGGCATGAATATTTACACTAAACTGATAATGAAAGATACACATTAGTTGCAGCTGGGTGTTGCATCCAAATGCATCTGTACCAACCCTGCAGGAAAACTTTCAGTTCTCAGACCTTATTGGATATCAGAAGTACAAAGACGATTTTGTAAAGCAGTGTATGTCATTCTCACTCCCTTACTAGAATGAATGTAATGGGAATTAAGAAAAAAAAAGCAATAAAAATCCTTGCTTAAGAGTTGGTCACAGTAGTCTTCATTGGGGTAAAGATATGTTCAATTAACCCAACATTTGATGGCCATTTTATTTGTGGGGGGAGAAAAAGAAACTTTTGGAGTATTAACTGGGAATGAGACAATATTATAACTAACTCCTTTGCATATGAAATGAATAATACAAAAGGAAGGTCAGTGAACTAGCTAGCGAAAATCTGAATTTAAAAAAAATGGGAGAGGAGCAATACAGAGGAGTTCTGATAGGAGGAATGATCTACTAAAACTGCCTAATATTGGGAGAGTGGTGGGAATACCTAAAAGATTTATAAGAAAAGAGATGTTGGGGCTTCCTTGGTGGTTCAGTGGTAAAGAATCCGCCTGCCAATGCACAAGACATGGGTTCAATCAGGTCCAAGAAGATCCCACATGCTGTGGAGCAACTAAGCCCAGGAGCCACAACAGCTGAGCCTGCGCTCTAGAGCCTGCAAGCCGCAACTACTGAGTCCCTGGGCCTAGAGCCCGCGCTCAGCAAGAGAAATCACTGCAATGAGAAGTCCACGCAGCACAGCTAGAGAGTAGCCCCTGCTCACCACAACTAGAGAAAAGCCCATGAAGCAATGAAGACTCAGCACAACCAAAAATAAATAAATTTTTGAAAAGAGATGTTTGCTGTTCAATTTTAAGCTACTGTCTTAAGACAACTGCCTCCTGTCTTACTTATTCCTACTATCTGAAGATGTTGGGAGAAATGTCACCTAAATAGAATAGAATAAAAAAAGTTAATAGTCTCTACTCTAGAGATGCTGCCAGAAATTATGGTTTCAGGCTGGATTTTGAACATGGACAATCCAGGATTAGAGACTGAACCTGATTAGAGACTGAACCTCACTATGAAAGAGAAGAAAGAGATACAGGAAAAATAAAATCAATATTTTTGCTGCCTAATATTTTACACATCTCAGTTCATTTAAGACTCCATTTTACTGGTAAGGCAATGGAATTTCAGAAATTAGGCATAGTTTTTTGGAAGTCATTGAGCTGTGGTACAAATTAGAGACTAGCAATAGAAGTCAGAGGCTGAAAAGTGTTCTGTTTTCAGTATGGCGGATTACAATCCTTATGTACAAAACTACCTGAAAATAAATATAAATGATGAATGAAAACAGGAGAACAACAACCTCAAAATTCTACAGTTAAGATCAGGCAGATATTGGAAGGACGTTAGAATATGAAAGAGACGGACAGTACAGCCTGAGTCTTCTATTTGTGTGATTTTACTCTGACAACAGGCTGCTGTCATTGCCAGTTACAGAATGGCTAAAACTTACTTAGAAAACCCTCTTTCTTGTCTGAAGAACCAGAGGACAGAGCCAAAGCAACCTAAGATATGGAAAAAAAGAAAGTGTTGGGGGAGGGAGGTTGGAATTCTAAAAAAAATTTAAAAGACAGAAAGAAGGTATACACTAAAGTCTGTACACAAACTTGCCCTAGTCTATTTTTTTTTGGCTATGGTGGGTCTTGGACTGTGAGCAGGGGCTACTCTCTAGTTGCGGCAAGTGGGACTACTCTGTAGTCAGTGTGAAGGCTTCTTGTTGCAGTGGCTTCTCCTGCTGCAGAGCCTGGGCTCTAAGATGCGTGGGCTCAGTAGCTACAGCTCATGGACTCTAGAGTACAGGTTCACAACTGGTGGTACACAAGCTTAGTTGTCCCATAACATATACAATCTTCCTGGAACAGGGAGTGAGCCCACAAGCCTTGCCCTGGCAAGTGAATTCTTAACCCCTGGACTACAAATGAAGTCCAGCTGGCCCTAGTCTTTTGCTGACCTCTAAACTATGAATGTGCATGGCAAACTCAGAGCAACTTGTGGCTGAACCTAAAAAAATAAAACTCAATCTGCCTCATACCACAGGAAAGATGAAGTTATTCTCAAAGTTTATTGAAAACATCAATAAAATAGAGTCTTAAATTAATTGATTATTTGCATCTAACCAAGTAAACCATCTGCTAACACAGAAACATGAATAATATTTGGAGAAGTATAACAGAATTCAGAGTATACACAATATAATGTTCACAGTATTCAGGATATAAACCAAAATTACCTATTATATAAAAAGAACTAGATAAATTTGACTCATTCTCAAGGGGGAAAATGATAAACAGAAGCCAACCTTGAGTTAAACCAAATGATGGAATTATCAAATGAGTAATATAAAGACTGCTGTGCTGTGCTTAAGTCACTCAGTCATGTCCAACTCTTTGCAACCCCATGGACTGTAGCCCACCAGGCTCCTCTGTCCATGGGGATTCTCCAGGCAAGAATACTGAAGTGGGTTGCCATGCCCTCCTTCAGGGGAACTTCCCAACCAAGGGATCGAACCCAGGTATCCTGTATTGCATCAGATTCTTTACTGTCTGAGCTACCAGGAAAGCCCAAAATAAAGACTAACAAGGCTCAATAAGGCAAAGGCAAATATACTTCAAATCAACCAAAGGGTAACAATCTCAGGAAGGAAACAGAAAATACAAAAGAAATAGAAATTCTTAGACTGAAAAACACAATATCTAAAGTAAAAATACACAAGATTGGCTTGTAATAAAATTGATAAAGAATTGTGTTAGTCACTCTCTGACATAAATCACAGCAGGATCCTCTATGACCCACCTCCCAGAGTAATGGAAATAAAAGCAAAAATAAACAAATGGGACCTAATTAAACTTAAAAGCTTTTGCACAACGAAGGAAACTATAAGCAAGGTGAAAAGACAGCCTTCAGAATGAGAGAAAATAATAGCAAACAAAGCAACTGACAAAAAATTAATCTCAAAAATATACAAGCAGCTCATGCAGCTCAATTCCAGAGAAATAAACAACCCAATCAAAAAATGGGCCAAAGAACTAAACAGACATTTCTCCAAAGAAGACATACAGATGGCTAACAAACACATGAAAAGATGCTCAACATCACTTATTATCAGAGAAATGCAAATCAAAACCACAGTGAGATACTATCTCACGCCAGTCAGAATGGCTGCTATCAAAAAGTCTACAAACAATAAATGCTGAAGAGGGTGCAGAGAAAAGGGAACCCTCTTACACTGTTGGTGGGAACGCAAACTAGTACAGCCACTATGGAGAACAGTGTGGAGATTCCTTTAAAAACTGCAAATACAACTGCCATACGACCCAGTAATCCCACTGCTGGGCATACACACCAAGGAAACCAGAACTGAAAGAGACACGTGTACTCCAATGTTCACTGCAGCACTGTTTACAATAGCCAGGACATGGAAGCAACCTAGATGTCCACTGGCAGACGAATGGCTAAGAAAGTTGTGGTACATATGCACAATGGAATATTACTCAGCCATTAAAAAGAATGCATTTGAATCAGTTCTAATGAGGTGGATGAAGCTGGGGCCTATTATACAGAGTGAGGTAAGGTCAGAAAGAAAAACACCAATACAGTATACTAAAGCATATATATGGAATTTAGAAAGATGGCAATGATGACCCTATATGCGAGAGAGCAAAAGAGACACAGATGTAAAGAACAGACTTTTGGACTCTATGGGAGAAGGCGAGGGTGGGATGATTCGAGAGGATAGCATTGAAACATGTATATTATCATATGTGAAACAGATAGCCAGCCCAGGTTTGTGCGTGAGACAGGGTGCTCAGGGCTGGTGCACTGGAATGACCCTGAGGGATGGGATGGGGAGGGAGGTGGGGGAGGGGTTTCAAGATGGGGAACATGTACACCCATGGCTGATTCATGTCAATGTGTGGCAAAAACGGCTACAATATTGTAAAGTAATTAGCCTCCAATTAAAATAAATTAATTAATTAAAAAACAGAAACATTAAAAATAAATAAATAAAAGAATGAAAGAATGCTCCTTCACAGTGCTCCTGCTGATACTGCTGCTGCTAAGTCGCTTCAGTCATGTCCGACTCTGTGCGACCCCATAGACGGCAGCCCACCAGGCCCCGCTGTCCCTGGGATTCTCTAGGCAAGAACACTGGAGTGGGGACCATATAAATCAGTTTCTGGGCCTCTGCAATCTAAATACTATAAAAGCAAATGTAACATTTCTTTATTGGTACCAGAATAAATGTTAGAAAATTAAAAAAAAAAAAGAATTGTGTTAGTGAAACTGAAAATAGTGAACTTGAAGTACTATAAACCACAATCAGGTATGCAAAGTTGTTCCAACATTTAAAAGTCAATTAATGCAATCCTCAATACAGCAAGTTAAAGAAAAAAATAACAAGCTCATATTAACAGAAGCAGAAGAAAGAAATGAAGAGAATGGAGAAGTAAAAAAACTGAAAAAATAATAGCTGAAAATGTCTCAAATTTGATGAGAGATGTAAATCTACAGATTTAAGAGACCAGTTCAGGACGAATGCAAAGAAAACCAAGAGTCAACACATCAAAATGCTGAAAATCAAATACAAAGGAAAAATATTGAAAGCAACCTTAGAAAACCTAAGTTATTCTGACTTCTCATCCAAAACTGTGAAAGACAAAAGACAACGGGGCAAGATCTCTGAAATACCAAAAGCAAAAGAACTCTCAACCAAGAAGTCTATACATAGCAAAGTATCCTTCTAGAACGAAGGTGATATAAAGACAATGGAGACAAAAGACAACTAAGAGGATCGACTGCCAACAATCATGAGGCGGCAGTAAAAGGATCTATATCATTACAATGGATCTGCATTGTTACACGAAGCTACACAGTACCAAGTCAAAGAAGATGGTAAAAAGTTTAAAGTGTATACTGTAATACCCTATAAGAGCCACAAAAAGGGAAAGCACAGCTAAAAGTCAATATAATAAATTAAAAATAGAACTCTAAAAATCGTTAAGTAATCAAATTGAAGGTAAAATAAACCGTGGGGAAGGGAATTGAAAAACAAAAAGCAGTAAAGCACAGAAGAATTACTGGACTATTAAACTATTCTATACAACATTATTAATATAATGAGAACTACATATCATTATACCCTTGTCAAAACACCAAGAGTGAGTGAACCCTAACAAAAAATATGAACTTTGGGTGATAATGTATCCATGTAAGTTCAGCAGTTTTAACAAATGTACCACTCTGGTTGAGGATGTTGATAATAGAAGAGGCTATGCTTGTGCGAGGACAAGGGATATATGAGAAATCTCTGTACAGTCTGTTCAGTTTGGTTGTGAACCTGAAAATGCTCTAAAAGATAAAATCTTTAAAAAAAAAAAAAAAAACAGAGGGGCAAGATAAAACAATAGACTGGTAGGCCCAAATCCAATCATATCAATAATTAAATGTCATAAGACATCTTACAGTATCAGCACCAGCGTATGAAGAGCTTGAAAGTCAACACTGCTGCCATCACATCAAGAAAAAGTTGAACAACTTGAAAACCAATAACTTTTCTTGGATCCATCAGAGAACCAAAGCTTTAAGGCAAACCACCACCACCTCAAGATCTGGAAGGACAGAAGAATCTTGAAAGTCACAGCTGAGATCTGACCAACTGGAGGGGAAGTCACTGGGGCCATAAACTTGTAGAAACACTTAAAAGGAAATTTTGATGAGCTACTGGAAGCTGAGTGCAGACTTCCATAATAGTAAGTCTCCTGAAACCCTCAGTCTTAGAGGTGCCTCCAAATTTTCAGAGGCTTTACATCTAGGACCACTGTATAGTCAAAGCTATGGTTGTTCCAGTAGTCACATATGAATGTGAGAGTTGGACCATAAATAAAGCTGAGCACTGAAGAATTGATGTTTTTAACTGTGGTGTTGGAGAAGACTCTTGAGAGTCCCTTGGACTGCAAGGAGATAAACTAGTCAATCCTAAAGGAAATTAACCCTGAATATTCATTGAAAGGACTGATGCTGAAACTGAAGCTCCAATACTTTGGCCACCTGATGCAGAGGAACTGACTCCTTAGAAAAGACCCTGATGCTGGGAAAGATTGGAGGGAGGAGGAGAAGGGGACCACAGAGGACAAGATGGTTGGACGACATCACCGACTTGATGGACATGAGCTTGAGCAAGCTCCAGGAGTTGGTGATAGACAGGGAAGTCTGGCATGCTGCAGTCCATGGGGTTGCAAAGAGTCGGACATGACTGAGCAACTGAACTGGACTGAATTTACATCTAGGAACCCCACTAAGTTATCACAGTGAGGATCCCCAAAAGTTCCCTTTATGGCTATGGCAGGTGGGGTAATCATTATGAAATATGCTCAGAGCCTTCTCTATAACAAAGGTTTACTTACACTGGAAAAGACTTTTCTAGATCTTTATCCCATCTGCAGTAATAGCATTCCTCCTAACATAGTCCCTGAGTCCATCTTGTCTCCACTTAGGTGGGGGAAAAAACAGTCAAAACCAGTCATGACCTCAAATAAATAGATGCTACAGCTAGAGAAAGTAATCCAAGGAGGGCTATACTACTGGAGAACAATTTGTGAAGGTCACAACCCAATGACATAGATGCACGAAAGGAAGAAGATTTAATTTCAAGATTATAAAATGCTACTTCACATCTTTCTACTATACCATCAGACTCCAGGATATTGGTGAATTTAGCTCAATGAACTACAAAATTGAGACTCTATCTAAGGAGTCTCAGGGAAGTTGTCAAGGACCCCAAAAGACAACAGGAAAGACAAAATCAAAGACATTAGGGGAATTAAAATCCTCTGTCACCTACACTTACAGTAAACATTAAACAGAACCTAACTGTAAGGCAGATTAATTTTTTTTAATCACATTAAAAGGCTCATTTCCTATTACCTGATGAGTTGTCTAGATTTCCAGAATAAAACTGCAAGTCATGATTAAAAGGCAAGAAAAAAAATTACAGTCTATAAAAACAAACCAAGAATCAGATTCAGATATGACACAGATTTTGGAATTATCAGACAAGGAATTTAAAATAACCACAAGTAATACTTTAGTCACCTGATGCAACAAGCAGACTCATTGCAAAGACTCTGATGCTGGGAAAGACTGAAGGCAGGAGAAGGGGATAGCAGAGAATGAGATGGCTGGATGGCATCACCAACTCAATGGACATGAGTCTGAGCAAACTCCAGGAGATACTGAAGGACAAGGAAGCCTGGAGTGCTGCAGTCCATGGGGTCACAAAGACTTGGGCACGACTTAGCAGCTGAACAACAACAAATGAGTAATATGTTAAAGACTTTAAGTGGAAAAAGCTGAAAGATGGAAACTCTAAGAAAGAATTAAAAAGAAATGTTCAAAAAATAATTCTAACAGAAACAAAGACTGCCTTGGATGCCATCAGTGGACTCAACGTGGCCATGGAAAGCATCTGTAAACTTGAAGATCTATCAGTATAAATTTCACAAACTGAAGCACAAATAGGAAAAAGAACAAAAAATCCAAGAACTGTGGGATAACTCCAAAAGGTATCACAGATGCATAACTGGAAACAGAAAAGAGCAGAAGAAATATCTGAAGTAATAATAACCAAAAATTACCAAAACTATGACAGACACAGTACCACAAATCTAGGAAGCTCAGACAACTTCAAGCAGAATAACTATCAACACATGTACACACACATACGCACACACACATACACACACACGTACACATACACACACACCTAGGCTATCATATTCAAATGACAAAAGACAAAAAGCTAAAGACAAAGAGGAAATTTGAAAGAAGCCAGAGAAGAGAAAAAAACCCACCTTCTCGCTACATGAACGAGGACAGGAATTACAGTAGACTTCTCATAAACTATCTTAATGAGAGAGTGGAGTGAAATCTTTAAAAAACTGAGAAAAATAAAACCATCAGTGTAGACTTATATATTCAGCAAAGTTATTATCTTTCAAAAGTGAAATAAAAATAAAGATTTTCTCAGAAGAAAACAAAAGCTGAGGAAATTCAAATAACAACAGACTTCCCTAAAAGAAATGTTAAAAGTACTTCTTCAGGGAGAAGAAAAATTTTATAGGTCAAAAAGTTGGATCTAGACAAGAAAAAGAAGATCAGAAGAAGAATAAGTGAAAGTAAAATTTATTTCAAGGTTTATTTTACTTGATATTAACATAGTTGCTTAAGCATTGTTCCTTTTCCTGTTTCCATCGCATATCTTTTTCTATCCATTTACTTTGCCAACTTACCTAGAATTTATATTTAAATGTTTGAGTTTCCAGAAGAACTTGGTTTTTTTTAATTCACTCTGCCTTTTAATTGGAATGTTGAGCCCATTAACATTTTCACATTCTGGAGATGAGGGAGTTGATTTATTCAATATTAAAATGTCACTAAAGAAACTCTAATAAAGGAGTTATCAGTTTTTTTACTTTTAAAAAACTTTTTGTTTTTAGGAGAGTTTTATATATACATAAAAACTGTAAAGACAGTACAGCAAGTTCTCATATACTCCACAACCAGTTCTCCCTATTATCAGCATCTTAAAAATGCTACTGTGCTGTGCTTAGTCGCTCAGTCATGTCCAACTCTTTGTGATACCATGGACTGTAGCCCACCAGGCTCCTCTGTCCATGGGGATTCCCCAGGCAAGAATACTGGAGTGGGTTGCCCTGCCATCCTGACCCAGGAATTGAACCCAGGTCTCCCACATTGTAGGCAGATTCTTTATCATCTGAGCCACCAGGGAAGCCCTAAAACTGCTACAGCTGTAGTAATTACTGAACCATATTGATATATTATTATTAGCTAAAGACCGTACTATTCAGATTTCCTTAGTTTTTACCTACATCTCTTTTTTCTGTTCCAGAATGATATATTATGTTTAGTTATCAGGTCTCCCAAGACTCCTCACAGCTGTAACACTTTCTGAAACTTTTAGCTTTGGTTATCTTGACAGTTTTGAGGAGTACTGGTAAGTAGTGTCAGTCACTAGTCATGTCCAACTCTTTGCAACCCCACAGACTGTAGCCTGCCAGGGTCCTCTGTCCATGGGACTCTCCAGGCAAGAATACTGGAGAGGGTTGCCATTCCCTTCTCCAGAGGATCTTCCCAACCCAGGGATCGAACCCGGGTCTCCTGTGTTGCAGGTAGATTCTTTATCATCGGAGCTACAGGGAAGTCCTTGAGTACTGGTAAGGTATTCTGAAAAATGTTTTATCAGTGGAGATTGTCTGATGTTTCTCAAATGGGTTTGAGGGAGTAAAACCATAGTTGAAGTGCCATTCTCATCACATCATATTGATGGTACATACTACCAACATGACTTTCACTATTGATGTTAACCTTGATCACTCACCTGAGATAGTGTTTGTCAAGATTCTCCACTAAAGATATTCTTTTCCTCCTTTGTATATTGTACTTTTAGAAGGAAGGCATTATATGCAGCCCAAACCTAAAGATGAAGGCATTATCCTCCACCTCCTTGATAGTGGAGTACCTACATAAATTATTTGGAATTTTTCTGCAGAGATTTGTCTCTTTTCCCAGTTATCTACTTATTTAATTATTTGTTTATATCAGTATGGACTCATGGGGTTTTTTTTATACTTGGTGTTAAAATGCATTATTACTTTATTGTGCTGCCCAGATTATTCTAGTTTTGGCCACTGAGCTCTTTCAGTTTGTTCTTATGTCCCTTTGACATACCCTTATCATTGTAGGTTTTTTAATACTTTGAGAACTTCCTCACTTTCTAGCACTGTAAGATACTCCAAGCTTATCTTATGTATTTCTTGCTCCAGTCCTAGAGTCAGCCATTTCTGCAAGGCACCCTGGTTGCTTTTACTGGAAAATTATATACCAACCCCTGGGTGATAGTTGTGCTCATTGCTACTGAGAGGCCTTTGCTTCTAGGAACCCTCAACCAACAGAGCAAAGAAATTTTCATTCATAGTAACCTGTACATATATACACTTATCTATAAATATTTCTATATGCAACCATCTGTGTATACATATTAAGGTAAATATGAATTCACACCAATGTCTCCACTTCTAGGTTACTACCCATGAATCATTCCAGCCTCTTCCCCTTTGCTTATCTGTAACCTCCAACAGTAACACACCTTGCTCATTGCTAAATTCTAATATACACATATAGTAGTTTCAGAATAATGAAGCTGTACAGATCTTTGGCAGTGCCTTGGAACTGAATTCATAGCTTTTCATACCTTTGTAAAGTCAAAAAACCATAAGTCTTGGATTCATATCTGTAGTTGTTAAAACAGATAAAAAGATGGCGGAGAAGAAGGACATGAGCTCATCACTTCTGTGAGAACTCCAAAATTACAACTTGCTGCTAAACAACTCTCAACAGAAGAATGTTGGATCCCACCAAAAAACGATACCACACGTCCAAGGGCAAAAGAGAAGCCCCAGCAAGATGGTAGGAGTGGTGAAATCATGTTTAGAATTAAACCCCATACCCGCCAGAGATGCTCAAGGGGCTCAGACAAACTTTGTGCACACCAGGATCCAGACACCCCACAGAGACTGAGCCAGAACTGTGTCTCAGTGTCTCCTGCAGAGGTATGGGTCAGCAATGGCCTGCCACAGGGGCAAGGGCTCTGGATGCAGCAGACCTGGGTATGGCATAAGCCCTCTTGGAGGAGGTCGCCATTAACCCCACCATAGAGCCGCTAGAACTTACACAGGACTGGGGAAACAGACTCTGGGAGGGCACAAACAAACCCTTGTGTGCACCAGGACCCAGGAGAAAGGAGCAGTTACCCCACAAGAGACTGACCCAGACTTGAGTATCCACTGAGTGTCCATGAGTGTCCAGGAGTCTCCAGTGGAAGCATGGGTCAGCAGTGGCCTGCTGCAGGGTCAGGAGCACTGAGTTCAGCAGTACATGCATGGGACCTTCATTTCCTCCACTATAGTTTGGCCTTAGGTCAAACAACAGGGAGGGAATACAGCCCCGCCCATCAACAGAAATTGTATTAAAGATTTACTGAGCATTAAAGATTTACCTGCCCAACAGAACAAGACTCAGTTTCCCCCTCAGCAAGTCTCTCCCATCAGGAAGCTTCCATAAGACTCTTATCCTTATCCATCAGAGGACAGACAGAATGAAAACCACAATCACAGAAAACTAACCAATCTGATCACATGGACCACAGCCTTGTCTAACAATGAAACTATGAGCCTTGCCATGTAGGTCCACCCAAGACAAACAGGTCATGGTGGAGAGTTCTGACAAAACGTAGTCTACTGGAGAAGGGAATGGTAAGCCACTTCAGTATTCTTGCCTTGAGAACCCCATGAACAGTATGAAAAGACAAAAAGATAGGACCTGAAAGATGAACTTCTCAGGTGAGTAGGTGCCCAATATGCTACTGGAGATGAGTGGAGATAATTCCAGAAAGAATGAAGAGACAGAGCCAAAGCAAAAACAACACCCAGTTGTGGATGTGACTGGTGATGGAAGTAAAGTTCAATGCTGTAAAGAACAATACTGCATAGGAACCTGGAATGTTAGGTCCGTGAATCAAGGTAAATTGGAAGTCATCAAACAGGAGATGGCAAGAGTGAACAGCGGCATTTTAGGCATCAGCAAACTAAAATGGACTGGAATGGGTGAATTTAACTCAGATGTCCATTATATCTACTACTGTGGGCAAAAATCCCTTAGAAGAAAGGGAGTAGCCATCATAGTCAACAAGAGAGTCCAAAATGCAGTACTTGAATGCAATCTCAAAAACAACAGAATGATCTCTGTTCATTTCCAAGTCAAACCATTCAATATCACGATAATCCAGTCTGTGCCCCAACAAGTAATGCTGAAGAAGCTGAAGCTGAATGGCTCTATGAAGACCGACCTTCTAGAGCTAACACCCAAAAAAGATGTTCTTTTCATTATAGGGGACTGGAATGCAAAAGTAGGAAGTCAAGAAACACCTGGAGTAACAGGCAAATTTGGCCTTGGGATACTAAATGACTCAGGTCAAAGGCTAACAGAGTTTTGCTAAGAGAACTCACTGGTCATAGCAAACACCCTCTTCCAACAAGATAAGAGAAGACACTACACACGGACATCACCAGATGGTCAATACTGAAATCAGATTGATAACATTCTTTGCAGCCAAAGATGAAGAAGCTCTAAAACAGTCAGCAAAAACAAGACCAGGAGCTGACTGTGGCTCAGATCATGAACTCTTATTGCCAACCTCAAACTTAAATTGAAGAAAGTAGGGAAAACCACTAGACCATTCAGGTATGACCTAAATCAAATCTCTTACAATTTTATAGAGGAAGTGACAAATAGATTCAAGGGATTAGATCTGATAGACAGAGTGCCTGAAGAACTATGGACAGAGGTTCGTGACACTGTACAGGAGGCAGTGATCAAGACCATCCCCAAGAAAAAGAAAGGCAAAATGGTTGTCTGAGGAGGCTTTACAAATAGCTGAGAAAAGAAGAGAAGCAAAAGGCAAAGGAAAAAAGGAAAGATATACCCATTTAAATGCAGAGTTCCAAAGAATAACAAGGAGAGATAAGAAAGCCTTTTTCAGTGACCAATGCAAAGAAATAGAGGAAAACAATAGAATGGGAAAGACTATAGATCTCTTCAAGAAAATTAAAGATACCAAGGGAATATTTCATGCAAAGATGAGCACAATAAAGGACAGAAATAGTATGGACCTAACAAAAGCAGAAGATACTAAGAGGAGGTGACAAGAATACACAGAACTAAACAAAAAAGCTCTTCATGACCCAGATAACCACAATGATGTGATCACTCATCTAGAGCCAGATATTCTGGAATGTGAAGTCAAGTGGGCCTTAGGAAGCATCACTATGAGCAAAGCTAGTGGAAGTGATGGAATTCCAGTTGAGCTATTTCAAATCCTGAAAGATGATGCTGTGAAAGTGCTGCACTCAATATGCCAGCAAATTTGGAAAACTCAGCAGTGGCCACAGGACTGGAAAAGGTCAGTTTTCATTCCAATCCCAAAGAAAGGCAATGTCAAAGAATGTTCAAACTACCACACAATTGCAATCATCTCACAGGCTAGTAAAGTAATGCTCAAAATTCTTCACGCCAGGCTTCATCAGTACGTGAACCATGAACTTCCAGATGTTCAAGCTGGTTTTAGAAAAGGCAGAGGAACCAGAGATCAAATTGCCAACATCTGCTGGATCATTGAAAAAGCAAGAGAGTTCCAGAAAAACATCTATTTCTGCTTTATTGACTATGCCAAAGCCTTTGACTGTGTGGATCACAACAAACTGTGGAAAATTCTTAAACAGATGGGAATATCAGACCACCTGACCTGCCTCCTGAGAAACCTGTATGCAGATCAAGAAGCAACAGTTAGAACTGGACATAGAACAACAGACTGGTTTCAAATCAGGAAAGGAGCACATCAAGGCTATATATGGTCACCCTGCTTATTTAACTTATATGCAGACTACATCATGCAAAATGCCAGGATGGATGAAGCACAAGCTGGAATCAAGATTGCCAGGAGAAAGATCAATAACCTCAGATGTGCAGATGGCACCACGCTTATGACAGAAAGTGAAGAAGAGCTAAAGAGCCTCTTGATGAAAGTGAAAGAGGAGAGTGAAAACTTGGCTTAAAACTCAATATTCAGAAAACTAAGATCATGGCATCTGGTCCCATCACTTCATGGCAAATAGATGGGGAAACAACGGAAACAGTGAGAGACTTTATTTGGGGGTGGGGCTCCAAAATCACTGCAGATGGTGATTGCTGCTGCTGCTAAGTTGCTTCAGTCGTGTCTGACTCTGTGCGACCCCATAGACGGCAGCCCACCAGGCTCCCTCATCCCTGGGACTCTCCAGGCAAGAACACTGGAGTGGGTTGCCATTTCCTTCTCCAATGCATGAAAGTGAAAAGTGAAGTGAAATCACTCAGTCGTGTCTGACTCTTAGCAACCCCATGGGCTGCAGCCTACCAGGCTCCTCCATCCATAGGATTTTCCAGGCAAGAGTACTGGAGTGGGGTGCCATTGCCTTCTCCGAGATGGTGATTGCAGATGGTGATTGCAGCCATGAAATTAAAAGACACTTGCTCCTTGGAAGAAAAGCTATGACCAACCTAGACAGCATATTAAAAAGCAGAGACATTACTTTGACGACAAAGGTCCATGTAGTCAAAGCTGTAGTTTTTCCAGTAGACATGTATGGATGTGAGAGTTGGACTATAAAGAAAGCTGAGCACCAAAGAATTGATGCTTTTGAACTGTGGTGTTGGAGAAGACTCTTATGAGTCCCTTGGACTATAAGGAAATCAAAGCTGTCAATCCTAAAGGAAATCAGTCCTGAATATTCATTGGAAGGACTGATGCTGAAGCTGAAACTCCAATACTTTGGCCACCTGATGCAAACAGCTGAGTCATCTGAAAAGACCCTGATGCTGGGAAAGATTGAGGGGAGGAGAAGAAGGGGATGACAGAGGATGAGATGGTTGGTTGACATCACTGACTCAATGGACATGAGTTTGAGTAAGCTCCAGGAGTTGGGGCTGCACAGGGAAGTTGGCATGCTGCAGTCATGGGGTCGCAAAAAGTCAGACACAACTGAGCAACAGAACTAACTAATCCTTGTGAGAAATAATTTTATCAACTAGAGTAAGCAGCCTAGTATAATTCTTTTGGCCAACTACACTCATTTCCAAAATTAGTAAAGTAACCGCTTCACCACCTCCTCCCCCCACTTTGGTGAGACTGTTTCATATATTTGCAAAGCAATTAGATTGGTTTGTTACATTCTGTATTACAGCTGGGATCTTCCAAAGTCCTAAATGATTTTTTTATTGTGTACACTGTTTCACTGTTTGTGCTATAACGTTCCACAGATTGGACAAGCTCGCAGTGTCATGCATTCATCACTACAGTATTATAGAAAACAGTTTCACCACCTAAAAAAGTCCTTTATATTAATACTTTACCTACACAACCCCAAAGCTAAACTCCTGGCAACTACTAATCTGTTTATTATCTCCATGCTGCTGCTGCTGCTAAGTCACTTCAGTCGTGTCCAACTCTGTGAGACCCCATAGACGGCAGCCCACCAGGCTCCCCCATCCCTGGGATTCTCCAGGCAAGAACACTGAAGTGGGTTGCCATTTTCTTCTCCAATGCATGAAAGTGAAAAGTGAAAGTGAAGTCACTCAGTGGTGTCCAATTCCCAGCGACCTGCCCATGGGATTTTCCAGGCGAGTACTGGAGTGGGTTGCCATTGCCGTCTCCATAGTTTTACCTTTTTCAAGATGGCATGCCATTGGAACCATACAGTGTGAAGCCTTTTCACATTCCCTTCTTTCACTTAGCCATATGCATCTAAGTTGCATTTATGTCTTTTCATAGTTTGATAGCATATTCCTCTTTATCACTGCATAGGTATCTTGTACCACAGCTTGTCCATCTATACACCTACTGACCCTGGAGAAGGGAAGGGCAACCTACTCCAGTATTCTCGCCTGGAGAACTCCATGGACAGAGGGGCCTGGTGGGCTACAGTCAAGGACATCTTGGTGGCTCAGCTTTGAGAAATTATGAATAAAGATGTGCAGGTTTTTGTGTGGGCATAAGTTTTCAACTCATTTGTAAGTATTTCAAAGTGCAATAACTGGATCATATGCCAAGACTATGTTTAGCTTTATAAAAAGCTGTCAAACTGTCTTCCATAAAGGTTGTACCATTTTTCACTCTCATCAACAAGGAGCAAGAGTTTCTGCCGTTCCACACATCCTTGCCAGTATTTGGTGTTGTCAGTGTTTTGGATTCTCACTATTTTAATAGATAACTAGTAATGTGGTGGTATCTCTGTTTAATTTGCAAAAATTTAGTGACATATGATGTTGAGCATTTTTTTCATATGCTTATCTGTATATTGACTCTGGTGAGAGATCTTTCAAATCTTAGGCTCTTTTTTTTTTTTTTAACTTTTATTTGCATTTATTTTTTGCAGCATTTATTCCTGGGCCATAAGTTTTTGTTTCTTCAGTTTCTTCCAGGATGTCTTTTTCTTCTGTGCACCCTCCTCTTCTGGTTTAGGAACAATCCGTTCTTTTTCAGTAAGGATCATCTCAGTGTGGCAGGGAGAGCTCATGTAGGGGTTGATCCAACCGTGAACTCTGTAAGTCCTGCGCCGCATCCTGGGGGCTTTGTTCACCTGGATGTGCTCAATGACCAGAGAATCTACATGTAAGCCCTTAAGCTCAGCATGACTCTCTGCATTTTTGAGCACGTGCAGTAACAATTCAGCACTCTTATTGGGTCACCGACCCTGCGTCCAGCCCCGCTGTTTGGCCTGTGCACACCTCCCAACTCCACCGTTGTAATGACCGAATGGCACACACTGCTTCTTTAAAGTGACATCCTTCAAATACTTGGTGGCTTTTCGGATATGCATACCTTTATGGCCTGGGCAGTTTCACGAGTGTTCTTAAAGTGAACACAAAGATTTGAACCTCTTGATTTGCATGATTTTGTGGGGTTTTCTGAGTCGAGTGAATAGCGCACCATTTTTAGGGGTCACCTCAGGCCGGTTACCAGAAAAGCTTAGGCCCATTTTTAAATTGAGCTGTTTTTGTTTTCTTATTGTTGCATTTTAAATGTTCTTCTTGTATTTTGGATGGGCTTCCCTGGTGGTTCAGTGGTAAAGAATCCACCTGTAATGCAGGAGACACAGGAAGCACAGGTTCAGTTCCTGGCTTGGGAAAGATCCCATGGAAAAGGAAATGGCAACCCATTCCAGTATTCTTGCTGGGAAATTCCACGGACAGAGGAGCCTGGTGGGCTACAGTCAATGGGGTCTCAAAGAGTCAAACACAACTGAACATACATGCATATATATTGGATACAAGTCTTTTATCAGAGATGTGTTTTTAAAATATTTTCTCACAGTCTTGTCTTTTCACTCTCTTTACAATCTCTTTGATACAGAAGCCTTTTGTTTTAGTGTAGTCCAACTATTTTTTTCTCTCATGTACCATGCTTTTGGTTACACATGTAAAAAAATAGCATTAAATCCAAGGTCACCTAGATTTTTTCCTATATTATCCTCCAGAAGTTTTGCAGTTTAACATTTTAATTTAGACCTGTAACCCATTTTGAGTTGATTTCTGTGAAAGATGAAATGACTATGCCTAGAGTTTTTTTGCATGTGTATGTCCAGTTGTTCCAGCACCATTTGTTGAAAAAACTGTATTTTATCCTTCAAATTGCCTTTGATCCTTCATCAAAGATCAGGTGACTATATTCCTTGGCTTTCTATTCTGTTCCATTGATCTATTTGTCTATTCTTTTTGGTAATACCACACTGTCTTAATTATTATAGCTTTATCATGTTTTTCAGTCAGGCACCCCACTCCAGTACTCTTGCCTGGAAAATCCCATGGATGGAGGAGCCTGATGGGCTACAGCCGATGGGGTCACAAAGAGTCGGACACAACTGAGCGACTTCACTTTCACTTTTCACTTTCATGCATTGGAGAAGGAAATGGCAACCTACTCCAGTGTTCTTGCCTGGAGAATCCCAGGGACAGGGA
This sequence comes from Bos mutus, assembly GCF_027580195.1. NCBI lineage: Eukaryota > Metazoa > Chordata > Mammalia > Artiodactyla > Bovidae > Bos > Bos mutus. The sequence continues at coordinate 12,555,324 of NC_091636.1, forward strand.
AGCCTGGTGGGCTGCTGTCTATGCGGACGCACAGAGTCAGACATGACTGGAGCGACTTAGTAGCAGCAGCAGCAGCAGTGTCAGTCTTGAAACTTTGTTCTTCCTCAATATTGTACTGGTTATTCTTAGTCTCTTGCCTGTCCACAAAAACCTTATAATCAGTTTTTCAATATCCACAAAATAAATTGCTGAGATCTTGATTGAGAATGTGTTGAATCTATAAATCAAGTTTAGAAGAACTAACAATACTGAGGAGAAGGCAATGGCACCCCACTCCAGTACTCTTGCCTGGAAAATCCCATGGACAGAGGAGCCTGGTAGGCTGCAGTCCATGGGGTTGCTAAGAGTCGGACACGACTGAGTGACTTCCCTTTCACTTTTCACTTTCATGCATTGGAGAAGGAAATGGCAACCCACTCCAGTGTTCTTGCCTGGAGAATCCCAGGGATGAGGGAGCCTGGTGGGCTGCTGTCTATGGGGTCGCACAGAGTTGGACACGACTGAATCGACTTAGCAGCAGCAGCAACAATACTGAGTCTTCCTATCAATGGATGTAGAATATCTCTACATTTATTGAGATCTTCTTTGATTTCTTTTATCAGAGTTTTATAGCTTTCCTCCAATAGGTCTTGTATATATATAGATTTATACCTAAGCATTAAATTTTTGTTATACTATAAATGGTGTTATGGTTTTATTTTCAAATTTCAACTGTCCATTGTTGATATATAGGAAAGCAATTGATTCTTGTATATTAACCTTGTATTCTATGATCTTGTTTTAATCACTTGCTAGTTCCAAGAGTATTTGTAACCAGTTCTTTGGAATTTTCTGCACAGACTATCCTATCATCTGTGAAGAAAGATAGTTTTACTTCTGCCCTCCCAATATGTAAATTAGTTATTCGTTTGTTTGTCTGTTAATTATTTATTTGTCTTACTATATTAGCCAGGACTTCCAATACAACACTGAGTAGGAGTGAGAGGGGAGATATCCCTGCTTTGTTCCCAATTTTAAGAAAAAAGTATATAGTTTATCATCATTAACTATTAGCTGTAGGTTTTTGTAGATGTTCTTTATCAAGTTGAGGAAATATCCCTCTATTTCTAGTCTGCTAAGAGTTTTTATCATGAATGGCTATTGGATTTTTAGCCAAATGATTTTTCTGCATCTACTGATATGACCATATAATTTTTCTTCTGTAGCCTGCTAAAGTGATTAATTTATGGATTGATTGTGAAATGCTGAACCAGCCTTGCATACCGATAATAAATCTCACTTGGTCACGGTGATATAGAGGGAAGCTGCTCTATAACACAAGGAGTTCGGCCCAGTGCTCTGTGATGACCTAGAGGGGTGGGACAGTGGGGAGGGAGAGGCTCAAGATGCAGGGAATATATGTATTGTTGTTGTTTAGTCACTAAGTTGTGTCCAACTCTTTCATGACCCCAGGGACTACAGCCTGTCACATTCCTCTATCCACGGGATTTCCCAGGCAAGAATACTGGAGTGGGTTGCCATTTCCTTCTCCAGGGGCTCTTCCCAACCCAGAGGTCAAACCTGAGTCTCCTGCATTGGCAAGTGGATTCTTTACCAATGAGCCAGCCAGGAAGCCTGGAGATATATATATATATATTTATAGCTGCTTCACAGTATACTTCACTCACACTTCAAACTATGGTTTCTGTATGGCAGAAACCAACACAACATTGTAAAGCAATTATTTTCCAGTTAAAAATAAATTTAAAAAAAATAATAAAATTCTTGAATTGATCTGCTAATATAGTATTGAGGGTTTTCCATCTCTATTCACAAGAGACATTGGTCTGTAGCTTTATCTTCTTTATCTTTCTATTTTTTAGATATTTATTTATTTGACTGTTCCAGGTCTTAATTGCAGCATGCAGGATCTTTTAGTTGTGGCTTGCAAGCTCTTGGTTGTGGCATGTGGAATCTAGTTCCCCAACCAGGAATCAAACCTGGGATCCCTGCATTGGGAGTATGAAGTCTTAGCCACTGAACCACCAGGGAAGTCCCTGTAGCTTTCTTTTTTTATAATGTCTTTGCTTGGTTTGGGTATTAGGTAATGACAGCCTCATAGAAGGTGTTAGAAAATGCTCTCTGTGCTCCAGGTTTTCTGAAAGACTATTATTTATTCCCTAGATAACTGATAGACTTCAATGACATCACCTGGTCTGGTGCTTTCTCTTTTGTAAGATTATTAATTGTCAATTCAATTTCTTTATGAGAAATCAGCTTATTCAGATTAGTTATTTTTCCTGTGTAAAATTTGATAGATTGTGTCTGTTAAGAAATTAGTCAATTGCACTACGTTTAAATCTGTCAGTTTAGAGTCTTTGAACTTTTTTATCTATTCCTCCCCTGTCTGCCATGGCAGTTTTAACGTGGGCCATAACTTTCCATATGTTCCAAGACCAATCCAGCACTTGACTACAATTATCTCTGACGTATCTAAGATATCTGGATGTCTAACATATTAGAATTTATATGTTAAATTCTACATCATGGGACCACAGCCTCATGTTGAAAAATCGCCCTTCACACCCCTCCATATATTACTCCTTCATCCTTGATCCAATATCCCCAGGATTTGTTCCAAGGAACACTCTGCTAATTCCTGTCAGAAATCAATGGTTGGGTCCTGACACCCTTTTAACATATAATCACTGCTTTTATTATGTTTCCTAGCACATGCCTATCTGGTTCATGATTAAATTTAATACTGGCAGTCATGAAGCAAATTGAGGGCAGAACCTGAGGAAAACCAACATAATATTGCTACTTTTCTCATAGTCTTCAAGAAAAGGAGACTGTATTTTTCTACAGTGGAGAGTTGGTGTCATTTTTGTAAACCTGGAGAGTGCAAGGGAATCAGAGAGCACAAGGGAATCAGGTTGTTTCAGTTCATCAACTTCGTATCAAGTCTTAGAGTCTCACTCCTTCTCTACAAGGGATCTATCTTTAGCACAGAACACTGGGCTAGGCTGAGAATTCAGCCTTTTCCAAAGTTCTGTCACGCTTAAAAAAATTAGGTCCTGTGCCTGATCATCTCTCTCCCTCCTTCACTAACAAGAAATGAGGTCACTTTGACAGTTAAGATGCCCTCTAACTCTCACACTTTGCTTTAAATTTGTGATTGATTGTCCTCAGCCTGGGGCTTCCCTGATGGTGCTAACAGTAAAGAACACAACTGCCAATGCAGGAGATGTAAGAGATGTAGGTTCAGTCCCTGGGTCTGGAAGATCCCCTGGTGAAGGGCATGACAACCCACTCCAGTATTCTTGCCTAAAGGATCCTGTGAACAGAGGAGCTTGGTGAGCTACAGTCCATAGGCTTGCAAAGCATTGGACATGACTGAAGCAACTTAGCGTGCACGGCAAGTCCTGAACCTATGACTTTCTATTTTCAGTGGAAATAAACAATAGCCACCCAATTTACAGTCCTCTGCTACCTTCAAAATGTCAGAAATAATGCACAAAGTAATACATATTCTTTCACTATATCAATGCCAGTTCACCACAGATGAAAGCCTTAGCAGGTGCACTTCTATTACATATGGTAACAGACTATCAGAAATGATGATGACATGGTCTGTTACACTGCTAGAAAGTGATACAACCTGGGATCACATTCTTGGAGTCTGCTGCCTACAAGCACTTCTAGGAACAATGGTGTTAGGTTGGGTTCCCTAGAAGCAAAACCTGAGAGAGGTTTTTTAGTGTACATGATTTATTGAGAGCATGCACTTCAGAAAAAAATCTATATAGGAAGAGAATGAAGCAGAATTGTAAAGGAGAAAGAGTTAAACAAAGACGCAGTCTTGGGTAAAGCTAGCTACAGATTAATCCTTAGGACTCAGAAGCTTAAACCACACAATAGGTTGACCTTTCTTGAGCCAAGGAGGCCAGTCTTTTGCTCCCTCGCGTTACTCATCCACTAGCTGAATGACTAATAGTCACATGCCTGGAGGATATGGAATTGCCCAGGGAAGACAGCCCCCTTAGAAAAGGACCAATTCTCTGGAGTAGGTGGGCAACACGAACTGTTGACAGTTGTCACTCACAGCATCTGGGGGCATGGGTGGCCTGGCTTGGTAAGTGGAAATCTGGGCAAATCACCACTGTTCTACCATAAGGATTGAAAAAAGGGCCTTTTCAATATATTTGAATATATTGAATATATTCAGGTTAATTGCATATCCAATAACTAATAAACACATGAAAAGTCTCTCATGTTCATTAATTATCAGGAAATTTGAAACCACTATAGAGTGACTAAAAGTAAGAAGACCAACAGTACTAAGTGCTGACTAGGATGTGGAAGAACTGGAACTCTCCAAAACGCTGCTACGGAGAAAGTGAGTTGTTCCAGTCATTTTTAAAATGGTTTAACTGTATCCACTGAAAGAGGGGGCTTCCCAGGTGGTGCTAGTGGTAAAGAACCCACCTGCCAATGCAGGAGACATAAGAGACACAGGTTCAATCCCTGGGTTGGGAAGATCCCCTGGAAGGGGGCATGGCAACCCACTCCAGTATTCTTGCCTGGAAAATCCCATGGACAGAGGAGCCGCGTGGGCTACAGTCTATAGGGTCATAAAGAGTTGGACAGGACTGAAGCAACTTAGCACAGCACAGCACTAAAAGAGAATGCATATTTACTCAATAACACAGAAATTTCATTCGTAGGTAAATACTGAAGAAAAATGTGCACATATGCAGACAAAAGGACATGGACAAGAGTGTCATAGCAGTGTCATTCATAGTAGCTGAAAACTGAAAACAATCAAAATGTCCTTGAAGAGTAAATATATTGCTGCATATTCATACAATGGAATCCCATACAGTAATAAAAATGAACACATTGCTGCCACACATGACAATATAAATCAATGTCACAGAAAAAAATTTCATACTATATAATTCCATTTCTATAAATTTTAAGTTATCTCTAGGGGAAAGGGAGGGGTTAATGGTTAGGAACAGGCACAAGAGGATTATCTGAATGTGGGTTGTATTTCTTGATGTTTATTTTTCTGAAAATCCATCAAGCTATACAAGGAACATTTATGCCTTTATCTATATGTATTTTATATATCAATATATATTATTTAGTAAAATGGAATTACAATCAATAAATTGTGATTAATTTTTTTTTATTTAGTCCAGCACTACAACCTTTAAAAAATGTTTCAGGTCTTATGTTAATACTCATCATAATCACAATCAGATAATTCTTTGTAGTTTACAAGCTGGTATGCATTATATTTCAATAGTGCCATGGCAAAAAGTAAGCCAGAATTAGGATAGATGTGCAGTGAAATGGCAGAGAAGGCAATGGCACCCCACTCCAGTACTTTTGCCTAGAAAATCCCATGGACGGAGGAGCCTGGTAGGCTGCAGCGACTTCACCTTCACTTTTCACTTTCATGCATTGGAGAAGGAAATGGCAACCCACTCCAGTGTTCTTGCCTAGAGAATCCCAGGGACAGGGAAGCCTGGTGGGCTGCCGTCTATGGGGTCACACAGAGTCGGACACGACTGAAGCGACTTAGCAGCAGCAGCAGCAGCAGTGAAAAGGAGCCAGAACCCAGCTATGCCCACATAAATTTGTATAAAGCTGACCTATGGCCTGAGAGGGAAAATGAAAGAGATGCAAAATCTGTTAATTCTCCTTAACCCCTAAGCATGCCCAGTGTAGTAGGATTTTACTTTTCTCATCATCTCATCATGTTTTCACCGTCCTCCTTGCCATCTTTCTCCATCTCTTTTCCTCTCCTCTTTATTTCTCTTCTTCTTTCCTCGCGTTTCTTTTTTCTTCAGTTTCCTCTATACAGGTTTCATGGAGACAGTGGTGAAGGTATCATCATTAAGGCCATTCCTAGGGGAAATTATCTGTTCTCATATTATTTTTAAATTTTAAACACGAGTTTTAATTTTTTTAATAAGTTTTCTTAAAAGGAAAAGAGCAGAGCATTTGATATAGGTAGCTAAGTACACACCAAAAATTCATAGGCTCCCATCTATAGTGTAGAGATTATTTTAAAAGTGATTGCCCAATCAGGGACTACCTTTCCCAGCATCCTCACAGTTAGGTGAGACCACATAAATGAATCCTAGCCTATGACAAGTAAGTGGAAATGTTACATGCCGTGTCCAGTTCTGGTCTGTGAAATTCTCCTATGTATCTTCCTCTCTGTTCTTTCCCCCTAACAGAGGCACCCTGGGGCATCCACATGCTGAAGCTGGCAAAGCCTCCAACAACCTGAATTCCTGAAGGAGGGATGTTTAGGAGGGATACTGCCCACCTACTCCCTTGCCCAGCACTCGTATATGGGCAAGAAATAAACTCATATTATATTTGAATAATTATACATTTATAGATCTATTTGTTAAAGCAGCTGACCAACCCTAATTGATATAAAGTATTTCCAGAGTCTTTAGTAAACAAGACTCAATAAATTATCTTTGCCAAGTCTTAGTCTTGATAGGTTATAAGCTGTTTGTAACTATACTTGCACAGAGGGGAGACTGACTTTTCCACTTGATGGAATGGTATTGTGTTCCTCCTCACAGAGTCTGCTCTCTGAAATGAAACAGAGCACTTGTTTGGCATGTCTACTGTTCCATCAAGTTAAAGAAAGAAAGAAAGAAAGCCCAGCAAATGCCAATTAATTCTTGAAGCCCAAATAAAGAAGAGGTGCTGTATCCTTCTCCTTAATTCTACATCAGTCACTTCACTAAGTGAATGGTTTTACCAACAGACCATCAGAGTTCTCTGCAGAGAGTGCAAGAGTTGAAAATGATGATGAGACTTACTGACATTTCATTCAGAAATACTGTGGATTCCTCAAAGTCCCTGCTTCAGAACTTTATGGTTTAGAAACCGGAGATGAGGCTTGTTTTGTAAGAATTTCTATTTTTAAAACAAAAGCAAAGAAGTATTTAGTGGTTTAGTGAGTGCCCCACTACCCAAGCCTCCTTCTCAGGAAAACAAAGCCAAGGAATTCCAGTGATCTGGTGCGCATGCGGCTTGGCAGGTGCTTTACACTTAAAGGTACATGAGATTTTTGTCAGATTGGCTCAAACTGCTCAAATCAGAACTTTGGGGAACCAGTTCATGTTTACTTTACTTCCATCCCAGGGACATTTTGGAATCTCCTGAAAATTAACAATAAACTGTGGAGAGAAGTCTGATAAAGTACTTATAACACTAACATTAAGACCAAATGAGTTTATCATGATTAACTTTAATAAAAGTCAAAGGAATTAGACATGATGTAGTCTAGTATTCTAGACCATCATTGACTTAGGCCAAGGTACCCCAAGGGCAAAGTTTTAATGAATACAATGTTTGTTATGAGGCCACTAAGATGATAGCATGTAAAGTGTCACTGATCTCCATATGACTCCATTTGGCATTCTAATAGTTCCATTGTTTATAGTTCAGGGCTTTCTGATCATGTGGCAGGGTACATTCCATAGCTCCCTCTGACTGAATAATTCCAGTGTGTCATTTCAGAAGAATATTGAACTAGACCCTAACTTGGCTAATATTTGAGTACTCCAAATTCCCAAGAGGTTGCTTTTGATGGGAATCTGGCCCTAACTGCTCTGAAATGTTCATGCTTAACCTCTACAATGCAACCCAAGAACTATCTAGCTCGGATTTTGTGTTTAGTCCAGCAGGTCATCCTGGGCTAAGAAATGGGAGGATATTCTGGTGAAGAAAACCAGATTAACTTGAGACTAAGGACTGCAACTTCAGGTTAATAATCCTCACTGAAAGACTATGATGCTCATGCCTCAGGGCCACCATGGGTCTATGACTACAGGAATTTCCAGTGTCCACAGAAAGCCCATCATACCCCATCTCCATCCATGTATGCACACGCATATACCCATGCATACCTGGATGCACACACGTGTACATACATATACACACACGCATACACACAGTCCTTTGCCTGCCTGTGGTACTGATGTGAGTCTCCATTTATAAACTTTAGTTGTCTTGAACACTGACTACATCTTCCTCTACAAGAGGATGTCTTAGAGGTATGAGCCAATAGGAGTTTCATCACAGGATCTACAGTCTTTCTATGAAACATTTTAATTAAACATAGATTGTTTTAACTTCTTATAAAAGCAATAGATGTCTATTATAAAGACATCTCTCTTATTTATTGTATAAAATGAGCAAACAAAAAGATGAATCCATAATTCTACTATCTATAGATAACCCTATTAATATTTTGATGCATACCTTTCTTGCTCTGCATTATTCAATATGGTAGCCATAAGCACATGAGACAATTTAGCAGGTGAAAAAGATCTAGTCTGAAATTAAATATGCTTTAATGATAAAAAATGATAAAAATACTCACTGTATTTCAAAAATAGTATACAAACATAAAATATCAAGAATTTGTTACTTATATTAATATTTAGTAATATCTTGGCTATATTTGGGCTTCTCTAGTGGCTCAAATGATAAAGAATCTGCCTGCAATGTGGGAGACCCAGGTTTGATCCCTGGGTCAGGAAGATCCCCTGGAGAAGGGAACGACTATCCACTCTAATATTCTTGCCTGGAGAATTTCATGAACAGAGGACCCTGGCAGACTACAGTCCATGGGGTGGCAAAAAGTCAGACACAACTGAGTGACTAACACTTTTACTTTTCATTTTTAGCTATATCTGCTTAAATATACATTATTAAATTTAATTTCACTTATTCCTACTTGTTTTAATGTAGTTACTATAAAATTGTAAATGACATATGTGGTTTGTTTTTGTGGCTTATGCTATATTTCTATAGAATAATGTTATTATAGAACTTCTAATACATAAATGTTTATCTCATTATGAGCATTACATGTGTTTTAAGTGGCATTTTTTTTAAATTTTTGGTTGCGCTGGATCGCACTGCAGCTCACAGACTTTCTCTAGTTGTGGTGAGTGGCGGCTACTCTTCATTTTGCAGTGCACAGTCTTCTCACTGCAGTGGCTTCTCTTGTTGCAGAACACAGGATTCCAGGCACATGGGCTTCAACAGCTGCAGCACGTGGACCTAGCAGTTGTGGCGCACGTGCTTAACTGCTCCATGGCTTGTGGAAGATTCCCAGACTAGGGATCGAACCCATGTCCCTTGCATTGCAAGGCGAATTCTTATCCACTGAGCCACCAGGGAAGTCCCTGAAGTGACTTTTTAACTTTAGTCATATATTATGAAGATAATTCTATATCAGTAAATATCTATTTACAATGCATTTTTAATTATGTTCATTGTACAGTTAAATATTATATTGATAATCTTTATTAACCAATATGCTAATATTGAACTTTTAGGTTGTTTCAACTGGATATATTTCCAATAAACATTCAAAGAATTCCTAAAATCACAATCAACTGTGTCTTCTTCACTGTCCCATACTTAACCTTTCCAGAATAGGAATAAAAATAAACCAATGAATATGACAAGGATGAGGGTTTAAGATTCAGGAATTTTGTTTATATCTTATATGCTGCATTAGGGTTCTCCAAAAACAGAACCAATAGGATATTCCCTAGAGAACCTTAACATAGCATATATTAGCATACAGAGAGGTAAATACATAGATAAGAGAGATAATACAGAGTATACAGGACCAGGCAACATACAATTGCTTCCTACTCTGAGGAAACACTGGAGAAACATTACTCCAGGCCCTTAGCCCTGGGTTTATTTCCCCAGGCCTGAGATAAGCAACAGACCATGGGTCAACAATATCACTATCTCCCTCCACTTAAGCATACCTGATCATTGGCCTAAGGAATACAGCCTACATCCTTAAACTGTTGCATTATTAGAAGGAAAAGAAATCTCCTTCTTCCTCATTTTCCTAAAAAGCTTTCAAAGTATCTGATAATATCTGTCCTCCACCCAAAACAGAAAGATAAGGGATAATAAATATCATTTACTACAAGCAGCTACCACTGAACCAAAGAGCGAGGTTTCAGCAGAGTTAATGGAACTGACTGAATAAAAAGGCACAGAAGAAAAGGACCCACTGTCCAGTCCTGCTCAGATTACATTCTACTCCAGTAATACACATACTATTTTGAGGTTAACCCTAGATACTGAATGCTGTTTAACTGTGCTCTGTAAACACTGTGAAAGTAAACCACATGCGTTTATTCAGAACATTTTAAATGTGGGCTGAAATAAAATCCTAGAACCTTCATTGGTACTACATCCATTTTAAGATGGTAAACAGAAAGAAGTACCTATAAACACCCCCTTCTCTTGAATATTTCTAGTTTTAAATCCAGCATTCTTGGCTTCTATTTTTCACTGAAATTTTTTGTTGTACCACATGAAATGTAGGTCAAGTTGTTGGTAAAAGTGCCAGATAAAACCTGCTTATATCAAAAAGTAAATGGTGAAATCCTTCCAGCCTGACATAATTTTTAAAAAACTATTCCTGCCAATGTGCTTTTCAGGGTATCCCCAATAAATATGAGAAATGTTTAACATAGGCCTCTCTGGATGTCAGATTTTAATCATAATTATTTAACTTTCCCTTGAGTGCAAATTCATAAGAACTGAAATTCACAAGACTCTTTACTCTTCAGGACAAATAACAAGGAGCACAAGTGAAATCTTATTCAGTTCTTATGCTTTATATCCAGTGAAGCCACTGGAAGACTCCACATGCAACTCAAGGCAAAAGGTGTGCTTGGACTAAATGTGTGCTTAACCCTAAAATCCATATGCTGAAGTCCCAATCCCCAGTGTGATGGTATTTGGAGGTGGGGTCTTTGGGGTAATTAAATTTATATGAAGTCATGAGGATAGAGCCCCTGTGATGGGATTAGTACTCTAAAAAGCTTCTTGATGAAAGTGAAAGAGGACAGTGAAAAGGTTGGCTTAAAGCTCAACATTCAGAAAACGAAGATCATGGCATCCGGTCCCACCACTTCATGGGAAATAGATGGGGAAACAATGGAAACAGTGTCAGACTTTATTTTGGGGGGCTCCAAAATCACTGCAGATGGTGACTGCAGCCATGAAATTAAAAGATGCTTACTCCTTGGAAGGAAAGTTATGACCAACCTAGATAGCATATTCAAAAGCAGAAACATTACTTTGCCAACAAAGGTCTGTCTAGTCAAGGCTATGGTTTTTCCTGTGGTCATGTATGGATGTGAGAGTTGGACTGTGAAGAAAGCTGAGGGCCGAAGAATTGATGCTTTTGAACTGTGGTGTTGGAGAAGACTCTTGAGAGTCCCTTGGACTCTTGCAAGTTGCAAGGAGATCTAACCAGTCCATTCTGAAGGAGATCAGCCCTGGGATTTCTTTGGAGGGAATGATGCTAAAGCTGAAACTCCAGTACTTTGACCACCTCATGTGAAGAGTTGACTCATTGGAAAAGACTCTGATGCTGGGAGGGATTGGGGGCAGGAGGAGAAGGGGATGACAGAGGATGAGATGGCTGGATGGCATCACTGACTTGATGGACGTGAGTCTGAGTGAACTCCAGGAGTTGGTGATGGACAGGGAGGCCTGGCATGCTGCAATTCATGGGGTTGCAAAGAGTCGGACACAACTCAGTGACTGAACTGAACTGAAAGAGAAGAAGAGACCAGAACCCTCTTTCTTTCTATATCATATGAGAGTACAACAAGAAGATAGCTATCTGCAATCCAGGAAAAGGATCTTTACCAAAGTCAAATATGCTGGTACATTGATTTTGGACTTCCAGCCTTCAGAACTGTGAGAAATAAGTATCTGTTGTTTAAGTCACCCAGTCTATGGTACTTTTCTGGCAGACCAAAGACTAAGATAAAGTGAAACCCCAATATTGAAGACAAGACAAGCCCACAGAAGCCACCACCAACTTCAGGTGGCATTCTCCTAGGTCATGCTAGGGCCTATCAACACCCATTGCTTTCTAAGCAGTGATTTTTTAAAAACAGCATACACGAATGCCTCCGTGCTGCAGCAGTAGCAGAGAACCTGGTTGAAGTCCAACTCTTAGTTCTCTGAAATCTACAGAAGAAAATGTTCATCAACTCTTGGTGAATGGAGAAGACATTTCAGGCCTTCTGCTTGACTTTTCGTTCATTTACTTTACTTAGGATAAAGGAAAATAAATATCAACCACGCTATTAGGAAACCTGTTGGTGAAAAGCAGTAAAATGAGATGTTACAAAATATATTGCCATTATTGTACCTGAAATAAAAAGCTAGCTCTTCTTTCAGACACTCTGAAATTTATAGAAAACCATAAACTCCCATAGTATATACAGAACTTCCTTCAGCTGTTGTCTGTATTACCATCCCTCAGACTAGAGCCAGCTTATTCTCAAATCATCTAGAGCAGCAGGTAGTGAGGGAAGGCAAAAATAGTCAGAAGCAAAACAGTTTTACAAACTCAAAGTCTCTGTAAAGAAATTTTATACACATTCACACACAGAACCCTCCAGCCTGAAGATAATTTTTTGCTAACTCCCTAAATAAAATGTTTTTATACAATGTCTAAGCAGATACATGCAGTAAATTTGAAGAAAGGAGGGACTAAATTGCTTAGTTACCAAGGACTCCTTAAATATAACAATATAAGGCTCTTGCTTAAGTAAGTGTCATATAAGAGATAAGCATTAAGACACATTTGTTGTTCAGTTCCTCAGTTGTGTCCGACTCTTTGCGAACCCGTGAACTTCAGCACACCAGGCTTCCCCGTCCTTTACCATCTCCTGGAGCTTGGTCAAACTCATGTCCATTGAGTCGATGATGCCATAGAACCATCTCATCCTCTGTCATCCCCTTCTCCTCCTGCCTTCAATCTTTCCCAGCATCAGGGTCTTTTCCAATGAGTCAGCTCTTTGCATCAGGTGGCCAAAGCATTGGAGCTTCAGCCTCGGCATCAGTCCCTCCAATGAATATTCAGGATTGATTTCCTTTCAGATTGACTGGTTGGATCTCCTTGCAGTCCAAGGGACTCTCAAGAGTCTTCTCCAACACCACATTTCAAAAACATCAGTTCCTCAGTGCTCAGCTTTCTTTATGGTCCAACTCTAAAATTCATACATAACTATTGGAAAAACCATAGTTTTGACTAGACAGACTTTTGTCAGCAAAGTAACGTCTCTGCTTTTTAATACACTGTCCAGGTTTGCTATAGCTTTTCTTCCAAGGAGCAAGCATCCTTTAATTTCATGGCTACAGTCACCAACTACAGTGATTCTGGAGCCCAAGAAAATAAAGTCTGTCACTGTTTCCGTTGTTTCCCCATCTATTTGCCATGAAGTGATAGGACCAGATGCCATGATCTTCATTTTTTGAATGTTGAGTTTTAAGACAGCTTTTCACTATCCTCTTTCACCTTCATCAAGAGGCTCTTTAGTTCCCAGACTTTAGTTTCTCAATGACAACAGCTCACCACAAGGATTCAGATTTTGTGCTGACTCTGCTATGGACTACATGAGCTAAAGTTTTGTTTTGCTTTTCCAGCTTTATTGAGATATAACTGACGTAAGCACTATATAAGTTTAAAATGTACAACATAATGATTTGACTTATATACATCATGAAATGATTATCACAATAGGTTTAGTGAACATCCATCAACTCATACAGAAACACTGAAGAAACAGAAAATATTTTTTCCTTGTGATGAGAACTCAGGGTTTACTCTCTTAATAATTTTCATTTATAAGGTACAGCAGTGTTAATTATTTTTATCAAGTACATTACATCCCTAGTACTTACTTATAACTGGAAGTTTGTACCTTTTGACTATCTTCATTTAATTCCCTTCCCTCCACCCCCATCTCTGATAGCCACAAATCTGGTCTCTTTTTTTATGAGTTCATTCACGTGTTTGTGTGTTTTTTGAAGTATAACTGATCTTCAATACTATGTTAGTTTATGGTATATAACACAGAAATCTGATATTTATATATATTTCAAAATTATCAACATGTCTAGTTGTCATCTGTCACTGTACAAAGATACTACATAATTATCGACTGTATTTCCCACACTGTACATTTCACACCTGTATGAATGTACACACTATACATTTCATTTACTCTGAAACTGAAAGTTTGGACCTCTTGCTGCTGCTGCTAAGTCGCTTCAGTCGTGTCCGACTCTGTGTGACCCCATAGATGGCAGCCCACCAGGCTCCCCCGTCCCTGGGATTCTCTAGGCAAGAACACTGGAGTGGGTTGCCATTTCCTTCTCCAATGCATGAAACTGAAAAGTGAAAGTGAAGTCGCTCAGTCATGTCCGACTCTTAGTGACCCCATGGACTGCAGCCCACCAGGCTCCTCCATCCATGGGATTTTCCAGGCAAGAGTACTGGAGTGGGGTGCCATTGCCTTCTCCATTGGACCTCTTAATCCCTCTCAACTATTTCTCTCCTTCTCCTTCCCTTCTATTCTCTAGCAACAATCCATTTGCTTCTCTGTAGGTATGACTGGTTCTGTTTTGTTATGTTTGTTTATTTGTTTTGGTTTTTAGATTCCAAATATAAGTGTGATCAAACAGTATTTGTCTTTCTCTGTCTTATTTCACTTCTAGTATAATATCATCTATGTTCATCCATATTGTCACAAATAGCAAGATTTTATTCTTTACATTCCCACCAACAGTACATAAGAGTTCCCTTTTCTCAACATCCTTACAAATACTTATTTGTTGTCTTTTTAATAACAGCCATTCTGACAGGCATGAGTTGAAACTTCATTGTAATATTGATTTGCATCTGCCTGATGATTAGTGATGTTGAGCAATATGAGTGAGCAATATTCCATTGTGTGTGTATATGTATGTATCCATAATACACCTTTCATATACATATATATATATATATGTTGTTGCTGTTCATTTGCTAAGCCGTGTCCTACTCTTTGGCCCCATGAACTGCAGCATGCCAGGCTTCCCTGTCCCTCACTATCTCCCAGAGTTAGCCCAAGTTCATGTCCATTGAATCAACAATGCCATCCAACCATCTCATCCTCTGTTGCCCTCTTCTCCTTCTGCCTTCAATCTTTCTCAGCATCAGGGTCCTTTCCAATGAGTTAGCTATTTGTGTGTGTGTGTGTGTGTGTGTATATATATGTATGTATGTATGTATTACATAATAATAAAATTATATATTATTATTTGTATGTATATATTACATATATACCTTACGAATTGTGGTGCTAGAGAAGAAGGCTCTTTAGAGGCCCTTGGACTGCAGGAAGGTCAAACCAGTCAATCCTAAAGGAAATCAACTCAGAATATTCACTGGAAGGACTGATGCTGAAGCTGAAGCTCCAATACTTTGGCCACCTTATACAAAGATCTGACTCACTGGAAAAGACCCATGGTGGGAAAGATTAAAGGCAAAAGGAGAAGGGGGCAGTAGTGGATGAGACAGTTAGATAGCATCACTGACTCAATAGACATGAATTTGAACAAACTCTAGGAGATAGTGGAAGACAGAGGAGCCTGGTGTGCTACAGTCCATGGGGTTGCAAAGGGTCAGACACAACTTAGTGACTGAACAGCAACAAATACACACACACACACACACATATATATACACACACCCCACATCTTCTTTATCCATCCATCTACTGATGGGCACTTAGGCTGTTTCCATATCTTGGCTATTGTAAATAATGTTGCAATAAACATAGAGGTGTGCATACCTTTTCCAGTTAGTATTTTTGTTTTCTTTGGATACGCAGAAGTGGAACTGCTGGATCATATGGTAGTTCTATTTTCACTTTTTTTGAGGAATTTCCATACTGCTTTCCATAGTGGCTGTACCAATTTACATTCCCACCAACAGTGCGTAAGAGTTCCCTTTTCTTGACATCCTTACAAATACTTCTTATTTCTTGTTTTTTGATAGCAGTCATTCTGACAGGCATGAGGTGATACTTCACTGTAATACTGATTTGCATTTGCCTGATGATTATTGATGTTAAACCAATCTTTTCAGATGCCTATTGGCAATCTGTATGTTTTCTTCAGAAAAATGTCTATTCAGGTCCTCTCGCTATTTTTCAATCAGATTGCTTTCCTGATGTTGAGTTGTACGTGTTCTTTATATGTTTTGGATACTAACCCTTAGTCAGATGTATGGTTTCCAATGCAATATCTTCTCACATTCAGTAGGCAGCTTTTCCATTTTGTTGATAACTTCCTTCATTTTACGAAAGCTTTAGAGTTTCATGAGGTCCCATTGGGTTTTTTTTGCTTTTGTTTCCTTGCTTGAAGAGTCACATCCAAAAAATTATTGCTAAGACCAGTGTCAAAGAGCCTACTGCCTCTGTTTTCTTTCAGATGTGTTACAGTTTCAAGTCTTACATTTAAGTCTTTAATTTTTTTTAAATTTATGTGGTATGAGAAAGTAATCTAGTTTGATTCCTTTGCATGTAGCTGCACAGTCTTCACAATACCATTTATTGAAGAAGCTATCTTTCCTCCATTATATATTCTAACCTCCTTTGTAACAGGTTAATTGTCCATGGAAGTGTGTGTTCGTTTATGAGCTCTCTATTCAGTTCCATTGATCTGTGTGTCTGTTTTTGTGCCGGTAACATACTATTTTGATTACTGTAGCTTTGTAGTATAATTTCAAATAAGGGAGTGTGATATGTCCTGTTTTGTTCTTCTTTCTTAAAATCATTTAGGCTATTCAGGATATTTTGTGTTTCCATACAAATTTTAGAATTATTTCTTCTAGTTCCATGAAAAAAGCCATTGGTAATTTGAAAGGGACTGCACCAAACATACAGATTGCCTTGGGCAGTACAGTCATTTCCACAATATTGCTGTTCGAATCCATGAGCATGGTGTATCTTTCCACCTATTTGTATCATCCTTAATTTCTTTCATCAGTGCTTTATAGTTTTCCAAGTACAAGTCTTTTATCTCCTTAGTTAGATTTATTCCCAGATGTTTTATTTGTTTTCATGTGATTATGAATAGGGTGGTTTTCTTAATTTCTGTGTTACTTTGCTGTTAGTGTATAGAAACATAAGATTCCTATATATTAATTTTATAACCTGAAACTTTACTGAATGAATCGATGAGTTCTAGTACTTTTTGGTGGCATATTTAGCATTTTTTATGTATAGTATCTGCAGACAGCAACAGTTTTACTTCTTCCTTTCAAACTGATTCCTTTTATTTCCTTTTCTTGTCTGATTGCTTGGCTAGAACTTCCATTTACTACGTTGAATAAAAGTGACAAGAGTAAGCATCCTTGTTTTATTCCTGTTCTTAGAGGAAGTGCTTTCAGCTTTTCACCACCGAGTAGGATATTAGCTATGGGTCTGTCATATATGGCCTGTATTATATGGAGGTATATTCCCTCTGTACTCACTTTGTTGAGAGTGTTTATCATAAATGGATGTTGAACTATGTCAATCACTTTTCCAGCATCTATTAAGAGGGTCACATGATTTTCATCCTTCCATTTGTTATTGTGGTGTGTCATGTTGATTGATTTGTGGATACCGAACCATCCTTGCATTCCTGTGATAAGTTCCACTTGATCAGGTTGTATGATATTTTTAAGGCATTGTTGGATATGATTTGCTACTATTTTGCAGAGGATCTTTGCATCTATGTTCACCAGTGACGCTGATCTATAATATCCCCCTTTTGTGCTATCTTTGTCTGGTTTTGCCATCAAGTTAATGCTGGCCCCAAAGAATGTGCTTGGATGCATTCCTTCCTCTGCAATATTCTGGAATAATTTGAGAAATACAGATGTTGATTTTTCTCTAAATGTTTGTTAGAATTCACCTGTGAAGCCATATAGTTCTGGACTTTTGTCTGTTGGTAGTTTCTTTAATTACTGGTAATTGATTTGTTCATAATTTATATTTTTTCCTGATTCAGTCTTGGGAGATTGTACATTTCTAGAAATTTGCCCATTTCTTCTAGGTTGTCCTTTTTATTGGCAAAAAAATTGTTCATTAATAATACCTCATGGCCTTTTATTGGCTTCCCAGGTGGCATTAGTAGTAGAGAACCTGCCTGCCAATGCAGGAGACAAGAAATGTGGGTTTGATTCCTGGGTCAGAAAGATCCCCTGGAGGAGGAAACGGTAAACCACTCCAGCATTCTTGCCTGGAGAATCCCATGGACAGAGGAGCCTGGCAGTCTACAATCCATAAGGTCACAAAGAATGGGAGACAACTGAAGCAACTTAGCATGCAAAGTCCTTCATATCTCTCTGGTGTCAGTTGTAACTTCTTTTTCATTTCTGATTTTACTGATTTGGGCTCTCTTTTTTCTTGATGAGCCTGGTTAAAGGATCATCAATTTTGTTTATCTTTTCAGAAAACTGGCTCTTTTACATTGATCTTTTCTATTGTGTTTTTAGTCTCTATGCTATTTATTTCTGTAAATCACAGGAATAAATTCCATGGACTATGCATTCCATGGAATTCTCCAAGCCAGAATAATGGAGTAGGTCACCTTTGCCTTATCCAGGGGATCTTTCCCACCCAGGGATTGAACCCAGGTCTCCCACACTGCAGGCAGATTCTTTACCAGCTGAGCCACAAGGGAAGCCCAAAAATACTGGAGTGGGTAGCCTATCCCTTCTCCAGGGGATCTTCCCAACCCAGGAATCAAACCAGGGTCAACTGCATTGCAGGCAGATTCTTTTTACCAACTGAGCTATCAGGAAAGCCCTAAAGGATCATCAATTTTGTTTCTCTTTTCAAAAAACTAGCTCTTTTAAATTGATCTTTTCTATCGTGTTTTCAGTCTCTATGTGATTTATTTCTGCTCTCATTTTTGTGATTTCTTTCCTTCTACTTAATTTGCTCTTTGTGCTTTCTCTAGTTACTTTAGGAGCAAGGTTAGGTTGTTTATTTGAGATTTTTGCTGTTTCTTAAGGTAGGGTTATATTGCCTTAAACTTCCCCCTTAAAATTGCTTCTGCTGCATCCCATAGATTTGGGATCATTGTGTTTTCATTTTCATTTGTCTCCGGGTATTTTTTTTAATTTCTTCTTTAATTTCTTCAGTGACTCATTGGTTATTTAGTAGCGTATTATTCAGCCTCCAAGTTGTGTTTTTACAGTATTTTTCTTATAGTTAATGTCTAGTCTCATAGCACTGTGGTCAGAAAAGATGACTAATGTTATTTCAATCTTGAATTTACTGCCTATTTGGTGTCCTAGCATGCAATCTATTCTAGAGCATGCTCCATGGGCACTTGAAAAGGATGCGGTTTCTGCTGCTTTGTGATGGAACGTCCTATCTATCTATCAAGTTCATCTAGTCTAATGTGTCATTTAAGGCCAGTGTTTCCTCATTGTTCTTCTGTCTCAATGACCCATGCACTGATGTGAATGGGATATTGAAGTCCCCCACTATTATTTTGTTGCTATCAATTTCTTCTACAATGTCTATTAAAATTTGCTTTATGTACTTAGGTGCTCCTATGTTGGGTGCATACATATTTTAAATTATTATATCTTCTTGTTTAATTGATCCATTTATCATTATGTAGTGTCTCTCTTTGTTTCTTACTATATTATTTGTTTTAAAGTCTATTTTTCTGGTATAATATTGCTACCCCAGCTTTCTTTTTGTTTCTGTTTCCACAGAATATCTTTTTCCATGCCCTCACTGTCAGTCTGTATGTGTCTTTAGATAAAAAATTAGTCTTTTATAGGCAGTATGTGTGTGTGTGTGTGTGTGTGTGCATGTCTTATTTCTGTACCCATTCAGTTCACTTCAGTTCAGTCGCTCAGTCGTGTCCAACTCTTTGCGACCCCATGAATCACAGCAGGCCAGGCCTCTCTGTCCATCACCATCTCCCAGAGTTCACTCAGACTCACGTCCATCGAGTCAGTGATGCCTTCCAGCCATCTCATCCTCTGTTGTTCCCTTCTCCTCCTGCCCCCAATCCCTCCCAGCATCAGAGTCTTTTCCAATGAGTCAACTCTTCGCATGAGGTGGCCAAAGTACTGGAGTTTCAGCTTTAGCATCATTCCTTCCAAAGAAATCCCAGGGCTGATCTCCTTCAGAATGGACTGGTTGGATCTCCTTGCAGTCCAAGGGACTCTCAAGAGTCTTCTCCAACACCACAGTTCCAAAGCATCAATTCTTTGGCGCTCAGCTTTCTTCACAGTCCAACTCTCACATCCATACACGACTACTGGAAAAACCATAGCCTTGACTAGATGGACCTTTGTTGGCAAAGTAATGTCTCTGCTTTTCAATATGCTATCTAGGTTGGTCATAACTTTCCTTCCCAGGAGTAAGCATCTTTGAATTTCATGGCTGCAATCACCCTCTGCAGTGATTTGGGAGCCAAAATAAATAAAGTCTGACACTGTTTCCCCATCTATTTCCCATGAAGTGATGGGACCAGATGCTATGATCTTCGTTTTCTGAATGTTGAGCTTTAAGCCAACTTTTTCACTCTCCACTTTCACTTTCATCAAGAGACTTTTTAGTTCCTCTTCACTTTCTGCCATAAGGGTGGTGTCATCTGCATATCTGAGGTTATTGATATTTCTCCTGGCAATCTTGATTCCAGCTTGTGCTTCTTCCAGCCCAGCGTTTCTCATGATGTACTCTGCATAGAAGTTAAATAAGCAGGGTGACAATATACAGCCTTGACGTACTCCTTTTCCTATTTGGAACCAGTCTGTTGTTCCATGTCCAGTTCTAACTGTTGTTTCCTGACCTGCATATAGGTTTCTCAAGAGGTGGCTCAGGTGGTCTGGTATTCCCATCTCTTGAAGAATTTTCCACAGTTTATTGTGATCCACACATAGGTATGTACTTATTACTATTTTGTTCATTCTTTGGGGGTTGTTTTCTGGTTATTTTTATTTTTTCATCATCATTTTAGATTAACTAAAGTTTTAAGTGAATATGTCTACAGTAATTTAAAAAACACACACACACACACCATGGTGAGACTTTAAAAAAGGAAAGACAAAAATGTTCTCAGTTGCAGTATTTCTTACTAGGGTTTGTCTAGACTATGAGCACAGTAAATTGGAGACCTCTAACTCAAAGAACAGGAAAAAAAGAAATTCTGCACTGCTTATAAAAATAGCATCACATTGGTATACTTTAAAAACAGATGTTTTACTTGTTTATGGTGATTTAAGTACCCCTTCCTATATTCCTCTGGAATAACTCTTATCCTGGGATAAGTCACCCTCTCACTGATAAACCTCAGCACTCTGACTCTCTGTGTTTTCTCAGGGCCTCAGCCTGGGTGGCCAGGGAGCAGCACAACCACTAGATCCAATCTAGAGTAGGAGCTGAGGCAATACCAAACTATGAGTGAAAATTTAAGAGTCCCATTATTTCAGTTCAGAAGTGCTTTGAGAAAATCCCAAGAGAAGGAGTATTAGTGAACTTCCCATTGGGGTTGATGCCATGGAGCTCCACATTTTCCACCAGTACAGTATGAAAGGAGTGAAGCTCAATCCTGAGAGAATGCACCAGAGATGTGACCTACAAGAGAAAAAATCTAGATCTCAGCTCCAGTAGCCCTAGGATATCTTCTGTAACCAGGCTCTGTGCTAGGTGCTGAGGAGAGATAGAAAAATTATGAATGGTGGTATGGGTTCCCAGAGCCTCAAGTTTACCATCTGAGATGTTTCATAAGATTTTCTTATATGTTTGCACTTAGAGGTTTTACAGTTTTAGCTCTTATATTTAGGTCTATGACCCATTTTGAGCTAATTTGTGTACATGATGTGAGATAATGGTAGAGGTTTATATCTCTGTACACATCTATCCAGTTGCTCCAGCACCATTTGTTGAAATGATCATTCTTTCCCCCACTGTATTATTTTGATACCTTTTCTGAAAATTAATTGGCCACATACGCATGTGTCTTTTTATGGACTTTTTATTCTGTTCCATTGATTTATTGGTCTGTTTTTACACCAGTAATGTATTGTATTGTCCTGGTTACTAGTGCTTTATCATAAGTTTCAAAATTAGATAGTGCTAGTCTTCCAACTTTGTTCCTTTTTAAAATATTTTTTATTTTTCTAGATTCTTTGAATTTCCACATAAAATGTAGAATCAATCTCTCCAAAACTAAACAAAAAGACTACAGATATTTTGACTGGGTTTGTATTAACTTTATAAATCAATTTGGGGCAAATTAACATCTTAATAATATTTACTATTCCCATTCATGAATATACAAAATTCCTTTTTCCCCTCATGCCTGTGTTATCAATCTTTCTAAGTATTTTTCTCGGAATTTTTTAGAATCAGTATCTCTGAAAGACTCTGTTTATCAGCATTCAGTATTGAGGATATAAATGATGTCTAATAAATGTCAAAAGTTAATAATACTACCCAGTAAATTACATGAATACATATAATTACAACAAATAATAGAAAACCTGTTTTGCATCTAATTCTGCTAATATGCTTTTTTACTAATAGACTTTCTTCAATCATTATGCTCTTTGGTCTCTATAGTTTCACTTTTACTTAAAGGACATTAACCTTCACTTTCAGTCTTTCAGTCGCTGAACGAGTAGACCCTCAACTCTGATGCAAATTGTTTACAAAGTTTAATCCTTGAGTAGCATAAAATTGTGAAATCTCAAGACTTCATTCTAGATTCTTTCTAATAGAAATAAGAAAGGACTACATGTCTTTAAATGTATAAGTATGACATATGAGTAGGATTAAACTTCAACAAACCCAAACAGAAAAGACCTAACAATCAGAAAGGATGCCCTCCAAAAACAAACCATAGCGTAATTTTTTTTTGCAAACCAACTGAATCTAAGCCCTGTTCGAGACATAAAAACAAATTTCTCTGTGTAACTTTAAGTGTCTCATAGGAAGACGGCAAAAATTCAGTGAAATTTTAATGTAGGCACAAGTAGCCTTCAAATGCCCACTTTTATGTCCTGAATCCTGAGTAGCCTCAGGCAGTTCCTCGTGTTTCCTAGAGAAGCAGTGTATTTTCCTCACACCTAGAACCATTCCATGCTTCTGATAGTTTCCTCTAATAAAATTTTAGAATTATAGGTTATTAGTGCTGCTGCTGCTGCTAAGTCGCTTCAGTCGTGTCCGACTCTGTGCGACCCCATAGACGGCAGCCCACCAGGCTCCCCCGTCCCTGGGATTCTCCAGGCAAGAACACTGGAGTGGGTTGCCATTTCCTTCTCCAATGCATGAAAGTGAAAAATGAAAGTGAAGTCGTTCAGTCGTGTCCGACTCTTAGTGACCCCATGGACTGCAGCCCACCAGGCTCCTCCATCCATGGGGTTTTCCAGGCAAGAGTACTGGAGTAGGGTGCCATCGCCTTCTCCTTATTAGTGCTAGAGAGATCTTAAAACTCATGTAACCCAATCCCCTTGCTTCACAACTGGGAAAACAGAGGCCTAGGAATATAAAATTATCTATATAGTTATATAATTTTCTGCTAATGCAGAAACTGAACTAGAATTCAAGCTTTCTACCACTTAACTTCAGAGCTGTCATACAATACTATGTCACAGAAATTAGTTTAAACTGCTATGTTAGGGTACTAATTATCCCAAGATAGTTCCATTTATGTTCTTCTTTTTAATTAAGGAAGTAATATACAAAAATTAGTTTTTTTTAATTGCAGATAATGTACAAGTCTCACTTGCTCCTACAAAATCCCACTCCCACTTCCTAATGCACTTTTCTGTTTCTTCCTGATGTACTTTTAATTCTCAAATTGATCTATATCTTATTTTACTTTGTATTTACATACAAATATTTCTACATATAATTTTATCTTTAAGGTGATTTTTAAGCAAATATTAGAATTACGTCTTGCTGGCAATTTGGTTTGTCTATATCTTGACTTACCATAAAGGAGATCTAACACATAATATTCCACATTGTGCCAAATGTTCTGTTATCCACTCAACATCATAGCTTCCTCCTCTAAGTTCTTATCATCACAAGGGAAAAGCTCAAAAATAAATTTCCCAAAATCCCTTTAAATTATGGTTATGGGTTAAATACTATTAGCAAGGGTAACTAAGAAAGCAACAGAGGAGAGCCAATATTTTCTAGCAATCGTTGCAGACAGGTATGTGGACAAATGGAAAAAGATGGACGTTCACAGCAGTTTCTAAAAAGCTCCTGAAAATCACCTGCTGTCTGTGGGGGAAGGAAAGGGTGGGCTGAATGTGTGTGAAGTAGATAGCTAGTGGGAAGTTACTGTGTAACACGGGGAGCTCAGTCCAGTGCCTGTAACAACCTAGAGAAGTGAGATGGGGGTGGGGGGGCAGGTTCCAGAGCAAGGGGATATATGTATACTTAAGACTTATTCACGTTGTTGTACAGCAGAAACCAACACAACATTGTAAAGCAATTTGTTGTTCCATCGCTAAGTCGTGTCCAACTCTCTGAATCCATGGTCACGCCGAGCTTCCCTGTCCTTCACTATCTCCCGGAATTTGCTCAAACTCATGTCCATTAAGTCAGTGATGCCAGCCAACCATCTCATTCTCTGCCGCCCCCTTTTCCGGTCCTCAATCTTTCCCAGCATGAGGGTCTTTTCCAAAAGAATCGGTTCTTCTTATCAGGTGGCCAAAGTACTGGAGCTTCAGCAAAGCAATTATCCTCCAATTAAAAATATTATCTTCCAATTAAAAAATAGTTTTTTTAAAAAGAGGAACAGGGGGAAAAAAATCACCTGCTGTCCAACTTTAAAAAGCCTCACAAAATGGCTTCACTGGGGAAGTCTACCAAACACACAAAGAAGAACCTATACCAATCCTTCTCAAACTCTTCCAAAAGACTGAAGAGGAAAGAACACTTCCAAAGCCATTCTATTAATTAATCTTCAACAAAGGAGGCAAGACTATACCATGGAGAAAAGATAGTCTCCAAGTGGTAATGGGAAAGTTGGACAGCTGCGTGTAAATCAAAGAAGTTATAACACTCTCTCATACCCTACAAAAAATGACTTAAAGATTTAAATATAAGACAGGACATTTTTGCTCTTGGACTGGAAGAATTAACATTGCTAAAACGGCCATACTACCCAAAGTAACCTACAGACTTAATGCTGCTGCTGCTGCTCCTAAGTTGCTTCAGTCGTGTCCGACTCTGTGCGACCCCATAGACAGCAGCCCACGAGGCTCCCCCATCCCTGGGATTCTCCAGGCAAGAATACTGGAGTGGGTTGCCATTTCCTTCTCCAATGCATGAAAGTGAAAAGTGAAAGTAAAGTCGCTCAGTCATGCCTGACTCTTAGCGACCCCATGGACTGCAGCCTGCCAGGCTCCTCCGCCCATGGGATTTTCCAGGCAAGAGTACTGGAGTGGGTTGCCATTGCCTTCTCCAACAGACTTAATGCAATCTCTATCAAGTTATTAATGGTATTTTTCACAGAACTAGAACAAATAATCCTAAAATTTATACGGGCCCATATCAGACCCAGAATTACCAAAGCTGGAAGCATAGCCCTCCTTGACTTTAGACAATACTACAAGCTACAGTAATTAAAACAGAGTGATGCTGGCACAAAAACAGACATATTGATCAGTGGAACAGAATAGAGAATCCAGGGGAGAAAAAAACACCCACATACCTAGAGTCAAATAATCTTCAACAAAGGAGGCAAGACTACACAATGGAGAAAAGATAGTCTCCAAGTGGTAATGGGAACGTTGGACAGCTGCATGTAAATCATCGAAGTTATAACACTCTCTCATACCATACACAAAAATAAACTCAAAATGACTTAAAGATTTTTTAAATTATTTATTTATTTAATTTTAATCGGAGGCTAATTACTTTACAATATTGTAGTGGTTTCTGCCATACATTCACATGAATCAGCCACAGGTGTACATGTGTTCCCCATCCTGAACCCCCCTCCCTCCTCCCTCCCCATCCCATCCCTCAGGGTCATCCCAGTGAACCAGCCCTGAGCACCCTGTCTCATGCCTCGAACCTGGCTGCTGCTGCTGCTAAGTCGCTTCAGTCATGCCCGACTCTGTGTGACTCCATAGACGGCAGCTTACCAGGCTCCTCCATCCCTGGGATTCTCCAGGCAAGAACACTGGAGTGGGTTGCCATTTGGGCTTCCCTGGTGGCTCAGAGGTTAAAGCATCTGCCTGGAATGTGAGAGACCAGGGTTCGATCCTTGGGTGGGGAAGACCCCTAGAGAAGAGTCTGATTTGACTGAGTGACTTCACTTTCACTTTTCACTTTCATGATTGGAGAAAATGAATCCCTCCATGGGATTCTCCAGGCAAGAGTACTGGAGTGGGTCACCATTGCCTTCTCCCATCAAACCTAGACTGGCCATCTATTTCACATATGATAACATACATGTTTCACTGCTATTCTCTCAAATCATCCCACCCTCGCCTTCTCCCACAGAGTCCAAAAGACTGTTCTTTACATCTGTGTCTCTTGCTGTATCACATATACATCATCGTTACCATCTTTCTAAATTCCATATATATGCGTTAATATACTGTATTGGTGTTTTTCTTTCTGACTTACTTCATGACTTAAAGATTTAAATACAAGACAGGACACCATAAAACTCCTAGAAGAGAACATAGGCAACATGTTCTCTGACATAAATTATAACAATGTTTTCTTAGGTCAGTCTCCCAAGGCAATAGAAAAAAAATGTAAAATGAACAAATGGGACCCGATCAAACTTACAAGCTTATGCACAGCAAAGGAAACCATAAACAATGAAAAAACAACCTACACACTAGGAGCAAATATTCACAAACAATGCAACTGACATGGGCTTAACTTCCAAAATACACAAACAGTTTTTAAAACTCAATAATAAAACAATAAACAACCCAATCAAAAAATGGACAGAAGGCCTAAATAGATATTTCCCCAAAGAAGATATAAAGATGGAAAATAATAACATGAAAAGATGCATAACATTACTTATTATTAGAGAAATGTAAATCAAACCTACGATGAGGTATCACCTCACACCAGTCAAAAGGACCATCATCAAAAAATCTTCAAACAATAAATACTGGAGAGGATGTGGAGAAAAGGCAACCCTCTTGCACTGTTAGTGGGAATATAATATACAGCCACTTTGGAGAACAACATAAAAATTCCTTTAAAAAGACATACATGGCTGACAAATACATGAAAAGATGCTCAACATCACTCATTATCAGAGAAATGCAAATCAAAACCACAATGAGGTACCATTTCACGACAGTCAGAATGGCTGCTATCAAAAAGTCTACAAACAATAAATGCTGGAGAAGGTGTGGAGAAAAGGGAATCCTCTTACACTGTTGGTGGGAATGCAAACTAGCACAGCCACTATGGAGAACAGTGTGGAGATTCCTTAAAAAACTGGAAATAGAACTGCCATACGACCCAGCAATCCCACTGCTAGGCATACACACTGAAGAAACCAGAATTGAAAGAGACACGTGTACCCCAATGTTCATCACAGCACTGTTTACAACAGCTAGAACAAGGAAGCAACCTAGATGTCCACTGGCAGACATCAGTGGATAAGAAAACTGTGGCACATATACACAATGGAATATTACTCAGCCATTAAAAAGAATGCATTTGAATCAGTTCTAATGAAGTGGATGAAACTGGAGCCTATTATACAGAGTGAAGTAAGTTGGAAAGAAAAACACCAAAACAGTGCATTAATGCATATATATGGAATTTAGAAAGATGGTAACAATGACCCTATATGCGAGACAGCAAAAGAGAAAGCAAGAGAGACAGTCAAAAGAGACTTTTGGACTCTATGGGAGAAAGCAAGGGTGGGATGATTTGAGAGAATAGCACTGAAACATGTATATTACCATATATGAAATAGATCACCAGTCCAGGTTTGATGCATAAGACAGGGCACTCAGAGCCAGTGCACTGGGATGACCCTGAGGGATGGGATGGGGAAGGAGGTGGGTGGGGGGTTCAGGATGGAGGACACGTGTACACCCGTGGCTGATTTGTGTCAATGTATGGCAAAAACCACTACAATATTGTAAAGTAATTAGCCTCCAATTAAAATAAATTAATTTTTTTAAAGATAAATTAAAAAAAATTAGGAAGAAATCTATCATTGACACAGCAATGCTACTAATGGGCATATACCTTGAGAAAACCATAATTCAGAAAGACCTATGTACTGCAATGTTCTTTCCAGCACTATTTACATTAGATAGCTACTGGTAAGTTGCTATACAACACAGGGGGTTCAACCTGGTGCTCTGTGACAAACTAGAGGAATAGGGTGAGGTGGAGTGGGGAAAGGAGGTTCAAGAGGGAGGGGACATATGTATACTTAATGTCTTATTTACATAGTTGTATGGCAGAAACCAATATCACACCGTAAAGCAATTATCCTCCAACTAAAAATAAATTTAAAAATGGACAATTAATAAAACACAGTCTACAAATACCAAAGGCTAGAGAGGTTGTGGAGAAAAGGAACCCTCCTGGTGGGAATGTAAATTCCTGCAGTCACAATGGAAAACAGCATGCTGCTGCTGCTGCTGCTGCTGCTAAGTCGTTTCAGTCGTGTCTGACTCTGTGCGACCCCAGAGACTGCAGCCCATCAGGCTACCCCGTCCCTGGGATTCTCCAGGCAAGAACACTGGAGTGGGTTGCCATTTCCTTCTCCAATGCATGAAAGTGAAAAGTGAAAGTGAAGTCATTCAGTCGTGTCCGACTCCTAGCGACCCCATGGACCACAGTCTACCAGGCTCCTCCGTCCATGGGATTTGCCAGGCAAGAGTACTGGAGTGGGGTGCCATTGCCTTCTGCAATAATGGAATACTACTTAGCCACAAAAAAAGAATAAAATAATGCCATTTAAAGCAACAAGGATGGATCTAAATATTATTATACTGAGTGAAGTATTCAGAGAGAGAAAGATAAATACCATATGATATCAGTTACATCTGGAATCTAAATGATACAAATAAAGTTATTTATAAAACAGAAACAGACTCACAGACATAAAAAGTGAATTTGCAGTTACCAAACGGGAAAAAGGTAGGAGACGGATAAGTCAGGAATTTGCAATTAGCAGATACAAACTATTATATATAAAATAGATAAACAACAAGGTCTTATTGTAGAGCACAGGAAATTATATTCAATACTCTGTTATAAACTATGATAGAAAAAAACATGAAAAAGAACATATATATGTATAACTGGATCACTTTGCTGTACACCGGAAACTAATACAACATTATAAACCAACTACACCTTAAAGATTTTTCAAAGTATCTTATATTGGGGCGTTAAAATCTAACACTAAAGAAAAAAAAAGGCTCATGAAGATCAAGGATATTAATGAAGGCTTATTTGAAGAACAGAATTTCCTAGGATTTCTCTAGACACAGGTTTCCTTCCTGGATCAGTAGGGCCATCATCTCCCGTGTCTTATTGTCAAGCTGTACATCTCACTTTTTATTTTCTTTCAAACAAATAAACAAATGAAAAGTTTGTTTTCATTCCGAGTCCTTTTAGTTAATCCAGAAGCAGCACTATAAACTGCATTCTGATATTTTCTTAGGGATACTGCTGAGGACATTGCTAATTCCTTTCAGAGCTAATTGTCAAAAGAAACATCTGTCCATATAAGAAAATGATGTATTAATCATTTAACTAATCACTTTGGTTGACAAGAAAGTCAGAGTTAACTTACACTCAATTTTCAAAAACTGTGTAGGACATAATGGCTTATATGTTGTATGTTTTTAAAGACAACATATTTTTCACCTCATAGATAGCATAATGTATTTACCTATTCTCTTGTTGGATATTTGGTTCAGTTCAGTTCAGTCACATCCTACTCTTTGCAACCCCACGACTGCAGCACTCCAGGCCTCCCTGTCCATCACCGACTCCTGGGGTTTACTCAAACTCATGTCCATGGAGTGGGTGATGCCATCCAACCATTTCACCCTCTATCGTCCCCTTCTCCTCCTCCCTTCAATCTTTCCCAGCATCAAGGTTTCCAATGAGTCAGTTCTTCGCAGCAGGTGGCCAAAGTATTGGAGCTTCAGCTTTAGCATCAGTCCTTCCAATGAATATTCAGGACTGATTTCCTTTAGGATAGACTGGTTGGATCTCCTTGCAGTCCAAGGGACTCTCAAGAGTCTTCTCCAACACCACAGTTCAAAAGCATCAATTCTACGGTACTTTGGATATTTAACTTCTTTCCAATTTCCTATTTAATAAATTAGACTGAAATTCAAACATAATTTATAAATTTTTACAAGCTACTGTAGAATTTTTCTTAGGATAGATCACTGCAAGAGGCATTATTAAAGGACATACACATATACAGAGGGGATGTTTTATTTCCATTACATTTGGTAGGGGATGGAGGGGTTGAGTTAGTCCTGTTTAGTCACACCCCAGTATAGATGCAGATTCCCCTTGTCCCACCATCACCCCTCAGGTGCTGAGGGCCCACCTCCTTTCTCAGGGCATCTAAGAGTATTCCAAGTCACTGAAAAGAGGGGTCTCTTTGCCTATAGTCAATAGGAATTGAGCATAATCTTTCTGAATGATCACTGGGAGATAATTAGCTACTGAATCTGGAAGGCTTCCACCAATGTCCATATGAAGGGCATCTAAGTAGGTCCTCAAAGCAGGCTGTGTGTAATATTCAGTGACAGGGAAACAAAATGGTCCACAGACACTGGTTTTGCTCCCAAGTTACTCCCTGGTGCTAGCAATGTATGCATTCAATCTAGGGTAAACAGGAGCTGACTCTATTCGTACCCACAAAACCTCAGCAGGTCCTAGTGACCCTCTAACTTGCTATATGCATCTAGTGTTGTATAAATTCTTTTTAAATAGCATTTATTTATTCAATTTTGGCTGTGCTGGGTCTCTCTTGCTGCACGGGCTTTTCTCTAGTTGTGGCCAGCAGGGGCTACCCTCTAGCTGTGGTACGTGGGCACTGAAGTGGCTTCTCATGTTGCAGAGCACAAGCCCTAGGCACATGGGTTTCAGTAGTTGCAGCTCCCAGGCTCTAGAACACAGGCTCCACAGTTATGGCACACTGGATTAGCTGCTCTACAGCATGTGGGATCTTTCCAGATCAGGAAATCTGAACCCTTGTCTCTTGCATTGGCCGGTGGATTCTTTACCACTGAGCCACCAGGGAAGCCCTATAAATTTTTACAAGGCGTCAAACCTTATGCAATGCTTTGAGCTACAAACAATAAGAAAAATTACGTACTGTGGAGTAGAAATTGGCAAACTACAGCTCACGGGCCAAATCTGGTCTGCAGCTTATTTTTGTAAATAAAATTTTATTGGAACACAGTTATGTTCATCCATTTATGTGCTATGACAGCTTTCTGCTGCAACTGCAGAGTTGAGCAGTTGTAATTGAAACCTTAAAAACATTTACTATCTGGCCCTTTACAGAAAAAGGTCTCTAAGTCCTGCTCTAGAATCTACAACTGAGCTAGCTACTGTATTTACATATGCCCCTACTCATCTGTTGAGCCTGCTCAGCACCACATAACTTTCTCACTCCACTTATGAATGTCCTGCACTATATTACTGCATTGTTAATACTGCAGCTGGCCTCCTTAACTTCAGTCCGTCTCATCTACTTGTCATAATTTTTAAATTTCACTCATCTCCTCCCACTCAATTTTGGTTCATAACTTAATATGTACATATTATGACTGAGCTACTGAACTGAACTGATGTTTCAGTCACTTAATAATGAATATGCTAAGTGGCATTTTTCTCTTTGCAAATGATGGACTTGAGTATTTTCAAATGCTTCGTGATCAGCGCTATTGATATTTCTTTTTCTCTTATTCCTGGTAAATATTATGCTGTGTCTGTGTGGTCACAATCATTTCCATCACAAAAGGCTCCAAACCCAGGATTACCTCATCCCAGTAGAAACAAAGGGGAAAAGGAAGGAGGCTGAAGGGAAAACTAAAGTAAAACCATTTTCAGTGATATCAAAGGGACTTAGAGATAATAAAGTGTACTTCTTACAAATAAATGTGCCCTTCTTTCAAAAAGCTTTTGTGGCATAGAAAACTATCTTTAGAGTATTAGAAATTGGCATTAGATAGAAAGGAAGATAGAAAGGATCATTAAAATTAAAAATCAATTAAAACTTAAAATATTTGCCTAAATCAAATTAAATGACACACAAGAAAACACATGGCTATTTCAGAACTATATATAAAATTCCAAGATACTCTAGACTCCTAGTTAAATAGCTAGTTAGTTAATCACTGTTTCCAACTGACGTAACAAGGATGTACTTGCGTGTATTATTTACAAGACCAAATACATGATTAAGAAAAAGACACAGTTTAAAACACCCACTTTTAATGTTTTTGTTATACAAGTGGACCCAGATTTGTGATTAAAACTCGTCAGAGAAGAATGTGAAAAAGTGGTATGAATCATTACTGATTTCCTGCCTTGCCCCTCTCCAAAGAACCTCATCCTTTTCCTCAACTAAAAACACAGAAAGCACTGACAGTTCTAAAACCACTTAGAAAGAAATTTGTTTAAAAAAAATTTTTTTTTTAATCTCTAATACAAAACCTTCTTACCTAACTGCTCATATGTCACTTAAGTCCTTCCTGGAGTTACAAAAGTGATTCATAGTTTAATATAGTTGTAGATAATTTTAGAAAGAGCCTCTTTTGTTTAAATGAATGTGAAACCTTCTGCCAAGCTTCGGAAACTGCTGCTTTCATTGGCACGCTGACTATTAAAAGGTGAGATAGCCCTTGGTAGTTTTACCTAGTGTCTTCCATGGGAAAAGAAAAAAGAAGGCCTAAATGGTTTCCAGGGAATTTTTTTACCTCTAATACTATGATTACACTGTTTGATGAAATCCAAGTAAAAGTCAATTTTTAAAACTTCACATAGTGTTGAAAGATAGATCCATTTTCAAGTTTTCGTATTTAGGAGTCCTTCCCAAACTAATGTCCATCATTTAGCCTTTCTTTTTTTTTTCCTTCCATGTACTGTGGGAATTGAGTGTTAAATTCATTTTCTCCTCCCCCACCACCATTCCCAGCACCAGCTCTACAAAGTGTAAAACTGTGTCTGACCTGTCTGATGTTCCCTTTGAATATCTCCCTCCTTAACTTTGCTCAAAATTTTCTTCCAGGAATCCAGCACCATACACTGGGCTCTGTATTAGTTACAAATTACCCCACAATTTAGTGGTTTAAAACAGTAAGTATTTATTATCACGTAGTTTCTGTATCCCAGGAATTTTAATGTGCATTAACCAGGTAGTTCTGCCTTCAGGTCTCTTGTGACACTGGAGTCAAATAGTCAAAGGCTTCATTCGGGCTGGAGAATTTACTTCC
The DNA here is from genome assembly GCF_027580195.1 of Bos mutus. Classification (NCBI taxonomy): domain Eukaryota; kingdom Metazoa; phylum Chordata; class Mammalia; order Artiodactyla; family Bovidae; genus Bos; species Bos mutus. Next base: position 12,588,694 of record NC_091636.1, read on the forward strand.
AACATACCTCAGGCATATACCCACTAATTTGTGCTGATTGTTAGCAGAAGGCCTGAGATCTTCACCAAAAGAAATTCTCTAAAAAGCTGCTCGAATATCTTCAAACCATGACAGCTGACTTTCCCCAGAATGACTGACTTAAGAGTGAGTAATGTATTGATGCTTTTGAACTGTGGTGTTGGAGAAGATTCTTGAGAGTCCCTTGGACTGCAAGGAGATCCAACCAGTCCATTCTGAAGGAGATTAGCCCTGGGATTTCTTTGGAAGGAATGATGCTAAAGCTGAAACTCCAGTACTTTGGCCACCTCATGCGAAGAGTTGACTCATTGGAAAAGACTCTGATGCTGGGAGGGACTGGGGGCAGGAGGAGAATGGGATGACAGAGGATGAGATGGCTGGATGGCATGACCGACTCGATGGACGTGAGTCTGAGTGAACTCCGGGAGTTGGTGATGGACAGGGAGGCCTGGCATGCTGCGATTCATGGGGTCGCAAAGAGTCAGACATAACTGAGCGACTGAACTGAACTGAACTGAATGCAGGTCTGGTGGTTAAAATACTGCACTCCCAATGCAGGGGGCCCAGGTTTGATTCCTAGTCAAGGAACTAGATTCCTACATGCCGCAACTGAAGATGGAAGATCCGGTGTTCCACAACCAGTGCAGCCAAATAAATAACAGTTTTTAAAGAAGTGAGTAATGCAGAAGTCTCAGTGGGACCAGGCTTTGAGAATTATTTTCATAATGTCCTATTAGTTACAAATTAACCCTCACTCAAAGTGCCACAAGGGCTTCCCAGGTGGCTCAGTGGTAAAGAATCTACCCATCAAGCAAAAGACAAGGGTTCAATCCGTAGGTCAGGAAAATCCCCTGGAGAAGGAAATAGCAACCCACTCCAGTATCTTGCCTGGGAAATCCCATGAACAGAGGACCCAGGTGGGCTGCAGTCCATGGGGTCGTAAAGAGCTGGACATGACCTAATCACTAACCAGCAGCAGCAGTAGCAGCAAAGTGGTAGAAACCACGCAACTGCAACTACCAGGAAACAAGAATCACTGGGGGCCTCTTGGAGGTTCCCACATACCCTAACTGCCCAAGGCCTCCCATCCTGGCCTGCCTGCCTGTCTGCATTTGTCCCAGCCATTCTCTCCAGATGGCCTCCCAACCAGAGCAAATTTTTAGTATGTTTATGATCCTACTTCTCTATTCTTTGCTAAGTATAGCTTTGCTGATCTGCTAAGTTAATTTTATTAATCTGTTTAGAGAATACTACAGGGGGAAAGTATTATTTCCAGTTCACACTCTCCTTCAGCAGGGGATAAAAGAGCCAAGTCCCTGATAAGCACTAACTCTGGTGGTGGAAACATCAGGTATACTACAGACAGATGGGGAAATGCTTTGTATTAAGTCCCGGAAAATCTCACCACGTAGGTATATACCTGATTCCTAAATCCAGTTTATAGGAACAATCTGCACAATAGGATAATTCTAGTCATAAATTTTCACTTCAGCTCTCTATTGGCTGAAATTAAATAGACCACGCTCTAATCCCTATGCACACTTGTGTATCCTCAGAGCCTGCCAGAGAGTAAGCATTCAATAAATACTAGTTCAATAAAAGAAGGAAGGTCCAGGCAGATTTGATTTCTGAATAAATTATATAGCACTGATTAGGTACCCACCTCGGAGAAGGCAATGGCACCCCAGTCGAGTATTCTTGCCTGGAAAATCCCATGGACGGAGGAGCCTGGAAGGCTGCAGTCCATGGGGTCGCTGAGGATTGGACACGATTGAGCGACTTCACTTTCACTTTTCACTTTCATGCATCGGAGAAGGAAATGGCAACCCACTCCAGTGTTCTTGCCTGGAGAATCCCAGGGCGGGGGAGCCTGGTGGGCTGCCGTCTATGGGATCACACAGAGTTGGACACGACTGAAGTGACTTAGCAGCAGCAGCAGGTACCCACCTGCTTTCTAGAAATTCAATAGGTACAACTTTAGTGAAGAAGATCAGAGAAAAAGAAAAAAACTTGTTCAACACACTTTATGTCAATGTAACACAGTCACTGTTAGAGGAGAACAATTAGAAACAGCTCTCTGAAAGCAAAAAAGCCAGATAGGGGATGACTTCATTGGAGTTATATATTTAAGACTCAAAATTAAAAACAGTAATTATGAGAGACTAACAATAGTAACTCCCACTTACTGAACATCCAACTTGAGCCATGTACTTTGCATACATAAGCCATACCTCCTTCAACAACCCTAAAGGACTGATACTAGGAACTTCATTCCAAAAGGAAAAAATAATAGGAAGCAAATGGCTAGAGACAGAGCTGAATTTCAAACCCAGGTCCGCCCAACTCCAAAGCACAAATGTTTTCTTCAGTGCCACGCTAATTAACTGGGTTGCTGCCTCTAATCAAGCCAGGCTCACAGGTTGTTACCAATGGAAACTGAAGTAGACCTTGGCTCCTCTGTCATCTGCCTGGGCTCATGTGTACCAGTGTTGTCAAACTGGCTCACTGCAATTGTGGGCTTGCCCAATAGGTAGGCCCGCCAGACACAGGCACTTTATAGGGTTCATCCCTGACTCTAAAACTTTATTGAGGAGTACAGAAAAAATATGACTGGGTTAAGGCTCGCCACAGCAGCGAAGCTTATAAACTGTGGTGCTGTGTATAAATTGGAGGAGGACAGAGAAGAGAAGAATACAATATTTACACTTCTTGAGAAACAGTAAGTTATTTATTCCTTGGTGGTATACAGATATACACAAATGATTGATTTTTCTGTATATCATTACTTTTTTATTATGTCTCAACATTCACCTCTGCATAAGTGTTCTAAGCTATAAGAAAGGATTTTAAGGAAAAACGGAAGAAAAGGAAATTATTTTCTAGGCTCACATATGGCCATCAAGCAAACAACCTCCAAAGAAAAAAATCATCTATAAACTACAGGTTTACAGTTTCAAAAATGTTGGGAACATAATGTGCTAAATTCTATCATCTGATTGCTCAGTGCTAAATAATACTAAAGTTCTTAAAAAAGGAAAAAAAGAAAAATGAAGAAGTTCTCATTAAAAGGATTATTCATAAACTTGTGAGCTATTTAATCCTCCATGACCAGCAGTAAGAAAGAGTAGCTTTTATTTCTTAAAATTTCATTTAAAAAACCTTGTGTTCTCATTCTCTTCTTTGCATGTCATTGAGAACTTATTTTAAAATTCAAGTTCTCTGGAATTTTAATAATTTCTGTATTTTCAGCTTTGTCCTGGCATTGTGCAGGATACAAAGAAGTATAAAACTAGTCTTTTCCTTTACAACAGCAGTTCTCAACTTTGAGCATGCAATCAAATCACCTGGAAGGCTTGTTAAAATATAACATCCTGGGACCCACACCTAGAATTTCTAATTCAACAGTCTTGGGGTAGGGCCTAAGAAATTAGAGGTCTGACAAATTCTCAGATGATATTGATACTACAGTCCAGGAACTATACTTGGAGAATCACCACTATAGAACCAAGTCTCTCTTCTAGATAAGGAGGCAAGACATAGACATGTATGAAGTGAAGTAATTCTATGCAGTAGCATCAGATCAGACACCAACACAAAAAGATAAGTGGCACAAGAAAGTGTGATGAACTCTAAGGATGGAGTAATAGCAGAGGCAAGAGTCATCAGAAAGGAGGTGAGACTAGGGTTGATTCTCATTAAATGAGCATAAGGAAGGGGATGAAGGACATCTCAGACCTACCTACAGATCTTGTGTTTCACAAAGCAACCAAGTCACTCTGAGAAGAGATTCTCTACTGGTCAATACAGGCCGATAGGTTTGAAAAATACGCTGGGCCAATGAATGCAGAGAAGTGTTGGAGTGGTTAAGTTGCTCGGTCGTGTTCGACTCTTAAGACCCCATGGACTATGGCCTGCCAGGCTCCTCTGTCCATGGGATTCTCCAGGGTTGCCATTTCCTTCTCCAGGGGATCTTCCTGACCCAGGAATTGAAGCTGGGCCTCCTGCTTTGCAGGCAGATTGTTTATCGACTGAGCTACAAGAGAAGAGAAGTGTTGAATGTGTACTAAAGGATTCACTGGCCTTAGGAACCACTGACAGTTTTCCAGCAGGAGAGTAAGGATTTTACTCAAGATTTAATGAGGATTTTGGTGAGGATTAAAAGGCAACAACATATACATCTGATTGGTGCCAGGAGAGACTAGACATAGGGAGGCACCAGCTAGATGGTAAATGCTGTGATCTAGGTCTGAGGTGATAAAAGCCTGAAAGGGTTGAAGCAACAGAAATCTAAGAGAAAGAGACAGATTGAAAGGGGTAGAGAATTTAGTAGCTTACCTGATACAAAGGCCAATGCAAATGAGAGAAGAGAGTCAAAGTTTACTGAGGTTATGAATCCTATGACTTGAAAGAAAACTATAACAAAATATTTCACCCTGTTGGGCAATACCCAAGTATTTCTGATGACAATATAATATCAGAAGGTACTGACATTTAGGGAGGAATGGGAGAGTCTATTTTGGCAAGTTTCAAACTTTCCCTCATCTTACAGGGTCAGGATTTCAAGTCTGAATCTCATTTGTGTCCAAACTCATTTAAACTCTTTAAAAAGTGATTTCCTGTTTTAAAGAGAAAAAATAAAATAAAATAAAAATATATATCTATTTCTTTTAAATTATTCAAAGGGTTTAAATACTTCTTAGACATCAAACAACCCTTAAGAAATAATATTTTGATGATTAATCAAAAACATATGGGTTAAATTTCCTTTCAAATACACATTGTGTTTGAAAAGTAAGGATAAGACTACTTCATGAAATGAGTTTGCTCTTTTATCAAACCCACAATGGCTAAAAAACTCTTCAAACATTCGAATTCCAGCCAGATTTATCCTAGCCTTGTTTCTGTTTTATTGAATATCAGAACATTTTAGGCCATTTTACTTTTCTTAGTCAATGAAGTATGACATTGGTTTCCACAAGACATAATATTTATGGACTGCTTTGACATGTACATCTGCAAGATAGGTAATGCAGTCAAATCAGTTGAATGCTCCACTGAGAGCTTCCATACACATCCAAGAGTGCCCACTGCTGTCAGTAATCTATGATGGTGGTTTTCATATTTGGCAAGAGAGACTGTTCTTCCAAGTAAATCCTCCTCCCTAAGGAGTCATGTGGAAACTGACGAGCTTGCTAGCTGTGGCCCGTTCAGCACCCCCACCATCAACCTACACACACACACACATACACACACACACACACAGGCATAATTGTATGGCTCTTGCATCTTCCTTATACATTATGACTTCCATTTAGCACAAACTCCATTACCCTCATCTCAGATTTTATCATTCCCCAAGACCCTATTACTTATCTTCCTATACTTCTAATTAATATTTCCCTGATTCCTACATTGTATTCCTTCAAAGCCCTACTCCTCTTCTGCAAAAACAGGTAATAACAGCCTATTCACTGGATAAATAAATTCACAATTTCTTCACACCTGAGGGGTAGGAAGAACCTCAGAGGTCACTTAGTTCAGCCCTCTTGTTATAAGCCAAGTGTAAGAGAGTTTCCCTATGAGACACAGCTGGTCAGTAGCCAAGTCAGGATTAGAGTGCAAGTCTCCTGATTTCCTTTCCATTTCCACCCCCCACCCAATACACCACGTTATCTCTTGGACACCTGCTTTTTACAAGTGACTGCATGACTCCTCAGTGACTGTCTATCTCTTTAAATCAAAAAAGAACCATTTCCCTGGCTGACTGCCTAGTCATTTGCTCTCAATTTTCTGTAACTATCCCAGCTAACATGGTCAGCCTTCCTAGAAGATGCTATCATCAGGGGAGATACTATTGGTAAAAAGGGCATTTCCAGGGTGCCTATATCATATTTCATTATTTAGTCGTGCTAACTCAACTCATGCCTAAAACCAGATCTGTTCCACACAACTACACTGAAGTTCAGGGCAGCAACTCCCACTTTTGCCCCCCTGGGAAATTTTGTCAATGTTTGAAGACATTTTCGGTTTTCCCAACTGTGGAATGCAAATGGCACCTAACAGGTGGAGGGCAAGGATGCTGCTAAATCTCCTACAAGGCATAGGACAGCCCCCTACAACAAAGAATTGTTCAGCCCCAAATGGTAATAGAGCCAAATTTGGGACCATTGTTTGAGGCTCTTGTAGAAATCATTACAAGAATTTCAGTACATTTCTAGGTTGTGAGTGATAACTCAACCCTCTTATCTCAGGGCATTCATTCAGCACCTACTCTGAGCCAGATATTGCACTAGGTACCGCTGCCAAATTTACATTAGAAACATAGAATGCTGCAGTCCTGTAAGGTTCTAGACTCAGTGAAAAACAGAGTCTTCACCCAGATATGTTCCTGAGCATGCCACATTACAGGCAAATAAAATGCCAAACCCTTCAGAAGGCATGATGTGCCTCACCTATTCCTGGGATCAAACACTTGGACCTGGTGGAGAACTTCCAAAAGATAAATACGGTGTCTGTGCCCTGAAGCCATCCAAGAACAACCAGACAGGCATCTGTAAAGAATGCTTTGCTAACTGAAAAACGGTCATGTGGTTCCTGTCGTTGTTGTCCTGTCAAGGGAAAAGCAAACTATGCTTTAAATACTTCAATTAAAATTTAAAAAACCTCCCTTTAATAACGTATCTTAGTCATTTTCACCAAAATGTCATCCTGTCAGGCTGGGTGCTATCCGGGACATACCGAAAGTCTCTTTTATCAGTGTTATTCCTAAGTTGAACACATTTCTTTAACTTAAGTCTCTAAAACTGGTTTGTATTAAAATATTGGAAAGGTTTTTGGATTTTAGACTGATAGTAAATTCATAGAAAAGCAAATGCTTTCCATTTCCGGAAAATCTAATTAAGTATTGTGAAAACAAATGTGCTCTAGTGCAATATGTAATGGAGTAATATGGAAGAATAAATATTGACTGTCTGTTTTTCAGTAAGCTCTTTGAACTCAGAAGAATGTGAGAAAATTGCCTCAGGGATCTGGGAACAAGAAGATAAGAATGACAAATGCTCCTTCATAGCTACCCAGATCCGCCATCCTATAGAAACCTAAATCAAAGTAAGGGAAAAGCTCCTCTACAGGTTCAGCTAATACAGCTTTCCTGTCAGGTGACAAATTCTGTATCTGTGGGGTTTTATCTCTCCTATAGTCTCTACAGGAATCCTCAGATGAGAGAAACATTTGCCCATGGCTTTTATCTCCCTCTCAGTCCCTCCTCCCCTATCACCACCTCACACTCAGTGTGACTTGGTAATGGCAGACCCCTCCACAAGATGGCGGTCAGAGTTTATCTCTATCTTGACAAAACGTTTGTGAGGTTCAGTGGTGCTGCCAAGGGGATGAGGGTACATGTGGTGTTGTACTGACTCACAATCTACATTGCTGCCTTTCCTACCACTCCACATAAACAAAAATAAGATATCTGTTATACAAACACAGCTTCAAGGTAAGTTTTTTTCCAGTCACATTGCTGTTTATAAACCCCTTCTATAACTGAACATCAAAGCCCATGGTTGGGGTTTACATTTCATTAGAAAATAATATCACTGTGACTAATAACACACAATTTACAAGCTATTGCATGCACTATCATATTTCATGGTTTATCATATTTCTGACACCCTCCCCCAAACACACACAGTTAGAGAGCCCAGAAGGATGCACTGTGCATTTCTCTGTACTGATCTGATCAATAATTCTGCCCACTCTCCTATCTCCCTTCTGGTCAATTTAACTGTGAATGTACTTAAAAAGAAATAAAACTAACTACTCTTCTGCCTTCCTAAATCCACAGAGAAAATACCAAAAGCTCAGCCTCTCTGCACTGGAGCCAAATCGAATCTCGGAGACAAAATTTGGGGTAAAGTAGGAAAGAATAGCTTTTTTGCTTTGCCAGGCAAAATAGGACCCAATGGGCTCCTGCTCTTGAAAATTGTGTCCTAACCTGGGAGGATCTGATGAAGAGTTTTATAGCAATAGTTCAGGGGTGGGATTGCTGACAAAATGAGAATGTGAGCAGGGCTTGCACTCTCTTAATCTCAAGTAATGGTCTCCTAATATTGATGAGATTCTCTGGTCCCCCTAATCTTGCTTCAGGTGGTTTCTTGGCCGCTTCTCCCTTAATTAGCAACTGTGCGAATCTGCCCTTTGGAACTAAAAGAAGGTGATGGAAGTTAGGAGTCTTGCCTATCAGAAACAGGTGACAAAAAAGGCTTCCACACCCAAGAGCCCCGCAAGGTCCTTCTGGGTTTCAAGCTCACTCTCAGTAAATTTGAAACACCACTCCAGCTTTCACAGGAAGAAAAAAATTAATTGCTGGCAACTTTTGTACGAAAATGATGAATTTTATAATTTTCCATAAAGATATACAAACATTAACTGTTTCTCTGGACAAAAGTAAGGCACTCACTATCTTACTAACTCAGGTCTCTATGGTTCTTTATAAACTGTAGTACTGATGTATTAAATAAGTTTTGCTTTAACTCGCAAATGGAGATCTCATGAATATGGGCCTCTCCAGCTGGACAGTCTTTTTCATCAGCGTTGCAGTCAGCAGCATCAGACAGATTACCAGACAGAAAGTGCCTGTCTGGTACTCTCTACCTGTCTGTACTTTCTCCTAACGCCACTTGGCTCAGCTACGTCTGGGTGACTTGCTTTATGTCCACTTAGTATGTACAATGAAAGGTCACGGAAGCTGTCAAAGGACTCTGATCCAGTTGGGTGAGAACATCATTGCACTTCGAGACAGGAAAACAAAACTCAAAATTAGAACATTAAATTACTTCAAAGAGTCTTTATTCTTAATATTCTGACCTTCAGAACTAGTATAGCGTAAGCAATAATTGCTGAGTTAAATATGTAAAAAGTCTCATTTAGGCATAGAACAGTAAGCTAAAAAAAATAACAAGCAATGTTCAATATATTGTGAATTTGCTACTAGAGAGATGAACTGTTAGGGCAGTTTCAATTTTTCTCCCTCTGATATGACTTATAAGCAACTGTCCACAACCCAGTTATTCTTAAGCAAGCACTTTGTCTAACATACAGTTTTAATGCATTATTGCATTTATTAATATTTTCTTTGCAAGCCTGTATTTCCTCTAACCAGTCTACCCTTAAGAGAGCCGGTACTGAATGTTATATACTGTGTTGTATTATCCAAAATTCCAACACCTAGCATTATGCCTATACAGTGCAAGTGACGTAAATTCTTGCTGACAAGATTAAACAGATGACTATGAAAAGCTCTTCTAAATAAAAAGACCATATAAAAATGGGCAAAAGATATAGTTGATATATATATGCATACACCCACACATTAAACATAAACAAATTAAAAGATTCCTATCTACATTCTATATCAGGGAAATGCAAACCAAAAGAACAATGAACTATTTTTCATCCATCAGATGACATTATTTTTTTAATTATATATTTATTTATTTTACTTTGATTTTTCGTTTCACTGGGTCTTTGTTGCTGCAGGTGGGTTTTCTCTAGTTGCAGAGAACAAGGGTTACTCTCTAGCTGTAGTGTGTGGGCTTCTCACTGCAGTGGTTTCTCTTGTGAAACACCAGCTCCGGGTGCACAGGCTTCGGTAGTTGTGAAACGTGGGCTGTGGTTGTGGCTTGCAGGCCCTAGAGCATGCAGGGGTTAGCAGTTGTGGCTTTCAGGCACTAAAGCATGGGCTCAGTAGTTGTGACACATGGGCTTAGTTGCTCCACAGCCAATGGAATATTCCGGGACCAGGGATTGAACCCGTGTCCCCTGCATTGGCGGGCAGATTCCTATCCAGGGAAGTCCCTATTTATTTTAAATAATTATCTAACTACTATGTCTTGACAAGTGGAGACAAGCACACTCAAATAGTGTGCTTGATTCAATTTGACAATATTTATCAAAATGTAAAATGTGCTCTTTGATGTAGCAATTCCACTTTGTATAACCCACACAGAAGAAGATGTAATATATGCACAAAAGTAGGAGGTTTAAGAAAGCATAGTTTGTAACTGAAAAAAATGGAGAAGCCATATTTCCATTAATAGAAGAATGGTAAATTAATAATAGTGCATCCATCTTATGAAGCACTGTGAAAAATAAGGTAAACTTATGTCTATCATGTTGAGAGAATTCTGAGTCTCATTAAGAATAGCAGTTACAAAATAGTAAGAAAAACTCTGGGAGAGCAGAATTGTGCCAAAATATGCCCCTATGGCATAAGAAATTTTTTGAATTGGTTATTTATTTTTAAGAAAATAGCAGATATTGAAGAAGCTGTGAAAACCCAATAGAAGTTACCCTTTGGTAAGAAAATTTGCATTTATAAAAGATATCTTCATTTGTTAAGGGTGTTACCCTCTCTGCACCAGGAAGAGGCAAGTGAAAGTGTTAGTCACTCAGTCATGTTTATCTCTTTGCGATTCCATGGATTGTAAGCCACCAGGCTCCTCTGTCCATGAAACTCTCCAGGCAAGAATACTAGAGTGGGTAGCTATTCCCTTCTCCAGGGCATCTTCCTGACCCAGGAATTGAACCCGGGTCTCCTGCATTGCAGGCAGATCCTTTACTGTCTGAGCCACCAAGGAAGCCCCAGGAAGGTGAGGTTGCCTCTAAGTCTCTAAATAGCCACACTCTTGCTTTTACTGTGATTTTCCTGGTAACCTGCCCTAACTGGCCTCCCCTACCACCACCACCCTACGTCTTTCTTCTTTAGTTGGACATGGTATTTAAGGTAGTGGCTTTCAGAGAGTTACTCAGCTTTCCTGGATATCTCCCACATATTCAGGAGATGTACACATTATTAAACTTGTATATGTTTTTCTCTCAATAGTCTATCATTTTATTACAGGATGGTCTCAGCCAAAAACCTAGATGACTAAAGGGGAAATTTTTTCTCCCCTACAACATAATCCCATTTTATTTATTTTTCTTTTGGGTTTTTGGTGCTCTTTGTTTTGTTTGTATGTCCTCATATATGTGTGAAGTAGACTTTATTGAAGCATGCTTCAGGTTGGGCACAGAGAATGGGGTAACTATACCATATCAATTTGGGGCTAAATACGTTATTTCTCCTCTACTTAACAGTCTTACCAGGGTGTTTTCACGGACTCTTTGCCTCGCGTGGTGGCCCCCCCATGTGGCCCCCACGCCTTCAAGTAGTTCTTCCATGTTTTTTAACGTGTCTGCATGTACATATATAGGGCTTCCCAAGTAGCGTTAGTGGTAAAGAACCCGCCTGCCAACGCAGGAGACATATGAGACATGAGTTCAGTCCCTGGATTGGGAAGATCCCCTGGAGCAGGGCATGGCAACCCACTCCAGTACTCATGCCTGGAAAATCCCAGGGACAGAGGAGCCTGGCAGGCTGGCGTCCATAGGGTCACAATGAGTCAGACACGACTAAAGCAACTTAGCATGCATGCATGTACATACATATAATTGTGAAATGCACAGGGGGGAAGTAGAGAAAATGTACATTTAATTTGATAATGGCTTCTTCTGGCAGAAAAATGGAAGTGATGGTAGAAAGAGTTTGTCATCTTTTATTCTTCATTTTTTCAAACATCTGTATGATCTGAATCTAAAAGAAGACCATATCCATATAATACTTGAGTAACAATAGAAAAGAAGGGAGCAAGATGGAGTATGAGTGATTTTTTTAAACTTTCTTTTATACATCATCCTGAATTGTTCAAATAATTCTTCTCAATGTATTGGAAAGATTCAGTTTCCCTACATAGGTCCTTCATATCAATCCAGCACCATAGATTCATCATCCATTCAATGAATATTTGCTGAGGGTATGTTGTAAACTAAACTCCACACTAAAATTTCTTTCTTTGTGTCTTTCTTAGTTTTCCAAGAAATAAATGGGCCCTGTTTTTGTTAATTTATCCATTCATTCAGCCTTTATTAACTGAGAATTCCCAGTCACTGTTAGAAGCCAGAGATAGTATAACCTCACTGCCCTTTAATGTAATGAACAAACAAGGCAGACAACAATAAGCCAATTTATAGGACGAAAGAAGAAAGGGAGGGAGGGACACAGGAAAGGTAGGAGGAAAGAGAGAATTACAAACTATGATAAGTGCCATAAGAAAAATAATAATACAGGGTGTTGTAAGTGCCTTTAAGACGTTCTTAAATCTCCGAGGGGAAAACTTTTCTAAGGAAGTGACTAAATGGAAATCTAAAATTTGTACTGTATTGCTGGAAGACTGGTATTGGAGGACTGGTGTTATTCAACTAAATCACACTAACTCAAATTCATACATATAAGGAACCATGCACAGCAAGGACTACTTGTATATATGACCCACCTCTACTGTCTTGGGAAATTGAGTCTTACTACTTTCATCCTCATATTAAAAAGCAGAGACATCACTTTGCCGACAAAGGTCCGTCTAGTCAAGGCTATGGTTTTCCCAGTAGTCATGTATGGATGTGAGAGTTGAACTATAAAGAAAGCTGAGCACCGAAGAATTGATGCGTTTGAACTGTGGTGTTGGAGAAGACTCTTGAGAGTCCCTTGACTGCAAAGAGATCCAACCAGTCCATCCTAAAGGAGATCAGTCCTGGGTGTTCATTGGGAGGACTGATGCTGAAGCTGAAACTCCAATACTTTGGCCACCTGATGTGGAGAGCTGACTCATTTGAAAAGACCCTGATGCTGGGAAAGATTGAAGGCAGGAGGAGAAGGGGACAACAGAGGATGAGATGGTTGGATGCCATCATCGACTCAATGGACATGAGTTTGGGTGGGCTCCTGGAGTTGGTGTTGGACAGGGAGGCCTGGCGTGCTGCAGCTCTTAGGGTCGTAAAGAGTCAGACACGACTGAGCGACTGAACTGAACTGAACTGAACCTTTCTCCTTAGTGTACTCGCTTTCTGCATGTTTGAGAAACAGCATTTCATAATGGGTAGAAATATGAAAGTGTGGGGATAGAAATGAAGATTGAAAGGTCTAGAGTTGGCAGAAGGAAAAGCAGAGGATAAGAGAGAAATTTGGAAAAAGGGATAAAGGCAAGACTAGAGCTAGGAGACTAAATAGGTGGCTAATAGCCAAATAAAAGAAAGTTGTTAGCTAGGAGTGGAGACATACAAAAGTAGATAGACCTTGAGAGACATTTGGTAAGTAAAATGGAGAGGCTCTGATGAGGAATTATGAGGGAAAGGGAGCATCAGGGATGAAGCCTAAGTTCCAAGGCTTGCATAAGCGAATAGACAGGGGTGACTTTCCCTGAGCCAAGGGGCACAGGAATAAGAGAATTAGGTGTAGATAACAGTCAGTAGGGTTCTTGGGGTCAACCTTCATCATATCGAGATTCAATGGTCTTTAAAACAGCCAACTAGAAATGCTGAATAAGAGTTCAGGAGAACAATCTAGGCTGGATGCAAGTGTGGGAATAACTGACATATATTAGTAGCATGGGTGATGATAAGTAGGACAGACAGGTGCTGAAAAGAAACAGAAATGAGTGGTGGTTAATGGCAAAAATTACTCAATTTGACAGGAACAGATCTGATAACCATAAAGTCCACTGAGATAAGGCCCAACTGCCCTCTAGTGGAATCCAAGCCATTTTAACAGTCTGCACAAAGAAATATATTGAGCTGATTTTCAAATGACTGTGAACAGAAACTGTGTAGGCTTTCTGTGGAGGACAAAGAACCCTAAGGCAAGCCACCTGCCTCCCTCCAAAAGGCTCTGGATAAAATGAGGTTTCTTAGAAAAAGATTCAGAGACTTATAAAACAAACTTACGGTTGCCATGAAGAAGGGACAGGGAGTTTGGGATGGTCATGTACACACTGCTATATTTAAAATCGATAAGCAACAAGGACCTACTGTATAATACATGGAACTCTGCTCAGTGTTATATGGCAGCTTGGATGGGAGTAGGGTTTGGGGGAAAATGGATATCTGTGTGTGTATGACTGAGTTCCTTTGCTGTTCACCTGAAACTATCACAACACCGTTAATCAGTTAGACCCCAGTACAAAATTAAAAGTTAAAAAGAAAAAAAAATACACAAAATGATCTGTCTTCTTAAAAAATCAAAAAAATAGAATAATTGTATTTTTGAAATATCAGTCTACAATTATTTTTCCATTAACTCAAATAACCAAAATTTTCTAAAAAACAAAATTTTTTTTCCCCCCTCAACTCTTTTGATGGCAAACTCGACTTAATCTGAAAACTCATTTGGTGGCAAAAATCTGACCTAAATTTCCACGAGGCTATTTAGAGTCTTGATTTGTCCCTCTTGGTATACATATCGTGCATTTCATTGTAAAACTTGATTGACTATGTATGTTGGTCCAGACCCTGGTGAGAGTGTTCCATAACATAGTAAACGCACCTCACTGTCTTTCAAAAATGTGAGGTATAAAGTCTGAAATCTCTAAAAACTCAAATCTAAAAATTCCAAGTTTCAAGTGGTCCTGAGGTTTCTAGCTGAAGGATCAGACAGATTGCCAATGGTAGAAAATGTCCTAACATTTCAAATTTTAATCACAGAAAAGTTCAAAGGAGGAAAAACACCACTGAGTCATTTACACAGAGACATATGTAAACTCTAGTTACCGAAGATTCAACATGAGTGCAGTAAGGAATCTTAACAAAAGGCATAAGCAAACACGCAAATTTGACTTTTCTGTCAACAAGGTTCATCAAATGAGCTGCCACTGTCCTGATAACGTGTGCATACATGTGTGTATACATGTGTGGGTATATCACACCTATGAATCGAAAGACAGGAATAGCCTGTAGATATCTTCACTCTCCTCAAGCTGCAAGCTAACGTCAAGGGTCTTTGAAGACTCTGCGCAATCTGCAATGCAGTGGACTAAGAAAGACCATACATCCTATATTTTCTTCATATAAATCTTAAAAACTGAGATGCAAATAATCTAGATTAAGATTCTATACAATTGTTTTCCCTTTAAAAATACATAATAAAATTTCCACTAGAACCATGCTTAGTTAAAAAAAAAACACTGTGTACTCTGAAAGGCCCCTACTTACTAACACAGAAAAATATGATAATCTCATTCCTTGTGCTCATCTGCTAGTTCTATGGCACAGGGCCAGAAATAAGACAAGTTAAGACAGAAATATCAAAAATTTTTATTTTATCTTATGTCTAATAAAAATAGATTAAAATGCAACCTCCTCTCTGAGAAAGCAGTATCTTAAATTCATTTAGAATTGGAAAACTTTATGTTTATTCATTTATGCAACATGCATTTATTAAGTAGTTACAAAGCACCAAGCTTTATCCTAGATACAGTGAACAAGGCAAAGTCCTAATTCAGGTATGGTATGAAGATGCCAGAGTGTTATTCCTATTTTACAGATAACAGAAATAAGATTGAGAGAGGTCTCAACAACAAAAGTAATATGAAAGCACACACTTGTATATTTCCATCCATTACAAAATGCTCTTTTTCAAACATGCAAAAGCAAGTCCACTGAGGATAAAGGTAGTAAGACTCAATTTCCCAAGAGAGTAGAGGGGGGATCATATATACAAGTAGTCCTCACTTTACACCAGTCTCCCAACAAAACAGAACAGTAAGAGCTGAACTTTCCCGCAGACCCTCTGACATAAATCTCTGTGTACTAACTCATGACCTTCCACCTGCCCCACTGCCCTGCATGTCAGAGGCTAAGGCAGACAACAGAGATAAAGCCTAGAGCACTAGCAAAGGTGAGCTAGGCAGGAAGTCACAGAGCCAGCCAGAACACATACACCCAAGCCCCAAAGTGAGTGGAACAACACAATGACCTTGACGAAGTCAAAGAGGATGACCCCAAAGCCAAACACACCAAAAATCCAAATCTATATAATGTTGAGGTCTTTTCCTAAAATGATAGAGTGGAAGACCTCACTGATGGCTAGTTTATTTACTATGATTTTTCTCCAGCGCTGCCTTAAAATGGACATTCAAAAAGAGTCTTCTACTAAAAAATAGGAAATAATCCCAAGAACAACATACCTTGATTTTAGAGGGATTTTTTTCCCCTGCTGAGCACCTCAGAGCACTTTGTGGGGGTACCAGATTTCCAATCAGCAGTAGCTAAGTAAGAGGTGTTTCCATAGCCTCTTGGAATTCCCTAAAGAAATACAAAGGCAAAGAAGGGGTCACTGAAGGCCACAGACATATTGTCTAAAGTCTGTATTCATGCATATTTTATAGACAGGTAAGGTAAAAGCTAGAGATGTTTCAGTTCTGTAAGCTTTTGGCTCCCAAGTGAGTGAGACTAGCCAAAAATGCAGGTAAACAAAATACCAGCTGAAAACTCCTCTGCAAGAATGCTTTGGAATATCACACCTGGATTTTGGCTCCAAGCCACCACAAACAGAGTATGTGGGCTTACTGGCATTGGAACAAGAATATCCATGGGAGAAACCAGGGGAGTAGATGGCTTAGGGGGCCTGATAATGGTTATGTTTTGCCTCTTATCTACTGGCTCAGATTCAGTCCAGGTGGAGAGTGACTAAAAATGGCTGTCTTATTGTGGCCTCTGGGCTTAGACGTTTCCACTCGGGTCCTGGTAAACAGGGATCCACCTCCCTCAAACAAAAGGCTAAAAAGAAAAACTTGGAACAAATATTTAAAAGATCTGCCAAGAACTCAATGGGCCACAAAGAAGAAATAAATCAATAATAATAATAAGAGAAGAAAAGAGAAAGGGAAAATGTAGGAGAAAAGCCTCTTCACCTTAATAAGAGGTCAGAAACTAACTGTTCTTGCGGTAAGCCATGCAGGGTCTTGAAGAAGGGGTCCTGTAAAAAAGGAGTCAGTTAAGGCATGAGTTCAGTTACTAGATTACAGTGAGCAATGTCTCAGCCTCAAGCAACTCTCAGGTGGAAGGAGATGAGACAGCTAGATTTAACTGAACACTAAACTAACACATGATGTTTGAAGACACTTCATCATCTTACCCATAAACTTGTCTTTCATTGCCAACTTCCTGAGCTTCAGCCATCCTCAAGGTTTCTCAATCGTAACACTATTACCACTTTGAGCTGGCTGTTCTATGCATTATCGATGAGCACATCTGTCCTCGTCCTACTAGACAGAAGTAGAAGCCGCACTGACCTCACAATTATGACAACCCAAAATGTCTCCAGACATTGTAAAATGTCCCTGGGGGCAAAATTGTCCTCAATAAAGAACCACTGCTCTCAGATAAGGGGCCTAATGAGGCACTAAAAAGCATGATAAGCTGTGGAGCCAGATGACCTAGGTGTGGCTGAACCTCATTTCCTATCTGTGCAGCATCAGACAAGTTATTGACCACTCTGAGCCTCAGTACCCTTGCGGGCACCACTGCTACCCTGCTGGGATACTGGGAAAATTAAACGATGATAGAGTCTGACACATGGTGGGTATTCAATTTTCATTTTCTTCCCTCCTGCTCTCTAAGATCCTCTAAAGGTATAGACACCTTCCATTAGTATTTTAACCTCTCACCCATTCCTGTACTCCAACAAATTCCCTAATTCTTTCTCTGTTTGCTCATGTGTGAGATTAAAAGACTTGGGAAGCATACCTTAGCTTTGCACTTACTAGCTAGGTGAACGTGGACAAGTAATTGAATCTCTTGAGAACTAAAATGTGAAAGTCGCTCAGTTGTGGCCAACTCTTCTGTGACCCCACAGGCTGTAGCCCACCAGGCTCCTCTGTCCATGGGATTCTCCAGGCAAGAATACTGGAGTGGGTAGCCATTCCCTCCTCCAGGGGATTCTCAACCAAGGGATACAACCCAGGCAGATTCTTTACCATCTGAGCCACCAGGGAAGCCCCAGTGAATCTTCAGGATTCTCCGGTAGTACACCAGTATCACTGTCTTGGTATATACAAAACTGCATGAGGTTCTTATTGTCCTTCTAAAAATCCTGTTCTGGCCCACTATTACTTTGTAAGCATGGAAAATATGGATTGCAGGCTCCCTTTACTCAACCAAGTACATGTCTTATTAAATTGACGCTCAGACATGTATATGCATTAAGATATGTTGTGAAGATTTTCCAAACAAAACACAGAGACTCAAGACACCACCAAAGCGTATTTTATTTATAGTCCAGTATCCCCTGGAGTAGGATATGGCAACCCACTGTAGTATTCTTGCCTGGCAAACTCCCTGGACAGAAAAGCCTGGCAGACTACAGTCCATGGGGTCACAGAGTCAAACACGACTGAGCAACTGAGCACACAGTTGGGACTCAACTCAACACACAGATGGGACTCAAGCAGCTATCACTTTTTATAAACTTCTCTGGTGACACTGATAATGTGAGCAGGATTAAGAGTACAGTCCTTGACTCACACTCTCCAATCTAGTTAAGTGCACCTGCTCACCATCCCTAATTCATGACTAATTCCCTCCTACCTCCAAGCTTTGCACAATTACTGCCCCTACCTGAATTGCTTCCCCAACTTTCCTCAGCCAGTCCTTGGCTTTTCCTTCTTTAAAGATTAACTTCCTTTAGGAACCTTTCCCAGTTCCTCTAGGACTAGGACTTGCTCACCCATGAAAATTCTTCGTACATTCATGATATATGATGTTTAGAAAATGAAATTTGTTTTCAAACAAAAGTGAGCATTATAGAGCACTGCCCTTCAGAGAAGTTCTGGAACAACTTCTATGAAGAGCATCACTAATCAGAACATTCGTTTGAATTCTTGTTTGATGGCTATCAGTTAATGAGCCACACAAGAAAGACCACGTTGTTAGAGTTACAAAAAAACAGTTTTCGTCTTTATCAACACACCCTACTCACCAGACTTGGCTCTAAATACCTTTCAGAGATTTCTAAATATTAAATTCACCATGCAAAGGATGATTTATTATGCTGGATAGTATTTTTCAGTTGTACTACAAGATCTGAAGACAATTTTTTAAATGTTTCCAACAACAGCAGCATTGTTGGAATGAGTGTCATCTTCCCAGTTGATTACTTGGATAGAAACACTTTCATTTGAATAAATAAATTATGATATGCTTGTTTTGAAATAAGTTGTCACCATCAATCAAAACATCTTATTACTCCAAGTTTAATTACTATTATTAGCTTGAAAGCTGTTTGATTAGAGTGCTGGTTCTCACAAGGGGACATTTGGCAATGTCTGAAACAGTTCTGATTGTCACAACTGAAGGGGACATGCAACTGCTCAATAGCACTACAGTTGAAAACATCGGATTAGATGTCTCTACAGCTCTGCAGCATGTTTTTCTGTATATTGGGGTCTGCCTGGTCCCTCTTTAGAAGAAATCTCTTCCTCATCATACCTCTCAGGGCAGAGCTGAGTAGATGAAGGCAAAAAGGAAATACTACGTGACTGGCTAACAATTTGTTTCTAGTAATTAGAAATCCCCATTAATAAGGAGTCATTATCCCAAGAAGGTGTAACAGACAACAGCATAATGTGATTGGGAGTGTGGACTTTTGAGGTTAACTTGCCTAGATACAAATCTCAGCTCTGTCATTTACTAAATGTGTGACTTGGGAATTTATTTAACTTCCCTATGTCTAAATTTCCTCATCTATAAAATGGGAATAATGCTGTTTCTTATCTCATTGTTTTTGTAAGATAAAGTAAACTATAAAGTGTTTAGTGCCTGGCAAGAAGTGCTCAATAACTGTTATTATTATTGTTAGTAATCATTATTACCATCAATCATTTTAAATAAATATCACTGCAAAGATTAAAGTGCTAGACATTTGCATAGAGTGCAAACCCAAGTAAGCTCAAATTCATGACTGGAATTGACAGGGCGCGAGCGCAGTGGCTCTCAACCTTGGCTGGATATTAGGATCACCTAGGGAGGTTTAACAAAACCCCAAAGCCCAGGACACATTGCAGACCAATTCAACCAGAATTCTTGGAAATGGGACCCAAGTATCAATATTTTTTAAGGCTCTCCACATGAGCCCAATATGTAGTGAAGGACCACGGCATTAAAGTTATTATTAGCAAAATACTCTGTCTCTCAGTGGGATGATACAAAGAAGGCATAATAAGAAAAAAGACAAAGGTATATGAAAGAAGTAAGATGTGGGGAATAATCTTTGCGTTAATAAATACATTCAGAATAACAGAGATTCAGAGATAAATATACAGCAGTTCCTAACCTTTGAAGAATTTACAATCCCTTTACCAATAAAATATATAAGGTGCTATGAGAATGGGAGGAAAAAAGCACTGAAATGTAGCTATATGGGAAGGTAACTGTAAAGCACTTTCTATAGATTTGAGAGACAAAAGAGAAGCTGTATAGAAAGTTGGGGAGGTAAGAACACCCAAGATAGTTGGGTAACAACATTTTCAAAATTTAAAAGAAGTCATACTGATAGTTCAACAAGGAGTTCTGAATAACCAAGGAAAAGTTATTTGTTGTTGATATTTTTTAAAAGGTTAATTTCACAGAGATGAAATATCTTACTGCCTTATCCCATAAAGTACAGCAAATCAAACGTACTATCTTAAAAACTGGTCTACTTTCCTGGGCCCATGTTTCATAATATTGTGCCAGTTATATTTGGGACAACAACCCTCAAAGAAAATCATATCCACCAATTTAAAAGCACACTTGTAAATGACTCACACTCAAGTAAATCCAGTAATAAAAAGGAATGGATACTTTCTATTCTTACTCCAAGAGTCAAATATATATATACATATTTTATATATATATATATATATACACACACACACACACATTTTTTTTATATATCCAAAAGACTAACATTCAGGACCAAAGCAACTTTTATGAGCAATGACACTAAAAAGCCCTACTAACAGAAACTCATATCCTGAAAAGAAGAGGGGTTTCTTTACCTTTAATTTTGGGCTCAACTATAACTTAAAAGCATGTGCAATCTTCACTTGTAATTACTAAAACAAGTGGTTCTATATGCTAGAAGTTTTCAGTTTGTACATTTGCCTCTCCAAAGACCTATTAGACAGATCAAAACCCAACTGTGGGAGCAAAACTACCCCCATTCACTGGAACCAAGCACAAGCCTTGATGTCTTGTGTTACTTTTCTATGTGCACCCCATTAAGGACCTATGAAACATTGCAAGACCACCGTGCAGGGTGGGGAGAGTTGAGTTATGACAGCTGTGGTCTCAACACAGGAATCGCAGCACACTGTGAAACCCTCCATAGCTCTGGATCACTATCAGAGTAACACCTGTGCAAAACAGGTTTTTTCTGATCCCCTAGAAAGCCCTCTATTTTATGCAGGCCCAAACTATGTTTGTTGTTCTTAAGCCAGTTCTCTGCCTTGGAATTTAGACAATCATTCAACTGCTCGTTTCATCCCTCTAAAGCAATCCAGAGTTCATGGGAGATACATCAATGAGTCAGTTCATTCCTGCCTCACCCAGTTCTTCTCTATGTGACTCCCTGGGCAAGATCACTTTTTATAAGGATGAAAAAGAATATCCTTTGTCTATGATACATAAAGGCTTTTCATGAAGTCAAATCTTCCACAGTGCTGATGGCATGGAGGAAGTCTGGGGGGAGGACATGACTCCCACTCTGTAGGACCTACTCCACAAGTGAAAGGTGAACTGTATGCCCCCAGGAAATGACTACCAAAAACCGAGGCAATCACTTACCCTAGACATTTCTGCAGTCTCTGCTTAAAAAGAGTCAGAAGAATGTCATTCTTGGACATTACTAAAAATGTGATTAAGACAGCTCTTCAGAGATCCACAACAGACAGGAAATGTCAGAATCAAATTTTCAGGCTCAATTATTCATCTCATAAATAAATTTTGAAGATGGCCTTGTCTTATGAAAGTTGAGAAGTACAGTGTTTAGCAATTATGCAAACCCTGAAGACTTGGCTCCCTGAAATCATTTCTGTTGGTCTTGGAATGCTCTCTGGATCCAAGTAGCTGACAAAGTTTCTTCTTCTTATTATTATTAATAACACAAGGCTTTAAGAAAGGTATGAGCTCTTTGAGCAAGTAAAGAGACTCTGGCTTAATTCCATTTTTCCAGTCTTATTATCAACGAATGGTTACTGATTTTCTACTTATTCTTTGCTCTTATGTCTTAGTAATAATAATTCATTATTCAATTCAGGATGAATTCAAAGTCAAGATGTTGGGCTTTTTAGCCTTACAGCAATATTTGCACAAACGGAAATCAGTTAAAATCTCAGTAGGTAATAACTGTAAGAATTGTTCTCCTGGCATGCCTGGCCACTGGGAGGACACTTACAGAACAGCTCATTGCTGTCTCACATCCATCATAAAGTAACAGAGCTAAGCATGCACCCCATGGAAACTTTTAATGAGGTTCTAGTATTCTCATGGCCTTCATTGTTCAATATAGCCAAACAGCCTAAAACGTGTGAAGCTCTGTTTAAAAACAAAAACAAACAAACAAAACCACCTGCAAACCCTAGGCTCTGCCGCCAGGGGCTTACATCTTAAAGCAGTAGACAACATTCACAAATAGCTAGTAAAAAAATGTGTTTAAATGAAACGCTTGCTGTGCACTCAGCACTGTACTGTGGAAGTTTTAGAAGTATAAAACATGCCTCATCCTCAAAGAGGATTCAGTGAAATCAGAGACAAGATAAATGCTAGAAAAGAGATCAGCAAGGACTAGAAAGATCGGAAAGAAGTTCAGGAGGACATGCGCCTTTAGCTAGGTCTTGAAGGACAGATAACATTTGGGTGGAAGGAAGGCATTTAGGCAAGAGGCTAAGATAAACAAAGATGTGAAAGCAGGAGTATGGCAGTCACATAGGATTCACGAAAGCATTTCTTTCCCTCCCTTTTTCTTTCGATTTTCGTAGATACATCTGATGGGACAAGGTTAAAATTATATGAAAGAATTTTGCCTGATCTACACGGACTTCCTATGGAAACAGAGAGACAAGGAAGCCTTTGAATGAGGGAACTGTGATAACTCAGTGGATTGGAAATGTCTGTGTGGAAAAAAAAAAAGTAGTCAGAAGGATTATAATTATAATACAGTGTATAAAATGCTGCCATGGGAATATAAGTCTTAGGGCAGGAAGATTCCCAGGAAGACATGACTCCTTTCATTTAGTTAGGTGACATCACACATACACATATACACACACATACATACATCACAAATCTGGTTAAACTTGCCTGCCAATTATATAGACTGTGAGAGTGCAAAATATTACAGGTAATGTCCAACTTTCTCATCCTTCTCTCTGGCTTCATGCTCTCCCATCCAAGTTCTCCAATAATTCCACACAGAGTCTCTTCATTGGCTGCCACTAAAAATCCACTCCTGTTCAAGTACTTCTTGAATTTATTACCTTGGTACACAGTCATGAAGAGAGCTGCATTATAAAGTGTGTGACTTTCTGTCATTCGGGTGGATCCACCAGTACTAGTCTCTCCTTTCTTCTCCTCCAAGAACTAAGAAAGCTCTTTGCTTGTCTCGCTCAAAAGGGTTCCATGAATATCCTTGGAATCCTGTTCTAAACCCCACACACTTTTCTAAACAGAATGTTGTCTAAGTGAATTCTAACGAATGCAATTTTTCTGAATCTAATTAAAACTTGCCCTAAGTGAAGGGAAAAGGAGGAACATTAGCAGTCTCAGTTTTTATCAAGTTCTCTCCCAAAGTAAAAGCATGATGACTACTTAGCACTCCCTTTCCCTCCACACCTACTTCACTACACAGCCCTAACTTCCTCCATCGCTTTCCTTGGAGACATCCAGCATCTGCAGGTCTTACTGGAATCCTCTTCCAGCTTTTGCCTCTTTATTCGTTTGAGGGGTCTCCGCCATTCAGTTCAACCAGACAAGGTCTTCTCTGGCAGTAGAGGTCACTGAGGAACCTGGACAGAAGTCTGTGGATGCAGCACTACAACAACACAGTCAACAGCACTAGGCTTCAGGAAGCCCCAAGAACAGGATGAAACTCCCAACGTAAACCTGGTGCCATGTCCTCTTCACCCTCAGAGTGAGAGACCACCCTGGGTATTGTTAAGTGGGCACCCTGCACTCTGCAGCACCTCCCTCTAGAGCTTCATCCGCACACAAGAAAAGGTTAGGTGTTTCCATGAGCACCTTTTCTCATGGCGCTGGAGTAGTTCACCTCTTTGAACTTCTTTCTCATTTCCTGACCTTAACTTCTGGAAGTAATGGTTTTTCTTGCTAGCAGGCATCTGCCACAAAACATCTCTTCTCTCCATTAACAAAACCACACTGCATACCAGGAAGTCCTATGTATGTTCTTATACTGACAGATACTACCATCAATCTTGTTTGTGATTAAGCACATATCCAGCTTCTTTCTGAAATACCCAATATTAAACAGTGTATTTCCCCAAAGGCTGTATTGTCTATCTCAGAATGGTTTCTATCACTATTCTCTAAATTTAAATAGAGTTTCCAAAATCTACATTTTTAGCCATTTCAACAAACCCCTAATCTCCCTGCACAGTGTATTCCACAGTTTGGAAGTCATTATACTGTACTCCTGGTTCAGCTCTGCCCCTTAATTCAAACGATACTGGACAGGACCCCAAATGAAACACAGATGCCAAACAGGGAACTTGGAGATCTGTTTAAACTTGGACAAACCCAAATTCTATAGGATGTGAACACCAGAATCTTCTTTGTGATTCTGTGAGTGCTCAGGACTGGCTTCCAGGCGCTTCTGCCTCTATGCTCCCATTCATCAGTTCAGGCAGGAAGCCCAGTCTGTTTACCAGTTTCTACAAAAATCTACTCATAACCAAATGTTTTTTTGAGTTGAGAATCTTTATGAGGGTTTGGGAACAGTTTCATAGAGAAGAACCATACCTTGTTGTTCTCCATCTTTCTTTATTCTTCCTCTTTCTCTCTGCAGACATAATATAAGAAAGGAAAAGGAACAAGGCAGAGAAAATGGATCCCTGAAGGAGGAAACACTGGATACAGCAAGTTAGTGGGAGAAAGCTGAGTCCCTCCAATGGAAGTGCTAGGGGGGGAAATTCCTGATCCTAATATTTTCAGCTGTAACCAACAAAGGGATATATATAATTTATGACTGAACTTGAATCTATTAGGCTGAATCACTTGCTATTGCTAATATTCAATTGTTTTTCTCCTATGGAAATAACAATGCCATATGATTCAACCAAACCTAAATAACCAGACAATTCAGTAGGTGATTACTCAATTTAAGGAGGGCAGTGGAAAATCAACTGTTTGTACATGATTCATTTATTTTTTGCCTAGTAGTTTTAAGTTAAGGAAAATACAAGCAGAGATTTAAATTACAACTAAAACATGACAAGATCAACTTTATTTATTGCTTTATATCTTTAGTATTTATATGCATATATTAAAATAATGCTATATATTTTATGCATATTTTAATTATGAAATCAAATGTACTAGCTGACAATCCCAAGTGTCTATTAGGAGGGCCAGGTAACTTTCAGTAATTTGCATATATGTATCCCACAAAATGTCCAAGTTCTATGGAGATCAGAGTGGAAAGATATCACAACTGTCATTCAGCCAAGGCCACAGAATAAAATGACAAATGAGTCCCATGTCAGACCTTTCTCTTTGCCCTAAAATGAAAATAAGAGGGGTGGAAATTGCCAGAATTCAGTGCAGGAAAACTGTGCAGGTATATGGAATCTGTTATCAACTGGAAACACAGCTCTTATCAGAGGAAAATATTGCTCATGAAAGCATAGACATTGTTATTCTTTAATACAGCTCACTAATGGGATGGGATTATGTGCCAACGAGTATAAAGTATTATTAAACCATAACTATATACATGGTTAGCATGAGAATTTCTGTTTTGCAACTTCACTTGCTCCAAGAAATGACAAATTGAAGTTTATCAAATACAATAATTTTTGGTCTTTGTTTATTTCTTCTTAAAAGAAAAAGAAAGAGCAAAACTTCACAGTTGGGGATAGAAAATACTTTGTGGATACGGATTTTACTGCAAGCTATGCATCTGAGTTAAAGATGTTAATACTGAATTCGCCCACCAAGATCAAAACTCCTACAAAACTCTTCCAGCTGCAGCATTTATGGCTCCAGGTTTTGTTTCAGAAAGTGAGGAATATGTTCCAGCATTATGATCTTATTTCTCTTTCTTGCCTGTTGTAAGTATTACCATAGTCTGTTGTTTTAATGCTACGGAAATGTTCAGTTGGCATTGTTTTTGCCACAACCATGGAAACACCTGCTTCCAAATTAATTTATAATCTATTTTGCACCTATGGCTACCAGCCACATTCCAGTTTATTTTTTTAAGGATTTTGGTATAAAGCATGTAAGAAAGTTTATAATGTCTGCTTCTTCTCTTTTCTGCTCCTCATGACATAATGTTGGCTTTTACACAATTTATTTTACGTTCAGCTTTTTTAAGACATTAATAATATGTAAAGATATGTGATATGTTGAAATATATGTAAGTTTTTCTCAGTCTTTCAAAGCATATCCCAATACAGATATTGTATGCTACACGTACTTTTCTTGCATCTTGGTCCCAATTTCTCTTTTTATTTGGCCAGACTAAACCATGCAGTAAGGTATCTTTGGAGTTACTTTAATGAAGAAAGAAACATGAGTGTGTCCTCCATTTCACTAACTTCAAATGTGATTAATTCACTTCTGTAAAAAAATATTTATTTCCCCTTAGATTTTATGGTAAGGTAAAGAGAAGATATGTTTAATACATTCCAGATGATCCTATGGAAGAAGGATTATGAAAATCAATTTAACTACTGTTTCCTTGGCTTTGCTTTGCTCTATTTATCAATTACAGGGGCACAGAATTCAATAGTGAAAACAACATTTAAGCTATGTTGAATATTGTATCGAGACTTGTATTGGGTTAATATATGTTAATTTTTAAATATTTTTAAATACTTTATGAAATAAACATTCCTTTTTCACAACACAGAAACCAATAAAGAACACAAAACCAAACCAACTTCAGTAACAGAAATATCTAGTATGACAAAAAACAGGCAACTAAAACAATGACATCATATTGCCTTCAAACACCTGTCATTTTTAGTTCAAGAATGATGATAGTATGCTTACTATCTGTAGAAAAATCAAAAGGAAAAATGTTCAAGGGGAAAAATATTTACTTTCTTTCAGTCTTGAACTCTTATAGGAAAAAAGAGCAGAGAGGAAGGTGGGAATGGAAGCATTTGTTTCCAATAGCAAAACCTGAGCTTGCACATCAAGGATAATGCTATTCAACCATTCCAGGTTCCCAAACTGGGAATGGGGTCATCATTTGTGAGCTCGAAACTAAAGCCAATCCCTTGCTTCTTCCCATTACTGAAAGATGGTATGTGTAACAAAAGGATAGAAACAAGTATGTTCAGCCTCTAAGAATTTCATGTGGCATTATTAGACAATAAGGAATTTTGCTGCAATCACTGCTGTCATTTGTAATTATTTTAATTCCCCTACAAGTTAATGAATAGGACAAAAAGGTGGTAAATTAATTTTTTAAATTTGGATCTCAGGGGCTTTTGATCAATATTAAATATTACTCATTTCTAAGTTATCAGGTTCTATTACCAAGGTCCATAAAGGCTTCTCTGGTACTGGCAAAACTCTATTTTTTTAATTTGAGTGGTGGTTACGTAGGATATTATTATTAGTGTTTAAATTGTACTTATATATAATATTTCTTGTATGTGCTATATTTCCCAATACAATAAAAATAGAAAAATTAAAAATAAATAAATAAAGGTTATTCACTTCCTTCCGATTAAATGTCCATGCAGTTGAAAAGTACTGATTTTAAAAGATCATGAATATTTCAGTTTTTTGTAATGTGAGATGTAGATCACAACCATGTGAAGTCTCCAGAGCTATGTTGTTATTGCATCACTGTTGTTTACCATACCAACCTACAAGTTCTCACAGGAGTGTCAGCACGGGATGCCTTCAGAGTTTACGGACAGACTTACAACTCGATCCGTCAGAGTTAGAGCACTCTTTGCTGCATTTGTCTATCTTAGTAATCTTTTAAATTAAAAAGGAAAAGGTTTTAATTTGGAAAAAACAACTAACAGGTACACTAGCAGCCTTAACTTCACAGGAAGGAATTGGTAATAGCACCTCGTAAAATGCTGAGAAGCCACTGCCTAATTGGTAGGCCATTCCCTTCAGACCTCTGTATTAGTCACCTGTTTGTTTACTTTTTGTTTCATGGAATATTTGGTTACCGGTTTTTCCCTGTCTAAAAAGGCTTTCATGTCCTACCACATTGGTGGTCTTCATGCTAGACTGTCAAATCTCAAGGTCAAGGGGATATGGCATCAAGAGACATACAACAGTTTTACAGAGGATGAGAGGATGGGTTGGTTGTGAAACAAACACATCAACAAAGTCTTCATAGGGTACTCCTGAGTCAGGGCTTTGTCATTTTAATGGTGTGTTCTGGTGTTAAGATAAAAATGAACTTACTTTGGCTATCCTCTTCTGGGCATTGCCCTTTGACTCAATAGTCTTCCAGATATTTGCAGAAACTGTCTTAAGACATTACCAGAGGATGATGAATACTGTATTGGAATGTACTTTTGATAAGCTTGTACCTTTCAATTATCATCCACATAAAACAATCAAAACAACCTTGAGAAGCAAGTTCCCTTCCTTTCCGGCCTCTCTTCCTAATCCTGGCAACATGTGAATACTATTCCTCCCTCCCTGAGTCTTTCTCCTCAAGAAATTCTCCTAAAAAAGGGGCAGCGCCCAGGGTTGGGACCTCGGGCTTTCATAAAATTCTGCTTTTTTAAGAGTTCTCCCAAGATAAAGGCCTCAATTACTGCAGCCATGCTCAATTCAGTTCAGTTCAGTCGCTCAGTCGTGTCCAACTCTGCGACCCAATGAATCTCAGCATGCCAGGCCTCCCTGTCCATCACCAACTCCCGGAGTTCACTCAGACTCACGTCCATCGAGTCAGTGATGCCATCCAGCCATCTCATCCTCTGTTGTTCCCTTCTCCTCCTGCCCCCAATCCCTCCCAGCATCAGAGTCTTTTCTAATGAGTCAACTCTTCGCATGAGGTGGCCAAAGTACTGGAGTTTCAGCTGTAGCATCATTCCTTCCAAAGAAATCCCAGGGCTGATCTCCTTTAGAACGGACTGGTTGGATCTCCTTGCAGTCCAAGGGACTCTCAAGAGTCTTCTCCAACACCACAGTTCAAAAGCATCAATTCTTCGGTGCTCAGCCTTCTTCACAGTCCAACTCTCACATCCATACATGACCACAGGAAAAACCATAGCCTTGACTAGACAGACCTTTGTTGACAAAGTAATGTCTCTGCTTTTGAATATGCTATCTAGGTTGGCCATAACTTTCCTTCCAAGGAGTAAGTGTCTTTTAATTTCATGGCTGCAGTCACCATCTGCAGTGATTTTGGAGCCCCCAAAATAAAGTCTGACACTGTTTCCACTGTTCCCCATCTATTTCCCACGAAGTGATGGGACCAGATGCCATGATCTTTGTTTTCTGAATGTTCAGCTTTAAGCCAATTATTTCACTCTCCTCTTTCACTTTCATCAAGAGGCTCTTCAGTTCTTCTTTGCTTTCTGCCATAAGGGTGGTGTCATCTGCATATCTGAGGTTATTGATATTTCTCCTGGCAATCTTGATTCCAGCTTGTGTTTCTTCCAGTCCAGCGTTTCTCATGATGTACTCTGCATATAAGTTAAATAAGCAGGGTGACAATATACAGCCTTGACGTATTCCTTTTCCTATTTGGAACCAGTCTGTTGTTCCATGTCCAGTTCTAACTGTTGCTTCCTGACCTGCATACAGATTTCTCAAGAGGCAGGTCGGGTGGTCTGGTATTCCCATCTCTTTCACAGTTTTCCACAGTTTATTATGATCCACACAGTCAAAGGCTTTGGCATAGTCAATAAAGCAGAAATAGATATTTTTCTGGAACTCTCTTGCTTTTTCCATGATCCAGCAGATGTTGCTAGTGGCTCCCAAATCTACATTTGCAATCACAACATCTCATAAGAATTACTAACCTGCATTTCTCAGAAAATAATGTCACTAATATGTCCTTTCCCTGACAACTAGCTCATTTTCTAACACCTCCACTTCAATTATTTATCAATGTAACCTCTTTGCTGCTGCTGCTGCTAAGTCGCTTCAGTCATGTCCGACTCTGTGCGACCCCATAGACAGCAGCCCACGAGGCTCCCCCATCCCTGGGATTCTCCAGGCAAGAACACTGGAGTGAGTTGCCATTTCCTTCTCCGATGCATGAAAGTGAAAAGTGAAAGTGAAGTCGCTGAGTCTTGTCCGACTCTTAGCGACCCCATGGACTGCAGCCTACCAGGCTTCTCCATCCATGGGATTTTCCAGGCAAGAGTACTGGAGTGGGGTGCCATTGCCTTCTCCGGTAACCTCTTTACCTACCCCTAATTCATTATTCTCCTTCTCTTCCTTATTTTTCTTCAAAGAACTTAGCAGCTAATATGCTATATATTTTACTTGTTGATATTTTAAATTACCAGTTTCTCCCTCTCTTGAATGTAAGCTCCATGAGGTCAGGGAGTTTTCAATGTTTCTGCTCAGTGTATCCCAGTATGGACAACACAGTAGGTACTCAATAACTATTTCTTGAATAAGTGAAAAGATAAATAGGAAAATGAATGAAGCCATAATTCTCCAAAACCTCTAGACAAGAAAAATTAGAATTATATTTGATTCTGATCTCATGTCTGCCCTGAACATCTAATCAGTTTCAAGTCCTATGATTCGTCCTTTCAACATTTCCTTTCTAAGTCCAAACCTAAATGCTTCACACATGGATTTAAGAAAAAAGTCTCCAGGCTTTCTCCATTTCAATCATTTCCTCCAGATGAGGCTTTTTAAAACTCTAGTTTTCATCACTCTACAGAATATATCTTTGTCCTTTATAAATTAAAAACAACCTCCTTTGTGTAATCTCTAAAACCCTCCATAAACTGATCCCACTTTACTGATACATTCTCATTCCCAGTTGCTACTCATCACTCTTGTTTTTCTTTTCCTTGGGCTGAACTCCTGACTAGCCCTTGTTTGATACTGTACAATGCTCATTCCTACCTCATGCCTTTACTTAGGTTTATTTATACTGGCTAAAACGTCCTTCCTTCTCTCCATCTATTCATGTGCAATTGCAATTTATATTTTTAAGACCTGAGTCCCAGATATGTTCTATTAAGCATTTTGAGACTTTCATCAACAACCACAGCCCACAGTGATTTTTGATTTTTCTGACCTCTGGAAACACACTTTGTCTGCACCTTACAATCCATCACTCTATTTGCCAATGGCTTCATGGCTTCATTTTGGCTCTCTAAGAAGATACTAACACAAAGCTGAACCACTCTCATGGCCAGTCTTGGATCACTGCTGTATCCAACAGAAACATAAGTCTAAAACCCAACATATACTTAAAAATATCTTAAATTTTTACTGTGCTTTCTTTCTTTGGCTGTACCACATGGCTTATGGGATCTTAATTCCTTACCAGGGATTGAACCCAAGCCACAGCAGTGAAAATGCTGAATCCTAACCAATGGACCACCAGGGAATTTTCAGAGATTTTTCAAAGAGACAGAAAATATCATAAAGATCCTTTTTTTCCATCATTATCTCTGAGGCCTTTTAACAGCTGCTTAGTAATCTGTCTTCTCTCTCCCTGTCACTTAGATTCTCTACCCTTAAAACTCTAGTCCATACTTCTGTTTTATTTCTCTCATATTCCCTTATCTCTCAATCTGTTATTCTTCCTAAATAGTGCTCTACCCTGTCACTGGGATATCAATTTAGACTTTGGGGGCTCCTTCCAATAGTATACCCCAGACATTAATCAGAACAAAATCCAGTCCCTGGGACTACTGGACCAAAAAAAAGAGGACTACTTCCTCTTTCAAAGGCAGAAAAAGAAGAAAAGGTTAATAGTATTTACCAAGTTCTTTTTGTTCTTGTCATAGCTTCTTCTAATTAAACCTTGGTAGGTCTCTACAAAGAGGTGTGTGCTAACTTGTTCCCCAGAGGCATTTCCCATCAGATCCCAAACCTCTGCTCCTTCTTTCCTTCTCCTTTAGGGTTGGAAGATTTGTTGTAATAGAAAACATTATTATGGGTGGACTGAGCCAGACAGTGAACTCTCTAGCCTGAAGCTCTATCTACAATGCCTCCAGTGATCTCCATGCCTCTGATGGCCATAGTACATGTAAGAGCACATCAGATGAGTGCCTTGCCCATGCCAGCCCTTCCCTCCAGAGGCTCTGTCCTCTGCTAGAAAAAGATCGTCTTGTCACCAGGCTGTTTTTCTTACAAATCTGGGACACTGCTACATCTGTGCACAAAATGGGTTATGATGTGACACTGAAACAGACTCAGTGCCACAAGGGCTTGCCCAGCTCAATCCCTGGAGACAGCAGCAGGCAGAAACACCCACAGCAGCAGACCAGGGGAGGGAGAAAGTGGCAGACACCATGCGACAAATGGAAGGCCAGTAGTAAATGCAAAGCTATTTTCATGAGTACTCAGAGGACACCCCCAGACATTTTTCATAATAACTGAGGGGGCTTTCAAAGAGCTAAGGTCTGTCAACAGAGACAGCTTAAGTACAAAGTTAGGAACACAATGATGTTATTTATGTGATTCCTAATTTACTCCTTAGCTCTGCAATTGGGAAAACAAGGAATGCATGGAAAATGAAATAAGCCCATCTACCTCAAAGGGCTTTTGTAAAACTTGCAAGGTGTGAGAAGTGTGAACGTAGTGCCTGGCACACAGTAGGAGCATAATGGATACTTGTCTCTCTACTCTTCTCAACTCCTCTAAGAACAGGCTCATATTTTCCAAAAATTTATTTATTTAAAAGAAATTCATCAAGTATTTATTAGGCATTGGAAATACAGTGGTGAATAGAAGTAATTATACCTTATTGAAGAGTTGGGCACAGAATAGGTGCTTAATAAATATCTGTGCACTGTCAAGACCAATCCCTAGTAGTCTCATGTTGGAAAACCCTCCACTGGAATCCTCATACCCCAGAGAGCCCTAACCAGGGTCTGCTGTCAAAGGAAGTAGTTAATATTAACTTTATGCTTAAGAATAACAAAGAGGTATTGTTATACTGAGTGAAGTCAGTCAAAGAAACACAAATATCATATGATATTGCTTATATGTAGAATCTAAAAAAAAAATGGTACAAATGAACATATTTATAAAACAGAAACAGAGTCACAGACAGAAAACAAACTTAAAGCAGGGTGGGGATAAATTGTGAGATTGGGACGGACATATACACACTATTATATATAAAATAGATAACTAATAAGGATCTACAGTGTAGCTCAGAGAACTTTACTCAATACTCTGTAATGACCTATATGGGAAAAGAATATAAAAAAGAGTGGATATATTCACTTTACTGAACACCTAAAACTAACACAACACTATAAATCAACTATATTCCAGTAAATTATTTTTAAAAAGAGGAGAACCACTAACATATGGAAATAAAAATAGGTGTCCTGAGGAAAAAGAAATGGCTGGGAAACCTAGCTTGAAAATAAATTGCTAAAATATCTATCCTCATCAATAGGAAGAAAATTTAGCAAATTCCAGGAGAGAATTTGCATTCAATGCTTACATTAGCAGACTATGCCAAAGTCCATCATAAATTGAAGCAAGAAAGAATCAATGAAATTTTTCACTGCTTAGATTTGCAATAGCTGTGTGTATATCATTCAAGGTATACAATTTAATTATCATAGATGATAACAAGCTTTGTAAGAGGTCAGTTCACAATTGGATTCCATTTAAACAAAGGATATTGAATAAAATTTAAATAAATTTTAAAATATAACAAAAATTAATATATTATGATTTCTTAAGATCTCAAAATTTTTGACAAGATTAAATACATACCATATTTTCTTGGATCTCACACTCCAAGAAAACATTTTCTTAGTCAACAAACATTATGGAATGCCTGCTTACCACTTAACATATACCCTTCTATTCTCTGGACAGACAATGATGACTAAGACAAATGTCATGTGATGTCAAATTTACAGACTAGCTGGAGAAAGATAAGGAAATATAAATAATGTAATTAGTAATATGGTAGAAGACGGAAATGAAAGAACTATAAATTCTTCTAGGGGATGGAAAGTGATCAAAGTGTCCTCCCCACCTTACCCCCCCCAAAAAAAATGGGCCTTAAATTAAGTTCTAAAAAACAAATAGGAGTTTGTCTGGTGGATATGGGTAGAGGTGAGCAATAGAAGAGGAACCCCAGCCATGGTAAAGAAATATGAGAGTGTGGTAGGTTCTGGGATACACAAATAGTAGCTATGTTTGATTGTTCCAAGGGGTGAATCCACCAATAGACAATAGAGTTTTACAGTTTCCCCTAGCAGCTCTGCAAAAGATGGACCGAAGGAGAGTAAGAAAGAAAGTAGAGAAACCAGGTTAGAAGCAACAGCGAGAAATGATGAGACATGGACCAAGGCATAGCCAGGAGCTGGAGAGGCAAGATTACTTGGGAGAATCATTTGGAAAACAGAACTATAGTGCCACATGACTACTTAGACAGTGGGGAGGAGGAGGCAGGGTAAAGAGGGCAGTCTCATATCCAGTAGCTCCCAGATGCCTGACGTCCACCATTAGGAGAATGCTGATGCTGTTCAACAATTTAAGAAAAATGAACAAGTACCTTCTATGAAACTGTTTATTAAAAACACATTCACATATATATACAATAAAAATCCTGGACTAGATATGAAGATACACTTTGGAAAACTTGGAGTTGTTATTTATTTAAAGAATATTTAATGAGCTCCCATACTGTCAGACACTATACCAAGTAGTCACTGGGGGAAAAGCTGCAGGGAAGAGATAAATATAGTCCCTACTCTCACTGAGCTTACAGTTGTGTAAGAAACATGCTATCGGGCTAACCCTAGGGTTAGGGTTAGGGTTATATTACAGAGAGATAGGGGACAAATTATGTAAGGCTTAAAAGGCCAAGTGAAAGGCCAAGTTATATTACAGAGAGATAGGGGACAAATTATGTGAGGCTTAAAAGGCCAAGTGAAAGGCCAAGTTATATTACAGAGAGATAGGGGACAAATTATGTGAGGCTTAAAAGGCCAAGTGAAAGGAGTTCTCTTTAAGAGCCATGGAGTGCCATAAGGGTTTTAAGAAATGGAGGGAGGAAGGAGAACAAATACAGTTTGCACTTGAAAAATATCACTCTGGCTATTGTGCAGTGGATTAGGGTATACCAGAGGGTCCACCTAGAAGGCCTTTACAGGGCCCAGGCCAGAGGCAACTGGATCTTAGATTTCAAAGAAGGGCCAGTATGACTATTTTGGTTATTCATAACCAGCCAGCCTCCATCCTCATAGGTCAGTACCCTGTACCATACTAGTTATAAAGTATTTTGACTATAAACCCTGCTATGGAGGTGATGGTGGAGATGCAAAGAGATGCAAGAAGTTTCTAGAAGGTAGAAATAATAACCTTTCAGCACACCAACAGTCTTTACCACAGGTCACCAATTTCTTCTGGATATTGACCCTTGAGAAGTAGGAAGTATTGAGGGTACAGGAGGGAGGAGAAAGAGCCCCCTATTTGGCAGCAGTAGAAAAACATACTGTAAGTTCCCATCCCCTTTTTCATCTCTATCCCTCTCCACTGACACTTGGCTAACTCCATCCAGAGGGACAGCACCACTTAGTCTTTTGTTTTATGAATAAGTAAAATTGACATCAGAAAGTATCATTCCCAAACTAGTTTAGTTCATCATGAAACAAGTTGTCAGATGCTTATTTCCCCACACAGAAACGTCAACACTTGTTCAGTGACGCATTTAACCCATGTTGCTCTTTGGCAGACATAATCAGACAAAAGGTACCTGTCCTGTGCAGATCCTCTGCTTCCCCTTCACTCTGACTTGTGCTTCTTATGCTATTTGCAGTAGCCAAAGCAAGCAGAGTGAATGAAACTCACTAATTTGTTGCTTATGGCAACTCAGCTCAGATAAAAGGCTCAGTTGATAGGGGAATAATTAAACCCTTTGTTCTAAGTGAGCTTATATAATCATCTCTAGATTTTTAGTTATCCATGCCATCTTTGTCTTCAGGTGCCACACGTAATCCCATGTTGGCCAGAAGCAGGACTTGGCAAGCAGGAAAATTGTGAAATATAATTAAAGAAAAAAATCAATAACCAGTCAATAAATTTTTATCAAGCAGCTGTTTTTTGGAAATCATTGAACCTTCTATAGAGGGTACAAGGGCTGTGCCTTCAAGAAGCATACAATCTTACTAATAACAGCAACAAAAGCCCAACAATAAACAGTATGTGATCTGCATTAACAAAGCAAAAACAATAAGTTTTTGAGGGTCCTAAGGGGAAGCAAAGTTTGGAACAGCAGCTAGAAACACAGGGATAGAAATGCCAGTAATGGCCAAGATGACGTAAAAGGAAGATTTAAGGGAAGCATAGTCCAAGAATGGATGAATAGAATCTGGCAGAGCAAAAAAAGGTGAGGGGAGCTTTGTGGCAAGATAAGTATAGAGGATTAAGAGATACAAACTAATATGTATAAAATAAATAAGCATCAAGTATATTTAGTACAGAACAGGAAAATAAAGTCATTATTTTTAATAACTTTGTTTTTTTTAATTATTTATTATTTATTTTTGGCCGCATTTCATGGCATGTGGGATCTTAGTTCCCTGACCAGGGATCAAACCCCTCACTCCCTGCGTTGGCAGCATGGAGTCTCAACCACTGGACCACCAGGGAAGTCCCTATTTTTAATAACTTTAAATGGAGTATAAGCTATAAAAAATATTGAATCACTGTGTTGTACACCTAAAACTAACATAAGTCAACTACATTTCAACTTTAAGTAACATTTTCTGATTAGCAAAAGAAACAATCAATAAAATGAAAAGACAGACTACAGAAGGGGAGAAATTAAGGGCAAGTCATCTGATAAGTTACTGTCTAAAATACATAAATAATCCACACAATTCAACAGCAAAAAAAAAAAATCTGATTAAAAAATGGGCAGAGATCTGAATAGACATTTTTCCAAATAAGATATACAAATGGCCAACAGGTATACAAAAAATGTTCAATATCATTCATCATCAGGGAACTGCAAATCAAAACCATAAAGAAGTATTACCTCACACCGGTGAGAATGGCTATTGCCAAAAACATTCTTGCAGTAAGTATTGGCAAGGATGTGGAAAATAGAGAAACTCTGGTCACAGCATGGTGACTGTAGTTAACAATACTGTACAGCTGACTCTTGAACAATATTAGTTTGAACTGCACAGATCCCCACTTACTTAGACGTAGATTTTTTCCCATAAATATAGTACTACATGACCCATGGTTAAATGAATCCAAGAATGAAGAACCTTGAAAACAGAGAGCCAACTATGAGACTTGTGCATTCCATGGATTTTGGCATCCATAGAGGGTCCTGGAATCAATCCCCCACAGATATCAAAGGACGACCATATTATATACCTGAAAGTTGCTAAGAAAATAGATCTTGAATGTTCTTACCACACATGCATTTAAAAAAAAAAAGTACTATGGGAGGCAATGGGGATGTTAACTAACAGTATTTGGCAATCATTTCACAATATATATGTGTATCAAATCATCATAGTACAGCTTGACCTAGTACAATGTTGTATGTTAATTTTATCTCAATAAAGCTGGGGGGGGAGGGATTTTTTTCCATTCTATTTAAGAATTTTAATGAATCTGTGCTCCTTCTCAATATTTTTAAAAGCTATTAGAGGTTCTCCACAGTATATCTTAACAAAGAGAGTGTAAGTAGACATCCTCCTCCCCAATAAACAGAGTAGGACACAAAATTTCAAGGAAAAATCTCCCCCGTATGGTAACATGTTGAGAACCTCTAGGTTAGAACATATGCAAAAGACTATGGGTTGTAGGGTGAAACCAACCAGAGATTTCTAAGTATAAGGTATTCACATTCATTTAATAGTTTGTAAATTCAAAAGGGAAGGGTGAGTTGAGTGTACCAGAAGCTCCTTCCTGGGGGTCTCAGAGATTAAGGAGCCAGGAACATGGTTGTCTATAGGCTCCCTCATCTAGAGAGCTCTTATGCAGAATAAAAGAAATTAACAGCAATGGGAAAGCATATTAGGAGGCTGGAGAATTATGTTGGCACCAGAGCCAAGATACAACAAAAACCCATAACATGGTGAGGGCTCCATGACCCCACTGGACAGGTCCAGTTGGAACTCTAAAGCTTTGAGTTAAAGCCTGTTAGTTAATGGGAAGAAAACATGTGCCTCCAGCAAGCACTTCTGGGAATGGCTTGTGCTTAATTAAAGAAAGAACAGCTTGATCTCTCAGGCAAAGAAAACCTGGGGCAGGTTCTAAGAGAAAACTCTGCCTATAAGTAGGCTAATGATAGCTTCCTACTGCTCAAGAACCCTTTTATTCTTGGGTCATGGTTAAAGGCTGTATATCCTACTCTCCTACTTCTCCTGGAACCCAAAATCCAAGAAAATCTATACAAACATCAAGGAAGAAAAAGCACTGCGGGCTACCGTAGTATGAAAAGCTTTCATACAAAAATAATATGAATATGTAAGCTACTTGTACAGCACAGGGAACATATTCAATATTTTATAAAAACCCACTTGGAAAAGAATCTGAAGAAGAATATATATGTGTATGTACAGGTACATATATATAACTGAATCACTTTGCTGTACACCTGAAATACTGTAAATCAACTACACTTCAGTTTAAAAAAATTTAATAGAGAATAATAATAGCTATCATAAATTGAACATTTGTTGTTATGGCTGCTGTGCTTGGCATATTTCTACATTATCTAATTAAATTTTCAGAATTCTATGAGAAAATTATTGTTTTCAGAGCTACCAATAAGTAGCAAAGAGAGGATTCCAATCCTAGTCTGAGTCTGAAACCCATTCTCTTTCTACTGAACCCTAATATTTCTGTTCAAGGAAGCAACTGAAGAACTTAGTATGACTTGATATAGAAAATAATGGGAAGAAGAAATACGGATAGGCCAAAATGACCCAGAGGAAAAGCACAAGGCAAGTCTAGATGAAGCAAAACTACAGAAAAGGTGAGACTACAAGGTTAACTGGCAGTTTCTGAGGCCGCACAATAAAGAGAATAGGACATACAGGTGAGCATGTGAAGGGACTGATGGGCTTTATGAAGATAAGAAGAAGTGGAAACATAGTCAAGGGAGATACTAACACAAAGAGAAGTTGGTGAGTGTCCCAGGGCTGGGTTCCAACATGACAGGCATACTTGGCTTGACAAACCGGAAAGTGTCTGAAAGAAGAAAGCCTGGATGGAGATGAAAGGAAAGAAACAGACACACCCACCTGCTGGAAAATAGAAATGGACCTACAGCAACAGCAGCTGATACCCAGTATTTTCAAACAGACTGAACCCTAACACAAAGGAGTGACAGATTGTCAGCAACTGTTTTCAAAAGAAGACTGTGATCACAAGACTCAGGACATATCTGGATCTGCACCACATGTCACTGGGACCAGCACTAATGAAAAGCCCGTATCCCGAGTGGCTCAGTTAAGTTGAGGGAGTTGATCTCTGAGAATTCTCTGTATTTCAGGCTTTCTTGTGGGCTAGTACTGCCTTTTCCAAAAGGTTTTCATGTCTCCCATTTTCTTCATGAACAAGATTAGTCACAGAGCCACTGACCACTGCAACTCTAACTCTTCTGGGGAGTGGCCCTGCACAGAATCATGAAGAGGCCAAAGCTCAGATTTGATGTCTCCCATTAGGCCCATCTCTGCTCTCTCCTTTGCTTTGGCATATTCTTTCCTCCTCCTCAGATGCCTACCCTGTATTCTAAAGAGTTTTGATCTCTGAGGACTTTCAACTTATTTTCTTGATTCTAGAACTTCACTGGGTATAAGATTTACCCTGGCTCACCCATCTTCCCCACCCAGTGATTCTGTCCAAACTGGTCTAGAGTGAGGTCCTTAAATCAGTGTTTTTAAAAGACCCTCAAGGTGATACTGATGCAGATGGCCCAATGGAGAAATACTGCATTATGGTGTTTATTGGTAAAGTATTCATTAATAACAGCCTAGGTTTTAACAAAGAACTCCTGACTGGAAGCATTTAGAAATGAAGATATGTAACTCCAATGGCAGAATGCTGGCTAGATAATGGATATTTGAAATGCAGAGGTTCATCTTTGGTGCTCTTTCTCTCAACATTATTCATCCTATAAACAGGACTCAAATCAAACCCTGAAAGTGAAAGTGAAGTCGCTCAGTCATGTCCAACTCTTTGCGACCCCATGGACTGTAGCTACCAGGCTCCTCTGTCCATGGGATTTTCCAGGCGAGAGTACTGGAGTGCGTTGCCATTTCCTTCTCCAGGGGATCTTCCCAACCCAGGGGTCGAACCTGGGTCTCCTGCATTGCAAGCAGACGCTTTACCATCTGAGCCACCAGGGAAGTGTAAGAGATAACTATTCCCCTATACACAAGGTGGGGATCCTTGGAACTTCCCTCTTAAGACCAGTACATACTTGCCTTGAACACCAGAATAAATTCACAGAACACCTGACTATTTCCAAGCTACCTACACAGAAACATAATTTATACAGAATACTGAATTTTTAAAACTTAAAGATGGTGACTTTTCCCTCAAAGTCACAGTCAAAATCAAACATCAGAACCAGTCACCACAAAGTAAATGACCACACCTCTATTTTTCATAGGTTTTATTCTGCCTATACTCTTTTTTATTTTTTCAGTTTATTTTGGCTTATAAGATCTTTTTAATGCATTTATAATTACCTTGAAAACACAGGCCTTACTGACATAACTGAATAACCAAAAAGAAAGATTAATATTTCTCTGATAATGAGTGATGTTGAGCATCTTTTCATGTGTTTGTTAGCCATCTGTATGTCTTCTTTGGAGAAATGTCTGTTTAGTTCTTTGGCCCATTTTTTGATTGGGTCATTTATTTTTCTGGAATTGAGCTGCAGGAGTTGCTTGTATATTTTTGAGATTAGTCCTTTGTCAGTTGCTTCATTTGCTATTATTTTCTCCCATTCTGAAGGCTGTCTTTTCACCTTGCTTATAGTTTCCTTTGTTGTGCAGAAGCATTTAATTTTAATTAGGTCCCATTTGTTTATTTTTGCTTTTATTTCCAATATTCTGGGAGATGGGTCATAGAGGATCCTGCTGTGATGTATGTCAGAGAGTGTTTTGCCTATGTTCTCCTCTAGGAGTTTTATAGTTTCTGATCTTACATTTAGATCTTTAATCCATTTTGAGTTTATTTTTGTGTATGGTGTTAGAAAGTGTTCTAGTTTCATTCTTTTACAAGTGGTTGACCAGTTTTCCCAGCACCACTTGTTAAAGAGATTTTCTTTTCTCCATTGTATATTCTTGCCTCCTTTGTCAAAGATAAGGTGTCCGTAGGTGCGTGGATTTATCTCTGGGCTTTCTATTTTGTTCCATTGGCCTATATTTCTGTCTTTGTGCCAGTGCCATACTGTCTTGGTGACTGTGGCTTTGTAGTAGAGCCTGAAGTCAGGCAGGTTGATTCCTCCAGTTCCATTCTTCTTTCTCAAGATTGCTTTAACTATTCGAGATTTTTTGTATTTCCATACAAGTTGTGAAATTATTTGTTCTAGCTCTGTGAAAAATACCGTTGGTAGCTTGATAGGGATTGCATTGAATCTATAGATTGCTTTGGGTAGTATACTCATTTTCACTATATTGATTCTTCTGATCCATGAACATGGTATATTTCTCCATCTATTAGTGTCCTCTTTGATTTCTTTCACCAGTGTTTTATAGTTTTCTATATATAGGTCTTTAGTTTCTTTAGGTAGATATATTCCTAAGTATTTTATTCTTTTCGTTGCAATGGTGAATGGAATTGTTTCCTTAATTTCTCTTTCTATTTTCTCATTATTAGTGTATAGGAATGCAAGGGACTTGAGGTACCATTTCATGCCAGTCAGAATGGCTGCTATCAAAAAGTCTACAAGCAATAAATGCTGGAGAGGGTGTGGAGAAAAGGGAACCCTCTTACACTGTTGGTGGGAATGCAAACTAGTACAGCCACTATGGAGAACAGTGTGGAGATTCCTCAAGAAACTGGAAATAGAACTGCCATATGACCCAGCAATTCCACTGCTGGGCATCACACTGAGGAAACCAGAATTGAAAAAGACACATGTACCCCAATGTTCATCACAGCACTGTTTATAATAGCCAGGACATGGAAGCAACCTAGATGTCCATCAGCAGATGAATGGATAAGAA
This sequence comes from Bos mutus, assembly GCF_027580195.1. Lineage (NCBI taxonomy): Eukaryota > Metazoa > Chordata > Mammalia > Artiodactyla > Bovidae > Bos > Bos mutus. The sequence goes on from NC_091636.1 coordinate 12,631,158, forward strand.
AGCTGTGGTACATATACACAATGGAGTATTACTCAGCCATTAAAAAGAATACATTTGAATCAGTTCTAATGAGGTGGATGAAACTGGAGCCTATTATACAGAGTGAAGTAAGCCAGAAAGAAAAACACCAATACAGTATACTAATGCATATATATGGAATTTAGAAAGATGGTAACGATAACCCTTTATGTGAGACAGCAAAAGAGACACAGATGTATAGAACAGTCTTTTGGACTCTGTGGGAGAGGGAGATGGTGGGATGCTTTGGGAGAATGGCATTGAAACATGTATAATATCATATATGAAATGAATCGCCAGTCCAGGTTTGATGCATGATACAGGATGCTTGGGGCTGGTGCACTGGGATGACCCAGAGGGATGGTACAGGGAGGGAGGTGGAAGGGGGGTTCAGGATGGGGAACACGTGTATACCCATGGCGGATTCATGTTGATGTATGGCAAAACCAATACAATATTGTAAAGTAATTAACCTCCAATTAAAATAAATAAATTTATATTTTAAAAAAAATAATAAAATAATAAATGCATATTTGATAGGTCACATTTAACCTTTAGTCTTTCCATTCTAAACTGCCATTCCCATCAATGCTTTTGAGAAATTTGAGAAACAATATGGAATTTCATATCACCCTTGACCCTAAGACACTTGTCTATTGGAACCCTCCAGTTCTAAATTTCAATAAGCTCCACTACAGGGCAGTTTTCCAGGTTCCTGCAAGGTTGGACTTAATCTGCCAGAACTGTTTCTAATTGGCTAGTTTCCTATTCATAAACATTTCCCATTAGTTGGGAGAAAAGAGAGAGTAGCAGGAATGGGGTTATAATTCCAAAGGATGCACTTTCAGTCTTACCATCGTTGACATAAGTACCATGTCCCAAATTTGAAAGTTCTCCAAAAATCAAATATATGACATACATATCACATTCTCCTGTAAAGCAGAATGCACTTCTTTTTTTTAAAAAAGTCAATTATTTATAAAACTAGTCACAAATCCCTTAATCATTGTCCCATGTGAACACAGTTAATTAATACAAAGGAAAGCTACAGGTTGTCATTTTAAAACAATTTCTCAACAGAGGTCATTTCAAATAAATAAACTTGATGTTCTAAGACCTACTCTTTACTTTTTAGAAAAGCTGTAAACACTAATAAAACCTACTCCTAGAACATTCTGAAAATTATATTTTTATAAATTCAGAGAGTTACAGTTCTGGTTATGGGAGCTGGTGGGAGGAGCCAGGACTCTCTAGGACATCTCTGTTCCCTCTTTTTACAGACTCCAGGGAGTTTGAACATGTACAAGTCTTAAAAGACACTAAGATTCTCTAATTAATAGTGTTTTCATTTGATAAGGGAAACCCTGTGTAGCCTCTACCTGTCAACATAAAAACCAAGCAATCTTTAATATCTCTTTGAATTGAATCAGGATTCATTCACTCATTCAACAAATATTTATTCATTATTTCCTATGTGCCAGAATGCTGTAAAAGAATCCACAATGCATCAAATAAAATTGACTCTATCCTTGTCTTCAGATGGTTGAGAAAGAGTTTGGGAATGTGATCAAACTAACTCTGAGACTAAACGTTCACAGGTTAAAAATACCATATTTTTAAAATGTTTTGTCCTTTTGGAAGTAAAATGAAATTCTACAATATGACTTTGGTTAAACATTGAAAGTTTAAATCATGACTCCAAACTTCTTGTCCCCAAGTCATTTACTCCAGGGCAAAACCATTCATCTATCCTTGAAGATGTTATAAAAATGATCTGGGACAGGGATTCTAATATATTTGAAAAAAGAACTATAAAGTATTATACAATTATTTCTCCAAGTTCTCAGGATCTAGCTCAATCTTCATCTCATTGTTGAAATCTTATACAAATTTCACTAAACTCCTACAAATAACCTTTACCAAGGTCAGTTTTCATTCCAATCCCAAAGAAAGGCAATGCCAAAGAATGCTCAAGCTACAGCACAATTGCACTCATCTCACACACTAGTAAAGTAATGCTCAAAATTCTCCAAGCCAGGCTTCAGCAACGTGAACTGTGAACTTCCCGATGTTCAAGCTGGTTTTAGAAAAGGCAGAGGAACCAGAAATCAAATTGCCAACATTAGCTGGATCATCAAAAAAAGCAAGAGCGTTCCAGAAAAACATCTATTTCTGCTTTATTGACTATGCCAAAGCCTTTGACTGTGTGGATCACAAGAAACTGTGGAAAATTATGAAAGAGATGGGAATACCAGACCACCTGATCTGCCTCTTGAGAAACTTGTATACAGGTCAGGAAGCAACAGTTAGAACTGGACATGGAACAACAGACTGGTCCCAAATAGGAAAAGAAATACGTCAAGGCTGTATATTGTCACCCTGCTTATTTAACTTCTATGCAGAGTACATCATGAGAAACGCTGGGCTGGAGGAAGCACAAGCTGGAATCAAGATTGCCGGGAGGAATATCAATAACCTCAGATACGCAGATGACACCACCCTTATGGCAGAAAGTGAAGAGGAACTCAAAAGCCTCTTGATGAAAGTGAAAGTGGAGAGTAAAAAGTTGGCTTAAAGCTCAACATTCAGAAAACAAAGATCATAGCATCTGGTCCCATCACTTCATGGCAAATAGATGGGGAAACAGTGGAAACAGTGGCTGACTTTATTTTTCTGGGCTCCAAAATCACTGCAGATGGTGATTGCAGCCATGAAATTAAAAGACGCTTGCTCCTTGGAAGGAAAGTTATGACCAAACTAGACAGCATATTAAAAAGCAGAGACATTACTTTGCCAACATAGGTCCGTCTAGTCAAGGCTATGGTTTTTCCGGTAGTCGTGTATGGATGTAAGAGTTGGACTATAAAGAAAGCTGAGTGCAGAAGAACTGATGCTTTTGAACTGTGATGTTGGAGAAGACTCTTGAGAGTCCCTTGGACTGCAAGGAGATCCAACTAGTCCATCCTAAAGGAGATCAGTCCTGGGTGTTCATTGGAGGGACTGATGTTGAAGCTGAAACTCCAATACTTTGGCTACCTGATGCAGAGAGCTGACTCATTTGAAAAGGCCCTGATGCTTTGAAAGATTGAGGGCAGGAGGAGAAGGGGATGACAGAGGATGAGATGGTTGGATGGCATCACTGACACAATGGACATGGGTTTGGGTGGACTCCGGGAGTTGGTGATGGACAGGGAGGCCTGGTGTGCTACAGTTCATGGGGTCGCAAAGAGTCGGACACGACTGAGCAACTGAACTGAACTGAATATGGGCTCTAGAGCATTTACCACAGGCTGCCTCAGACCATAATCCAAGCACACAGTTGTGCATTTGTTTACCTTTCACTGAGTAGCCAGTATGTTAGAAGCAACGCAGTACAGTGGTTGAGAGTGAGGACTCTGACCCAGATTTCCAGAGTTGAGTCCCATTTCTGTGTGACCCTAGCTTTATTTTTCTCATCTTTAAAAATAAATGATAATAGACCTACCACATAGAATTATTGTGATAAATAAGAACACTACTATAAACTGTCACAGCAAAAAGTAGTCTACTGGTAATGCAGAATACTGGATTAATTCTAGAACAAGCAAACAAACAAAAAAAAAAATTAAGTAGAAACTAAGGAAGTTCAAACAAAGTATGGACTTTTTAAAAATAATAATGTATAATACAGGTTCAATAAACAATACTAATGGAAGATATTAATAACAGGAGAAATTGAGTGTAGAGTATATGGAACTTTCTATATTATCTTTTAAAATTTTCTGTTCATCTAAATGTGCTCTAAAATAAAGTTTATTTAAGAGGTAAAAACTAGAATTAGAAAAGTTTTAAATGTTACTATATGTAAAGCATTGAGAATAATATATACACTTAACACTGTCAAAATGTCCATACTATTCAAAGTGATACAGATTCAATGCAATCTTCATCCAAATCTCAATGGCATGTTTTAAAGAAATAGAAAATTTTTCTACAATTCACATGGAACCACAAAAAACTACAAATAGCCGAATCAATCTTGAGAAAGAACAAGAAAACTAGAAGTACCAAACTTCCTAATTTCAAAATATATTATAAAGTACAGTAATGGTACTGGGATAAAGACAGACACATAACCAATGGGACAGAATAGAGAGAGCTCAGAAATAAATTCACATATACACTGTCAACTGATATTCAATAAGGAAGTCAAGAATAGACAATGGCAAAAGAACAATCTCTTCAACAAATGGTGTTGGGAAAACAGAAAATCCACATGCAAAAAGACTGAAACTGGATGCTTATCTTACACCATACACCAAAAAATCAACTCAAAATAGACTTAAATGTAAACCCCAAACTGTAAATCTCCTGAAAGAAAAATTAGGAGAAAAGTTTCATGACATTGGTCTGGGCAAAGATGTGACACCAAGAGCACAGGCAACAGAAATAAATAAATAAATGAACGAGTGGGAGTACATTAACTAAAAAGATTCTACACAGTAAACAATCAACAAAGGGAAAAGGTAACCTACAGGGCAGGAAAAAAATATTTGCAAATCATCTATCTGATAAGAGGTTAATACCCAAAGTATACAAGGAACTTCTACAACACAATAATTTAAAACACTAAAAATGAAATTAAAAATGGGCTAAGAGGGACTTCACTGGTGATCCAGTGGTTAAGACTCCACACTTTCACTGTAAGAGGCACAGGTTTAATCTCTCATCAGGAAACTAAAGATCCCATATGTGAAGCTGGTGCAGCCAAAAAAAAGGGGGGGCCTAAAATCTTGCATAGATATTTCTCCAAAAAAGATAACCCATACGTATATGATGATGTTCAATATCACTACTCATCTGGGAATTGCAAATCAAAACCATAAGGAGATATCACCTCACACCTGTTAGGATGACTATTACATAATTAAATAAATAACATACATACATATAAGTGTTGGTAATCATGTGGAAAAATTGGAGCCCCTGCACCATATTCATAGTAACATAAAATGGTGCAGCTGCCATGGAAAACAGTACAGAAGTTCCTCAAAAAATTAATATGATTTCAACTATACGAGGTATTTCAAAATAGCAAAATTCATAAAACCAAAGGGCAGAATAGTGATTATCAGGGGTAAGGGTGAGGGGGATAAGGGAGTTGACTAATCAATGGGCATAGAGTTTAAGTCAGGCAAGATGAACAAGCTCTAGAGATCTACTCTACAACACTATACCTATAGTCAGCAGTAATATAGTAAACACTTTCAGTTCAGTTCAGTTGTTCAGTTGTGCCCAACTCTTTGCAACCCCATGGACTGCAGTACACCAGGCTTCCCTGTCCATCACCAACTCCCACAGCTTGCTCAAATTCATGTCCATCACATCGGTGATGCCATCCAGCCATGTCATCCTCTGTCATCCCCTTCTCCTCCTTCCTTCAATCCTTCCCAGCATCAGGGTCTTTTCAAATGAGTCAGTTCTTTGCATCAAGTGGCCAAAGTACTGGAGTTTCAGCTTCAACATCAGTCCTTCCAATGAACACCCAGGACTGATCTCCTTTAGGATGGACTGGCTTCATCTTCTTGCTGTCCAAGGGACTCTCAAGAGTCTTCTTCAATACCACAGTTCAAAAGCATCAATTCTTTGGCACTCAGCTTTCTTTATGGCCCAACTCATACATGACTACTGGAAAAACCATAGCTTTGACTAGACAGACTTTTGTCAGCAAAGTAGTATCTCTGCTTTTTACTACGCTGTCTAGGTTTGTCACAGCTTTTCTTCCAAGGAGCAAGCGTCTTTTAATTTCATGGCTACAGTCACCATCTGCAGTGATTTTGGAGCCCAAGAAGATAAAGACTGTCACTGTTTCCATTGTTTCCCCATCTATTTGCCATGAAGTGATAGGACCAGATGCCATGATCTTCGTTTTTTGAATGCTGAGTTTTAAGCCAACTTTTTCCCTCTCCTCTTTCACCCTCATCAAGAGGATCTTTAGTTCCTCTTCACTTTCTGCCATAAGGCTGGTGTCATATGCATATCTAAGGTTATTGATATTTCTCCCAGCAATCTTGATTCGAGCTTGTGCTTCATCCAGCCCAGCAATTCGTATGATGCACTCTGCATAGCAGTTAAATAAGTAAGGTGACAACATACAGCCTTGACATACTCCTTTCCCAATTTGGGACTAGTCCATTGTTCCATGTCTGGTTCTAACTGTTCTTGACCAGCATACAGATTTCTCAGGAGGCAGGTAAGGTGGTATGGTATTCTCATCTTTTTAAAAATTTTCCAGTTTGTTGTGATCCACAGAGTCAAAGGCTTTAGTGTAATCAATGAAGCAGAAGTACATGTTCTTCTGGAATTCTCTGGCTTTTTCTATGATCCAATAGATGTTGGCAATTTAATCTCTGGTTCCTCTGCCTTTTCTAAATCCAGCTTGAACATCTAGACAGTATTAGTTCACATAATGTTGAAGCCTAGCTTGGAGAATTTTGAGCATTACTTTGCTAGAGTGTGAGATGCATGCAATTGTGTGGTAGTTTGAACATTCTTGGCATTGCCTTTCTTTGGGAATGGAATGAAAACTGAACTTTTCTGGTCCTGTGGCCACTGCTGAGTTTTCCAAATTTGCCAGCACACTGAGTGCATCACTTTCACAGCATCATATTTTAGGATTTGAAATAGCTCAGCTGGAATTCCATCACCTCCACTAGCTTTGTTTGTAGTGATGCTTCCTAAGGCCCACTTGACTTCACACTCCAGGATGTCTGGCTCTAGGTAAGTGATCACACCATTGTGGTTATTTGGGTCATTAAGGTGTTTTCTGTATAGTTTTTTTCTGTGTATTCTTGCCACCTCCTCTTAAATACACTTTAAAATTCATTAAAAGGGTAAATCTCATGTTAAGTGTTCTTTCCAGAATAAAAAATTTCTAGTAACTTCTAAAACAGAACAAAACAATCTGGCCCATAGCAGGCACTCAACAGAAGGTAGGTAGTAATTGCTTGTAGCAGTAGTAATAATAGTAGTGGGAAGCCAACAAAAGCTTTTAAGTAAAATTGGTGGATGTCTTGGGCTTCCCAGGTGTTGTTGTTGTTGTTGTTACTGCTTTGGGGGTTTTCTTTTTTATACAACATTTAGCAAAAGGTTGTAACTGTAAACAAAACTATTATTTAATTTTTCAATTTTATTGTTTTAGCACTATATAGGAGAAGGAAATGGCAACCCACTCCAGTGTTCTTGCCTGGAGAATCCCAAGGATGGGGGAGCCTGGTGGGCTGCCGTCTATGGGGTCGCACAGAGTCGGACATGACTGAAGCGACTTAGCAGCAGCAGCAGCAGCAGTAAAGGGTTTGGTGTGTCAAAGGCTGTATGCATTATAATGTCTTCTGGTCATAATCATATGTTGTGTTATTAAATAGACATGCCTGAAATGTTAACAGCACCTACTGAGAAGCTATGAACTTATTCCATATGCTTTCTATTTGAACTGTTAGAGGTTTTTTATTTTTATTGTATGATTCCATTTATATGAAATGTTTAGAACTGGCCAATGGAGACAGAAAGTAGATTAGTGGTTGCCCAGGGCCAGGGAGAAAGGACAATAGGAAATAACTGCTAAAAGTCACTGGGCTTCTTTTTAAGATGATGGAAATGTTCTGGAATTAGATAGTGGTGACGGTTGCACAAAACTGAATGATTGAAAACTCACTGAATTAAGTACTTTAAAACAGTGCATTTCATGGTATATGAATTTTATCTCAATTGAAAAATTGCTAAAAAATAAAACACTTAGAACAGGACTTGGACTTGAGTAAGCACTCAATAAATGTTAGGTATGACTAATACTAAAACTTCCAGCACAGTTATTATTTTCTTCATTGTAATAAAGTGATTTTTTTATGTCTAACTGCAGATAGCTTTTAAGCCTGGCCCTCCCTTTTCCCCACCCACCCATATGGGCAAGCCGATAAGAAAGCCTGAGTGCTCCTTCCTTTGGTGCCTGTGGAAGATTCAAACTAGGTGAGGCCCTAGCCCGTGTACAGGAACCCTTTCCTCAGCCCCAGCCCTTAACCACAATAAAAACTAAGCCAGGCTCTTTCCCTTGTTTCAAGGCATTTCAGACCTGCTCTCCAGAGAGAGACCTCAATTACATAAGCGATAAAAATTTCATAACTTCTTGGTGTGTGTGTGTGTGTGTGTGTGTGTGTGTGTGTGTGACATCATCAGTCTTGACATTCAAACCAAATTTGGAGTTGGGTGGGGGAATCCAACTGCCAGGGCAGGAGAGATGGGTTTCATCCCTGGGTCAGGAAGATCCCCTGAAGAAAAAAGGGGCAACCCATTCCAGTATTCCTGCCCGGAGAATCCCATGGACAGAGAAGCCTGGCAAGCTACAGTCCATGAGGTCCCAGCGAGTCCGATACCCACACAGGGGTCCATCCTATCTCTGCAGGGTGGCTACAACAAGCCACCGTATCAATCAGCCACACTGGGGCCTGCATTCCCACATGACAGCAGTAAGCAGAACAGAAGAGTGCCCTCTTTACACAGGCACATGCTCTCCATTTGGCCACAGTTCCCCTCACTCCAGCTTCCCAGGTGGTGCTAGTGGTAAAGAACCCACCTGACAATGCAGGAAACATAATGAGAGGTGGATTCAATCCTTGGGTCGGGAAGATTCCCTGGAGGAGGGTATGGCAAGCCACTCCAGTATTTTTGCCTGGAGAATCCCATGGACAGAGGAGCCTGGCGGGGTGTAGTCCATAGTATCACAAAGAATCAAACACGACTGAAGCCACTTACCGTGCAGACTCCAGCACTCATTTACTCTACCTGTCTAGTCCCCGTAGGTAGGTTTGCAGCTAATAGGCTGCCGAGAGCCGAGTCTGCAACTGGACCTGGCTTTTGCTCGAAGATGGCCCCGCCCAGCGCAGCACCTGCCGTGTGTGTACAGGGTAACTTTATAGAAAATGACCTGGTCATCTGTGGTCTGGAGGGATCCCAGTTTCCAGTGATGCCCACTTTTGTGTGTCAGCATCGTCCCGATGGGCCAGGCCTCAAGCATGGCGGTGCCGTGCTCCACTTCAGTGTCCGAGGGCTGCGCTGGGTCCTATGCAAGTGGCTTTGGAAGACAGGTGCGCACCAGTACCCTTTGAGTCTCTCATAAGGACTTGAGGTATTTTCAGACCTGATTTGTCACTGTTTGAGAAGATAATTGATGGGGGACAGGTGACAGAGTTGGTACATTTCACTTTCTTGGAAGAAGTTTTCAGAAATGGCGTTCAGTTCTCTCCTTGAGCTTCGGAAGCACGCTTCAAGTGGTCAAAGGTCCAGGACCGCTCACGGTCCTGAGTAGGCGTGTTCTCTTACAGTTGGGGTGGAATTTGAACAATGCTTGAAAACTTCTGTCACAGTCTTTAGAGAAGGTGAGTATGCTTTCCAGGGTCACAAGTCTGGCCCTTAGATCCCGGGGGCTTGAAACTCCACCTTAGAGTCCTTCCCAGCGGCCCCTGCGGAAGGCGAAAGTGGCTACACCCTCATCCTCTGCCCTGAAGCGGGACTGCACCTGCGCCGGCGGGACTGGTTGTTTTAATTTATGAATTACATTTTGTTTTCGTATATTTCATAGTAACAGTTACAGAGCTAGTCATGCCTTATGGCCTTAATGTCTCTACGTTGTTTACAGGATCAAGTTTGAATGCTTTAATAGAATGTGTTAGTCGCTCAATCGTGTACGATTCTTTGTGACCCCATGAACTGTAGCCTGCCAGGCTCCTCTGCCCGTGGGGTTCTCTAGGCAAGAATACTGGAGTGCGTTGCCATTTCCCTTTCTAGGGGATCTTCCCAAATCAGGGATCAAACCCAGGGTCTCCTGCTTTGCAGGCAGATTGTTACTGCCTGAGCCACCAGGGAGCATATGTCATTCTAGGACCTGCACAATATAATTTTTCCAGACTCATGGGTTACAGTAGCTGCCTCAAAATTCTGTTGTCATTGTTGTTGTTATTCTTGTTTAGTCACTAAGTCCTGTCAGACTCTTTTGTGACCCCATGGACTACTGCTTGCCAGGCTCCTCTGTCCATGAGATTTCCCAGGCAAGAATACTGGAGTGGGTTGTCATTTCCTTCTCCAGGGGATCTTCCCATCCCAGGGACAGAACCAGCAATCTCCTGCATTGGCAGGTGGATTCTTTACTGCTGAACCACCAGAGAAGCCCTTCTCAATCCTATATGTTTCTCTATATTTGTGCTATTTCTTCTGCTTTTACCTGGAATGTCTATCTATCCAGCTCTTCTTGTAATGAAATAATTCTCTTTTGAGGTCTTTTCCATATACTATGACCACAACTCTGACATCTTCAGAAAATTTTAATTACTGATTACTCCATCCTCCTGTAGCATTTTATCTATAAAGATTATAAATATTATTATCTTCTAAGGAAAACTATATGTGTTGTATTCACCTTTATACTTATTTTTTGAATTGGATTTACTCATTTCAGATGATTCTTTCTTGAAAACATAGCTACTGTAATCAGATAAACAGATCCACACAAAATATTTTCCTGTCTCAAATTCCTTTAGAAATTATGTATACCTTGTGTACTATATGACCATTAACTTGGTTTTTAGGTTGCTTTGGGATAGTGCATTGCTGTTCAGGTCTCCACACTCTACCTTAATTAGAAAATCTTTAAGAAATGAGGTCACATATATCTTTTCTTTTGTTCCCTTGTGTGTCAAAAACATCAGCCACAATAGCTATGAATATAATAAAGTGAATAGCCCCATATATATGAATATGGGAAACCTTCATTCGTTATTCAAATAATTAAACTCTTAATGTTTATTCTCTTCAATTTTATCTCTGAGGATTGCTGAAGCCCAATACTCAGAATCCTCACATCTGACTAAGAGTCTATCTGAATACATTTTTTATCCTAAGGCACCAAAACATTCATAAAAATGCTATTTCTTTTTAGAGAGGGCTGGGGTTCTCAAAGTATCCAAACTTGACCGATAAACTGATGCATTTTTTTCTTGGCAAAATTAATATATTAATTACAAAAATTTAAATATCTTAAAGTAAAAAGGCAAATCCCTGTTTAGTCTCCCAATATTTCAATTTACTTCATAATGCATAAGACATTTCTACACACAGTAAATGCTTTGTATATTAAATGTATACTTTCTCTAATTTTTTGCACCCATGAATCATTTTGTATCGACCACTTCACTCAGCAAATAACAGAAATCTTCCTGTATCTATATAGAACATATATATCTATACGTCATCTCTTTTATTTTTATTTTGACTAAGCCATATAAACCTATTTGGAAAAGAGTAGTCTTGATAAGCAGAATGTGGAATATGGAAGTGAAAACAAGTGTCCAAATGTCACATCTGTCTACAGACAGGCTTTTTTCCACAGTGAAGCAACAGAGTCAAATTCTGTGGTATCAGAGATGATCCTCAAAAAGCACAGAACTTAATCCGTGAATTTGAACTTAATCCTGACTCACTTCATTTCCACATCTTTGATATTATTGGTTCAATATAGTTAGCCTAACTCAGATTCTTACACCAGAGTCTTAACAAGTAGGTATCTTGACAAGAAAATTTCTCTGAACTCCTAAAATAATGATGAAGCCAGCCTGTTAGATTTGGTGGCAGACTTTACTAAAGTTATGAAATCTGCTCTTCACCACCAGTTGAATTTTGGGTACATCTATTTGTGCAGTGTGCTAGACAAAACCGTGATTCTTAAAGCCAGAATCAGACTATGCCCAGCATCCTCTTAAAAATCAAGCCAGCACAGAAGGCAGGATCACACAACATTGGTGCAATCATTCAGGAGTTTCTATATATTCATTGACTGTACTTCTAAACCCAAAGCATTAAAAAATACACACGATTCCATGGAATTCTGTCCTAGATGATGCAAAATCATATCAATGCAAAAATGTAATCCAAAGCCTGTGATGGTGTGGTCGTCCTCATAGAAATCCATTGGGAAGAACTAAATGCAAATGCCACCTCCTAGGCAACTTGTTGTTCAGGGATGCATGGGCAGCCTTTTAAAAAAATCAATTCAAAAAGGCTCTCTTCTCGTGGACATCACCCCAAAAGGACCAAGACAAGGCATCAGGCAGTCAGCCAAAGTAAACCTCTGCACTGCAAGCATCTCTCCCAAGGAAGAACAACAGTAACTTGGACTTCCACCTGCTTCCTTTAGAGACCCCACAGAATCACCCATGCACCATAATTAACATCAGTGGAAACTCAAGAGTGCCAAAAACGAAGACTCAAATTATAGTCACTCCATCAGCATCTAAGTTCTACTCATAGAATCTCTGCCCCTAGACATGTGCACTAAACCATAGCAGCTGCACCCACCCAAGCTAAAGGGTCCTGATTAGAAGCGGGGTCAACAAGAGAAAAGTGGGAAGAATGTGTTAAAGCTCAGCAGTTAGCCATGTGGCATGTCCTCTGACTCTGCGAAATCATAACAGTCAATGGATTGCTGCTGTATTCTTTAAACCTGGAGAAGCTCTTAGTTAACTGAGGTTTTGTGCAGCCCCAGAGGTGAAGAGGGAAAGCCAGCAATGGTGACAGACAGCCTGTCTACCTGTGTACTTAGACAAAATTTAACTATGCATCATTAATTGGTAAGCCTTGAGCCCCACTCACACACATGAATAGAATGCTATCAGCAGCTGCTGCTGCTGCTGCTAAATCACTTCAGTCGTGTCCGACTCTGTGCGACCCCATAGATGGAAGCCCACCAGGCTCCCCTGTCCCTGGGATTCTCCAGGCAAGAACACTGGAGTGGGTTGCCATTTCCTTCTCCAATGCATGAAAGTGAAAAGTGAAAGTGAAGTCACTCAGTCGTGTCCGACTCTTAGCGACCCCATGGACTGCAGCTTACCAGGCTCCTCCGTCCATGGGATTTTCCAGGCAAGAGTACTGGAGTGGGGTGCCATTGCTATCAGCAGCAGCTTCTCCTAATACCAACGACAAAAATAAATACTGAATGTGAAGTATAGACACAGTCCAAGACAGGCCTCTCTTGAGTTTTGAATTCTTATCATAGACTAAAGATGATTGATGGTGATGGTGCTGTGGGTAATGGACATATTACTGTATGCCACATCACTTTTCCAGTATATGGTTCTGATTTCCTTGATTCTATTCAACCTTCACAAATGTTATTCTTCCTTAAATCCCTACTCTGTTTTCTCATTTCTTCCACTCACCAGTGAGTAGTTTCACTGAGCCATCTGTGTTCTTTTCCTTTCTGTCTGTGTAGCATGTAAGCTTTCATTGTTCAGCTACCTGGGCATTCCTCCTTTCCCCAGATCCTCCCCCGTCACTTCACCCAGATTGTGCTAGTCTATCAAAATGAAAACTACACTATGACACACAGAACAAACTTCTCATGTCAGATGCACACAGCAGCCCTCTGTTGCACAATCTGTACTCGTCCCTCATACAGTAGAGATTCGGCTCACAGATTTGAGATCCAGACTGCAGATCAGAGGGGAGACTGACTTCTGCCCTTCATTTGGACCAAAGAATACTTATCTCCTTATTCCCAGCTTCTTCTCAAGTTGCAGCTAGACCTGGGGAGATGTAAATATGTAAGTAAAACCCAAGACCATACTCACAGGTTATCCTTTTCAAAATGCCAGCACTTCTCAGTTGCCTTATCACAGGCTGATTCAACTCCTTATTCATAAAGGGCCAAGAGCAAGAAAAGGCAGCTCAGTATGCTGGGAGGACCGCAGCAGTTACCACCATATACTGATCTTTTTGTTCTGACACATTTATGTGTGGGATTGGGCTGTGGGCAAAGTTTCTGTGTCTCTCTTTCTTGCAGTCCCAGGCTATCCTTAATCCGTGGCTCTGCTGAAGCAGCCCTTTCTGAGACAAACATAGCTTAGGAAACTTCACAACTGCTGTTAGTGTTTAATATTTATTGAACACCTACGATTGGACCAGACATTCTACCAATGGATAGCTTGTATCTTACTAAACTTTCTAGGGGAAAAAAAAAATCCCACTTTGGCTGAAAGCTAAAAGCTGTCTAGCTACTGTAAGGGCAACAAGAATATACATTCCTAAAATACCTCTAATTGCTTCCCATAACACAATACAATTTTCCACTTCTTCTATTAAAAATTACATTAACATAATATACTCTATGAGCAGGCTCTATGGTTCTTTAAATATTCAACCAAGCCCACTAGTAGCTTGAGCCAAGAAAAAAGCCACGTTAAAACATATTTTTAAAGACTTCTTTCAGAAAATGTGTAATATAATTAGAAATAAGACTCATTTTCAACCTGTACAAAGTTAGTCCTTGCTTTGGTTGCCTGCCTTTCTCTTCCTCAGAACCCAGTGTGAAAGCCTCTGATGAACTCCATCAATAGAGGCCAAGCCTATCCCCTTTCCTGAGATAGTCCTAACAGGAAAACGAGGTATAGAGGAGCCATAACCATACCATTCTTACAGAGCTTGGCAACAGGTAAGTTTCCCCAGGTCCAGGAGCTTTTTGATCCAATCCCCTGTATCTTCTTCAGTAACAAACATACTGGAACCCAGCTTGAAACTCAATCTGCAGGCTGAGAACCCTGAACTCCTTCCTACTAGCCTTCCTTCCCAGAGCTAGACTCTGTGTGTTGGATGAAATCCTGAAAAGTGAGAAATATTTCCAGAATACCTACATTTTTATTGATGAGGTTCTGCCTACCCAAATGGACTGGTATTGGTGATCCTTTGAATCATTGCTTTTATAAATAGAAGAAAAAAAAATCTCGATGAATATACACCAAAGCATTAATAATTGTTATCTCTGGGTGGTAAGGAAACACATGATTTCAATTTTCTCCTTTACTATATTTTCCAAATGTTCTTTATTACTTTTGTACTCAGGGAAAGAAAAAATGTTTTATGTTTTGCTAAGTTACCAAGACATACCATTACCCTTCCACTGTGTTTCTGCTTCAGTAAATTCTCTCCTCTTTTTTCCAAATCCAGCCTGGTGAAAAAGAACTTTTCTCCACATAGAAGGCCAAAATCTAAAGAACAAATTCTATGATAAAACATTTTTAAAAAGGTTTTTAAATCTTTTATAACATAGAAAAGCAAGGTTTTGAAACCATATCCTTTAAAACATGGAAAAGGGAAGATAAATGATTTATTAATGATATAAGAAATCAAGATTTTCATGGTACCATGAAAATTGTTTTAATTTAAGTTAAAAATCACAAAATAAAAAATTAATATAATGTTAAAACTGAATTGCAAAATGACTCAAAGCCACAAATAGAAAGAAGCAGGACATAAGGAATTATGTCATAGACAAAAATCAAATGACCAGCTTTGGAAATTTACTCTTCCCCTTCCTCCTTCAACTCCACATAGTGCTTTACCAGCAAGACTTTTGGGTCTTTCTGGGAAACTGCTTTCTTTTATAAAATCTTATAGTTTTTCACTCTACCTGGGAAATGTGTTTTATTCCTGCTGCTGCTGCTGCTAAGTCACTTCAGTCGTGTCCAACTCTGTGCGACCCCATAGACGGAAGCCCACCAGGCTCCCCCATCCCTGGGATTCTCCAGGCAAGAACACTGGAGTGGGTTGCCATTTCCTTCTCCAATGCATGAAAGTGAAAAGTGAAAATGAAGTCGCTCAGTCGTGTCCGACTCCTAGCGACCCCATGGACTGCAGCCTACCAGGCTCCTCCTCCATCCATGGGATTTTCCAGGCAAGAGTACTGGAGTGGGATGCCATCGCCTTCTCCGTTTTATTCCTACATCATTTATATTGTGCTGCATGTTATATAGGGCTTCCCAGGAGCTCAGTGATAAAGAATCCTCCTGCCAATGCAGGAAGATGCATTTTTGATCCCTGGGTCCAGGAGATTCCCCTGGAGTAGGAAATAGTAACCCTCTCCAGTATTCTTGCCAAGAAAATTCAATGGACAGAGAAGCCTGCGGGTCTCTAGTCCATGGGGGTCCCAAAAGGTCAGACAAGACTGAGCACGCACACTCACAGATCATATACTTTCTTCATTTGTATGTACAAGTACCAAAGTTCTCTGCTGTGCATATGTATTTCTTTACTTGAAATGTACAGCTTGCTGTGACTTGTTTCCTCATTACAGAATCTCTTTAAATGACTTTAGCTTGGAGTGGAATTTATTACTTTTGAAAAACAATGAACATGAGCTACCACTTCACACCTACTAAGATGGTTATAAGCAAAAAGTCAGTTAATAATAAGAACTGGCAAAAAATGTGGAGAAATTGGAACACTCATACTTTGCTAATGGAGTATAAAATGCCAGAAACAATTTCCAAAGTAATGTTTGGAAAACAATTTGGTAATATCTCAAAAAGTTTAACATACAGTTATGATCCAGTAATTTCACTTCTTGGTAAATTTATATGTAGTATTCCTAAGTATTAAATATAAATGAAAATGTATAACACACAACAACTTGTATGAGTATGTTCACAGCAGTATTATTCATTATAGCTCAAGACTGGAAACACAAACATTAGTGAGAATATATACATCTTGACATAAATGTCAATTCTCCATTAAGCATTCATCTAATGGTTTTGCTATCAATTATTACTCAGTTGTACTCAATTCTGTTCACAAAATAAATGCTGTTTAGTGTATGAATAAGTATCCTTAGTAGCTGAAGATGGATAACATGAACTGCCATGTTATCATTGCAAGTTTTATATATCGAGATGCTGCTACCCTTTAAAGTTAGTGCTTAGAAAGTGCAAAGGGGAGCATGTGTTTTCTTGGAATTGATTTGTGAAACTACCACCCATTCTCATTCATTTGTTTGGTTAGTTCATCTCAAAGTGCTTTGTATTCTTGGTTGTAATTGGTCATATCTAAGTAGATCTGCCTGTTTTCAGGGTCAGAAAGGAAGACAGTCTTGTGTTACCCGTAAGAGATTTGTTCATAAAGATGACCTTGGCAATTCAGAGCATTCAAAATTTCTTGAATCCCACAGGCTCCTCTAAAACTAGTCCCAAACAGAAACCTGCTCTTCCTCCATTGCTGTTTATCTCAGGAAATGATACCACCACCCACTCACTTATTGATACCAGAAACCTTCACCACCCTCCATTCAGTCAATCAAAAGAACCTATCAATTCCACCTCTTAATTGTCTCTAAATCGATCCTCTCTTCAACCCAAGTGTCAGCCCCTGATAGAGTTCTGCTACTGGGATGACATCCTAAGACAGCCTTTCACCAGTGCAGTTGTTGCTGTTCAGTTGCTAAGTCGTGTCCAACTGTTTGCGACCCCATGAACTGCAGCACTTCAGACTTCTCTGCATCACTAACTCCCTGAGTTTTCTCAAACTCATGTCCATTGAGTCAGTAATGCCATCCAACCATCTCATCCTCTGTTGCCCCCTTCTCCTCCTGCCCTCAATTTTTCCCAGCATCAGAGTCTTTTCCAATGAGTCAGCTCTTCACATCAGGTGGCCAAAGTACTGGAGCTTCAGCTTCAGCATTAGTTCTTCCAATAAATATTCAGAGTTGCTTTCCTTTAGGATGGACTGGTTTGATCTCCTTGTGTCCAAGGGACTCTCAAGAATCTTCTCCAGTACCACAGTTTGAAAGCATCAATTCTTTGGTGCTCAGCTTTCTTTATGGTCCAACTCTCACATCCATACATGACTACTGGAAAAACCATAGCTTTGACTAGACGGACCTTTGTCGGCAAAGTGATGTCTCTGCTTTTTAAAACACTATCTAGGTTTGACATAGCTATTCTTCCAAAGAGCAAGCATCTTTTAATTTTGTAACTGCAGTTACCATTCACAGTGATTTTGGAGCCCAAGAACATTTTCTTGGGCTGACTCTGTTTCCACATTCACCAGTGCTAGTGCCTTTCAAATCTATGTCCACAGTTCAGGCAGGGAGAGCATTTCTAAGTGAAAAATGACTTATGCCACCCCCTACTTATAACATTCCAGTGGATTTCTTCTGGAAAACCAGTGAACCCATGGTTTTTATAAGAGCCTATATAATCTACACCATCAACTTCTCCCATTCCTCAATTTTCACTTTTCCTCTCAAAGCATTTGCTTTGGCCGTTACTAACATCTTTTGGTTCTTCAAATGATTTCTCTCTTGCTGCATGGGCTTTACAAATACTCTTTCACCATCTCCTCCAAGTACCACCTTCTCCTGACTAATTCTTCCTCAAAAGTAAGATCTCAGCTGCATGTCACTTTGTTAGGGGGCTTTCCTTGGCCATCCTCATCACAGTTATTATGTGCACTTATTTAATATCTATCTTCTCTGCTATCTCAAAAGTTCAAAGAAAGCTGCAACCAACTAGATTTGCCTTGCTTGCTGCTCTGTCTCTGTCACAGAATCTGAAGATTGACTGGATATTTATTGAAATTATGTTGAAAACTAAGCCACAGAAAGACTTCGGGCTATTTGTGCTAGTGTACTTTGTGTGCCTCAACTGCAAATATCTTTTTCTTTTTTTTTCGGCTGAACTGGGTCTTCGTTATAGTGCACAATCTTCTCATTGTGGTGGCTTCTCTTGCTATGGAGCATGGGCTCCAGAAAGAGAGGCTCAGTAGTTATGGCGCATGGGCTTAGTTGCCCTGATACCTTCCAGGATTCGGTATCAAACCATATCCCCTGGACTGGCTAGCAGATTCTTAACCACTGAACCACCAGGGAAGTCCTCAATAGCAGGTTTTATGCATAACAGTAGAAAAACATTATCTGTCAAAGTATGTTAAGTTGTTTAGAATATAGCAGTAATTATGGAGCTGTTTCTTTTGCTCATTACTCCCTGGAATACCTAAAATACAATCCCTTCCTAAATGCTGTGCTATACAGTTTTCCTGGCTCAGCTTTGTCCAATTTTGTGGAGAGATCTTGGAAATGGTGATAATAATATCTGTCTGGAAAGGTAGTTTAGAAAACAGAAATGATATATTTCAAGTTCCTGGCATGTTCAGTTCAGTTCAGTTCCTCAGTCATGTCCAACTCTTTGTGACCCCATGAATCGCAGCACGCCAGGCCTCCCTGTCCATCACCAACTCCCGGAGTTCACTCAGACTCACATCCATCGAGTCAGTGATGCCATCCAGCCATCTCATCCTCTGTCGTCCCCTTCTCCTCCTGCCCCCAATCCCTCCCAGCATCAGTCTTTTCCAATGAGTCAACTCTTCCCATGAGGTGGCCAAAGTACTGGAGTTTTACCTTTAGCATCATTCCCTCCAAAGAAATCCCAGGGCTGATCTCCTTCAGAATGGACTGATTGGATCTCCTTTCAGTCCAAGGGACTCTTCAAGAGTCTTCTCCAACACCACAGTTCAAAGCATCAATTCTTCGTCCCTCAGCCTTCTTCACAGTCCAACTCTCACATCCATACATGACCACTGGAAAAACCAGAGCCTTGACTACACAGATCTTTGTTGGCAAAGTAATGTCTCTGCTTTTCAATATGCTATCTAGGTTGGTCATAACTTTTCTTCCAAGAAGTAAGCGTCTTTTAATTTCATGGCTGCAGTCACCATCTGCAGTGATTTTGGAGCCCAGAAAAATAAAGTCTGACACTGTTTCCACTGTTTCCCCATCTATTTGCCATGAAGTGATGGGACCAGATGCCATGATCTTCGTTTTCTGAATGTTGAGTTTTAAGCCAACTTTTTCACTCTCCTCTTTCACCTTCATCAAGAGGCTTTTTAGTTCCTCTTCACTTTCTTCCATGTAATAGATACTATTAGATATCTATTACTAATAGATACTTCACTTTCTGGCATGTAATAGATACTAATACATGGTGGAGGTGGTGGTTCAGTCACTAAGTTGTGTCCGATTCTTGTGACCCCATGGACCGTAGCCTGCCAGGCTCCTCTGTCCATTGGATTCTCCAGGCAAGAAACACTGGGAGTAGATTGCCATTTCCTTCTCCAGAGGATCTTCCTGACCCAGGGATCAAACCCAGATTTCCTGCATTGCAGATAGATTCTTTACCGACTTAGCTACAAGGGAAGCCCACTAATACATGGTAGCTATTATTAAAGGAAAAATCATAGATAGATGCATTATCAGTGTGTGGGTGTGTGTTGAACCCTCTCAAAACAGTTGTTTTAATGGTGACATTGGTTCCTTTTGTAAAACACACTAATACAGGAAATTATTCCAGGGAGGATACACTGACTGTAGTATGAATGATTCTTAAAAAGGAAGTAGACACATTGGAGTGTACTGGCAGAATAATCAGACCATCTACCAATTGGATCTTTCAAAATTAGGCATCTCGATCTGGGGTCCATGGAACCCTACAAGGTTCCATGCATGGATTTCAAAATGCTTAGGGCCTCCCTAAAAATGAATGCAAAATTTTGTGTAGGTATGTACGTGTTTGTGTCTATGCACTATTCTGGGGAGATGGTTCATATCTTTCAACAGCTTCTCAGATGGACTGTGATTAAGAAAAAGTTAGGAATCACTGCCTAAAGATTTCTTCAGGAAATCTGGTACTCTGGCAAAGATGAAAATGTTGACAGTGTGATGGTTGTGTCATCTGGCTGGCCAAATCAATGTTTTCTATTAAAGCAAAGAAGTCTTGGGGCCAAAATGATCTCAACTGAATAATTCTTCTACACTATGTTTCCATCTGCCCAGCATGTGAGCCATTAACACATGGTTCCTGTTGATGATTTTCATATTCTTATTTGCAGGGAAATCACATTAGGACTAGTTCAGAAGAATCATTTAACTAATGTATTGGAAAACCAAATAAATGAGCCTCTTATATATACTAACAATTTTATATTGCTAAAAGAATGACTATTTATGGGAGATTAAGCATACACTGACCAAAACTGCCTCTAAGTCATTCATCTACTAGTCTTCATAATATACATACTCCTATTCTAGTCCAAAAAAATAGCAAGGCTCACCACGTGTTGAAATAATTTATTTCAACACCTAATGCATCATCTGTTCTGTATTTCCACGTGTTGTGTCATCACCATTTGACCTCAACCCATTGTTAAATATTTAATAGTACTGTTGGATAAACAATACAAAGTAGTTTACTTTTGAATGTAGCATTTACATGAGAAAATAAGCCAATATATGCTGCAAAAGGTACAATTTTGGGTTACAGTGCTAATCCTTCTGGTGGATGGAAAATGAGATATAAGAGGAAAGGAAACCACAGGGAGGATGAATGAATTGGGAAAAGCAAAAACAAATGAAAAGATGATGTAGCTCTCCAATACAGCAGAAAGTAACTGTCACCCAAATGTTGGCACAATGGGAACTGCATGTTTCCACCACTCAAAATTCAAGCACTATGATGGATTGATTTGTTTTGTTTTGTTTTGGCTACACAGCATGTGGGATCCCAGTTTCCCAACCAGAAATTGAACCTGTGCCTCCTGCATTGGAACCATGGAGTCTTAACCACTGAACCACCAGGAAAGTCCCAATGATGGATTGTTTTGAGTAGGAACCTATTCATATGAAAAGTATGAAATATTCAATAGAACACTCACCAATAAAAGATCATTTTTAATATTCAGTGGGTATAAATCTCACAGTGACAAAAATTATTCATTTAAAGGAGTGACTGTGGTTTAAAATGAACACCCAAAAAATGAGTGCAAGAGGTTTTGATGAATTAGTACACCACTCCTGGAAAGTGTGTTCAATACATTCTTTTTAACTGACCATAGGTAATCAGCCTTAAAAAGTATTGAAGACATGTATAAGCCTGCACCAGGAATTCTTTATAACTCATCAAGATCCTTTGAGGTGAAGAGATGGAAACTGTATTTATTATTCTATTTCTGTATGGTTTTTCAATAACTGTTAAAATACAAAATGGATCTACAAACCATCAGTTCAGTTCAGTTCAGTTCAGTCACTCATTCGTGTCCGACTCTTTGCAACCCCATGAATCGCAGCAAGTCAGGCCTCCCTGTCCATCAGCAACTCCTGGAGTTCACTCAGACTCACGTCCATTGAGTCAGTGATGCCATCCAGCCATCCATAGTTGAGAACAATTAAAACTTAAGTAAATGGAAAAGATATACCATGTTCATGGTTTTGAAGACTCTTTTCTTTCTTTTAGTTCTACCTCTGTTTATTGCTACCAACCCATCTTCCTCCACCTCCATCGTGTGTGTGCTCTGTCATGTAACCTGATGGACTGCAGCCCTCCAGGCTCTTCTGTTCAAGGAGTTTTCCAGGCAAGAATACTGGAGTGGGTTGCCATTCCCATCTCCTGAAGACTTTTTTCAATTTTGCTTTTATGTTAAAGGATCAGTCAATCATGGACAGCCCTTTCTTTTTGATACTACTTGTTTCTAATATTTGATTCCTTGTAATCCCCTTCAATTTCAGAAATATTTTGTGTTTCTTTAAGTTATCTATATGTGGCACATAGTTACTTTAAAATTTCAATTCTCCCTAAACTGATCTATCCCAATCATAATCCCATCAAACATTTTGTGTGTACATATAGAATTGAACAAATGTATTCTAAAATTTATATGAAAACACAACTACAATATTCAATTGTATATAATGTACTTGCAATCTTGAAAAAGAAAGAAGTTGAAGGAATTACATTACCTGACTTCCTCATAGTAGTCAAGATTCTGAGACCAACATAGGATCAACAAATAGATGAATAGAACAAAGCAGAAAACCCAAAGACAGATCCAAACTTAGGAGATACAGAGGCAAAGTGCAAAATAGGTTTGGAATGAATTCTTCTTCAAAGAAAGATGATTAATTAAAAGTCTATAAAGGATGTAATAGGGTATATAAAGTCACATCTAAGTGTCTTGTGAACTTTCAGTTCAGTTCAGTTCAGTCGCTCAGTCATGTCCTACTCCTTGGACTGCAGCACGCCAGGCCTCCCCGTCCATCACCAACTCCCAGAGTCCACTCAAATTCATGTCCATCAAGTCAGCGATGCCATCCAACCATCTCATCCTCTGTCGTCCCCTTCTCCTCCTGCTTTCAATCGTCCCCAGCATCAGGGTCTTTTCAAATGGGTCAGCTCTTTGTATCAGGAGTTTCAGCTTCAACATCAGTCCTTCCAATGAATATTCAGGACTTATTTCCTTTAGGATGGACTGGTTGTGAGCTTTAGACCTGTCAAAAACAATATTTCACATTTGGGGCAAAATAGACATCAGAAATGAAACAAGATTCATTTCAAAAAAAACTCAGATAACAACATCAATGATCAGTGATTATATCAACTACTAACTGCAATATTGATTAGCAAAACACTCAGAAAAGAACTAATTAGTAAATGTGCAAACCATTGCTACTCTATGGAAAGCTAAAAGGAGGTAATTAAAACCAAAATACACAGAAGTAACTATAGCAAATCAGTTCACATTCAACCAGTGAATAATCCAAAGGTGGCTCTCACTTTGATTGACACATTGTTTTAGTCACAAAGTCCGGATACAGAACAACAAGTACTGATTTGCTCTCCTCACACTTTCCATTCAGGGGAAATCATAAATAGAATTAGGGTTAAAATGCTAAATGTCACATGCTGATATTTTCAGTCATATACAATATATGAATCATTTGTATTGTCAAAGTGAACTAAAATACATAAACTGTTTAGTTTGTATTAATCCCATATAACATTCCTACCCTAAGGCATAATTTTAATCCTTTACTAAGGTCTGTTTTAAAGACTTAGTTGTGTTAAACTTGAACATGCTTCTATGACTGGCTTACGTGACTATGTGCCACATGGCGTAGGTGACTTGTAGAAACACAAAATATTTCTGAAATTGAAGGAGATTAGTATTCTTGCCTGGAGAATCCCAGGGACAGGGGAGCCTGGTGGGTTGCCGTCTATGGGGTCGCACAGAGTCGGACACGACTGAAGGGACTTAGCAGCAGCAGTAGCAGCAGTAGCATAAGGAATAAAATATTAGAAACAAGTATTATCAAAAAGAAAAGGCTGTTATAAAACGCTGACTTTATAACATAAAAGCAACATTGGAAAGAGAAAAATTCAGGTAACAATTGTTTGTTTTTTCAATACCGTATTTTAAAAGTATATATTCTAATGACATTTTTAAAAAGTTAACTGATGGTTTGGACATCTTGAATAAACATTGCTTTTATGTACTCACATTTCTTAACTTTTTAGTTCTGCAACAATTCAGCCAATACAGAACTATTACCACTACCCAATCCTCATCTAGCCTATGATGTTACACAACACCAAAGACTATGACGCATTAAGTAACCAGTTTTGTACCCAGAAGAATAAAATCTGATTTTAATATCACTTCAGTCTATTTCTCAAGTGCTTAAATTCTCCTGTTTAATCAAGATTGATTATTTGCATCTGAAATCTTAATATCATTTGGGAAAATACCTAACTTCAAAAAAGTGCGACGTTTAATTTTAAGGCAAAGAGCAAAAGCTACTCCATGACTTCCAAATTTTCCCTATGTAACCTCACATACCCCTTCCATATTCCCTTTTTAGGGACTAAAATTTAACCAGGTCAGTTCTGGTTCAAACAACCATTTCATAGGATTTAAAATAGGTATCTTAGGAGCTAGATTGAATTATTTGCTAGACTCGAATATTTTAAATTTATAAACTTCAGAAGGAAGATAGCTTTTGAAGCCGACAAAAAACAATCGGAGAACAGCAGTCTTTTTGTGCACTGCCCAGAAAGTCAGTTACAAAGTGGTCCTATTGTATTTCTCATAATTTACATTTACTTTTTTGGCAGAGCAGAAAGGGAAAAAAATAAGAAGTCAAACTTGGAAGCATACAACACAAATGGAAGAAGGCACTTTTATTTTAAAATGTCCCCTTGACATTTAGACATCTACAAACCCAAAATTTAACATTTATAGGGGATAAAGCAGTAAAAGAAATAGCTGTTTTTCTGTGACGTCACCAAACAGGTGTGATACCGTTTCATACCCCAGAAATTGGATGACTCTTTTGCTGATGCTCACAGGAGGCCCAGAGGAGACCATATTGACCTGTGTCTCATTTTCTACAATTGGCTAGAAAATTACGCCAGGCCAACAAGAATCTTGATGACTGATCTGTGCCGATTCGGGGCAGACATTCTCCCAAACAGATCAATACTATCCAAGGTGCAGCTGAAAAACAGGATGAGCTTGTATCACTAAACAAACACCAAACTGCTTATTCACAAAGGCAAAGCAACACAGCACTTATGTTTTCCACAGTGTGTTTGCCTATGACCTCAACCCTGACCGGCAGAGCTACCTTCTTTTCGGCAAGAAGTAATCCTGTATTGGGTCTGCCTCTGGTACTCCTCTGGTACGCTTGGTCACCCCTGTGAGTGGTGGCATTTTTTACAATAAAAGCAACTGTGTCTGCTTTGGCCTAGACAATCACATGATGCCAAAGCAACTAGTCGATGTGGTGAGTTTAGTCAAATGACCAGTCTGAGCACTTGGCACTACATAGACAAAGAATAAAATAGGGGACTTCCCTGGTGGCCCAGTGGTTAAGGACCTGCCTGCCAGTGCAAGGGACACAGATTTGACCCCTGGCTGGGGAAGATCCCACATGCCATGGGGCAGCTAAGCCCATGTGCCACAACTACTGAGCCTAAGTGCCACACACAGCTACGGAAGTCCACTCACCTAGAGCTTATGCTCTGAAACAACAGAAGCAGCTGCAATGAGCAAACTAGACACTCGAGAAAGCCCGAACACAGCAACGAAGATCCAGCACAGCCAGAAATGAATAAATAATTGTTTTAAAAAAAAGAATAAAATAGGGACAGAATTTTTTCTTTTTACCCATCATACTGGAATTGTGTGGTCATACCTTGGATTAAGTTAATTCAGAAAGGTCTTGTGATATGAGTTGTTTCTAAATACACAAACCATCTGAATAAACCAAAAATCCAAATATCTTTAAACCCTCAAAATTACTTTTATTCTAATTTTAATTTAGCCACATAGACTACCCCCAAAAGTCATACTGGGTATGCTCTTTTTATGTCAATATATTCTGGGGGCACATGTATAGTGAATGAATAAGTTAAATTATAATGAGAACATTCAAGTTACATCACTATTTTCACTGCTATATGGTTATAAAATAAGAGGAAATTGTGGTCTTTAAAACGATCTTCCCAAAAGTATTGAGAAAATAAACAATGCATTAAAATATGATCCCACAGACCTCTAGGCAAGATGACTTCACAAGCAGGAGGGAATTTAAATGGTTTGCATGGCCCAAAAGTGAAAAATTTCAGCTTCCAGAGGCTTCAGAAGATTCAGGACCAATAAATATACTTAAACAGGAGACAATATAAAATCATGTAATTACATTTGGGTCTTAAAATGTTTAATGGCTATTGGTAGCACTACCATGAGATCCAACTATCTAAGATCATTTATATATTAAGAATATCGAATTTATTTTCCAACCCTAGATACACATTTGATAAACTTTGATAAAACAGAAGTTGTATCTCTTGCTGCTATTAAAAGACAAATCTATACCCATACCCCTCCCTGATTAAAAAAAAATAGTTGAGTAAAAATAATTGTTAGGTTTCCCCTTTCTTTCAACCAAGTTTTCCCTGGGAAAGGGGACTCTAAAGGGAGAAAACAAACTTTCCCTCCAGCACATTACTATATAAGCACTATATCCATCTGCCTGAATAAAGAAGAAATAAATTCAACTTTGGAACTCTGCCATGGAGTGTCGGCTCCTGCAAAGGGGACAGTTTGCTATTAATTGTTAATGTCGTCTGCCATTAGAGGGCACTAAACAACTCTACATTAATGCTGCATTGGAGGGAAGAGAGAAAGAAAGACGGGAAAAGAAAGAGGGGAGGGAAAAGCGGGGAGACTAGGAGCAGAGTCGGGGGAGAGGGAGGGAAAGAGAAAAGAGAAGGGGTGGGCGGACGGGAGGGAAAGAGAGAAGAGGGAAGAGAGAGAGGAAGAATAAATCTGGAAAGATTAAGAAGGATGTGGAGCCCCCAGAGCCGTCTGAAGTGAGCAAAAGCCAGCGCCCCCACCCCACCCTGCCCGGACCGCCCGCGCCCCTCCTCTCTCGTCCTCGGGACGGTAATTATAAAGCGAAAAGCAGCGGCGAGGTCACCCGTTTTTACCAGCCTGCTGCACCGAATGCGCGCGGTGCAGGTGCGGCGGCCGCGGGCTTTGTGATTCATGCCCACTTTCAAAGGGGGGCTTGGGCCCGTCTGAGAGGCACCCAAACAACTGTCTTCTAATATTAGCACGGCTGTATTTCGGGATCTATTATAGTCTGTCCAGACAGATCCCATTGTAATGGGATCTTTTATTAAAAGATTAGCACTATCTCCTGCAGTTGGTGGAAAAAAATCTGTTATCACTGAGTTATTTGCAGTTGTGGAGAGGGTGGGAGGCGGGTGGTGGAAGTTGGGGGGTGGGAGGGCGAGAGGAGGCGTGGTGGGGGGGGCCGTCTGGCGGGGAGGGGGGAGGTAGGCGGGTGGGGGGCGAAGAGGGGCGGATTTGAAATCCGTAGAACAAAATCCCAGGGACCTGAGAATGTCCAAGAATTTTGTCTGCATACTTCACTGTCTGTTGTTCTTCGGGCTCCAGAAGCGAAAAGAATAGAAATTTAAAAGGCAGCTTTGGAATAAACAATATAGCATTTTCCGTGAAGTAATCGTTTTATATAAAAGGAAATATCGCCTCCTCTGTTTCATTCAGCGGTGCCAAAAATGTTATAAATGAGAGACCCGCCAACTTTCAGCGAAGAATGCCAGGCACTGTGCTTAATAAACTGAGGCTACAGAAGTTCATTATCGATGTTGCAATCTTTTTTATTCCGCGAACCGAGAGAGAGACTGAGAAGGAGACTGAGAGTGAGAGAGACAGACACAGGACAGAAACTGGGGAGTCTCCGAGCCGCGGAAGGCGGGTAGACCGCCTACGTCGGCGCCCCCGCTCCGGGCTCCGACTCCTCCAGAAGCTGCGAAGTGAAAGGGGAGAAAAGAAAAGGAGGGCGAGACTGTGACGGTGGGGAGGCCCGGGCCGAGGTGTTAAACATTTTTGTTCGCTTCTAACTCGTCGAGACAGAGGGCCGCGTCTCCGCCAGGTTCTGCCCCGGGTGGAAGGTGCCGGGGCCCGGGGTTCCCAGCCACAACCCTGGGCTCGGGGGTGGCCGCGGCGCTCGGCACGCGCAGACCCAGACAGACAACGTCGCGGGGTCCCGCAGCCAGACTGCGGGGGCCTAACACGGCAGCGACCGGACCTCCGGCGGGGTATTAAGGCAGCTCGGGGCTCTCCGGGCGTTTGCGAAGTCTTCCTGGAGCGGAGGAGCGGCGTTGCGAAGACCAACTCCCGCCCCGCCGCCCCGCTCCGCTCCGCCCTGCCCGCCGCCGCCTCCAGCGCCCTCACCGCGCCAGACACACACACACTCACACACTCACACACACACACACACACACACACACACACACACACGCCACCCCGGGCGCGCCGGCGCTGCCAGCGAGCGGCGGCGTGCAGGACTTGAAGTGGGTGTTCTTCCCCACTCCCCACCCCCGAAGCGTCCCCCCCACCCCCCCGCGCCCGGGTCTCCTGCCCCCTCCCTCTCGCTCCTACGCAAATAAGAACTCGGCGATTCCCCTCCTGCCGCTTTGATTTCGGGCACCTCCACCAGATAATTGGGAAGGGTTTCAGAAGGTGGGAAATGTCACCTGATTCACACTGAACTTTTAAAAGCTCCCCACCCCCAAGGAACCGCGCACACCCTCGCTCGCGGCCGCCCTCCCACTGCCCCACACACTGGGAGACCGCCCACCGCAAACCGTGGAGACCCCCGTCTAGATTTAAAGCGCGGCTGCGCCTGGCTTCTGACGTCCATTGAATCGCGAGGGCGGCCGGCGGCAAGCGCTGGGCTACGCCGGGATAGCTGCGCCCTCCGCCGCTCGCCTCTGCGACGCGCACCGCTTGCCAGAGCCACCCGCCGCCGCGCCCGCTCCCCGCGCCACCGCGCCCGCTCCCCGCGCCGCCGCGCTCCTCACCCAGCGCCTGCCCTCAGGATGGCCCGTCCTAGGCACCAGCCCGGCGGGCTTTGCCTCCTGCTGCTGCTTCTCTGCCAGTTCATGGAGGACCGCAGCGCCCAGGG
This sequence comes from Bos mutus, assembly GCF_027580195.1. NCBI lineage: Eukaryota > Metazoa > Chordata > Mammalia > Artiodactyla > Bovidae > Bos > Bos mutus. Next base: position 12,660,352 of record NC_091636.1, read on the forward strand.
TAAGCGAGGCGGGATGCGCAGGGAGGCTCGGCGGAGGGCAGGGGTTTGTAGTTTTCGGGCGTCTCCACCGGGTCTGTTCTGAGCAACTCTGCTTTCGGAAGATGTTGGACCAACTTAGCGAATCCGGGATGGAGAGGAGTGGGAGAATTGAAGGCAGTGACACTTTAGGACTGGGAACCGAGTTTGGAGCGCGGTTATCCTTTAAAAGGAAAGGGAGTGAGCAGGAGTCTCTCTCAGTAGTTAGGGTTAGATGCTCCAAGTTCTGGACCTAATGAGTTTAGATGTTATCTCCCCTGTTTGGCTCTGAAGAAGGGGATAAGCATCGGTAGCCTGAAGATTGCAATCCACTCATTTGCAATCTAACCTCTCTCCCTCCTGCATCTTTTGGATACTTTAAAAAATGACTGAGTGGGGAGGGGGGGAATACTGAAATTTCCTCGGTGACTGCGGGACGTGGTTTCAGAAACTTTGCCCAAACTTGGAAATGAGGGTGCCGAAAATTTTAGAGGGAAGTAGCTTTCTGCCTAGTGGATGCTTCTTCTAACCCCCTCCCCCCAACCCAAAAAAAAAAAAAAAAAAAAAATTACCCCGGACTGTTCTGAAAAGTTTACAGTTTTTTTCCCTTTTGCCTCATTCCTGATTGTTAACTTTCTGTAGAACAGTGAGGAACCCACAATTGATTTTAATTCTGAGATGCAATAAGAGCAAATTTCTAAAGTTTTTTTTTTTTAATTAGATTTATCTCCATTAGTCTTTGGGCAGAATTTTTTAAAATAATAATAGCAGCTTGCGGTCCAATTATTGTTAAAGTTATATGGATGATTCATAAGAGGTCTTCCTGACCAAAATCTGAACATTAAAAAGGAAGAAGGTGGGGGGCGGGGGGCTACTTGCAAAGATAATCTCGGTGGGTATGATACAGGGATGTGTGTGTGTATGTATGTATGTATATATATATATATGTATATATAACCATGAAACGATAGTAAGTCCCCTCCCACCTTGTTTCCCCCCCGCCCCCAACCCCAGTACTTTTCTTGAGGCAGACTTGGAACTTTCCTGACTTTAGCGTTATTTTATGCGTGTTGTATACGGCCCCCTGGGCAGAGCTCCTAGCCGCCTGCGACGCACTACTGCTCTGAGTTGCCCACCTTTCGGAGCGAGGCGCTGCCTGACTGCCCGGGACGTGGGCGCCGTGGAAAGTAGCCCTCGGAGATTTCGAAAGATCGCGGTGGCCGCGGGCGTCCTTTGGGTCTGGTGGATTGCAAAACGGCCCGTCGGGCGGGCTGCGCCTCGAGGCCGCGAGGGGCAGCGCCGGGCAGGGCCCGGTTGCTTTTTTGCTTTCATTTTTCAGAAGTGCCTTTTGCGTGATCTGTTGCTGTATGTGTGTGTGTGAGTGTATGTGTGTGTGTGAGTGTGTGTGTGTCTGTCTGTCTGTCTGTCTGTCTGAGTCTCTCTCTTTCTCTCTCTTTTCTTTCTCTCTCTCTTAAGTTCTACTTTTTTAACCCCTGTCACAAATAATCCCCGTACCGCCTACATGAAACCGACATGTAAAAACATCCGTCGCATCCTGTTTTTGTCAGGTTCTTTAATCTGCCCTTCGAGTCGCTGCAGGTTATGAAATGGGACGAATAAAAGTAAACAGTCTAGTAAAAGTCAATGCAAGCTGCACGTGTTGTGTCTGGGTCACTGGTAACTGACATTGATATGGCTGGAGCGCTCGGGCTTCTCGCTCTCGCCCTCCCTCCCCATCGCCCACCTCCCACCTCTTCAATCTGGTCCCCCCCTCCACCCCTCGCCTTTCTCCACCCCTTCACTCCCTCTGATTTATTTTCTGCTTTTTCTCTGCCGTCTCTCCTCCACGCTCACTCCCTCCCCATCCCCGCCGGGTCTCCTTCCCCTGCCGGTTCACTGCCTCCCTCCCCCTACCCAGCCGGCGCCGCCGGCTCACTTGCCCACCTCCCCACCCCTGTCTCCCCGCAGCTGGGAATTGCTGGCTCCGCCAAGCAAAGAACGGCCGCTGTCAGGTCCTGTACAAGACAGAACTGAGCAAGGAGGAGTGTTGCAGCACTGGCCGCCTGAGCACCTCGTGGACCGAGGAGGACGTAAATGACAACACGCTGTTCAAGTGGATGATTTTCAACGGGGGCGCCCCCAACTGCATCCCTTGTAAAGGTAGGGCTCTTCCTCCCCAGTCTGCAGGCCCTCAGTAGAGGGCGTCTTACCCTCAGCTTCCCCAGTGCCCAGCCGGGGTTTGGGACTGGAGGAGCTTTGTTCGTGGGTTCCCCCTAACCACCCCCAGCCCTGGTAAGCCATTCGGGCTGAATCTCCTGTCACACACTACAGGCAAAACAAGGGTCGCCAGAGGTTCTCGGACTTCTTAGCCAAATGTGGCGGTGAAGCCAGCCAACCCTTGCTCTTTGAGGGAGATTTGGGTAGGGAATGCAGCCCACTGTCCCCCACCCTTCCCTCTTCTCAACTTCCGGGCAACAGCCTAGCCCCTTGGGCTCAGACTCTTGGCTGCAGGATTGCGCAAGGCACCCACAGCCCTCCTGGCTAACCTGCATGGTGCCTGACCCTGGTTTTAATCCCTGCCTCTTTCCAACTCCTAGAAACGTGTGAGAACGTGGACTGTGGCCCCGGAAAAAAATGCCGAATGAACAAGAAGAACAAACCCCGCTGCGTCTGTGCCCCAGATTGTTCTAACATCACCTGGAAAGGCCCGGTGTGTGGGCTGGACGGAAAAACCTACCGCAACGAATGTGCACTCCTCAAGGCCAGATGTAAAGAGCAGCCAGAGCTGCAAGTCCAGTACCAGGGCAAATGTAAAAGTAGGTCCTACCCGACCCCTCCTCCAGCCTTCTGCTTGAGGTAGACCCGCTGCAGGACCCCTGGGATGGGCGTAATAGCCTAATAATAATAATATCAAATAAAGGAACCCTTTCTAACTTTATATTCTAAAGATTCCTTAAGACACTAAAGGTTCAACCTAGAGTCTTAGTTTTCTTTTAAAAACTGCAGAGCTACCCAAGTGCGTTCCTAAAGCTGAATGCTTCTGTTTCATGATTTCCTTGAAACCGTCCAGTGGCTCAGTCTGGAAGAAGGTACCTATTAACGTGTTTAATATTAATGTTTTTCCCTCTTTGTTTCAGAGACCTGTCGGGATGTTTTCTGTCCAGGCAGCTCTACATGCGTGGTGGACCAGACTAATAATGCCTACTGTGTGACTTGTAACAGAATTTGCCCAGAGCCCACCTCCTCTGAACAGTATCTCTGTGGGAATGATGGAGTGACCTACCCCAGTGCCTGTCACCTGAGAAAAGCTACCTGCCTACTGGGCAGATCTATTGGATTGGCCTATGAGGGAAAGTGTATCAGTAGGTATTCTGGATTGAGGAAGGAAAAGAGAAAAAGGCTATAATTGTGATAAAACTGTGAGCTTAACCAATAAATAAACCCCAAACTTCCCAAAACTAGCTTCATCAAAGTCGGTAAACTGTCATGACCACCTTAAGGAAACCATTGTCTTTTTTTTTTTTACCATTGTCTTCTGGATGCATTGGCATACATATTGAAATGCCAGCAAGACACAGGAAACAATTTTCCTTCTTAGAAATCTAAGAACTCACTCAATTTTACACATTTTTTTAAGTGCTAGACTTGCTGGAAGTGAGAAATAATTACTTAACAGTTCCTAAAATCTGTTATCAGATTCTGATAACTGATAGAATTCTTTCTTTTTTTTTAAAGATCCCACTTGTGGGAAGTAATCAAATACATATTTAATTGAAGGATACTATGAAATCCTGTTTTAAGAAAATACTACAGTATTTTCATGCATTAAGCTAGTATAGAGGAAACTAGGAGTTTTGAGTATGTGTGTGTGTGTTTCAGTTTTATAGAGTGTTTTTGCACAGTATTTCCATGAGCCCCATTAGTGAGTAATAAAATATGTTTTATATGTTTACATTTATTCATTTATTGATAGAAGGCTAGAGAAAGGGGACAAGGTGAGGAGAATGGATTTACTTATCACAGGTGTATTATATCCTAGAAGCAAAGTCCTGTGACGATATCCAGTGCACTGGTGGAAAAAAGTGTTTATGGGACTTCAAGGTTGGCAGAGGCCGGTGTTCACTCTGCGGTGAGCTGTGCCCTGAGAGTAAGTCTGAGGAGCCTGTCTGTGCCAGTGACAATGCCACCTATGCTAGCGAGTGTGCCATGAAGGAAGCGGCCTGCTCCTCGGGCGTGCTGCTGGAAGTGAAGCACTCCGGATCTTGCAACTGTAAGTGTGATTTCTAACCTTGCCGCAGTTTAAGGATTTCCCAGGCAAGTCCTAGGGAATGGAGACTTAGAAAGCACGAAAACGTCCCCCAGATAAGCCCACTTCTGTTTAAGTTAGGTAGCTGCTAAAGTGCACCAGCAATTCAGCAATCCACAAAAAAAATCACCTGAAATGTTTCGGGGCCTTTAGGACTTGTCTGATGATCATCAACAAGATCACCTCTAAAATAGCCCATTCCAATCATCTGCCCCTAATTCCTTTTGTTTTAGTAGTGTGCTTTGCTGTTTGCTTTTATTAACACTTGAATCTGAACTAACTACTTCAAAGGTTTGTTTTTTTTTTTTCTTTTTCAAAGACAGCTTTCTGTTATCACACATAGGCTGCTGCTTTGAGCAGTTGCCCCTACTAACTAAATTAAGGACCCAAAGCAGTTATACCTAGAACACAAGAGCGCTTTTTATCTAATTTCAGGAATCTGCCCGTAAAACCTGAGCCATTGATTCTTCAGAACTTTCTGCAGTTTTTGACTTCATAGATAATGTTTTTTAAAAAAAAAAAAAAAAAATTTTTTTAAAACTTGTTACATAACAGCAGATGCCAAAAACAAAACAGCATCTTACTGCAAGTCACATAAAAATGCAACGCTGTAATATGGCTGTTACAGAGGGCTTTGAAAACATACACTGAGCTGCTTCTGCGCTGTTGTTGTCCGTATTTAAACAGCAGCTCCCCTGTATTCCCCCATCTAGCCATTTCGGAAGACACCGAAGACGAGGAGGAAGATGAAGACCAGGACTACAGCTTTCCTATATCTTCCATTCTAGAGTGGTAAACCCTCCACCAATGTTCAATGTTGACATAGCCTTTAGGCAAAAAAAAAAAAAGGAAAGAAAAAAAGTAAAAGAAAAAAAATACATTGTCCATACTGTAAATAAGTGTATGCCTATTTATTTGGGGGGAAAACTATACATAAAGGACCTTTGTCCTAAAGCTCTCTCCCAGGCCACCTTGTTACTCACTGGACCCGGAGAGGCAGTCATTGTGAGGTCTACTGGATGAGGCCCATAGTTGAGACTTGTAGACATTTATTTATACTGTGTCATGTTTTATAATTTATACATAAAATGTCTGGTTGACTGTACACCTTGTTTTTGAAGAAATTTATTCGTGAAAGGAAGAGCAGTTGTTATTTATTGTGAGGTCTCTTGCTTGTAAAGTAAAAGCTTTTTTTTTTTCCTTGTAAACCATTTAAGTCCATTCCTTACTATTCACTCACTCATCTGTCTCCCTTCATTTACCTGTCGTTAGACTCTTTTCCACTTTAACCAACTTGCATGTCAGTTTCTGTCCTGTTTATTTATTGGATTCTCTGCTGCCTGTTCTGTACATACCTGATCCCTCGGGTTTTGTTTACAAGGAATCTTGACTGACCAAAAGGCATTATAACTCTGACTCAGATAGCAGGTACAGAGGATACATCTTTGAGGAAACTCCTATTTCTGTTCTCTGGTTGTGATGAAGACATCGGTGAGGCAGGTGGTGATAGCAGTGTTGGGTTTCTAATCATGTACTTCTAAGATGTTTCAGATCCAAAGAATTGAGTGATATGGGTGTCAGGAGCCTGAAAGAAGGAGAATGCTGTACATTCAACCTTATGTTAGGTGTTTCCTTTAAAGGCTAGTCTGCTGTACCTTTTCAACTAGTTCTTTTCACCCAATGTGTCATGAAAAGTATATCAAAGCTTTATCAGTTCAGGTTTCTTGCTTTTCATAATACTTTTTTCTGATGCAATTTTATATTTTCAAACATGGCAAGTTAAATATAAATTCATTTAAATATATAGTTTTATACTTTTCTACCATGTAAATGTGCAATGTATATAAAAGTTATAATGTGTATTTGTAAATAAATGATGAGTGAAAAAATAAAAAAATTTTAAAAAGCCAATGGTCTCAATTGCTGATGATGTAAAAGAAGCTGTTAGGACTTTTGAGTAAAAATGTATATGATATATTCGTTGAGAAATACAATTATCACTAAAATTAAGTGACCAGGGTAGTAAGAACTCCAAGGTAAATTACAGATCACCTCAAAAGGAAAAAGGAATCTGAGGTCCATCCACGCCTTTGTAGTAACGATGGCATACTTTCCACTCAGCACTGGAGGAAACTGTAGATGTCCCTCCTTGCAATGTGCCAAGCCTAAAGTTTCCTCTTTAAAAACATCATCTTCTTACCTATCCTTGTCCCAAGCTCATCTCCAGAGCCAGAGGCACCCTTTCTCTTTCCTCATCTAAATAAAGTAGATCTTAAGTCTTAAAACAAAGCACATTACAAGGAAAAATAAAAATAGACACACATACAGCAGCACAACCTAGGTCAGAATGTCAACTACAGAAATAAAGGCAGTATAATATTGAAATTCTAGAGACTTTTTGAGGTAAAGATGGAGCAGGGGTGGATTTCCACAATGGTCATGGTTCATGGAGAGTAAATAATGACACTTTCAAGGTAAGAGGACATGTATTAATGTTTTGCAGTTTATTTTAGTCAAGTCACACTACTAGGGCCTCAGATTGGCATGTAGGGCCTCAACTGATTGTCCCAGTAATACACTGTAATACATAGTGATACATAACTAGATAGTCACAAGTTTCCAACTGCTGTGTTACTTCATTGCCTAAGTACATCAAAAATATCAAGTACAAGATGCAAAGAAGTGAGGATTAGAACCATAGGAGGGAAAGAGCAAAGAACAGTCAATATTACAAACATAGCCGAACAAATATATTCTTTCACAGACTGTGACCCTAGTTCTTTCCAAAAGTTTATTCCTTTTGTGAAAACCCTCTATAATATAAATAATTAGAGAATTATAGGAGACCATTGGCTCTCAACTGTGGTCACCAAATGAGAAATTTGATGAAGGCAGAGGGGCCTCTTAGGTGGGCAGAGTTCATATAATAATTAGGAGCCTGTCAGTGCTGTCAGCCTTAAGCCACCAGTTCCCAGAGAAAGGAGAAGAAGTGCAGAAGACCAATGCTGCCAAAAACCGAGGGAAAGACAAAGATGGGAACTAATGTAGTGTCTGGGAGCTACTGGCTTGCCACTAGGGTTGAACACTCAGGGAAGGAAACAGCAGGCAGGCTGGTTTCACATCCCTTCCTGGAATTGATTTGTTACCTCATCCTGGGATGCTACAGATGCTTTAAAGTTGCCATTGACATCAGAGTGAAAACGTCAAATTTAACAGGCACCAATGTGTGTCTTGGCAAGGGTGAGTGATAAAATCAACAGCTTGCCCTTTAAACAACATCCGGATTATTTATTTACAATTTTTTTATTTCATAGTTGTCAGCATCAATCATTCATCTGCAACATCAGACAGTTTCTTATTTTCCTTCTTGGAGTTTCTGACTTTTCCAGTAATCCTGTATTAGGCTGCTGCTGCTGCTGCTAAGTCACTTCAGTCGTGTCCGACTCTGTGCGACCCCATGGACTGCAGCCTACCAGGTTCCCCCCACTGCTGGCTATATATTAATTAGACAAGGAATTTAACTTCTCTGGGCCTCAGTTTCCCCATGTATGTACCCAGGACAATAAAAGTGTCTCCCTCATAATAGTGTTCTGAAGATTAAAAGAAATAAGTTGTATAAAGTGCTTAGATCTGTGCCTGGCATGTAAAAAGCCAGCCAGTGAATATGTCCTCTAGGACTGTACTACTTGTTATTAAAGAAGAAAAGGGACTTCCCTCATGGTCAAGTGGTTAGGACTCTGCTCTTGCACTGCAGGCCAGCAGCACAGCCAAAAAGAAGAGGGCTGGAATTGTGGTTCAGCAACCTCTCTACCTTGGAAATACAATGAATGAGGAATGGCACCAATCAAGGCCAGAAGCACAAGTGTAAACAATTTATTTTAAATTTTAAACTATTTTAGCCACGTTAATATTTAACAAAATATCACGAAGTTCTAGCTGCTATAGCAAAAGTTCACGGTTCAAATAACAGATGGAGATACATTATTTTTCATGGAAATTTAGAAATAATTCAATCACACAACATTTTCAAAACCACAAAACCGTGCCTTTTGTCTTTTCATTCACGCGCCCAACACAATCTGTGGTAAGTAAATTAAATCAAGTCTGTCTTTAACTTTGATACGATCTCCTACATGAGGACTACAGATTCCTAAAGATAGTAGTAAATTATTTCCAAGCTAGCAAAACCCTAATATAATCCGAATATTGTACAATTATCTTGATATAAAAGATGATATATTATTTAATTAATAAACTCACTTATTAAAAACCATTTTTCAAAACCTGGGTCCTAAGACAGGCACATTTCTGTTCTTCCCATCCCACTTTCCATTCAGATCAGCAAACAATCCTTCTCCAGCCAAAAGTTGTCATGTAAATAGACTCCAGGCATGCCTGCCCTGCGTCTTCAGCAGACCTGCCCAGACATGTCCACATCCCAGCTTCAATTTAGCTGGAATCCCCCCACGAGTACTGGATGGTCCCTGGGTTTTGCCATCCTTGGACCTCAGATATCTTGGCTGGTACCATCAAGATTCCTGTGGCTGAGTACTTCAGACACTTAAAAACATATTCTCTGGATTACACCGAATGTAGTCCTGGCAGAGCTATAATTTGTCATTTTTCTATTTTAAGAATATGGCCCAGGAACCAACTGGTACAGTCAGGAGCCAGATTACTCCCACCAAAAGTCTCTTGTATTAATCCCCTAAGGACAAAGATCTCTGGCTAAAGGACGAGTATAAGCTTTTTTCAAGAAGTTGGGGCAGGCAAGAAATCAGCAGCAAAGTCAGAAGCCTGGGAAGACAGTGGGCTATACATCCATTCAGGTTTTAAGAGATCTCTATCTTTTCCAGCACCATTAAAAAAAAAAAAAAAATTATGGGATGATTTCCTGGTCATGATGCATCCCATAAACAGTGGTGACAGTGAAAGATCAAGGCAAAGGCCAGTCTCTATAGTTTCTTGAGATTGCTGTGGGCTTTATGGGTCAATGACAAGGGAAGAACTGGATTACTCAAAAGGCAACCAGTACCTGAAACACCTACAGTCTTTTATAGACTTAGTGTCCCAGGAAAAGATATCAAAATAGATTGAGGGCAATATATTTACTAGGTATATGGAACCAGGACCCAGTCAATAAAATTCACAAATATAAACAGAGCTGATACTCAAGGTGTTGTGCCTGAACCAGCGGCATCAGCATTACCTGGGAACTTGTTAGAAATACAACATTTTGAGCACTACCCCAGAGCCATTGAACAAAATTCACCTGGGGTACAAGAATCTATGTTTTAACAAGCTTTCTGGGTGATTCTTGTGCATGCTTAAATTTGAGAACAGCTGCCCTAGAATCATTTCAAGTTCTGAGTGAGCATTGGCTGCCTAATGTTCCAAAGGCAGCCAGAATACTCTTGCATGGGTCTCTGGTAGGGCTACAGCAGAGCTGTGTTCAATCCTGTTCCCCTCAGCCTGACCTGGGCCAGGATTCCCACACTTAATCAGCCTTCATTGCAGGAGTGTACCTGCTGGTGGTAAAAGCACTTGGCCATAGATATCACAAGGCACATTTTTCCTAAGAATATTCTCAGCCTCCACTTCCTTATGGGAGATCCCAGTGAGATTTAAGCTGGACTGGCTAGGAGTTGTGAACTTGCCTTTACCATCCCTTCCAGGCATATGCATTGCATGGCAAGTTTATTAATAAGAGACACGAATTTTGAATGAAGAGTAGCGACATTCCAACCCTGGTCCTCTTTTCAGTTGACATTTGATCCACTTTCCTTCCCTTCACTTGCCTAGAGCTCCTTTCAGGAGTTCTACATCACCTTTTCAGAAGAGCACTTCAGCTTCATCCATGGGTCAGGAAGCCAAGACTACTACTCAACTGATCCTAAGTTCTTTTAAGAACAGGGAGATCTAAGCAATCAAATGAAATGGAAACAATAATAAGTGATATCCTCTTCGGAATGCATCCAGATGCAACCACACCCCAAGATCTATAGCCTGAACCAAGAGTGGAAGGCCCTTTCAAAATTTTTTGACATTCTATCCCTCCTGGCCTCTTATCTTTCCCTACCTCAATGATTCTCTCACTAGAACATTGGTTCTATGAATTTGTGTCAATTTCCCCACATTCTCTGGCCAAAATCCTAACTATGGATCAGTGAAATCAACCTCTCCACATCTATGCTTATGCTGCTAAGCAAGGATGAAATCCTCCAAAAATACCACTAGGTGCCCTTATACAATTATTGGATCTAATCTCAGTTAGGTTCTTTAAAAGCCCTATTTTACACAACTCTCTATACCCATTTCCCTTCCTGGCACTTCCATACCATCACAGCTCTCCTCAAGCAGCATGTCCACCACTCTTCTTACTTGCAGTGAACTTTATCTTATCTACTCAACTAGAAAATTGCTGCCATCAGGAAAGAGTTATGTCAGCTTCCTCCACTGCCAACATTACCATAAGTTTGCCCAATTCCATATCATTTGTAACAACCTTCCCTCTGATCTCAAAGAATCTCATTTTCATATCTGTGTTTTCCACCACATCCCCCATCTCTTCCAGAAATTTACTCTATTAATTGAGCTCTCTCTCCATAATTTTAAATTTCTTCCTCTATAGTGGTTTTACTAATCTTAGCCTATAAATATGTTTCATAAAGAACTTTTAAAGTAAGGATAAAAAATGGAAATAATTAGTAAAACTTGCCTAATTCAACACACAAACACACATGCCAGCCTTGGCTAGCCCTTAAAAAAAATAGAAAGCCTTCTTATCTCTCCTATGTCTCCTTCTAGACGCAACCTATGGAGTAATCTCCTTTCTGTCTCCACTAGCTCACCTCTCCCTCATTCCTCAACCCTCTGCAATGTGGTCTTTCCTCCTATTATGCATCTAAAGATGTTTGGCAAAGGTTATCAATGACTTCTAAGCTCCCAATACAATGGACACAATGGACATGACTCCCGCCTTAACTAATGAATCACTCTTTGATTTGTATACTGTCAACCCAACTCTGCTCTTCTCAAATCCTCTTTTGTACTCCCACCTGCTGTTATCTCCCCATTCTTTATGTGCTGCTTTCTTCTCACCAGTAAAGCAAGATCAAAAGCTGGCACTGTATGGACTGTATCCAGTTTATATTTTATTTGGTTACACACACCTGTAAAACAATTTTGTACTAGTTAACAGTATTTTAAAACTAGGAAATTCCACACAGAAATCTGGATTTCTCTTTCTCTTGAAAAATCTGAGAGCCAGTGATCACTGGGTCTATGAGCCCACACAGGCACAACCACCAGGATCAGAGAAGACAGTGGCAGTTCTCTCCCTGAGATGAATACCTGCATCTCTCATGTCACCTGTTCTCCTTAGTTCATATGGTTTGTTTCACTCGTCCACCTGATCTGACTGCTCTTTGTTAGCCAAGAGTTCCATACTCCACTCCCTCACTATTCAATTTATACGGCCTTCTGTGTATTCCGATATCATCGTATCATCATGGTTTTCATTGCAATCCAAAAGCTGGTGACTGAAGATTGCTATGATGAACTCTGACATTTGGTTAGCTGCCGCTCATACCTTCTCTTATATGATCAGGAAATTGCACCTCCACAATCGATCTGCAAAGCCTACCCCTAACAAAGGATGTCCCTCACTCGGCTTTTCCTCATATGTTATGTTTTCAGTCACTAAGTTATGTCTGACTCTTTGTGATCCCATGGACTCCAGCCTGCCAGGCTCCTCTGCCCATGGGAATTTCCAGACAAAATTACTGGAGTGGGTTGCCATTTCTTCTTCCAGAAGATCTTACCCACTCTGGGATCGAACCCATATCTCCTGCTTGGCAGGCCGATTCTTTTACCATTGAGCCACCTGAGAAGGCCATTTCCTCACTCAGATTCCTTCCAAATCAAATCTTATAGGAATAAATCTGATTGGTGAAACTAAGTCCCCAAGAAGGGAAGCTGGGAAAAGCAGGGTTAAATTCTAAATTAGGAAAGTTGAATTCAGCATGCTGCTGCTGCTAAGTCACATCAGTCGTGTCCAACTCCGTGCAACCCCATAGACGGCAGCCCACCAGGCTCCCCCGTCCCTGGGATTCTCCAGGCAAGAACACTGGAGCAAGTTGCCATTTCCTCCTCCAATGCATGAAAGTGAAAAGTGAAACTGAAGTCGCTCAGTCGTGTCTGACTCTTAGAGACCCCATGGACTGCAGCCCACCAGGCTCCTCCATCCATGGGACTTTCCAGGCAAGAGTACTAGAGAGAGTTCAGCCTAGAGAAGTACAAAGTAGAGAAAACGTCTCAAAGATTTTGGCAGCCACAATGACAGGTAAATACCACTAGATAATCTCAACAAAGACAGGTATAAAGTTGTTAAAAGTAGAACTGTAAGTGGCTGTAGCCAGAGGGAGAGTATAGAATTCATCAACTTCAGGAAGTTTCAAGACTATTTTCTCAGAAGCACTAAACAACCAGGAAAATATTGCCAATCTACTACCAGCTAAATTCTCCACCCAGTAAAATGACGATCACCAAACACTGCATTGTCCTAACACAATTCAGAGGCACATGGAGAGGACAGAGAAATAGAACAGAGAATGACAATATCAGGCAAAGAAGCATTTTCCCAAATAATAGACTGTTTTGCAAGCAAAAGCTTTCTGACCTCCAGCCTCTAATAGATGAGTGCAGGAGCTCATACTTAGAAATAAGTGACTGCGGAGTCTGAACTCAACCTCAAGCAAAGACTGATAGAAAACTAAGAATAATCTATTAGCAAAGATCATCGTATGGAAAAGTCAGATCTCCAATCCTGATGACATTGTATCCAGATCAAGATACACACTTTTCTTCACCAAATTCAGGGGCAGAGGGAATGAATATAAATGAAATCAACATTTTGAAAGTTGTTTTGTTTGATTTATTGATTTTTTTTTAAATCCGTTTAAAATTCTCCTGAAGTGCTTTACATTTTACAGATCAAAATTACACCTCAACAAAAACCCACAGGTGTCATTTATTCATATTTTATGACAGCAGTTTGAGAATCAACTGTAATTTTTTTCAAAAATCTTATACATGAACTCTATTAAATTAACACAAAATTTCGGGACTTCCCTAGTGGTCCAGTGGTTAAGAATCTGCCTTCCAATGCAAGGAACATGGGTTCCATCCCGGCCAGGGAACCTAAGATCCTACATACCACAGGGCAACTAAGACCATACACAGCTACTCAGTCCATTCCCTAGAACCCTCGTGCTGCAACTAGAGAAAGCCCACACGCCCCAGCGAAGACCTAGCGCAGCCAAAATTTTTTTTTATTTAAAAAATTAGAAATAAAAAAATTAATACAAAGTTTCAATAGTTAATTAGAAAACAGAAACAAATTTTTATCTATATATAATAGATCAATATAAAATTCAGAATTTGTCAGAGAAATAGTGTACCTTTAAAAATTAGCCAATATATTCAGAATAGACAAATCTATAGAGACAGAAAGATTAGTGGTTTGTCAGGGATGGGGCAATGAAAAATAAATGTTATTTTTTTTAATATTCTAAAATTGATTGTGGTGATGATTGCTTAACTCTGTGAATATATAAACACCATTAAACTGTACACTTTAAATAAAGTGTAATGCATATGAATTTCATCTTAATGAAGTTGTTTTAAAAAATAATTTCCAAGATAATTTAAATGGAAGAATTTAATATTTTCACCTACGTTTACAACTGTTTTAGCTTTACAAGAATGGATTTTTTAAAATACACATTATAACAACTCAAAACATCTCTTCTAGTTGTGTACTCATATTTACTGTAGATTTCTATGCCGTTCAATATCAGTTTTGATGGTATAAATACAAACCAAGAATTGAAATTATAGCTCTGGAAAATGTAGTCATTTTAGCTTCAGTAGGATTCTTTTCATGAATTAAAAACACTCCATGCTTTCTTTTAAAATATATTTATTATATTTTTATTATCTCTTTGGGAGAGGGCGTTCTGTACGTCATGTGGGATCTTACTTCCCTAATCAGGGATCAAACCTATGCCCCCTGTATTGGAAATGTGAAATATTAACCACAGACCACCAGGGAAGTCTGAAATACTCCATTATGTTCATCCCAGTTTTATTACCATGGAGATGGTGAGAAAAGGGAAAAAAAGAGTTTACCACTGTCTTTCTTTTAACATTACTAAGAAAATTCTCAGATGAAATAAAAATCCCAATCTTATTATATCCTACTTTTCACTGAAGACATTTATCATAAAATTAAAAGAATGACAATAAGTAAATTTATATAAAAAATTTACCGAAAGAAAGAATGATTTTGGCTCCACCTGGCTATTAATACTAACAGTCTTTAGGCAATTAATTATGTTATCACATGTTTTTATTGGTGTGCTGCCAATTTCTATCAGCACAGAAGTTAATTTTTTTTTCCCCTTTTGGGTGTAAAGTGATGTGGAAAGGAGAATTATTAGTATAGAACAGTTTAATCTGTGGTAGTATTTTAGTGTTGCTTGCTGTCTTTCATCTTGGAAATGAAAAGTTTGCAACCTTTTTGACAAATATATTTATGCACACTCACTCTTTCTGATTAGAGCAAATAATTCCTCCTTTAAGAAGAATTTTCACTCCTCAAATAAATATGCTTTATTTTCCACTTAGAAACTCAGTGGAAAACTAGGCCTAACCATCTGAATGCTAGTTTTCTTTAGTTCAATTAAATTGTTTTTCACAAATTACAGTTTTAAAACTGCAGCTTTCCCTTTCAGAATGTGGAAGAAGGAAAGAGCTAACTATGTCCTTCCTCCTTGACAGATCTTGATCTTTCATAAAATCTTCCAATCCTAACTCAGTTTCTTATTCTTTTGTTTAAGTTGGATGTGCCTTTTTAAAAAAAGATTTTAATTTGATCATTCAATTCCTTTAATGGGGGAGGGCAGACTTGAGAATTTATGTGAGTACTTTCTTGTTTATCTAGAATATTAATTATATGTCTCAAAATATGATATACAACATTTCTCTGACAGGTAAGCAATTAGTAATCCTAGTCTGTGGCAAACCTCGACTACCTTTGGGAGATTATGAAAACCCCATGTGAATTGAAGTAGAATTTTAAGGGAAGATACAACAGACTATGACAATGATGCGTATGCCTATACAATGAGCAGATATCCAGAGAGAATCTTCCCTTAAAACTCTACCTTCATTCAGGGTTTCCATAATTGCCCAAGGTAGTTTAGGGTTTGCACAGGCCAGGGTTACTAATCGCTTACTTGTCAGAGAAATGCATACATCATTTGCTCCATCTGGGAATTTGCCCCAAGGATTTTAATGCAGGCAACGAGTGCTGAGTGTGCCGATTATCCTGTTTGCATTTCCACTCCCATCCATCTTCCATCGTTCTCTCTCGTGCTCTGCGTCCTCAAAGGCCAAGCCCTGCAGATGTCCCCGTGGAGAGTGGTTTGTCTCTAGGTTTGACCAGGACAGTGAGAAGAGAGTAGAGGATGGGAAGAGAGAGATGTGGGATACACGCTCCTGCCCCGTCCCTTTCAGCACAGACTCTCTAGCAGCAGCTTCTTCCCTCTGCAACCATCAAGCAGAAGCAGGAAGGCTCAGTCCACACATTTCCAGTTCCCTTTGAGTCCAGAAACTCTATATCCTGCCCTTGTTCCTTTTCTCTAAGGAAAGTAAGGTCTTTCTACTGTTACTTATCTAGGTGCCCTAGCTTCCTCACTCTCTTACCCTCTGACAACACCACTGCAGGTAGTTCTGTCCTGTGTGAAAGTGAAAGTTGCTCGGTTGTATCCGACTCTGTGACCTTATAGGCTGTAGTCTGCCGGGCTCCTCTGTCCACAAAATTCTCCAGGCAATAATACTGGAGCAGGTAGCCATTACCTTCCTCAGGGGATCTTCTCAACCCAGGGATGGAACCCAGGTCTCCTGCATTGCAGGCAGATTCTTTAGCATCTGAGCTACCAGGGAAATCCTGTGTGAAAGTTCTGCAAACCCTTGGGGTCAGGGGCAAGAGGTGAATTTGCTTTTCCTGCATGAACTCTGAGAGACACAGGAATCTTCTAAGACTTCCTATTCAGACCTGATTTTTGGTTGGTCAGTCCCTAATTCATATAAGAAAATGGAGGGTGAAAATACTCAGGGAGAGAGTAGTTTCTCTACCATGGTCTGATATGACTGCTTCTCGGTTTGATTGACCTCATTTCATTGAAAAACACTGCTTTTGCTGACACTGCTTCTGAAATTTGGATTCTTACACAATACACCTGAACGAGTGCATTTTTTTGAGACTTAATATAGTGAAGACAGCAGTTTCACGCTCTCAAATGGGAATAGGCTCAAAGACAGACAGCTTCCACTGAAAACCAAAACAGAGGTTTCCTAAGTCCATCCTGAGTCCTCTACCTGTTACATCAGCACACTCCAGTTTTAGGGCTAAAGAAATCTATTCCACTATCCTCTGTTCAGACTTGTCACCAGAACCTTGGCACCATCTGTTTGAATGCACAACTTTTTCAACCTTGTGTGTTGATAATGAGCCTGCTGTAAGCATTGTTTTATGTCCTTGCTCAACTGAGGAGAAAAGTCCTGACTCAGAATCTGCTACATTTTTGGATTAACAAAGGAACTTATCCTGTTTGTGTGATGGAAAGTATCAATATAATAAAACCAGTAAGGTCATAGTCAATGGGTTAATTATCACAAATATGTTAAATAAATTCAAATTCCTAAGACAAACATATGTATTAAAGTAAATAAATGTAATTTTGTATAACGAATATTCTAACACGTACTGTTCCTTAAACATGCCTGGAGATTAACATAACCTGAAGTTTATAGGTTATAATTTTTTATCTTTTCATTATATGTATCTTTTATTAAGTAATATATGTTAAATATCTGTTCAGAGAAATCCTTTATTATAAGAAGCTAAAGAATTTACCAAATAAGTTCCCACATAGTTTTTCATATTTTGACTTATTTTCTGTATTGTGTATCTCTCAAAAATTTTTATTGGAATGCAGTTGATTTGCATATTTTGTTAGTGTCTGCTATATAACAAAGTGAATAAGTTATACATATACATATATCAACTCTTTTTTAGATTCTTTTCCCATATAGGTAGTTACAGAGTACTGAGAAGAGTTCCCTGTGCTATACAGACTAGTTATTTATTTTATATATAGCAGTGTTTATATGTCAATCCTAATCTCCCAATTCCTCGCCCCCCACTGCTTTTCCTCCCTAGTAACCAGAAGTTTGCTTCCTACATCTGTGACTCTATTTCTGTTTTTAAATAGGTTCACTTGTATTATCATTTTTATATTCCACAAAAAGTGGTATCATATGATATTTGTCTTCCTCTGTCTGATTTACTTCATTCAGTATGACAGTCTCTAGGTCCATCTACATCTCTGCAAATGACACAGTTTCAATCCGTTTTAGGGCTGAGTAATATTCCATTGTATATAGGTACCACATTTTCTTTATCCATTCCTCTGTTGATGGACAGTTAGACTGTTTTCCATGTCCTGGCTATTATAAATAGTACTGCAATGAACACTGAGGTGTATGTATCATTTTGAATTATGGTTTTCTCTGGGTATATGCCCAGGAGTGGGATTTTTGGGTTGTATGATAGTTCTATTTTTAGTTTTTTAAGGCATCTCCATATTGTTGTTCATAGTAGCTGTACCAATTTACATTCACACTGACTGTGTAGGAGGTTTCCCTTTTCTCCACACCCTCTCCAGCACTTATTGTTTGTAAATTTTTTTGATGGTGGTCATTCTGACTAGTTTGAGATAATACCTCATTGTAGCTTTTTTTTTTTTTTGTAGTTTTGATTTGCATTTGTCTAATAATGCTTGCACACACACAATAATTAGTGATGTTGAACATCTTTTTTTATATGCTTTTTGGCTATCTGTATGTCTTATTTGGAGAAATGTATATTTAGATCTTCTACCCATTTGTTGATTGGGTTGATTTTTTTCTTTTCATATTGAGCTGCATGAGCTATTTGTATATAGGTTACAATTGTTAATAAAAAAAATCCTTTCTATTTGGAAGCTGCTTATCATAGATTTTCTTATAAATGTTAGTGGATATTCATAAAGTAATATAATTGTGTTCAAAAGAGACAAAATTAGGGGATTCCTTGGCAGTCCAATGGTTAAGACTTAGTGCTTTCACTGTCTTGGGCCCAGGTCTGATTCCTGCTCGGGGAATTAAGACCCTGCAAGCCATTCATCATGGCCAAAAAAAAAGAGAGAGAGTCAAAACTGGTACAAATTTAAAGTGAAGGAGCTTTGCTCCTCCTTCCCCCCAACACTATGCTGAGGGTTACTTGTATATCATGTTCTTAAAACCACATAAACACTTAAAAAAAAAAAAAAGCCATCTTTGTTGATTCAAATAAGAAATGCATACATGTGTTATGAAATTCAAAGGAAACAAAAAGATATCTAGGGAATAGAATGTTTCTCTTCTACCCCTAAACCCCAGCCACCACTTTCCCCTCCTCTGAAGCAATGAATGGAACCAGTTTCCTGTATACTTCAGTGCATAAGCAAGCATATACCTCATCATCATAGACAATAGTACAGTGATTAGGAAATGATGCATTTTGAAATAGGTATTGCTTTTACTTAGTTGTAATTTAACTAATACACCTGTACCTACATAGCTTAATTTTGAATAACATCTTGTTAACTTCTAACAGTTGGTTTACAAAATCCCTGAAAATGTTACAATCAGCTCTCATGAGCTGGCGTAGGCCTGCTCTAACACACGTCTTATTGTGTTTATTCTCATTGATCAAGTACCCACATTAGCATATGTCTAAAGACATCTTCTCTTGATTCATCATCATCTCAAGTTTAGTATGTCCAAAATCAAATTCCTTATTAATACCCCTATCCTCAGACCCCCTTCTTCTGATTGCTCCAGTCAGAAGTTTCAGATTCATCCCTGACTCTTCTTTCATACATACTAAATCCAAGTGACCCCTAAATCCTGTTGGCCCTACTTTCACAACACATCTAGGATCCAACCACTTCTCATCACCTGCACTGAACCTGGTCCCTCTTCAGCACCTAGGATGTTGTCTAGCATGTAAGTGGTACAGAATAAGTAATCACAAATGAATAAAGGTATGAATGCAAGGCAGAATATTTTGAAAAAAATTAATCTCATTTTTACATGGTTTAAAATTTCTTTGTCATTATCCAATCAAAAACTGTCCTTATTTTCTAGAAAACTGTTGCAGTTTGTAAGCCACTGAGTTTTCCCAAATTCATGTACACACCAAATATTATAATATGTCTGGGAACAGATGAACATCCACTTTTTTTCCTATGTCTGCTGATTCTTTGGTAGTAAATAGAACACAAACTTATTTTAAAATACTATTAAATTTATATTAGCTTTTTGTCACCATACAGTTTTTCAGAAAAAAAAAAAAAAGCCCCAAAAGTATGATTACAAAGGAGTCCTTGTACTAGAAAGAAAGGAAGGAAGAAAGAAAGATCTAGCCTAGGAGAACAAGTCCAAGATCAATTAATTAATTTTAAAACACTAATTAAAATTGTGCTGAGTGATACCTATAATACAAAGAAATGTGCCTGGCTTTGTGAGTGATAACAACATGAATAGGACATATCCTTGGTCCTAAAATAATTCTAATTTACTTGGAAGATAGATACAACTCAGAATAATTCTACTACTCATTCTATTGTGAAAAGTACACAAAGTGCTATGAGGCTATCTGAAAAAGAGATTAATTTTACTTAGAAGAAAAAGACTTATCATCAGAAGAGTTAGGGACAGTCTGACCTGGGCCTTAAAGGCTGGCTAACTAGGAAGTGGGCTTCCCCAGGGACTCAGTGGTGAAGAATCTTCCTACCAAGCAGGAGATAAGGGTTAGACCCCTGGGTCTAGGTCCTCCCCTAGAGAAGGAAATGGCAACCCACTCCAGTATTCTTGTCTGGGAAATCCCATGGACAGGATAGGCTACCAGGCTATGGTCCATGGGATCACAAAAGAGTTGAATACAACTTAGCTACTAAACTACAGCTGCAAGTGATTAGCAGCCATTAAAGTTCTTCAATTGCATTCAAGCATCTATAAGAACCATCACAATATTGTAATTATTCTTCAATTTAAAATAAATAAATTAAAAACAAACAAATATCTGTAAGTACCTACTATGTAGCTGGCTCTAAGTCAGGCACTAGAGATGTAATGGTCACCAAGGAGATAAGATGTTGTCTACTCTCAGTGGTAGACTAAGAGAATGATGTCACCTGATCTATATTTTTGGAGGATAAACCTATAGAAAAAATTGACTAATTTCTTAGTTTTTCAGTCACTTGTAAGAGGAAATTATTTTGGACAGATAAAATATATTCACTATAAATAATTCCCCTCATCTGTAATTCCCTCCAAACCCTTCTCTATAGAGAAGATAGAGTTTAAAAAAAAGAATTTTTTCCTTATAGAGAGGGATGAGGAGCAGGAGAGTCGTTATAAGTTGAATCGTGTCCTCTGAAAATTAGTATATTAAAGTCCTAGTCTCAAGATCTCAGAATGTGACCTTATTTGGAAATAGCATCACTGCAAATGGAACTAGTTGAGTCCATTTAGGGTGGACCCTAAACTATTATGACTAGTGTCCTTATAAAAAGGGAAATTTGGAAGCAAATGCCCACTGGGAGAATGTCATGTGAAGATGAAAGTTGAGATCGTGGTAACGCTTCTACAAGCCAAGGAATGCCAAAGATCACCAACAAACCACCAGAAGTTAAATGCAAGGGACAGAGTCCCTGCTACAGCCCTGAGGAAGAACAAGTCCTACCCGAACCGTGATCTTGGAGTTCGAGCCTCTAGACCCGTGAGACAATAAATTTGTTTATTTTAAATTGTTTATTTTAAATTCTGTTCCTTAAACCACCCAGTTTGTGGTACTTCGTTATGGCAGTTCTTGCAAACTCATAGAAGGATAAAAGCTAAAATGTTTCACATTAGAAAAGCAATAGAAGAAGATCTCTGTTGACATGATGAAATCAGAGTGGTGAAGGCTGAGTCTGTAACGCTGGACAGGATTTTCAGAAAGTAAAGGAGACGACAACACACTAAAAAGCAAATTTGAGGGAAAGAAGAGAAATGTCTAATAGGAATTTTCAATTAAACTTTGCTGTGTGATATGTGATGCCATTCTCTTCTTCAACTTCCCCGAAAGTAGTCGGTAAAATCTATATGATTCACTTTCTTAGGTGATTCAGATTTGAAATTTTTAGATGGAACAAAAAGTTAAATCTTAGTTCAAGATGAACAAGGAGGCAATGACAAGGTTTCCCACTGAGCCCTGTCATCACTACAACACATGTCAGAAGGAATGATTAACCTCTGACTCTGAGTCAGGCATGGGCTTCCCAGGTGGAGCAATGGTATGGAATCCTCATGCCAATGCAGGAGATGCAGGAAATGCAGGTTCGATCCCTCAGTCGGGAAGATCCTGAAAGGTTGTTGTTGAACCATGAAAGACGCCGTGATTCTTGGCTTCTGGAGGAGAAGAATTCAATCCAGGGCCAGAGACGAGGCTTGATCACTCAGAGCTTTTGTGTAATAAAGTTTTACTAAAGTATAAGAGAGAAAGCTTCTGATATAGACATCAGCAAGGGGCAGCAAGAGTGCCCCCTCACTAGTGTTAGCAATGGAGTTATATACTTTTAATTACTTATTACAGCGAATCAAAAGAATGGAGGTTGTAAAGACCTTACTAGACCCACTCCCGTAATTTACATTTTAAGATAACAGGATTAGCCAGAAGGTTTTTTCCAGAAACTGTCCTCAAGCAGGATACATTATTGTTATATAATCCTAAGGAATATAGAGGAAAAAAATGTTTGTCCTTTCCTCCTCCTTGAGAATTCCAGACACCTCTCTCCTTGGGGAACCCCAGACTTCTTATCAACCTGCCTAGGAACTGACTCTCTCAATCCCTTGGAGGAGAAAATGGCAACTCATTCCAGTATTCTTGCCTGAAATATTCCATGGAAAAAGGAGCCTGAGGGCTATAGTCCATGGAGTTGCAAAGAGTCAGACATGACTGAGCACTCATGCTTCCACTGAGTCAGGCACCGTACCAGGTATGTAGAATTCAGTAATAAACAAGCAGTAATAAATAAGATAAGATATCAGTCCCTGCCTTCATGGAGCTGAAAATCCAGTGAGAAAGACAATAAATCAAGTGAGAATGTGTGATATGTGATGTCATTCTCTTCTTTTATTTTGTCAAGTATTTATTTTTATTTATTTTTGGCTGAGCCGAGCAGGGATTGAATCCAGGCCTCCTGCATTGGGAGTGTGGAGTCTTAACCACCAGACCACCAGGGAAGCCCCAGTTCATTATATTCCTATTATTATTACTATTTATTTGAGAAGTTTTACTTATAGAAGTAATATGTGTAAAGACAAAGCCTAGGATACTGTCAAAATACGTAGCCTAACCTAGGATGGGGGGCCACTATAGCTGAGACCTGGAGGTTGAGGAGGAACCAGCTGGCAGTGGTAGCCTGGGGTGGGCTGGAGGTAGTAATAAAGATTTTTCCCAGATAGTAACAGTGATACTCTGAAGGATCACAGAGCTTGGTTTCTTTGAGAAACAGGAAGCAGGTCACTGAGTATGATTTTCAGTGGGGCAGGCAGAGAAAGTTAGAAAATGAAATTGGAGAGATGAACAAGTGCCACACCATGCAGAAATCTGTAGGATTTTAAATTTTATCCGAAGAGCAATTGCAAGTCATTGAGGAATTCAAACAGGTCAAGAAAATCATCACATTTCAATTTTTAAAATTCTACTGTCTGCAGAATTAGGGGAAAGAGGAATTGAGGAAAAGAGGAGAGGAGGGACATGACTAGATGGGGAGGAGGCCAGTTAGAAGCCCCTTGCTCTGGTCCCGGTTAATGATGACTTAGTCTGCTGTTACTGCTGGCTAGTCGCTCAGTCGTGTCCGACTCTTTGAGACTCCGTGGACTGCAGCCCACCAGGCTCCTCTGTCCATGGGATTTCCCAGGCAAGAGTACTGGAGTGGGTTGCCATTTCCTTCTCCTGGGCATCTTCCTGACCCAGGGATCGAGCCCACATCTCCTGCTTGGCAGGTGGATTCTTTACCACTGAGCCACCAGGGAAGCCAAAGGAGGCACATTCTGGGAGTTGGCTTCAATCCATATCCAGCCACTGTTGGCTGTGCTTTAGGTTATGTGGGGAACCCTCACAGCCTCTGGGTGGCATCACCAACTCAATGGACATGAGTTTGAGCAAGCTCCAGGAGACGGTGAAGGACAGGGAAGCCTAGCGTGGTGCAGTCCATGGAGTCACAAAGAGTCAGACACGACTGAGCAATAGCACAGCCTTGTGTTCTGCCTACATGAGGATTGTTGCTTCCCTTGTCAACCATGGGACTTCCCTGGTGGCTCAAACAGTAAAGCTTCTGCCTACAATGCAGGAGACCTGGGTTCAATCCCTGGGTCAGAAAGATCTCCTGGAGAAGGAAATAGCAACCCACTCCAGTATTCTCGCCTGGACGATCCCATGGACGAAGGAGCCTGGTAGACTACAGAGTCAGACATAACTGAGCAACTTCACTTTCACTTTCACTTTCATGCCAACTATGCTCTAAGACACTAAAGAAACTTCTTGGTTGTTCTCTTTGAAGAAAGTAGAAGCAAAGTAAATATATTAAAGAATGAGATCTTTCTTGTAAAGTCTCCTTATTCTCCTTTGTGTTTTCTTTCCACACCCTGTCATGACTTACACCATTTCATTTTCAATGACAGGAGAGCATTATTAGACTCAGATCCCCTTGCCTTTGACAAAGACAAACAGTGGATGTTCGTTTATTTTTTATTATATGCTTACTTATGTTCTTTCCATTTGGCTTCTTTATTTTTTTTTTCAAGATTTGATTGCACATAGAGCATTATTTTGGAGAAGGCAATGGCACCCCACTCCAGTACTCTTGCCTGAAGTATCCCCTGGACTGAGGAGCCTGGAAGGCTGCAGTCCATGGGGTCGCTGAGGGTCGGACACGACTGAGTGACTTCACTTTCACTTTTCACTTTCATGCATTGGAGAAGGAAATGGCAACCCACTCCAGTGTTCTTGCCTGGAGAATCCCAGGGACGGGGGAGCCTGGTGGGCTGCCATCTATGGGATCTCACAGAGTCGGACACGACTGAATTGACTTAGCAGCAGCAGCAGCAGCAGCAGCAGAGCATTATTTAAAAAGCAAACAAACTTCAAAACAATGACTCTTGCAGATGTAGCAATTTTTCTTTAAACAATTCTAAATGTTTACATTTGTGTGAGTTTCTTTGTGCTGACTTGCAACATGCTTCAGATTCAAATGAAGGTCATAGCCACAGTTTTATCTGGACTATAAAGAAGATTAAAAAAACTAGCAACACTTTTAAGAGATACTTGCACTGTATGGACATAACATGCTCCCTAAATGTCCTATTTGACCTTAGTCAGTATGTTAGTTATCTGAGGGTATCAAAGAATCAAGACTTAAAAAAAGAATCTCATATTTTCTCAATACTTAAAAGTTTATCTAATGTTTCTAGAACTATGTGAAGGATGAGATATGAAAAAGAGTATGCACTTTCCCCAAGCCTAATTTTGAAGGCTTTAAAAAAGAAAAGCGTCTCTTATAAAACATTATTTAGACTGAAAAGAAATCCAAACAAACCTTCAAGCCATCAGTCTAAACTGTAAACCCCTAAACTAGCCAAGGACTTGAGATTTTATGCTTCCTTTATTGTGAAGCTAAAAATTATGGGATGTAATATCCCATAATGACCAAACCTTGATTTCCATTTACATGGAGTTTGAGAAAGGAAACTAAATTGCTCTTTTATTTGCTGCACTCTGGACAGGGAGGTCTGGCGTGCTGCAATTCATGGGGTCACAAATAGTCAGACATGACTGAGCGACTGAACTGGACTGAACTGAACTGAAGGAACATTACGCAAACCAGCAAATCTCCTGTCAGCTAAGATAAAGAACTTTATTTCTCATTCAGTTCAGTTCAGTTGCTCAGTCGTGTCTGACTCTTTGCAACCCCATGGACTGCCTCACGCCAGGCTTCCCTGTCCATCACCAACTACCAGAGCTTACTCAAACTCACGTCCATCGAGTCGGAGATGCCATCCTACCAACCCTCATCCCCTCATCCCTTGTCATCCCCTTCTCCTCCTGCTTTCAATCTTTCCCAGCATCAGGGGCTTTTCCAGTGAGTCAGCTCTTCACATCAGGTGGCAAAATTATTGGAGTTTCAGCTTCAGCATCAGTCCTTCCAATGAATATTTTTCATTCAATTATCAATGTATTAGTTTCTGTTACATTCTCAACTCCCAAGTTTAGGAACAATGTCTGTTTCTTTTTTTGGCCTTGCTTCATGACATGTGAGGGATCTTAGCTCCCTGACCAGAGATCAAACCCATGCCCCCTGCAGTAGGAGTGTGGAGTCTACTCGCTGGACTGCCAGGGAATTCCCTAGGAATAATGTGTGTCTTGTTCATCACAGCTTACCCACCATCTAAGAAAGTGCCCGGCACATAGTGAACCCTCAATAGATGTTTGTGAAATGAATAGCTGTACTTAGTTTTAACATAATCCATTATTACATAGATTTTTTTGTATGTAATTATTCACTCAAAAAATTACCATTTTCTGCCCAATCTATTAGCCTATATTATTCCCCATTGTTGAAACCACACAAATACATTACTCAGCTTTTAAATCACTTCTTTAGGAATCTGAGAAGTTCTAAATTTATGGATCTATAGATATCACAATTGCTAAAGTATCTGTTTCTTTGACCAAGTACAGTCCCATTTGAACTGAATTCCTCATCTAAAGCATTAATGTACAAGCCTTTCTGGTCAAAGAATTATTATATCAGCACACACACAAAAATGAACAGCATAAAGATGATTTAAATAACAGAATATCAACATCACAATTATCAAGATTGAGACAAGAGAAAAAGCCATGTGCCTGACAAATGTTAAAGGGCTATGATTAAAAACAAATGATAAATTCAAGGTTTTGTGAAGTCATCCAAAATCAGAACTGAGGCTATAAACTTATTTAGTTATCTTTATTATCTTACAATGTGCCAGAAGGCCTCAAATGACTCCCTGGAGTATTAGAAGCATACTTCCTTGAGCACAGCTTTGAGTAGCACTGATGTATTATAGAGCTGTTGTCTCTGAAGTATTTCATATTAAAACATGTGTGTGTGTGTGTGTAAAACACATGAAATCTGACTTTGTAGGTATTTTTCTCTTGATAAGTCAATTGTAATACATTATCATTTGCCCTGCTTACTTTGCCTGCATTTGCATGGGCATGCCAAACTCTTTCTTTTCTTGAGATTGGTAAAACTTCCCTGGCGGTTAGGTCTTGGTGCTTTCACTGCTCTGGCCCAGGTTCATTCTCTGGTTAGGGAATTAAAATCCCACAACCTGTGTGGTACAGCCACCAAAAAAAGTGAAGGCGAAAAAAGTGGGAGTGAACTTCTATTTCATGTTTTGGTAAATAGTTTCAGCCCGTGGTCATTGATAAAAGATGTGCACATTATAGTACTGCAAGTGATTCCACTGACTCATTAGAAGAAACATAACTATCCATGCTGTACTCATTTGGATGTTAAAGTGCTTGAGGAGGAAGAGCACCTTTTAGAAACTAGTGGAAGAAATAAATGTCGAAGAGCAGGACCATTTACAGATGGTGATTATTTTTTTCTCACGGCAGCTAAGAAGTGATCAACAGTTTTATGAACAATGGTTGATTGCAAGAATATAAGCCATGAGCATTTCTCAACTCAGGTTATTCAAGTAGGATAGAATCAAAATCGTTTCTTCAATGCCTGAAATGATAATTCCTTACAATTTTCTGTTTGAATTTAGCACTCCCCATTGGGTATTCTGAAAATGCATCCCTGTGCTTAGCGGGTATTACTACATTTGGCTACTTTAATTTTCAAATTGAATCATCACAGACTGTTTTGTTGCTTCAGTTCAAGCAATAAGTATTTTTTGAGAATTAATTTCAAGCCCAGCACTTTCTGAATGCATCAGATATATTAACAAAAAAGGAAGAAAAGTTTCTTCCCACAGTAGAGCGTGAATTCACTGGTGAGATAAGAAATTCACAAGGCAAACAACTAGAGAATAATATAAAAGTTTAGGAGTTTAGCCACTTAATGTGAGCCACACAATAAATTTTATTGAACAAGTCTTGGCACGATTCATGGCAAGGAGAAGACTTACACTGGTTTGTGAAGTATAGATAGAATCAGCTCTCAGAGCTGAGGATAGAGGTATTTTAGATAGGGAACATCAAAAGTGAAGGCAGAGAAGAGAGAGCCAGACTGGTGGGTATACAGCTTAGAGAAGCACTTTTCTAAAGCAATGCATTAATGCTGTTTGAAATGAAATTAGCTGTGAAACTCCTGTCCCCCAAGAACCCCCATTTCCAATGATCATGACTTGCTTATAATGATTAGTATTATGTAGTCTTGGCTTTAGGTTACAAGCATCTGGAGGGTTCAAGCAACTACCTTACCTTCTGTAGAACTATGCCTAAACTCAGTGAGCTCAATACTGATTTACTTTGTCAACATGCTTAACAAGGTTTGCACAGTAAAAACAACTCTCCAAACTTTTATTACATGAGTTGAAATGTACCCAATACTACTTAGATGTGCAGAAAATTATACATTTCTTTATTTCAAATAATCTCATCCCTGGGTCCTTACTGCCACTGAAAATTGAAAAAAAACTTGGTCTCTGTTTAAAATTAACTGTTCAGTTCAGTTCAGTTCAGTCGCTCAGTCGTGTCCGACTCTTTGCGACCCCATGAATCGCAGCACACCAGGCCTCCCTGTCCATCACCAACTCCTGGAGTTCACTCAAATTCACATCCATCAAGTCGGTGATGCCATCCAGCCATCTCATCCTCTGTCGTCCCCTTCTCCTCCTGCCCCCAGTCCCTCCCAGCATCAGGGTCTTTTCCAATGAGTCAGCTCTTTCCATGAGGTGGCCAAAGTACTGGAGGTTCAGCTTCAGCATCATTCCTTCCAAAGGAATCCCAGGGCTGATCTCCTTCAGAATGGACTGGTTGGATCTCCTTGCAGTCCAAGGGACTCTCAAGAGTCTTCTCCAACACCACAGTTCAAAAGCATCAATTCTTTGGCGCTCAGCTTTCTTCACAGTCCAACTCTCACATCCATACATGATCACAGGAAAAACCATAGCCTTGACTAGACGGACCATTGTTGGCAAAGTAATGTCTCTGCTTTTGAATATGCTATCTAGGTTGGTCATAACTTTCCTTCCAAGGAGCAAGCATCTTTGAATTTCATGGCTGCAGTCACCATCTGCAGTGATTTTGGAGCCCAGAAAAATAAAGTCTGACACTGTTTCCACTGTTTCCCATCTATTTCTCATGAAGTGATGGGACCAGATGCCATGATCTTCATTTTCTGAATGTTGAGCTTTAAACCAACTTTTTCACTCTCCACTTTCACTTTCATCAAGAGGCTTTTTAGTTCCTCTTCACTTTCTGCCATAAGGGTGTTGTCATCTGCATATCTGAGGTTTTTGATATTTCTCCTGGCAATCTTGATTTTAGCTTGTGCTTCTTCCAGTCCAGCATTTCTCATGATGTACTCTGCATATAAGTTAAATAAGCAGGGTGACAATATACAGCCTTGACGTACTCCTTTTCCTATTTGGAACCAGTCTGTTGTTCCATGTCCAGTTCTAACTGTTGCTTCCTGACCTGTATATAGGTTTCTCAAAAGGCAGGTCAGGTGGTCTGGTATTCCCATCTCTTTCAGAATTTCCCACAGTTTATTGTGATCCACACAGTCAAAGGCTTTGGCATAGTTACTTCTAGCTAAAAGTTGATTTAAAAAACAAATGTATTTAATTATTTGGCTATGCCAGGTCTTGGGTGCCACATGCAGAATCTTTGTTTTTCACTGTAGCATGTGTGATCTTTAGTTGCCATATCCAGACTCTTGTTTGCAGCATGTGGGATCTAGTTCCCAGACCAGGGGTTGAACCCAGACCCCTTGCATTGGGAGCACAGTCTTAGCCATTGGACTACAAGGGAAGTCCCTTAAAGTCTCTTAATCAATCCATAATTTTAACTTCCTATTATAGACATTTCTTACAGCTAGCAGGGCCTCATCTTCCATCCCCTCCTCTTTGCCAAGGTTGTTTCTCAGCAGAGAAAGAAGCTTCTATGTATCAGTGATGGTGGAAGAAGAGCCTTTAGTCTGCTTCCTATTCTCTTTATCTGTATCATCCAAAAGAAGTCACTGACCATGTGTGGCTATTGAGCACTGGAAATGTGGCCAAGCCAAACTGAGATGTGCTATTTGACTTTCATATTGACTTTAGTAAAAAAAAAAAAAAAGAATATAAAATATCTCACTAATATTTTATATTGATTTCAGGTTGAAATGCAAATATTTTTACTTACACTGGGTTAAATATGTTAACTATTACCCTTAATTTCACCTTTTTTAAACCTTTTTAATGTGGCTACTGCTCCTGCTAAGTCGTTTCAGTCGTGTCCAACTCTGTGTGACCCCATAGACGGCAGCCCACCAGGCTTCCCCGTCCCTGGGATTCTCCAGGCAAGAACACTGGAGTGGGTTGCCATTTCCTCCTCCAGTGCATGAAAGTGAAAAGTGAAAGTGAAGTCGCTCAGTCATGTCCGACCCTAAGCGACCCCATGGACTGCAGCCTACCAGGCTCCTCCGTCCATGGGGTTTTCCAGGCAAGAGTACTGGAGTGGGGTGCCATTGTCTTCTCCGAATGTGGCTAATCATAAATTACATGTGTAACTTGCATTATATTTCCATTGCCCTAGGCTGCTCTGGGTCTTCTACCACTGGTGCAGTGTGGCTAGTCTGTGTGTTTCCTCGGCAGTCTGCACTTGCATCTGCTGAGGAGTATCCAGTCCGGCATGATAACTACTAAGGATGGCTACTGTCATGGGGACCATCCTCCAGGTATAAATTCTTCACCAATTTCAGCTTTTTTTTCCCAGCCCAATCCATTTTTATCTTTCTGTCTGTGATACTGTGATTGATGATAAGAAATATGTATTTGTTCTTTGCCCTGGTTTTGGCACAGAGCTCCTAAAACCTTCGGAATTTCCTGGGATAAGAGCAGATACAGGTGCATCTTGTTACGTTAGTGAGATGACTTTGGGAAAGCACTCCTCAGGGTGGGGCTGGTTGCTGGCCAACCAGCCATGTGGTTAGAGGGTTGGAATTCTCAGTCCCACTCTCCTGACCTTCTGGGAGGGGATACACTGGAGTGAGTGAGTGATGGTGCCTCAGTCATGCTGGACTCTTTGTGACCCCATGGATTATAGCCTGACATGCTCTTCTGTCCATGGAATTCTCTGGGCAAGAATACTGGAGTGGGTTGCCATTTCCTTCTCCAAGAAAATGGCAGAGGCTGGAGGTTGGCAGAGGATAAATATAGAGAGAAAATGGCAGAGGCTGGATTAAAGCTGGAGGTTGAATCAATAACCAGTGACTAAGACTTTATTTTTGGGGGCTCCAAAATCACTGCAGATGGTGATTGCAGCCATGAAATTAAAAGACACTTACTCCTTGGAAGGAAAGTTATGACTAACCTAGATAGCATATTGAAAAGCAGAGACATTACTTTGCCAACAATGGTCCGTCTAGTCAAGGCTATGGTTTTTCCTGTGGTCATGTATGGATGTGAGAGTTGGACTGTGAAGAAAGCTGAGCGCCAAAGAATTGATGCTTTT
This sequence comes from Bos mutus, assembly GCF_027580195.1. Classification (NCBI taxonomy): domain Eukaryota; kingdom Metazoa; phylum Chordata; class Mammalia; order Artiodactyla; family Bovidae; genus Bos; species Bos mutus. The sequence goes on from NC_091636.1 coordinate 12,691,587, forward strand.
GAACTGTGGTGTTGGAGAAGACTCTTGAGAGTCCCTTGGACTGCAAGGAGATCCAACCAGTCCATTCTGAAGGAGATCAGCCCTGGGATTCCTTTGGAAGGAATGATGCTGAAGCTGAACCTCCAGTACTTTGGCCACCTCATGGAAAGAGCTGACTCATTGGAAAAGACCCTGATGCTGGGAGGGACTGGGGGCAGGAGGAGAAGGGGACGACAGAGGATGAGATGGCTGGATGGCATCACCGACTTGATGGATGTGAATTTGAGTGAACTCCAGGAGTTGGTGATGGACAGGGAGGCCTGGCGTGCTGTGATTCATGGGGTCGCAAAGAGTCGGACATGACTGAACGACTGAACTGAACTGAACTGAATGATTTAATCAATCATGGCTGTGTAATGAAGCCCCAAAGTTTAATCTTCTGGGTTGGTGAGAGGTGGAGATTTGGCAAGAGTAGTGGCCTCAGAGAGGGCATGGATGCTCTGAGACATTCCCCCATACCTTTCCCTATGCATTTCTTCCACTTGGCTATTGGTGGCTCAGACAGTAAAGAATCTGCCTGCAATGCAGGAGACCCAGTTTCATTCCCTGGGTCGGGAAGACACCCTGGAGAAGGAGATGGCAACCCACTGCAGTATTCTTGCCTGGACAATTCTATAGACAGTGGAGCCTGGTTGGCTACAGTCTGTGGGGTGACAAAGAGTAGAATAGAACTGAGTGACTCACACTTTCACTTTTCATTCTTAAGTTACATGCTGTTATAATAAGCCAGTGATCTACTGAGTAAAATGCTTTTCTGAGTTCTGTGTGTTGCTCTAGCAAATTTATTGAACCTAAGGAGGGGGTCATGGGAACCTCTGATTTATAGTCAGAAGTACAGATGACAACCTGGGTTTGTGATTAGTCATCTGCATTTAAATAGAGGGTTGATATAAAGGGCAGTCTTGTCAGAATTGAACCCTGAAACTGTGGACTCTGACTCTATCTCCAGGTAGTTAGGGTCAGAATGGAGCTGAACTGTAGGACACATAGCCAGGGTCCACGAATTATTTGCTTATGGTAGAGAAAACTGCCCTAGCACACACCCACATTGGAATTAGGTATAGAATGTTTACAGTCTTTGCAGTATCTCTGATTCCTACCATTTAGTAGCATATAAAAGTCATTTGTCATTGTTCAGTCACTCAGTCATGTCCAACTCTTTGCAACCCCATGAACTGCAGCTCGCCAAGCTGCCCTATCTTTTACCATCTCCCGGAGCTTACTCAAACTCATGTCCATTGAATTGATGATGCCTTCCAGCCATCTCATCTTCTGTTGTCCCCTTCTCCTCCTGCCTCTGTAGAGGTCATAGGCTTTTAAAAAGCCTATAAAGTCTTTGTATAATACTGTATCCCAGGCTTATTGTTCTAGAATCCTCCAACTGGCTTTGTTAACTTACCATTCCAGAGCAGTGATCAACTAGTCAATCCTGTAGGAAACAAACCCAGAATATACATTGGAAGGACTGATGCTGAATGCTTTGGCCACCTGATGCGAAGCTCCAATAATTTGGCCGCCTAATGTGAAGAGTCAACTCATTGGTAAAACCCTGAGGCTGGAAAAGATTGAGAGCAAGAGGAGAAGGGGACAACAGAGGTGAGATGGTTTGGATGGCATTACTGACTCAATGGACATGGGTTTGAGCAAACTCCAGGAGACAGTGAAGGACAGGGAAGCCTGGAGTGCTGCAGTTCATGGGGTCTCAAAGAGTCAGACACAACTTACCGACCGAACAACAGAGCTATAAGAGATAAAACCGAGAGGCTGATTACACGCCTGGATGTCTTCAAATTCTCCCACAAGCTATCTGGAGTTACTGTCATCTTGCTAAACCCTCCTTTACCCAAGGCCAGGAATGATGGTTCACCAAATTCCTATTTCAGGATTCAACTATGCTTATCTTCTTTCTGTCTGGCTGCAGCCCTCCTAATCTGTCTCTTTTTCTCCTATCATGTAAAACTTTCTCTTTCTTTTTCCTGTCTGAAAGATCTTTCCTATCCATTGTGTTCTGCCTGCTCTTCATACGATGGATTATGACGCGTGCCTGCTCAGCCACTTCAGTCATATCTGATTCTTTGTGACCCTATGAGAGGAGACTGCCAGACTCCTCTGTCCAAGGGATTCTCCAGGCAAGAATACTGGAGTGGCCTCCTCCAGAGGGGTCTGAGTTCATTTGCCTCTTGATAATCAAAGGAGAGCTGGAGACCATCACTTAATGTTGAGGATGTAAATGAGTAATTTCCAGTTTTACCTGGATTGTCAAGGATTTTATGAAATTCTCTATGTAATAATTGCTTTTAGTCTTAATACAAACTATTTCATTTCTTCATTTTACTTACATCTGTAAAATTATACATGTTCATTTTAAAAACTCAAAAATAAAATTAATAAAAATAAAAAGCTCAAAACAGCACAGAAGAAGCCACATAAAGAAAAAAGCACCCAAAATGCCCCCAAAATGATAACTGCTGCTAACAATTCTGTGACTAGCTTTCAAGACATGGTGATACCAGATTACTATGCTTTCTAATCATGGAGAAGGCAATGGCAACCCACTCCAGTGTTCTTGCCTGGAGAATCCCAGGGACGGCAGAGCCTGGTGGGCTGCCGTCTATGGGGTCACACAGAGTCAGACACGACTGAATCAACTTAGCAGCAGCAGCATGCTTTCTAATCAATTTTAAATCAGTGAGATTATGCACTTGTTGTTGTTGTTCAGTCGCTCAGTCATATCCGACTTTATGAGACCCCATGGACTGTAGCATGCCGGACTTCCCTGTCCTTCACCATCTCCCACAGTTTGCTCAAACTTAATTCCATTGAGTCAGTGATGTCATCCAGCCATCTCATCCTCTGTCGTCCCCTTCTCCTCCTGCCTTCAGCATCAGGGTCTTTTCTAATGAGTTGGCTCTTTGTATTAGGTGGCTTCAAAGTACTGGAGTTTCAGCTTCAGCATCAGTCCTTCCAATGAATATTCAGGACTGATTTCCTTTAGGTGGACTGGTTGGATCTCCTTGCAGTCCAAGGGACTCTCAAGAGTCTTTTCCCACACCAAAGTTGTTGTTTGTATCTCCAAACTTATGTGCACATCCTGTTTTCCTTCCCTCCTCTCTCAATGGGAGAGGGTTTCTCCTTTCGTCTCAGCTTAATTCCTCTGACTATTAAGCTCAGGACTCCATCTTTTCATTTTTCTCAGGGATCTTGGGCTATCACCCTTTCTACTCAATCCAAGTTACCAGATTGAAATATTTCATGCCTGTCCATTCCTAAAGTGAAGCCTTCATGGGCTCAAGTTCCATTCCAGTTTCTACCCTCACTATACCTCTTCACCACTGAGTCTTGAACTTTCAGTTCAATTCAGTTCAGTCACTCAGTAGTGTCAGACTCTTTGCAACCCCATGGACTGCAGCATGCCAGGCTTCCCCAACCATCACCAACTCCTGGAGCTTGCTCAAACTCATGTCCATCGAGTTGGTGATGGCATCCAACCATCTCATCCTCTGTCTTGAACTTTACTGGGCATTTATTCCTCAACATCTTCTAATTCCTCTAATTCCATGGAAACTTTTCTTGCAAGATCACTGTGTCAGAAGTGGACAGAGTGAACAGTGCAAGAGTCTTCTTTGGGAATAGCACCTGTGAAATACGAAAAGGGTGTATGTTAAGTTGTTTCAGTCGTATCTGACTCTTTGAAACCCAATGGACTGTAGCCTGCCAGGCTCCTCTGTCCGTGGGATTCTCCAGGCAAAAATACTGGAGTGGGTTGCCATTTCTTTCTCCAGGGGATCTTCCCAACCCAGGATTGAACCCGTGCTTCTTACGTCTCCTGCCCTGGCAGGCAGGATCTTTACCACTAGCGCCACCTGGGAAGAGACATGAAAGGAGCAGGAAGCAGGATTTGAACATGGCAGGCCTTCAGATGGTTATGCAAATCTGAAAAGTTCTCGGTCAATCCAACAAGAAGTCCTGGGGCAAAAATTGTTCCTTAAAGGATTCCTGGGCTGGTCAGAAACATCTGTAACTCAATGTGCTTGTTTAGCTCCCATTATCGGCTGTGGGCTGTCTAGAAAGAGCTTGGCCTTGGCCTGAAAGCTGAGGCAGATTCAAGAGGTACTAAAAGTGATACCTTTAAACTCAGCTTCTCTGAATCAAATCTCAGAGACAGAGTTTTGGGTGAAGTAGAAAAGGATAGCTTTATGACTTTGCCGGACAAAGTGGGCCACAGTGGGCTAATGTCCTTAAAACCCTGTGTCCTGAATTGGGGAAGCTAGGGAGATGTTTTGGAGAAGGCAATGGCACTCCACTCCAGTACTCTTGCCTGGAAAATCCCATGGACGGAGGAGCCTAGTAGGCTGCAGTCCATGGGGTTGTTAAGAGTCAGACACGACTGAGAGGCTTCACTTTCACTTTTCACTTTCATACATTGGAGAGGGAAATGGCAACCCACTCTAGTATTCTTGCCTGGAGAATCCCAGGGACGGTGGAGCCCAGTGGGCTGCCATCTCTGGGGTCACACAGAGTCGGACACGACTGAAACGACTTAGCAGCAGCAGCAGCAGCAGCAGCAGCAGCAGGGAGACATTTTAAATAATTGTTCAAAGAGAGCATAATCAGCTTGTGGACTTTCTTCTGATGGGTTGATGGTGAGGTTAAGTAGGAGTCAGCATCATCAAGCTTCAGGTCTGGGGTCTACATGCTTGTGGGCAGCATACCATTGTTAATCCTTAACTTCTCCCACCTGGAGAAGGTTTCAATGTCTGCAAAATAGCTCAAAGATACTGTATGTATCCATTGATGAGGAAAAAGACCTTGTCCCAAGGCTGTTATTGACTGTTGGTTTCTCCCTGGTCTCCTTGCCCCTCCTTTCTCTAATTAGCAGCTGTTTTATTTATTTATTTATTTTTAAATTTTATTTTTAAACTTTACAATATTGTATTGGTTTTGCCAAATATCAAAATGAATCCGCCACAGGTATACATGTGTTCCCCATCCTGAACCCTCCTCCCTCCTCCCTCCCCATACCATCCCTCTGGGTCGTCCCAGTGCACCAGCCCCAAGCATCCAGTATCATGCATCGAACCTGGACTGGCGACTCATTCCATATATGATATTATACGTATTTCAATGCCATTCTCCCAAATCATCCCACCCTCTCCCTCTCCCACAGAGTCCAAAAGACTGTTCTATACATCAGTGTCTCTTTTGCTGTCTCGTACACAGGGTTATTGTTACCATCTTTTTAAATTCCATATATATGCGTTAGTATACTGTATTGGTGTTTTTCTTTCTGGCTTACTTCACTCTGTATAATAGGCTCCAGTTTCATCCACCTCATTAGAACTGATTCAAATGTATTCTTTTTAATGGCTGAGTAATACTCCATTGTGTATATGTACCACAGCTTTCTTATCCATTCATCTGCTGATGGACATCTAGGTTGCTTCCATGTCCTGGCTATTATAAACAGTGCTGCGATGAACATTGGGGTACACGTGTCTGTTTCAATTCTGGTTTCCTCAGTATGTATGCCCAGCAGTGGTGATGTTGATAGTGAGGTTAAGTAGGAGTCAGCATCATCAAGCTTCAGGTCTGGGGTCTACATGCTTGTGGGCAGCATACCATTGTTAACCCTTAACTTATCCCATCTGGAGAAGGTTTCAATGTCTGCAAAATAGCTCAAAGATACTGTATGTATCCATTGATGAGGAAAAAGATCTTGTCCCAAGGCTATTATTGACTGTTGGTTTCTCCCTGGTCTCCTTGCCCCTCCCTTCCCTAATTAGCAGCTGTTTTATTTATTTATTTTTTTTAACAGCTGTTTTAATATGCCCATTGGAACTCAAGAAAGGTCATGTAGGCTGAATGAAGATGATTCACTGTAGTCAAAGAAATGGGGGTGGCACAGAAGGACTTTTGTTCCTGGGAGCCCCACAGGGCCCTGAGTGATTGCTGCATTGCTTCAGTCATGTCTGACTCTTTGCAGACCTGTGGACAGGAGACCGCCAGGCTCCTCTGTCCATGGGATTCTCCAGGCAAGAATACTGGAGTGGGTTGCCATGCCCTTCTCCAGGGGTCTTTCTGACCCATGGATCAAACCCGCATCTCTTAGTCTCCTGCATTGGCAGGCAGGTTCTTTACCCCTAGCACCACCTGGGCCCTGCTGGTATCAAAAGCTGGACTCTCTCAGCTCAATGCTGCTAACTATTCTGTTCTTTTAAAAAAAATCCTCTTATTTTTTTCCTGTTACTCTCCCAACTTTTTCCCAATCATATTTGAAAGCCTCTCTTTCTCTGACCTGGTGGCTTTCTTAAAAATCTGCATATCAATGCAAGGAATTGCAGGAGACACCGGGTTCGATCCCTAGGTCAGAAAGATCTCCTGAAGGAGAAAAAGACAAGCCACTGAAGTATTCTTGCTTGGTAAATCCCATGGACAAAGGAGCCTGGCAAACTACAGTCCGTGGGGTCGCAAAGATTTGAATATGACTGAGCAACTGAGAAAGAAGAGAAGCGAAAAGCAAAGGAGAAAAGGAAAGATATAAACATCTGAATGCAGAGTTCCAAAGAATAGCAAGAAGAGATAAGAAAGCCTTCTTCAGCGATCAATGCAAAGAAATAATGGAAAACAACAGAATAGGAAAGACTAGAGATCTCTTCAAGAAAATCAGAGATACCAAAGGAACATTTCATGCAAAGATGGGCTCGATAAAGGACAGAAATGGTATGGACCTAACAGAAGCAGAAGATATTAAGAAGAGATGGCAAGAATACACAGAAGAACTGTACAAAAAAGATCTTCACAACCAAGATAATCAAATGGTGTGATCACTGACCTAGAGCCAGACATCCTGGAATGTGAAGTCAAGTGGGCCTTAGAAAGCATCACTATGAACAAAGCTAGTGGAGGTGATGGAATTCCAGTTAAGCTATTTCAAATCCTGAAAGATGATGCTGTGAAAGTGCTGCACTCAATATGCCAGCAAATTTGGAAAACTCAGCAGTGGCCACAGGACTGGAAAAGGTCAGTTTTCATTCCAATCCCAAAGAAACGCAATGCCAAAGAATGCTCAAACTACCGCACAATTGCACTCATCTCACACGCTAGTAAAGTAATGCTCAGAATTCTCCAAGCCAGGCTTCAGCAATACTATAACCGTGAACTTCCTGATGTTCAAGCTGGTTTTAGAAAAGGCAGAGGAACCAGAGATCAAATTGCCAACATCCGCTGGATCATGGGAAAAGCAAGAGAGTTCCAGAAAAAGATCTATTTCTGCTTTATGGACTATGCCAAAGCCTTTGACTGTGTGGATCACAATAAACTGTGGAAAATCCTGAAAGAAATGGGAATACCAGACCACCTGATCTGCCTCTTGAGAAATTTGTATGCAGGTCAGGAAGCAACAGTTAGAACTGGACATGGAACAACAGACTGGTTCCAAATAGGAAAAGGAGTACGTCAAGGCTGTATATTGTCACCCTGTTTATTTAACTTCTATGCAGAGTACATCATGAGAAACGCTGGACTGGAAGAAGCACAAGCTGGAATCAAGATTGCCAAGAGAAATATCAATAACCTCAGATATGCAGATGACACCACCCTTATGGCAGAAAGTGAAGAGGAACTAAAAAGCCTCTTGATGAAAGTGAAAGTGGAGAGTGAAAAGTTGGTTTAAAGCTCAACATTCAGAAAACGAAGATCATGGCATCCGGTCCCATCATTTCATGGGAAATAGATGGGGAAACAGTGGAAACTGTGTCAGACTTTATTTTTCTGGGCTCCAAAATCACTGCAGATGGTGACTGCAGCCATGAAATTAAAAGACACTTACTCCTTGGAAGGTAAATTATGACCAACCTAGATAGCATATTCAAAAGCAGAGACATTACTTTGCCAACAAAGGTCTGTCTAGTCAAGGCTATGGTTTTTCCAGTGGTCATGTATGGATGTGAGAGTTGGACTGTGAAGAAGGCTGAGCGCCAAAGAATTGATGCTTTGAACTGTGGTGTTGGAGAAGACTCTTGGAGTCCCTTGGACTGCAAGGAGATCCAACCAGTCCATTCTGAAGGAGATCAGCCCTGGGTGTTCTTTGGAAGAAATGATGCTAAAGCTGAAACTCCAGTACTTTGGCCACCTCATGCGAAGAGTTGACTCATTGGAAAAGACTCTGATGCTGGGAGGGATTGGGGGCAGGAGGAGAAGGGGACAACAGAGGATGAGATGGCTGGATGGCATCACTGACTCAATGGACGTGAGTCTCAGTGAACTCCAGGAGCTGGCGATGGACAGAGAGGCCTGGCGTGCTGCGATTCATAGGGTCGCAAAGTGTCAGATATGACTGAGCGACTGATGTGATCTGATCTGATCTGAGCAACTGAGCATTCACCAAAGCTTTCTTTGACCATCCACTTATGTTGTTCTTCAGGATTTGGTCCCAGTTCTTGTTTGTTTTATACCCTGAATACTCTATCTAGAAAAATCTCACACACGTCACTAGTTTCAAGATCAAGCTGTCTCAGTCATATCCAACTCTTTCCAATCCTATGGACTGTAGCCCACCAGGTTCCTCTGTCCAAGGGATTCTCCAGGCAAGAATACTGGAGTGGGTTGCCATGCCCTTCACTCAAGATGCTGGTGACTTACGAATGTATGCCTCTAGTCATGATCTCTGTCCTCAACTCTAGGCCTCTGTAGCCACCAGCCCCGGAGACATTTTCACACACAGGTCTCACAAACACTTTAAGTCATCCTTGCTGAATTCTTTACTTTTCCTCCAAATCTGCATCTTCCCCTCCAGCATTTTCTATCTCAGTCAGCCACCCAGCTGTCCATTATCTTCATCTCCTCTCCCTCTGCAATCTTTTGTCTTTTTAAACTTTAACCCCCTCTCTAATCTGGTCTGTTTATCCTCAATCCACTATCTTATCTCAAGTTAGGCTAGTTTTCTCTTCTAAAATATTGCAGTAGCCTCCAAGTTGTTTTATTTTTTTTTTTCACTTTCTGTCTTAGCTTTGTCCGACCTTATTAATTAAATAAACAAGATTTAAAATAACTGTGTCTGGTGGCTTCTCACGTGGCAGTGGTAAAGAATCCACCTGTCAATACAGGAGATGCAGTTTTGATCCCTGGGTCAAGAAGATACCATGGAGAAGGAAATGACAACCCACTCTAATATTTTTCGCCTGGAAAGTTCCATGGAAAGAGGAGCCTGATGGGCTAGTCCATGGGGTCTCAAAGAGTCAGGCATGACTGAGCATTCATGCACGCAGGATGTCTCTGGTGAGAGAACTGCAGATTAAAGCAACATTGAAATATAACTTTGACCTGCTGTATTCACTACCTGCATGTGTTCTAACAAATCACTGCAACTTGGTGGCTTAAAACAATAGCCATTGGTTCTCTCGAAGTTCTGGAGCCCATAAATCTGAAAGCCAGGTATGGCAGGCGACTTTAGAGAAAATCTGTTCCTTCCCTCTTCCCTCTTTTGGGGACTGCTGGCATGGCACTCCCGGACTTGTGTCCACATGATTCCCATCTCTGCCCCTGTCTGTACTTTGTTTTCTTCTCTGTGTGTCTGCCTCAAAACTTCTTCTGCAGCTCTTTTTAAAAAATACATTTTGGGCTTCCCTAGTGTTCCCATGGCTAAGACTCCATGCTTCCAGTGCAGGGGACTGGAGTTTGAGCCCTGGTCAAGGAACTGGATCCCACATGCTGCAGCTGAGAGTCCATATTTTGCAACTAAAAGATCCTGCATGCCACAGCTAAGACCTGGCACAGCCAAACACACAAACAAATAAAACACACGTGTTTGCTTTTAGGCCACCCTGCATAATCCAGGATAAAACCTCCTCTCAAAACCTTTAACGTAATCACCACCTTTGCCATGTAAGGTAATATTCAGACTCTACATATTAGGATATAGATTTATCTTTTGGGGAGGCTACCATTCAGTCCTACTACACCTATCAAACTAGCAAAGCTTTAAATAGAATGAACATTCATTGCAGGGAAAAGAGACAGGATATATATACATCCACAGCTGGTGAGGCTATAAATTGGTGCTGCTGCTGCTGCTGCTGCTAAGTCGCTTCAGTCGTGTCCGACTCTGTATGACCCCATAGACGGCAGCCCACCAGGCTTCCCCGTCCCTGGGACTCTCCAGGCAAGCACACTGGAGTGGGTTGCCATTTCCTTTTCAATGCATGAAAGTGAAAAGTGACAGTGGGTACAACTCTGTTCAAAACGATATAGCAGTATGAATTAAAGCCAGTAAAAATATTCATACTCTTATCTAGTAATCCGGCATCTAAGAATTTGTTCTAGACAAATTTATTTAAATATGGACAAACAGAAGATTCAAATGTATATATGTATAAACATCATGTACATATGCAAAATAGAAAAAAATGCATCAAATGCCTGTCATAGTTATCTCTGGATAGTAACATTATAGACATTTTTATTTAAACTTGTCTTGAATTTTTAAATATTTTATAATGAACATGTATTACTTTAATAACCATTTAAGTCTATTTTCCAATTTAATCATATGAAATGTGGATCGATTCACAATGAAGGAATGAATGACTAGCCATAGAAGACTTGTGAATTACTTTCTAAAGTATTTAAAACCTTATTTGGCTATACCTCAGGAGCAAAAGCAAGGCACCAAAAAATGGATTCTGGAAGTCAGACTTACGAGATTTGTGATTATACACCCAAATATGCCAGGGTTCGTTTATCTCTGGAGAAAAACCTGAGAGAAATAAATGCAGCTGGTATGGCTTGCTAGGATCACCTCGTTATGAGACTAAAGGGAATCCAGGAAGTCACTTGGTTCATTTTGTCAGCTAACAACAAACTGCTACTCTAGGGAAATACAAAGATCTCTCTTCAAAAAAATACTTATTTTTTACTTTATTTATTATTTATTTGGCTAAGCCGGTCTTAGTTGTGTGGGATCTAGTTCTCTGAACAGAGACTGAAATAGGGCCCCCTGAATTGGGAGCACGGAGTCTTAGGCACTGGACCACCAGGCAAGTCCCTAAAGTTCTCTTTTTTAAAAAGTATTCTAGAAAGAGAAATCCTATATCTCCATCGGGTTTCCATTTGTTGTTTTTGTTTTTAATTCATTTATTTTTCATTGAAGGATAATTACAATATTGTGTTGGTTTCTGCCATAATATACCAACTATGTTTGACAAAGTTCTGCAGGTTAAGTAACTGGAGGAGAGATGTGAGTCTATTTTCTTTTGGAAACAAAGAAACAAAGGAGAAACTGATTCTATATTAAACCTTTGATTCTATATTAAACCTTTGATTCTATATTAAATCTAGGTATATATAACATAAAATTAATTTATGATTTTTTAAGTAACAATTTCCTATTATTTAAGATAGATGGTTGTTAATACTGATAACAAAATAATTATTAAGCAAAAGGCTATCTATATGTAAAATATCATGAAAATTCCCTCTACAATAAAAAAAATTTTAATATGCCAAATCCAGTTAGAAGTAATGTGTCCAACTCACCTCACCAACTGAAGAAATCATTTAGTTCAATAAGACAAATATCTTTTTCATTATGACATGTTATCACATATCATTAGATATAACCTGAGGGCACCAAATAATCTTAAAATATGGTTACAGAGAATTTATTTAACACATGCTTATTTAGTAATAATTAACTTTGTCTATTCAACGAGTTATTCAGTAAAATCACCAAGAAGCAAAATCTTGCAGCTCCTGTCTCAGGAAGCCTTAGAAGAAATGATGGCTTCCCCATTCAGGACACACAAAACATCTTAAGGATTAAGACAATTGTAGTCAAAGGACTCTCCTCTTCCATTATGTACAAAGATCCTCAAAGCTTTTAACCTCAAGAGATTATGCAGAACATGTGCTTACAGTTTCCCCAGAGGAAATTCAGTTTGGGTGACTAACTCCAAGAGAAGATGCAGCACAAAGAAAAGGACAAGAATAACCAAGAAAGACTTGCTGAAGTTGTGCAAATATACCGAAAATTAAGATCCAGTTAGGTGTATTCATTCTCAGGACAGTGGTTACAATTCTAAAAGACATCTTTCAAAGGAAATGACTCTGTTATCAGCAGGGAACTTATGTAGGCTCAATTTGCAAATAATCTATTATTTAATGGAACTGGTAAAGATATGTCTGTTTTCTTATCATAACCTGTGGAGGAAATAATTTTAAATGCACAGACTTAAAAATAAATAAGGCAAAAAAACACCCATATATAGATAGAGCATACAAGCATATTTCAAACAGACATACATACATGGATATTATATATTCATAAATGTGTACGAGGACTGCCTTTTGCATTCTTCAGTTGAAAAAGTCACTAAATGACAGAAACATTCATTTTTGAAGTAAACTTGAGAAAGTTTCAGTCTCAAGAGATTGGTGCAGGTATAAGAAACTGAGAAAGGCCGTACCAACAGTGATCAAGTAACAGTCTAGCCCTGCATAGAGAAGTGCTAGACAACTATCAACAATGGTGATATAGACATTTGTCATCTACAATGTATTTTTTTATTATAAAGAAGCAAATAATAGATAGCATATATGATGTGTCCTTATTTATGTGAAATATTGTGTGTGTGTGTGTGAGAGAGGGTAGAAAGTTGTCTCTGCCATACAGTGAGCATTGAATAAATATTTTGTTAAATGAACAATTAGTCTCAAGGTGATAAGACCTAAGGTAAATTTTGGTTCCATCTTTTTCTTTTTCTATATTTTTTCCAAACAAACAGATATATTTAGAAGTAGAAAAATATCTTCATTTTTATAAAAGGAAAAAAACAGGAAAAAAACCCATAATTACTTCCCTATACATTCATCACTCAATTTGGATTTCAATAGATTTTATTCTGCTATTCCAGGTCTTCTCTAGTTCAAAAAGCCCTGACTTTAGAGTCCTGAGGTTTTCAGAGCTTGAAGAATTTGGATGAGGAAAACTCATCATATATAACAATATATATGTATATACATACACACACTACCATAAAGTTGGAAAAAGACAAAAAGGTTGCACATTTTAGGGTGTTAATTCAGTGTTTTTCACACTTTTCCACTTGGACATCCTACCTGTGGAGATAAAAATCTGGAAAGCCTTCATAATCTTGAAACTTCTTTATTAAAGTCTTATGTTTGAATAAAAAAATCATGAGAATTTTGCATTGCATCCATAATATAACTTTAATGCAAAATGAGGTTTAAATGTATTTATCCTAGAGTAAAAATGATGCTCCATGAAAAAACTGGTCAGGTTTTTTTTGCAGTTTTAGTGACTGGTGGGCTGAGGGGGTGGGATAACTCACCCCAGTAGAGAAGAAAGTCAGTCTAGAAAGTGTGCAGTTGCTAAAATCAGTATCACTGACCGACCAGCTGCCCTTGTGAAATAAGGCCTCCACTTTGCCCAGGTTGTCTCAGCGCCTGATGGAAATCACAGAACAGGAAAGAAAACACATGACGAGAATGTCATAGAATACATCGGCTTCTACCGTTACTTCAAAAATTGTGTTCATTTTACCAGTTGGCTTTAACATTCAAGTCCTAAAAACAAAAACAGTATTTAAAAAAGTAAAATATGAACTAGTAATAAAGTAAGACGTATTTACTGAGTACTCATTTTAGCACATCAAAAAATCAGGTAAGGCTGAAATAAAGTTTTTATTTCAAAAGACTTCATATATGTAATAATCTTTCTGATATTCTGACAATATTATACCTTTACTGCAAATGCTTCGTAAAATTTAAAATATTTACAAATGATTATTAGAAAATGAATAAGCCCCAGCTATTCATAAATCACTCACGATGTCAATTTTAATTTTAAATTAAAGTGTTTCTTTTTTTCCCTCCTCTTTCAGGACAACAAAACAAAATTTATAATACATATTTATCCTCTGGATAATAATGTTATCCTTTAAAGCATGATATTTTTCTCCTTTAAGAAAACTGTTCTGACAATCCTTGAACTTAAGAAAAACTTTTAGTAAGCACTTAATAGTTCCAAATTTATTTATCACTCTGCTTTTTACAAAGAAAAATATAATTATCCAGTGTAAGAGAGAAGCATGGAGTAATAAAGATACCAACTGATGAAATTAAAACCATGTGGAAACTTGGCAAGAAGGTCAGGACAACCAAATTACAATTTAACAATTAATCTGGGTAACTGAGAGATCAAGAAAAATAAATTCTGTTGTTGTAAACCAGTTACTGTTCAAAACTCTAAAATAATATCTTTTTTTTGCAAGAGAATGTTGCTGACAAAGTCTGGGAAGGTTTTCAGCGTTAAATGAAACCTTAAAAGGCTTCTTTTTCTTTTGCAATTATTCATTTCTTGGGTTCAGTGAAATGTGTTAGATCACAAAGAATGATCTTATTTTATTTTCCTTTTCCCCTCAAAACATTTAGTGTTATAAAATAAAAAATTATAGGAAAAAAACTAACCTACTTCTAACCAAAGTGGCATTTTTAAAAGAACAAGTAGTTTTTTTACATTACAAAGTAACACAGTGTAGTAAATTACTGTATCTGAATATCTTATTTTTGTATTACATTTAAATTATTGGAGCCAGGAAAAGTAAAAGCCGATGCTTGATTCAAAGAGATATTTATCACATTCTCTAAACTGATGGGAAGAATACACAGAAACAATAGGGATTACAACTCTCTTTGATGAAGTCTCCCTGATTTGAACCTGTTTTTACCTCTTTCATAGAACAAGAGATAATCTCTCTGAAATAAATATTTCCCCGATTTAAACAAAAGATAATTGGGCAAAATAAGGTACTAAACACATAGTTAATGTGGGAAATAATAAATAAATATAAACAGATAAAACACTAAGATTATATCTCTCTTTTTTTTCCAAAGAAAAAAGGTAATGAGCAGACAACCACTTGTAGTTTCAGAGCTGAAGTCTTCCTTTGACAGCCCACGGATCAATTAAATCCTCTTCAAATTAGTTTTGATGTGTTAATGTGTGAGTTCCCCATCCCCAAGTTTCCATGGACCATTACTAGGGTTTTACGCTGGCTTTCCACTGAATCGTTTCTAGTGTTTTGTTGCATGTTAATGCGAGGTCATTTAAAGCTATGTCATTTAAAGCTATGTAAATACAGAAAAAAACAACTCTAAAGCAGAGCATTCCCTACTTTGCTTATTTTCTCACACCGCCTTCTGTCTTCTGCTAGCTAAGAAAAGATAGAAAATATTTGAGTCTTGCTTAATTGTTCTCTTTGATGGCTGGATGTGTAATCTCTAGCAATACTTAGATTATCAAAATATAGCAGGTGGTCATATCCTGATTTCCATAACCTGTTCAAAAACACCTAGATTCTCAAAATTGTTAATCTGTCATAGATCCTTAACTCTAATACGGAGTGACTAACAGGTAGAGAAAGAATATTTTAAATTTATGACTGGGTAATTCCTTTCCCATATGATGGAATCCAAAACAATGCCTCAGTTTTATCTGACAGGGAATTACTGTCCCGTTTGCCTCCCCAGTGCTTCCTGTTGGGGGTGAGTGGTCTATTCTTGAGCATGACAAAGTCTGATTTCTGAATGGCTGGTAGTGTCAAAGGGCCATTAGTATGCTAAGCCTTTTAGTGGCATGGGATAGCTCCATCCTGCTTTCCTCAATTGTTGCAATTGGGCCACGTGACAAGCTGATGATTTCAAGGCAAGCTTTGGAATCTTGCTGTCTTCCAGAAATTAATATTCCTTCTGGTAATATCATCTATTGACGCTTCTTGCCTAATTCTTTAGTGCCTGCATGGACGTTCAGTCCTGGTGAAACTCTAGAGCAATGAGAAAAAAATAAAAAAAGACTCAGCAAACAAAATTGGTAAATTCCCTTATGATTAGATTTTAAGAGTTTTCCTAACAGTGTTTGGAAAAACTGTTGACAGTTTTTATCATCTCTATTTTAAAAAATTCTACAAATACTGGTGACATATGTTGAAAACAATTTTTCAAAACCAAATTTAATACAAAAATGTTTATAGGTCTTTTTATTTTGTTTAGTCAACTCAATTGCTCAGCACTGATACATTTTTTGCATTTCTTGAGAATATTCTTTTCATGCTTACTAACTGCTAGCACCCATAGCAGTAGAATAAACATAAAATAATCATTTGAAAATTAAAGGAAGTGGACCAGATGATATCTGTTTCCATACTGACTAGTTACTTATTATGTCTAATTCTGCAGTTAGCCAGCAGACCAATAAGAAAGTTTATTGAAATATTACCTTTAACTTCAAAGAAGATTTGAAAGATAGAACACTAGATTCGTCTTTCAGTTGTTCCAAAGGAAGAGCTGAGCAGAGGAGACCGGATAACAAAATTGATCAGTTTCTTGGCCTTGCAAGAATGAAATCTATATAATGCATTTTATTTGGTTAGAGGATTTTTCCAAGAATATCAGCCACATACATATTCAAATACAAAGAGAAAATACCTACCAAACTGCAATGCACAATGTGTTTTAGCTAATCCACAAATCTGCCTTTATTCCTAAAGGGTGAAAAACTGAAAATTATGAATATCTTGTCACTCTGAGACCCGGGATAGCAGAGACTGGCTGGCTTTTCAAAACAACTTATTTCTGGGAACTCCCCTGGTGGTCCAGTGATTAAGAATCCACCTTCCAATGAAGAGGTCGTGAGTTTGATCCTTGGTCGGGGAACTAAAGATCCCACATCCTGAGAGGCAACTGAACCCATGTGCCACAAATAATAAACAGCCAAAAATAAACAAGTAAAAGCAAACAAAACACCTTTTTTTTTTTTCTCTCTCTAGGGCACATAGATAGGCCACACATTCCTGCCTTCCTTGCAGTTAGCTGTAATTATTTGACTGTGTTTCAGCTGTAGGGTGTATTTACTTAACAGGTTGTGCTTTACCACCAGACCTGGCCCATAAAAGTCTCCCATGTGTACTCTTTCATGCCTTTTCTCCCTCTGCCAGCCTGACTCAGAGCATGCCGACTTTGAAAACTTATGATAAAGAGGGCAGACCCACAAGAATTCCAGAAACGCTACTTACAGTGCTGCTTTACTTACAGTTTTACTTACAGTAAAACTCCCACCAATCAAGAACACTTTCATTGGACTTTTGACTGAGAAATAAACTTTTATTATTTTTTAAGCCATTGCACATTCCATACTGGAAGTGGAGTGCAGCTGAAAATGACAACTCCACACTTGTGACATTGGTTTAGTGGTTGGGCATCAAGCAGTGAGGAAAGTGATATTGAAAGCTGGAAAGACAGAGACCCATGACGCCTAGAAGCAAAACAAACACCTACAATGTGTTTGGAGACAAACAAGCATATTGTGTGTCTCCAATGATAGCTTATTTTTTCTTTTTTAGGAGCTAGGGGAAGGATGAAGAGCAGTGCTGAGGCCAGGGAGTAGAAAACTCAGGGGAAACCTACCATTCCAATGATAGCTTAAAATGTTACTCAATCCGAGTTCCTACAACTCCCCACATGCACGGTAGGTCAGTAAATTGAGAGAACTGTTGGAATAGTGACTTTTCAGAAAGAGAGCAAATGGAGAAGATGGTGGACTTGTGCCCCAAAGAAACATCTTGTCTGAGTTAGAATTCAGGCTTAGTCAGGCTTCTTACTGTTTGTTTAATATTTGTTTGGCTGAGCTAGGTCTTAGTTGAGGCACACAGGCTCTTCAAATTTTGCTGCAGCACGTGGGATCTTCAGTTGCAGCATGCGAACTCTGAGTTGCAGCTTGTGGGATCTAGCTCCCTGACCTGGGATTGACCCTGGGCCCCCTACATTGGAAGTGCCGAGCCCTGGACCACCAGGGAAGTCCTCAGCCTGATTTTATACTAAAAAGGGAAGAAGTGAATTCAAACATTTTCTAGTTCTGGGCCTGGTCAGCCTCTGGAGGGGATGTGGTAACTTCTTCCTGCCTGTAGTCATTCTCAGGTGGGGCTGGGCAGGATGTTTCCTGTGAATTAAACAAAGGCGGGTGGGTGTGTGCTACGTCGCTTCAGTCCTGTCCGACTCTTTGTGACCCTGTGGACTGTAGCCCGCCAGGCTCCTCTGTCCATGGGATTCTCCAGGCAAGAATACTGGAGTGGGTTGCCATGTCTTTCTCCAGGGATCTTCTTGACCCAGGGATCTCCTATGTCTCCTGCCTTAGCAGGCAGATTCTTTACTATTAGCACTACCTGGGAAATCCTAAACAAAGGTATTTTAGCTTAATGCTCATGACGTGGGAGGCAGGGTTCCCAGACATAGGTTATTAGGTATAATTCAAGCTTATACGCAACATCCCTTTAGTGATTAACTTGTAATAGGATATAAAACGTTCTTCCCTATTACAAGAGAAAGACTAGTATAACCTCAAATCTGTAGTACTAGCGGAAGTGACTGGAAAAAGTAAGCATAAGTGCTTCCAGCAAGCTATCACAAGGAAACTGATGAACTCAGAAAAAAAGAATATCACAGTTTCCAAACAGAGATGAAAGGGAATGAAGAGAGTCCAGATATTTAGTTCCTCAAAGGACTGGAAAATTCAACTATTTCTAAACCCATTGAAAGAGGAAAAAAAAAGACTGAAAAAAAGGGCTATATGGTAACTATATGTTTTTGTTTGCCTGGGATATTCATGGTTCACGCCTCTTATTTCTGCTTAAGTATTAACTGTATTAATATGACTCATTCTGGTAAACATCAGATTATAGATGTAGTTTCCTAACCTAGACTTTGAAGGTAGCTGTCTAGATGAATGAGTTCTAAGTCACTTCAATCATATCAACTCTTTGCAACCCAATAGACTTGTAGCCCACCAGGTTCCTCTGTCCATGGGATTTTCCAGGTAAGAATACTGAAGTGGGTTGCTGTGTCCTCCTTCAGGGGATCTTCCCAACCCAGGGATCAAACCTGCGTCTCTTATGTCTCCTGCACTGGCAGGCAGATTCTTTACCTCTAGCAGCATTTGGAAAGCTGGCTAGTTAAGGGGGGTGTGGGGGGAAGTCATTGCATTATGTAGTTATCTATTGCTGTGAAACAATCCCAAATTTAGTAGATTAAAACACAACCATTTATCTACTCATGGTTGTGCAACTGTGAAATAGCTCAGAGGGATGAATGTCTTAACTCAGCACCACAAGAAATCAATTTGCATCACTGAGTAGCTGCATTCAACTGCATGGTATCTTTTCTCATCCACTTATTGAAGACAAAGTTCTTCAGGAACCTTGAGAAGGGTGGAGCCTGGGTCCCTAACCTGATGGAGAGCAATTGATTTTACTGTTATGTGATAAATAAACTTTTATTTTGACGAGGCACTTAGAATTTACAGTTTATTTGTTAAAGGAGTCAGCATTATTTTAACTAACACAAGGAAATTAAAGGTACCAGAGATAAATGTTATCTGATTCACAAATTGCTAGAGTCAGTCTTATTTATGATTAATAAACCCAGTTGTGTTCATTGTCAAATAATATTTTTAAGATTTTATTTTCTTTTATTGGTTCAGGAGAAAAATACAGTTTCTATTTCCTAGGTAAAAGTTGAAATAGCTACCTGCTCACACACTTTCCTTAGGATTTGTCTCTTCTGAAGGGAGGTCATAGTCTGAAGGGATGGTCATAGTCAGCCATATCTAGTCCATGTAGTAGGATGACCCAATCTAGCTGACTGGCAGGGGTAGAGATCTGACCCAATATGGACCAATATGATTCTTCTCTCATAGGAAGTTAAAACTAGCAAAACTACTAAGTAGGAACTGACCATAACTGAATTATTTTAATGGTGGGATTCTAGTGTGAACTCCATAAGCTTCTGTTGATTTATAAGTAAAATCAAACTGTGATGCTGGAGAATACTCTTGACAGTACCTTGGACTGTAAGATTAAACCAGACAATCTTAAAGGTAATCAACCCTGAATATGCTTTGGAAGGGCTGAAGCTCCAATACTTTGGCCACCCGATGCAAAGAGCCAACTCCTTGGAAAAGCCCCTGATGCTGAGTAATGCTGGGAAACACTGAAGGCAGGAGAAGGGGACGACAGAGGATGAAATGGTTGGATAGCATCACCAATTCAATGCACATGAGCTTGAGCAAACTCTGGGAGATAGTGAAGGACAGGGAAGCCTGGTGTGTTGCAGTTCATGGGATCATAAAGAGTCCGACACAACTTAGCCAATGAACAACAACAACTACAAAAGGTATGATGCAATGTCTAAGATTTGTTTTAAAATACTCCAGAAAAATGTCTTCCCTGGTGGTCCAGTCGTTAGGAATCCACCTTGTAATGCAGGGGAAAAGGGTTTGATCCCTGATCAGGGAACTAGGTCAGGGAACATCCACCTTCGGGGGCAACAGAGCTCACTTGTTGCAACTACTGAACACACACGCCGCAACTAGAGAGTCTGTGCAACGCAACGGAAGGTCCTACATGGTGAACTAAGAAGCGGGCCGACGCAGCCAAATGAGGAAGTAAAAAAAAAATAGAATACTCCAGAAAAAAATATTGAGTAGTACATGTATGTTTGCAGGTTTTAAATTTTTTTAATATGAGAAAAGTATAATAAATTCCCACTGAAGCCAGCTTCAACAATTATCAGCATTTTGCCACTCTTGGTTCTATGTGCACACACACACACACACACTTTTTAAAAGCACTATATCTCCTGAATAGTTAAAAACTTAGATTCTGGTATGGTAAAGACTCTGCATGCAATGCAGGAGACTGCCTGCAATGCCAGAGACCAGGGTTCGATCCCTGGGTCAGGAAGATCCCCTGGAGACGGAAATGGCAACCCACTTCAGATTCTCCATGCTGGAGAATCCCATGGACAGAGGAGCCTGGCAGGTTGTAGTCCACGGGGTTGCAAGAGTCAGACACAACTTAGTGACTAAAATACTGGGCTTCATATCTTGTTTTTGTCACTTTCTAGCAGTATCCATGTTTTGCAAGTTACTTTGTCCTCTGTAAATTGCAACATTCTCACGTGCAACACAGCAAAAACATTAGTACATTCTAGGGATGATTAACGGAGAAGACAATGGCACCCCGCTCCAGTACTCTTTGCCTGGAAAATCCCATGGATGGAGGAGCCTGGTAGGATGCAGTCCATGGGGTCGCTAAGAGTTGGACACAACTGAGCGACTTCTGTTTCACTTTTCACTTTCATGCATTGGAGAAGGAAATGGCAACCCACTCCAGTGTTCTTGCCTGGAGAATCCCAGGGACAGGGGAGCCTGGTGGGCTGCCGTCTATGGGGTCGTACAGAGTCGGACACAACTGAAGCGACTTAGCAGCAGCAGCAGCAGGGATGATTAAATGAAACTATAAAACATATTATCCAGCACATAGTAGGTATGTAAGATTTACTTTTTAATTTTTAATAGTGTCATAGTAGGGGCTTCTTCTGTGCTCAGTGATAATGAATCTACCTGCTAATGCAGGAGACACAGGAGACGTGGGTTTGATCCCTGATTTGGGAAGATCCCCTGGAGGAGGAAATGGCAAGGCACTTCAGTATTCTTGCCTGGAGAACTGCATGGACAGAGGAGACTGGCAGGCTGTAGTTCATGGGGTCACAAAGAGTTGGACACAACTGAACGACTGAATACGAATCCAGGCATTTGTACAAGTGGTGGTATAAAGAAAGCTTGATGGATACCCTTTGCAGGGTAGGGGAGGGGTGGCATAAAATGAAGAAAAAGAAACTGAAGTTGGATCCTGAAGGTGTATTAGACTTTTCTGAAAGAATAAAAGAGTGTAAAGGGAGTCCAAGATAGAAAAGTTACAGTTTGTTTGAATACATGCAAAGATGTTGTAAATGTTTGTTATTTTCTGGCCCAGCATGTAAGTCTCCTTTGTGTGTTTGTGAAATTATCACTTTCTGAATATTGATGAGTTGTGCAGACTGCCTCCCATCAAGAAATCTGAGAATATCTCCCATTCCCAGCCCTCCTTTGCAGCTAGGATATAAGTATGTGACTCAGACTCAGGCATTCAGACACATTTGCCCTGGATTCCAGATAGGAAGTCATTAATACCAAGGGCCCAGGGTAGTGGAGAAAGCATTATGGAGACAGGTGGCAGGCAGTAGTAACGGCAGTGACATCCAATTTTCACAAATAGCAGTAGCCATGGTTCCAGCAGTGGGATCTAGTCTCCACTGATACACAAAACTGCTGTGCATCTGTTTTTAACATGGCCATAATAGGGTCCTCGGTGGGCTAGTTTCTGTGGCATGTTTTGCTTTGGTCCCGCTTTCTGCCTAGCTTCCTGTGCTATTGCCCCCTTTTTAATTGAGCTCAGTTCTCCAGACCTCCTGTAATTCTATTTGCTACTCAATACATTTTCAACACAGCTTCCCTCGTGGCTCAGACGGTAAAGAATCCGCCTGCAATGCAGGAGATCTGAGTTTGATCACTGGGCCGGGAAGATCCCCTGGAGAACAGAATGGCTACTTACTCCTGTATTCTTGCCTGGAGAATCCCATGGACAGAGGAGTCCGGCAGGCTACAGTCCACGAGGTTGCAAAGAATCCAACATGACTGATGGACTAAGCACACACACTCTTCAACAATTTTGCTTTTCAGAAGTCACAATAGGTTTCTGATCCTTCCAACTAGTAATCCTGATAGATAAGAACACAGAGCAGGGTAAGAGGGACTGTATGGTAGATGTGGCATTTTGGATTTTGCAATTTTAGGTAGGGTGGTAGGCTGAATTTTTGCCAGTTTCTCTTAGATTCTTTCCTTAACTTCCCTGCTCTGCCATTTCATAAAGAACAACCTCTCCCAGGTTCTCTTGACTTCGAACTTTCAGGTGGGTTCAATTAATGGGAGGTACTGGCAGAGTGGAAGGCAAGTTGGGTATTTGTTGGCTTCCCCTCTCCCCTTGTGGGGTGATGTCTGACACTTTTCCCATCATCCTATTCCAGTTCCTATTGGATTATCTCTCCCTCCCTGATCCCAGCTCTGGCTCAGCCTCCTTTGCTAGGACTTCAGAGCCCATGGATCACCCCAGCTTTGGAATTCTATTCACACCACTTACTCCCTGTGGTGCTTAGCCCTAAGGGTGACAGCAACTCCTGCTGATTCTGATATCTGAGTTGCCTCTTAATCCTCCTTGTTTGGCTCCTCAGCAACTCCATCACCTGTGTAAACAATTCCCTGAATTAAATTTCCTCTGTAGGAAACAGTGGTTTCTGTTTTCCTGGCAGGACATTGACTGATATGTGTGTCGAGGAAAGCCTCCTTGAAAGGTGACATTTGATCAAAGACTTAAGAGAGGAGGGAGTTACCCCTGTTGATATGTGTGCGGAAGTGTATTCCAGGCAGCAGGAACAGCGCAAAGACCCTATGGTGAGAAAATGCCTGGTATGTTGAAGAAAACAGCAGAGTGAAAGAAAGAATAATAGCAGGTGAGATAGGAGAGGTCATGGAGCCTGATCATCTGATGGAAGGTTTTGATCAAGGGGGTATCATGAATTGTCTTATATTTTAAAAGGACCATTGTGGCAACTGTGTTGAGATTATATGATAGGGGACAAAGGCAAAAGAAGGAAGTCATGTTCAAAGACTCTAGCAGCATTCTAGGCAAGAGATGATGGTAGCTTGGACCTATGAGCTAGCAATAGAGGTAGTAAGAAGTGGTTCTATTATAGCTATAATTTGAAGGCAGAACCAAAGGAATTTACTGGGGTGGGAAAGAGTGGACTGAAGGAGGATTGTAGTGATGCTGTCGATGTCTAACTAGGGATACACAAAATGACCTTCAGGCATGGCAGTGAGAAGCCATGGGCATGTGCTTCTCTAATAGCTACAGTTTTTTCCCTTATGTTCTTCTGGACCTCTTCCAGGGCCAATGGTTGAAAATCATTAATGCAGTTTCTGGGAACTGTTTTTAGGTCTTTAACTGATTGTTCCTGAACCTCATGTAGAGGGACTTTGTGGTCACTTCTTAGTATAGAATCATTTTTCAGAAATATTCCAAGATGTTTCAGAACTAGTGTCCCAAAGAGAGAGAAGGGATTTAAGGATAACTCAAAAGTTTTTAGCTTGAACAACTGAAGGGTAAGGTTGCCATTGGTTAAGATGGGGAAGGCTGTAATTAAACAGACTTGGGGGAGATCAAGAATTCAGTTTTGGACATTTTTAAGTTGGTGATATCTATTAAATACCCAAATGAGAAAAATCAAGTACTAAGTGGAAATATAAATCTTTAATTCATGATAAAAGACTAAGCTGGAGATAAAGTTTTGGGAGCTATTGGTAAATAGATGATATTTAAAAGCTATATGTCTGAATGAGGTTGTCGAGGGAGAAAAAGGAAGGCCAAGGATTGAGTCCCAGAACACTCCAGCATTAACAAGTTTGGGAGAGAAGGAGGAATCAGGAAGTGGAGTTTGAGAAGGAGTATTTACATGAAATGGTAGGTGTTCAGTATGGTGTCCTGGAAACCAAGTGAAGCAACTATATTGAGGACTTAGCAATCAATTTTGTCAAATGACATAAAGTCTTAGAATTGATCACTGGCTTTAGCAACATAGAGGATATTCAGTTCAGTTCAGTCACTCAGTCGTGTCTGACTCTTTGCAACCCCATGGACTGCCTCATGCCAGGCTTCCCTGTCCATCACCAACTCCCGGAGCTTACTCAAACTTATGTCCATTGAGTTGGTGATGCCATCCAACCATGTCATTCTCTGTCATTCCCTTCTCCTCCTGCCTTCAATCTTTCCCAGCATCAGGGTCTTTTCAAATGAATCTGTTCTTCGAATCAAGTGGCCAAAGGATTGGAGTTTCAGCTTCAGCATCAGTCCTTCCAATGAATATTCAGGACTGATTTCTTTTAGGATTGACTGGTTGGATCTCCTTGCTGTCCAAGAGGATATTGATGATCTTGAAAGAACAGTTTAAGTGGAATCAAAGCATGACTGGGGTGGGTTGAAGTGAGAATAAAATTGTAGACTATGTATGGAGACAACTATTTAGAAAATTGTTATTGCAAAGAGATATGGCAGTAGTTCGGAGAAGGCAATGGCACCCCACTCCAGTACTCTTGCCTGGAAAATCCCATGGATGGAGGAGCCTGGTAGGATGCAGTCCATGGGGTCACTAAGAGTCGGATACGACTGAGCGACTTCACTTTCACGCATTGGAGAAGGAAATGGCAACCCACTCCAGTATTCTTGCGTGGAGAATCCCAGGGACAGGGGAGCCTGGTGGGCTGCCATCTATGGGGTCACACAGAGTCAGACATGACTGAAGTGACTTAGCAGCAGCATGTCAGTAGTTGGTGGGATAAATTGAGTCAAGAAAAGTGTTTTGTTTTTTTTTAATTAATTAATTTTGGCTGTGCTGGGTCTTCGTTGCTGTCTGGGCTTTTCTCTAGTTGCAGTAAGTGGGGCCTACTCTGTAGTTTCAGTGAGTAGGCTTCTCATTGCAGTGGCTTCTTCTGTTGAGGAACACGATCTAGGGCATGCGGGCTTCAGTAGTTGGGGCGCCCGGGTTCCAGAGCGCAGGCTCAATGGTTGTGGTGCACAGACTTAGCTGCTTTGTGGCATGTGGGATCTTCCCCATCCAGGGATGGAGCCCGTGTCTCCCGCATTGGCAGGAGGATTCTTTACCGTTGAGTCACCATGGAACCATCCAGTGTTGTTTTTCAAAATGGGAAAAAAGGCAGCATGTTTGTGAACTGAGGAGAATGTTCCAGGAAATAGTGAAAGATTTATGGTGCAGATGAGACAGAATTAACGGGGCAATGTTCTCAGGAAGGTGGTTCAGGATGGGATGGGATTTAGTGCACAAGTTGAGGGATCAGGTTTAGATAGGAGTGGGAATAGTTCATCCATGATAACCAAGGGAAGGCGGAGTATGTAGGTGCAGCTTCTGGTCAGTGAAACGCTGATGGGTGTCTGGAAAAGAGTTCTTCTTTTTATTTTTTCCCCAAAACTTGTAAATTTTATTTTATTTATTTTTTATTAATCATCACATTTATCCATCCAAGATGGACAAAAAACAAATTATTTCAACAGGTGTTTGAAAAAAGTTTAGAAATAATTCAATAACAAGGATGATTACATAATTAGTATATGAAAATCCCTATGTTTCTAATATCATTGGGAAGGGCTCTTTAAGCAGGATATAAACACAGATGATAAAAGAAAAACATAATAAACTTGATGACACAAAATATTTTAAAAAATTTTCTGCACTGAAAAAGAATTTAAACCAGCTCAAAAGACAATTTAAAACTGTTACAAAATGTTTGTGACATACAAAAACTCGTTATCTTATTTTCAATAAATGTTGTATAAAAAAAGGTAATATATTGCTTTCATGCAAATTAGAAAGAGAATGTCCTTCCTCAAGATATTTTAAACTATCACACTATTCTAATTTTTGTTAGGACAAGACACTTCACTGCCATCGGAAAGAAAATATCATAACAAATATTGAAATTAACAATTTATTTTTAATTAAAAAAATTTTATTGGCATATAGTTGACTTGCAATGTGTTAGTTTCAGGTGTATAGTAAAGTGAATCAGTTGTACATATATATCTCTTTTTTTCTTTTAAGATTGTTTTCCCATATAGGTCATTACAGAGTACTGAGTAGAGTTCCCTGTGCTATACAGCAGGATTGTTACCTATTTTATCTCATTAGAATTGTTACCTATTTTATCCAGATCTCACAGTTTATCCCCCTTGCCCTTTACCCACTTTTAACTATAAATTTGTTTTCTACATCCATGACTACTTCTTTTTGTAAATAAGTTCATTGGAACTCTTCTTTTTTAGATTCTATATATAAGCAATATCATGTATTTGTCTTTCTGTGTCTGACTCACTTCATTCAGTATGACAATCTCTAGGTACATCTGTGTTACTGCAAATGGCAGTATTTTGTTCTTTTTTATTGAGTAATACTCCATTGTATATATGTGGGCTTCTGTGGTGGCTCAGTGGTAAAGAATCCACCTGCCAATGCAGGACATGTGGGTTTGATCCCTGGGTTGGGAAGATCCCTTTGAGAAGGACATGGCAACCCACACCAGTGTTATTGTCTGGAAAATCCCATGGATAGTGGAGCCTAGCAGGCTACAGTCCATGGGGTTGCAAGAGTCAGACACAACTTAGTGACTAAACAACAATATTCAATTATATATATATATATATAAAACATCTTTTTAAATCTATTCCTCTGTTGATGGACATTTAGCTTACTTCCGTGTCTTGACTATTGAAAACAGTGCTGCAATGAACATTGGGGTGCATATATTTTTTTTAATTATTCTTTCCTCTGGGTATAAGCCCAGTAGTGGGATTTCTGGGTCATATGGTAATTCTATTTTTAGTTTTTTAAGAAACCTCCATTCAAATGGGTATCTTTCCTTTTCTCCTTTGCCTTTAGCTTCTCTTCTTTTCTCAGCTATTTGTAAGGCCTCCTCAGACAACTATTTTGAATCTTGGGGCATTTCTTTTTCTTGGGGATGGTCTTGATCCCTGTCTCCTGTACAATGTCATGAACCTCCGTCCATAGTTCTTCAGGCACTCTATCAAATCTAATCCCTTGAATCTATTTATTATCTCCACTGTATAATCATAAGGGATTTGATTTAGGTCATACCTGAATGGTCCATTGGTTTTCCCTACTTTCTTCAATTTCAGTCTGAATTTGGCAATAAGGAGTTCAAGATCTGAGCCACAGTCAGCTGCCAGTCTTGTTTTTGCTGACTGTACAGAGCTTTTTCATCTTTGGCTGCAAAGAATATAATCAGTCTGATTTCAGTATTGACCATCTGGTGATGTCTATGTGTAGAGTCTTCTCTTGTGTTGTTGGAAGAGGGTATTTGCTATGACCAGTGCCTAGAGAAGTTTGCATTCTCTTGGCAAAACTCTGTTAGCCTTTGACCTGCTTCGTTTTGTACTTCAAGGCCAAATTTGCATCTTAATCCAGTTATGTATTGAATTCCTACTTTTGCATTCTAGTCCCCTATAATGAAAAGGATATCTTTTTTGGGTGTTAGTTCTAGAAGGTCTTGTAGGTCTTCATAGACTGTTCAACTTCAGCTTCTTCAGCATTACTGGTGGGGGCATAGACTTGTATTACTATAATATTGAATGGTTTGCCTTGGAAACAAACAGAGATCATCCTATGGATGCGAGAGTTGGACTATAAAGAAAACTGAGAGCCAAAGAATTGATGCTTTTGAACTGTGGTGTTGGAGAAGACTCTTGAGAGTCCCTTGGACTGCAAGGAGATCCAACCAGTCCATCCTAAAGGAAATCAGTCCTGAATATTCATTGGAAGGACTGATGCTGAAGCTGCAACTATAACACTTTGGGCACTGATGCAAAGTAGTGACTCATTTGAAAAAACCCTGATCCTGGGAAAGATTGAAGGCAGGAGGAGAAGGGCATGACAGAGGATGAGATGGTTGGATGGCATCACTGACTCAATGGATGTGAGTTTGAGTAAACTCCAGGAATTGGTAATGGACAGGGAAGCCTGGCGTGAGGCAGTCCGTGGAGCCGCAAAGAGTCAGACACAACTGAACGACTGAACTGGACTGAAAGAAACCTCCATTCTGTTCTCCATAGTGGCTATACCAATTTACCTTCTCACCAATAGTGTAGGAGGATTTGAGAAAAATTCTTCTGATTAATGAAATTTCTCAATGAAGTAGAAGAGTTACCGCAAGGAGTAAGGATAGGAGAAGAGGAAACAGAAGTTTGAGGAGAAAGAAGAATGAGTAAAAAGGTAAATGGGTTAAGAATATATGAATATAGAACATAGGAAAGTTGGGCTTCCTAGATGGCACTAGTGGTAAAGAACCTGCCTGCCAATGCTGGAGACGCAACAGACACGGGTCCATTCCCTGGACCACGAAAATCCCCTAGAAGAGAGTAAGGCAACCCACTCCAGTATTCTTGCCTGGAGAATCCCATGGACAGAGGAGCCTGGCAGGCTACAGTCCATGGGATCGCAAAGAGTCGGACATGACTGAAGCAACTAAGCATGCACACAATATGTTTGGCAAGTAGCATTAAGGGCCAATTTGAGGGTTGTGGTAAAGTGAGACAAGTCAGTATAATTTGGTGCTTTTCCCCTGTTGTGTTTTGCTGCATAGGTGAAGATGCAGGATAGAAAGACAGGTGAATTTAACCTAGGTGGCAATTTCACCAAATACAAGAAAGAGAGAAGGACAAGGGAATCACAAGTGTAAGCAAGAAAATGATCATAATAACCAGCCATGGAATTTAATCTGGATCAGTGGGGAGTGACGGAGCACACACACACACACACACACACACACACACACACAGAGGCATCATCAAGAAAGTGAAGAACAGGGAAACTGTGGTACGATCAATACAGTGCTTATGGAATCAAAAGATGGTTGGAGTATCCAGTCTCCTTCACCTCATTATTTGCTCATCACAGAGCTCACGTTTCATGGTCTGAGCCTTCACATTTGCATCTTCATAGCAGGATGATAAAAGAAATAAAGAAAAAGCAGGGGGCAGGGCAAAGAGGTGCAATTACTGTCTATGTTTACAGGAGGTTTCCCAGAAAGTGTCACATGATACTTTTTTCTTATATTTCTTTGGTCAGAACTTGTTACATGGTTATTCCTAGCAATAAAATATTTATTCCAGAGACCAGTAAATAATGACTTCTATTCCTTACGATAAAGGGGAGGACATAGGTTAGGTAATTACTATGTTTCTTTGCTTCTAAAATGTGAATTTCCCCCACATTTTACCTCTTTGAAGGCAGGATATATAATAGAGTTGGTATTGTGTCATGGTTTAATTGCTGCATTTTTTATACTTATTAGTACAGAAAAACAATACATTTTACAGTTGATGACATCTTATATTGGAGGAAAGATGACAGCATTTTGCCAAGCCAGAGAGAGTGAATGTGAGGGACAGATTTGCTCTAGGTAATAGAAAGGGAAAAAATATAATTAATTTGTTTTTTCACTTGTCAAGTTTGAGAATGACCCATAAACATGAAAATTTAGAACTAGAACTCCAGGTTGTGATGGGACATGTGATCAAATTTATGTGGGAAAATTCTTTGAGCTTTTAGGAATTTTGATTGTTTGCACACTTTGATTTCCAAAAATAATTTCAAGTGGTATTTCTTCACTATCGGTAAAAATTATTTCGTTTGTTGCCAAAGCCTCAGCAACCCTGCCAGATGTCATAATAATTTTATAAGATGATAAGGTATTAATTCAAGGTTTTCAATTAAATTAACTGTGAAAAATAAGATGTGATTTAAAATATTAGTTTGTAGCCAATAAGTGATGGTGGAATTTTTTCATGTCTATAGCGATTGCATGTGAAACGTCTGATAGAAATGTCTGGTTTTAATTTATTTTCTTCTGGATGCTTTATTGAAGACCCATGTGCAAAGGGAAAAAATTAAAACCAGACAACTTCAAATCCACTGTAAATTTCACATGGCATTAGAAAAACTAAACTAAATGTTTCTTTTGGCCACCATGCTTGAAATGCAAGCAAGAAGCAGAAAAAAAAATTCATATTTTAATACTCGTATCTGAAATAAAATAGTATTTGGACCTAAACATTTATTAAACCTAGTGGTAGAAACTATAGTTTGGGTGAAATTGTTAAAAAAAATAAATGTACACAGCAAATTATTTGCATTCCATTTTCAGGCTTATATCCTATATTTGAAATGTGAGAAATAAGGAAATGAAAGGGGTTATTAAATTTTTTAAAAAATGCAGGCCTAGTAAAAGGTAGATTTATGGTTTCAGGTCTTTTGCCGGTAACATTGACCCCTATCCCCAGTATCCCACCAAGGTCTTCATGAAATGGTACTTGATCAAAGATGAAATATTAGAAACCAATAAGATCTGTAGACCTGAGGCAAAAATCACCTTAAAAACAATGTGTATCAACTTTTTATGAGCAAAAGTAGCAAAAAGAAAAGGCTCTTTCTCCTTATTTTTGATATTTTTAAAGTTCTAATAGCTTCATTCATTCATTCACTCATGGATTCTACACTTTCTTTGGGTCTTGCTATGTGTCAGATACAGGCAAAATGATCTGCAAAAACGGATATGATCTCTGTCCTTGGAGAACTTACTTTACATTCTGGAGAAAGAGATGACTACATTGCATTATTGAAACTGCAACATAGGAGGTGCTCTGAAAGGAAAGATATGCTAGATGGGTCTATAAAAAGAGGAATTGACATGGTCAGGGAGGTCAGAGAAGTAATTCTTGCATGTGAAACCTCTGATAAAAAGAATATCAGTAAAAACATTTCCTGATAGCTCAGTTGGTAAAGAATGCGCCTGCAATGCAGGAGACCCCGGTTTGATTCCTGGATTGGGAAGATCTGTTGGAGAAGAGATAGGCTGGCCACTTCAGTATTCTTGGGCTTCCCTGGTGGCTCAGCTGGTAAAGAATCTGCCTGCAGTGCAGGAGACCTGGGTTAGATCCCTGGGTTGGGAAGATCCTCCGGAGAAGGGAAAGGTTACCCACTCTGGTATTCTGGTCTGGAGAATTCCATGGACTGTGTAGTCCATGGGGTCTCAAAGAGTCAGACATTA
Source organism: Bos mutus (assembly GCF_027580195.1). Classification (NCBI taxonomy): domain Eukaryota; kingdom Metazoa; phylum Chordata; class Mammalia; order Artiodactyla; family Bovidae; genus Bos; species Bos mutus. The sequence continues at coordinate 12,723,262 of NC_091636.1, forward strand.
CTTAGCGACTTTCACTTTTAACAATCTTTTCAGCTACAGGGTATCTAACAAATGGAGGCTTCAACACTTAAGCCACTTATAATAAGTCTAGAGGTGTTTTGATCAGGGTTGATTCAGAAGCTCAACAATGCCATTAAAGCCCTAGGCTCTTACCCTCTCTCTGCTCTTCCAACCTTTCTTGTTGGCTAGGTTCTTATATTTGTCTCTCTTGCTGAGAAGATGTGACAGCTCAAGGCATTATTTCTTCACACAACTGTATAGGAAGCCAGAAAAAGAGACATTCTTACTTGTGTCTCTTTTTTCCAGAAACCTGTTTTCTCAGAAGGAACGTCAGATCTCTTGGCCTTGCCCATGTCCATATGCTAGCTGCAAGCTGATGGAAAAGCAAGAATACAACAGTTTTTAAATCCTCTATAGTAGGATTCAGGCTCTGTCATCAAGGAAGGGAGGAGGTGGGAAATACTAATAAGATACCTACATTTTCTACCACAGGGAGGGACTCTTATGCTGTGATCTGAAAGGCAAGGAGGGTGACTAGAGAAGAGGCAAAGAAGAGCACTGCAGTAGGTGACCGTTTGTGAAGGGTTCAGTGTAGGGCAGTCAGTAGGTAGACAGCAAAGAAGGTGGAAACAGACCGCATGGAGCCTGTCAGATCAGCTGAAGGGATTTTTGTCTTTATCCTGAGGACACTGGTAAGCCAGTGGAGGGATTTATACAGGTGACATGATCACGTGTTCCATTTATATCCAAAGTGGATATAAATGGGAGGCCAGAATAAGGGTGGTAATTGAATAGAGGCCACTGCAGATTTCCAGGTACAGGGAGAGTAGAATTATATAGTTCACTAATTGTTGTAACTAAGTAAAATATCTTCATTTGGTTAATTGCAGAAATAGAATAATTATTCCTGGCAACATTCCTGGTTAGAAAAAGTTTACATTCATAAGTAGAAAAAGATTGATCTTAACTACTGGACAGTTTTCTCCCTTCTTTTATAATTCACATTTATTATAGAAAGTTCATAAAGTGCTAAAACTTACAAAAATGCTAAGGGGGAAAATAAAGCAGGGAAGATGAATAGAAAGTGTTGTGGTGGGGTCAAAAGTTTAGACAGGGTAATCAGAAAGGACCTCATTGAAAATGTGATTTGTGAGAGAGAGAGACAGAAAGGTGAGAGATTATTCCAGACACAAGGAATAGCATTCTAGCCACAGAGAACAGCTAGCACAAAGGTCCTGATCAGATAAAGTTAGATAGTGAGTAATTGTTGGTAGTAAAATAAGTATTTTAGGTTGCTATTTTATTTAGCCATCATGAGTGGCTCAGGAGGAGTATTCTGGGAACCTTGCAATAAATGCAAGCAAAAGTTAAAGTCAACTCATATTTTAATACTCCTACTGAGATAATAGAATGGTATTTGGACCTAGACGTTCTATTAAGCTTAGTGGTAGAATCTATAGTTTAGGTGAAATTGCTGGGGGAAAAAAAAAGCACACAGCAAGTTATTTGTGTTTCATTCTTAGGCTTATATTGTGTATGTGAAGTCAGAAAGGAACTCATGTATGGGTGGGTGAGGAAATCCAGCTAAAGGTCAGGAGAACCAGAGATTCCACAGGAGTGTATTATTGGCAATGCTGGTTTGGGGTCATGAGCTGTGGGTATGGAGAAAAGGAAACCTTTGTGCACTGTTTGTGGGAGTGTAAATTAGAAAGCCATGATGGAAAACAGTATGCAGGTTCCTCAAGAAACTGAAAATGGAGCTACCTTATGATTCAGGCTTCCCAGGTGGCTCAGTGATAAAGCGTCCACCTGCCAACACAGAAGACACAGGTCAAGGCAAAAAAAAAAAAAAAAAAACAGAGAGTGAAGGTTTTGCTGGGGATTGCAAATTCATAGAAGGAAGGTACCACAGTAAGTGGTAGGTGGAAAGGTTGGGTTTAGGCTAATAGGACTAGAAACATGGCTATAGTAAGTTGCTCTTATGAATATTTTGACAGATCATATGTTACTCCTTAAAAAAGAAAACAAACATAAAAATTTAATCTAAAATCAAAGTCTTAAAATTCTCCTGAAATAGAGAACCCAGAAATAGCCACACACAAGTACGGCTAACTGTTTTTTTGACAAAGGTACAAAACCAATTCAATGAGAGAAGGACAATCTTTTCAATGCATAGTGCTAAAACAATTGATATCCACAGGTAAGAAACCGAACTTGACCTATACCTCACACCTTATTAACTTAAAACTTAACTCAAAAACTAACTCAGAGTGGATCATAGAATTAAATGTAAAAGGTGAGGCAAAAAAACCTTTACAAGAAAACAGAAAATCTTTAGGACCTAGGGTTGGTAAACAGTATTTGGACAAGATACCAAAAGCAACAGGATGGGGGTTCAAGAAATTAAAAATAGAACTACCACATGATCCAGCAAATCAACTTCTGGGTATGTATCCAAAGAAAATGAAAACACTGATTTGAAAAGATATATGCTCCACTGTGTTTATTACAGCAAGATTTAAAATAGACAAGACATGAAAGCAACCTAAGTATCCATCAATAGATGAATGAATAAAGAAGGTGTGGTCTATACATAAAATGGGATATTACTCAGCCACGAGTAATAATGAAGGCCATTTGCAACAACATAGATGGATCTGGAGGGTATTATGCTAAATGAAATAAGTCAAATGTAGAAAAACAGATACTGTACGATTTCACTTACATGTGGAATGTAAAACATAAAACAAATGGGCAAACAAAACCAAACAGAAACAGACTCATAGATACAGGGAACAAACTGGTGGTTGCCAGATGGGAGTGGGGTAGGGAGACGGACAAAATAGGTGAAAGGGATTAAGAGGCAGAAACTTCTAGCTATAAAATAAATAAGTCACGAGGATATAACGTACACATAGGGAATACAGTCAATAATGTCATAACAACTTTGTATGGTGACAGATGGCAAATGGTCTTACTGCCATAATCATTTAATAAAGTACAAAAATACTGAATTACTCTTAGACACTTGAAACTACTACAATATTGCATGTTAATTATAACGCAATAAAAATAAGTAAAACATGGAAGCAAAAGAAAGCATAATCCATAAATTTAAAAATGACTAAACTGGGCTTCATCAAAATTAAAAATATTTACTGAGCAACACATCCTGTTAAGAGGATGAAAGGACAAGCTACAGATAGGAGAAAATATTTGTGAACCACATATCTGATAAAAGACTCATATCTGGACTACATAAAACCTCTCAAATGTAAATAGCAAAAAACTAATAATGCAATTAGAAAATGGACAAAATATGAGACATTGAACTGAATGGAATACTCATAATGGCAAATAAGCACATGAAAAGATATTCCACATCATTAGTCATCATGGGAATATAAATTAAGATCTTGACGAACTATCATTACACATCTATTATTTATGTTAGCTGAACTGAAATTAAAAATACCAAATATTGGTGGGGACACAGAGAATCTGGATCTCATACAGTGTTGGTGGGAATGAAAAATGGTACAGGTTTTCTGGAAAATAGTTTAGCAGTTTTATTAAAGAAACTAAATAAAATTGCACATTTGAGCATTTATTCCAGAGAAATGAAAATTTATGTCCACACAAAAACCTGTACATGATTGTTCATTGCAGTTTTATCTGTAATCAGATCAGATCAGTCGCTCAGTCGTGTCTGACTCTTTGAGACCCCATGAATAGCAGCACACCAGGCCTCCCTGTCCATCACCAACTCCCGGAGTTCACTCAGACTCACGTCCATCAAGTCAGTGATGCCATCCAGCCATCTCTAGTCCTAACCAAACCAAATATTCTGCAACAGGTGAATGGTTAATCAAACTGTGGTAATCCAGATATATATATATCCTATTCATTTTGTTTTTCTGGAGAATCTAGACTAATGCACCACAGAATACTAATACCACCCAGCAATAAAAAGTGAAGAACTATTGTTAAATGCAATACCATGAATGGATCTCAGAGGCACTATGAAGAGTGAAAGAAGCCAATGTCAAAAAGTTATATATACTACGAGTCTATTTACACAACATTCTTGAAATATGAAATTATACAAGTGGAAACAGTAGTAGTGGCCAGGGGTTGGGAGGTGGGTATATAAAGGAGTAACACCAGGGGAAATCTTTGTGGTGATGAACAGTTCTGTATCTTGATTCTGCTAGGGGTTTCATGAATTGACACGTGATAGAATGACAAAGGAATGCATAAACACTTCATATCAATGTCAGTTTCCTGGCTTCCATCAGTTCAGTTCAGTTCAGTCGCTCACTCGTGTCCGACTCTTTGCGACCCCATGAATCGCAGCACGCCAGGCCTCCCTGTCCATCACCAACTCCTGGAGTTCACTCAGACTCACGTCCATCGAGTCAGTGATGCCATCCAGCCATCTCATCCTCTGTCGTCCCCTTCTCCTCCTGCCCCCAATCCCTCCCAGCATCAGGGTCTTTCCCAATGAGTCAACTCTTCGCATGAGGTGGCCAAAGTACTGGAGTTTCAGCTTTAGCATCATTCCTTCCAAAGAAATCCCAGGGCTGATCTCCTTCAGAATGGACTGGCTGGATCTCCTTTCAGTCCAAGGGACTCTCAAGAGTCTTATCCAACACCACAGTTCAAAAGCATCAATTCTTTGGCACTCAGCCTTCTTCACAGTCCAACTCTCACATCCATACATGACTACAGGAAAAACCATAGCCTTGACTAGACGGACCTTTGTTGGCAAAGTAATGTCTCTGCTTTTGAATATGCTATCTAGGTTGGTCATAATTTACCTTCCAAGGAGTAAGCGTCTTTTAATTTCATGGCTGCAATCACCATCTGCAGTGATTTTGGAGCCCAGAAAAATAAAGTCTGCCACTGTTTCCACTGTTTCCCCATCTATTTCCCATGAAGTGATGGGACCGGATGCCACGATCTTCGTTTTCTGAATGTTGAGCTTTAAACCAACTTTTTCACTCTCCACTTTCACTTTCATCAAGAGGCTTTTTAGTTCCTCTTCACTTTCTGCCATAAGGGTGGTGTCATCTGCATATCTGAAGTTATTGATATTTCTCCTGGCAATCTTGATTCCAGCTTGTGTTTCTTCCAGTCCAGCGTTTCTCATGATGTACTCTGCATAGAAGTTAAATAAACAGGGTGACAATATACAGCCTTGACGTACTCCTTTTCCTATTTGGAACCAGTCTGTTGTTTCATGTCCAGTTCTAACTGTTGCTTCCTGATCTGCATACAAATTTCTCAAGAGGCAGATCAGGTGGTCTGCTATTCCCATCTCTTTCAGAATTTTCCACAGTTTATTGTGATCCACACAGTCAAAGGCTTTGGCATAGTCAATAAAGCAGAAATAGATGTTTTTCTGGAACTCTTTTGCTTTTTCCATGATCCAGCAGATGTTGGCAATTTGATCTCTGGTTCCTCTGCCTTTTCTAAAACCAGCTTGAACATCAGGAAGTTCACGGTTCACGTATTGCTGAAGCCTGGCTTGGAGAATTTTGAGCATAACTTTACTAGCGTGTGAGATGCGTGCAATTGTGCGGTAGTTTGAGCATTCTTTGGCATTGCCTTTCTTTGGGATTGGAATGAAAACTGACCTTTTCCAGTCCTGTGGCCACTGCTGAGTTTTCCAAATTTGTTGGCATATTGAGTGCAGCACTTTCACAGCATCATCTTTCAGGATTTGAAATACTGGCTTCCATACTGTACAACAATTATATAAGACGTAATCAACGGGAGAAACTGAGTTAAGTTTGTACAAGAGCTCTCGGTACTGTTTTTGCAACCTCCTGTGAAATCTATTTCAAAAATAAAAATTTAAAAGAAAATTCTCTGTGAGATATCTCTTCCTTCATCTTTCTGTGCATTTCCTCTTTCCCTGGACAAGGCTTTCTCTCTGGTACTAGGTGCTGTGGTGCTCAATCTTTTCTTTGAATTAATTTATTTTTAATTGAAGGATAACTGCTTTACAGCATTGTGTTGGTTTCTGCCTAACAGCAACATGAATCAGCCATAGGCATTCCTATGTCCCCTTCCCTCTTAAACACCCATCCCATTGCACTCCCCACTCAATCTCTTTCTTAACCCCTTTCCCTTATGTATTTCGTTTTCTTTTATTTGGCCTTAATGCAGAACCAAGGCATTCCCCATCCACCTGTTAATACTATTCTTTTAATAAAAAGTGTTTTCACCTGCTTAATTTTAAAAGCAGGGGCATTCTAACTTAAAAAAAGTTCTCTAAAATAGCACACCCCACCAACGAACCTACTTTTTATTTTATAATCCACAGTTAATCATTGTCCTTATGGTTAGTAGTCCACAATACAAACATATTACTAACAATTGCCTCAGAAGATAGTTTTTGTTTTGTATGTCTAATATCCATGGATTACGTTCAGGATTTACTGGGAAAAGACTGATATAAAATAGTATGTTTCATAAGTTTTTCATATGAATACACACGTCAAAAAAAAAAAAAATCTTTTGCCAGGCCATGTGTCTAGATTTTTCATTTGGAAAATATGATCATTATAAGAATCAACTACAGAACATCAAACTGAATACAGCCCTTTCCTGAGGGCTTGCAAACTGAATCTGGCAACATTTTGGAAAAGCACTACTTTAGGTTCTCAATCACCAACAAGCCCTCTAGCTCTTCTAGTGGGCTCAGCCCCTTATATTGAGTCCTTTGAAAAAATTATGAGTTGCAGGTGTTGAAATTTTCAAGCATTTTCTTTCCGTCTCTTCATTAACCGGTATGTAAACCAGTCCTAACAGACAAGGATTATACTTTATGAGGCTTATATTTACACTTAATGCACTTCTTGCATTTTTCTTCCGTCCATTTTCCTTCTTATCTCTTGCAACCAAACGTTGCACCTCTTTTTAAAACTCCATTATTTAACAAAACACCTAACAATAATGAAATTAACCAAACCCTCCCTACTCTTTTGCGTTGCGGTTCCATGGGCTTGAAAACGAAGGAAGCTTGTCCCTTGCGGTGATCCGTCCTAGTGTCTGCCTGTAGCAAGATGGCGGCGGTCTCAATGTCAGTGGCGCTGAGGCAAGCGTTGTGGGGGAGAAGGGTAGCGACTGTAGCTGCCGTTTCCGTTTCCAAGGTTTCGACCAGGTAACAGGATTATGAGGCTTCTTCTTTAAGCTTCTCGGGTCTCTCCACCTTTGCGGAGGTCTCTCCTAGCTGGATCCCGGAGAAGGCCTCGGGAAAACGTCCTTTGCTGACCCTTTCCTCGGGAGAGGGCGGGTGGATTTGGGGCGATCTAGGGGAGCTTGGCCAGGCGAGTCGGGGCGTGCATGCGGGGAGAGGAGAGGAAGACCCCTGGTTTCTTGGAACCATGCATTGCTGCTATGGGAGAAGAAGGTCTGGGGTATGGGGTTGTCTCCGAAGCTATGAACCGAGCTTGAGCCCCCAGAGAGGAGGCGGAGTCTCATTTTTCTTCCCTTCTTTCTGAAACCGTCCATTTTTCACCTGTTTGCCCATCACTCCAGTTTTTACTGGAGGGTTGAATGTCTCTTTCCCTTACACGACTTTAAGTGGTATTGATTAGGTTTCTGAACTGAAACATTTTATTTGTCAGGCTGCTTGGGAGGAAAACTTGGTTGGAATTCAATGTTAGTAAAATTACTGCTCCTAGTAATACTGGAAAGTAATTTTTAAAAGGCTGGTGGTAATGCTGAGATTTTTCCCATGTAGAATTTTATTAAAGCCTCACTGTAATTCAGAGATTGTTGTTGTTCATTGTTTTTCATTGAAGCATTTTTGTGATGGTGTTTTCTTTTTTGACTGCATTACTTAATCCTCCATTTCCCTATTTTTCTGCATTTTCCTGGTTTTAGTATAACAACAGCTCACGCGCCCACACACATACTATCTAGCATTTCTATTTGCGAATAATTTATTATTTTGTTAAATTGTTGTTTTCACAGCTTGTTAGTACAAATATAAACTAGAGCTTTTGTTGATTGTCTTCTGCAGGAGTGCATAGAACAGCGATGCAAAGACTGGATGGACAGAACTGAAGGGGGTGTGAGGGATGGGAGTGTTAAAAATTGAAGAGAGAGTCTATTGAAATTAGTTTAGTGTTGTATTAAACATAAAGGGAATACAGAGAGTTGGAAAGAGTTAATTAGAAAGGATTTTGGGAGATAAGTTTTATTTAGGTTTTAAATAGTGGATGATGGATGGGAAAGATGCCCTAGGTAGGGTCAGTGGCTTATTAAAAGTCTTGAGGGCAATATATACATAATACTGTTATTGTTGTTGTTTAGTTGCCAAGTCGTGTCCGACTCTTGCGATCCCATGGACTGTAGCCCCCCAGCTCCTCTGTCCATGAAATTCTTCAGGCAAGAATACTGGAGTGGGTTGTCCTTTCCTTCTCTGGGGATCTTCCTGACCCAGAGATGGAACCCGCATCTCTTGTGTTTCTGCATTGGCAGGCGAATTCTTTACCTCTGAGCCATCAGAGAAGCTCATATACATAATATAGTGTCATTGAAAAGTATAAGTTTGTAATTAACTGTTCTACTTATGGGGAACTTGAATAATGTAAAGTATTTCTCTAAGATACTCCACTGGTTAACCTAGGTCTAGAATAGAGGTGACCCAGGTTAGCTATTCTCCTAGATACTATGGAGATTAATTTTGCATTTCCAAGTAATTCACAGTAGCCCTTGAACTGAGAGCAAATTTGAAGGGTCCATGGCCAATCAAAACGTGGCTGTAGGGAATTCCCTGGTGGTCTAGGGGTTAGAAGGACTTCCCTGTAGCTCAAATGGTAAAGAATCTGCCTGCAGTGCAGGAGACCAGGGTTTGATCCCTGGGTCAGGAAGATCCCCTGGCGAAGGGAACGGCAATCCACTCCAGTATTCTTGCCTGGAGAATCCCATAGACAGAGAAGCCTAGTGGGCTACTGTCCATGGGGGCAGAAAGAGTTGGATATGACTGGGCAGCTAACACACACTAGTGCTTAGATAAGCCAGTATGAAGCCCTTCCAGCTTCAATCCCAGGTGGGGAACTAGGATCCCACAAACTTCCGGGGCGTGGCCAAAAATAAACAAAACATGGCTGTGCTGTATGTCTAAGTCACAGCCATTTTGTTAGCAATTTATAGTAGTTGAAGTTAAGATACTAGATTTTGGAAACTCTGGTAATTAGTCTTATCCACATTTAAAGAGTTTCTGCTTGCAAATGTGTTAGAAGAGATTTGAAAATAAAACTTTAAACCATGTAAAGATGAACTGTTTCAGATATTGAGTGAAGTTGCTCAGTCGTGTCCAACTCTTTGTGACCCCATGGACTGTAGTCTACCAGGCTCCTCCATCCATGGGATTCTCCAGGCAAGAGTACTGGAGTGGGTTGCCATTTCCTTCTCCAGTTTCAGATATTAAAATTCTTAAAAGTCAAAGCAAATTTTAAACCCAAGTCAAATGATACACTTGTTTGCTTTCTTTACTATATATTTTTTTCTTTTTTTCCCTAAAGAGCTTATGTTGTTAATTTCATCTTGAGGGAAATGTATGGCACTTCTCTCTTACATAGTATTTGCTTTTTATCCTTAAAATCTCTTTACATTATGACTTGTGAGTAATGAGGATCTGGAAAGGTGGAGTGTGGAAAGAGAGCCATTAATGGGGAGATATACATCTTAAATTCATTGTATTTTATTACTTTATTTGCAAATGATGTGACATTTCAGATCACTTAAGTAAAATGAGAGGGGAGAATCAGTAAGGCCCTTGGTAAGGAAGGGAGTAGTGATCAAATACTAAAAAAAAAAAAAAAAAGAACTGTTAGCAGAAGGAAAGAAGCAGTTAACTGGTACATTAACTTATTAATGTATGAATTTAACTGCAGTATATCTGTAAAAAACCAAAGAGACCAAAAACCAGACAGCATGCACACACAAGACAGAAAAAACTAAATGGTGTCGTTGATTTCAGCTGGTCCAGTTACTGAGCACCTGCTCTAGAGTGAGTGTGTTTCCAGGTGCTTCTCATTTCCCTGGACTGAAGGAGAAGGGAGAAAACCCTGGATATATGGCTTACACTTTTCCTTACTTTCCCTGACATTCCTAAGGGATTGTCCAGAGTAAGTTTAACTATTTAGATATTAGTCTTCTCCAAGGGATCTTCCCAGCCCAGGGATTGAGCCCAGGTCTCTCGCATTGTGGGCAGATTCTTTACCAGCTGAGCCACCAGGGAAGCCCAAGATTACTGGAGTGGGTAGCCTATCCCTTCTCCAGTGGATCATCCCGACCCAGGAATCAAACCGGGGTCTCCTGCATTGCAGGCGGATTCTTTACCAGCTGAGCTATTAGGGAAGCCCAGAGAAAAATGGCATTTTATTTCAAAATAGCAGTATTTAGGACTCAGGACATTTGATACAGTGGTTTTGTTTTCTTTAACCTGTTCATGTATACTTATCTCACCTAGCCCTGTTCTATCACTTCTTTCGATTGGACTGTCTTGTGTTTATCTCAAATATAGCTCCTTAGGTTCTTCAGAGGGTGTGCTGTTAGTACTGGTGGGAGCTAAGTGTATGGGACCTTTTTGTGAGGCCTGTTTTGTATTGTATTCTCTTGCTCTATCTTATTTTTCAGACTTAGATAAGCCAGTATGAAATTATGAGTTTGCAGGAACCTTCAATGAGTAAGAGGTACTAAGTTTGATAAGAGTTCTCTGTATATTACACCTTGCTGAGAAACTGTCTCAGCCTAAATTTGAGAAACACTTGTTTTTCAGTTGCTGTCATATCTGACTCTTTGGAACCCCATGGACTGCAGAAGGCCAGGCTTCCTTGTCCTTCACTATCTCCTGGAGTTTGCGCAAACTGATGTGCATTGAGTCGGTGATGCCATCCAACTGTCTTATCCTCTGCTGCCCCTTCTCCTCCTGCTTTCAGTCTTTCCCAGCATCTGGGTCTTTTCCAATGAGTCGCTTCTTCGAATCAGTTAGCCAAAGTATTGGAGCTTCAGTTATTAGGACATTTAAAGTCCGCAGATTGGCTTCTGCTGGATAAACAAATTCCTCTCTGAAGGGGAGCTACTTTTTGCTGTCTGGAATGTATCAAGACCAAGTTTTGTGAGCTTGCAGTGTTTATAATGTGCTTTCTAATAGGTTTCATTGTTTTGCTTATTTTCCTCATTAAAAATATCCATAATTAGTTGGTCTGTTTTCATCAGTAGCATACATATTTGTTGAATTCCTCTTAGGAGATTTAAAAACTAGTTAAATATTTTAACACTCTGAGCTCCTGCTTTAGAGTGAGTCTAGAGCACTCTCAGTTCAGTTCATTCGCTCAGTCATGTCCAACTCTTTGCGACCCCATGGACAACAGCACTCCAGGCTTCCCCATCCATCATCAGCTCCCAGAGCTTACTCAAACTTATGTCCATCGAGTTGGTGATGCCATCCAACCATCTCCTCTGTCATCCCCTTCTCCTCCTGCCTTCAATCTTTCCCAGCATCAGGGTCTTTTCCAGTGAATTAGTTCTTCACATCAGGTGGCCAAAGTATTGGAGTTTCAGCTTCAGCATCAGTCCTTCCAATGAACATTCAGGACTGATCTCCTTTAGGAGGGACTGGTTGGATCACCTTGCAGTCCAAGGGACTCTCAAGAGTCTTCTCCAACACCACAGTTCAAAAGCATCAATTCTTCGGTGCTCAGCTTTCTTTATAGTCCAACTCTCACATCCATACATGACCACTGGAAAAACCATAGCCTTGACTAGATGGACCTTTGTTGGCAAAGTAATGTCTCTGCTTTTTAATATGCTGTCTAGGTTAGTCATAACTTTCCTTCCAAGGAGTAAGCATCTTTTAATTTCATGGCTGCAGTCACCATCTGCAGTGATTTTGGAGTCTCCAAAAATGAAGTCTGCCACTTTTTCCACTGTTGCCCAGTCTATTTGCCATGAAGTGATGGGACTGGATGCCATCATCTTAGTTTTCTGAATGTTGAGTTTTAAGCCAGCTTTTTCACTCTCCTCTTTCACTTTCTTCAAGAGGCTCTTTAGTTCTGCCATAAGGGTGGTGTCGTCTGTGTATCTGAGGTTATTGATATTTCTCCCTGCAACCTTGATCCCAGTTTGTACTTCATCCAGCCTGGCATTTCGCATGATGTAGTCTGCATGTAAATTGAATAAGCAGGGTACCGATATACAGCCTTGATGTTCTCCTTTCCTAATTTGGATCCAGTTCATTGTTCCATGTCCAGTTTTAACTGTTGCTTCTTGACCTGCATACAGATTTCTCAGGAGGCAGGTAAGGTGGTCTGGTATTCCCATCTTTTTAGAATTTTCCACAGTTTGTTGTGATCCACACAAAGACTTTGGTGTAGTCAGTAAAGCAGAAGTATATGTTTTTCTGGAACTCTTTTGCTCTTTCGATGATCCAACAGATGTTGGCAATTTGATCTCTGGTTCTTCTGCCTTTTCTAAATCCAGCTGGAACATCTGGAAGTTCTTGGTTCATGTACTGTTGAAGCCTAGCTTGGAGAATTTTGAGCATTACTTTGCTAGCCTCTGAGATGAGTGCAATTGTGCAGAGACTAATTCTAATTAGTCTAATATTAGAATAATGTTTTGGCACATAGTAAATTTTACCTAAATATATGCTGATTTTATTATTGGTTTAAATAGGCTGAATATTTTATTTTTTTTAATCTTGTTGATGGATATCGTGGTAGATGATATTATTATTTATAACATTTACATTCCCTGTGACAGGATTATGCATCACTGCCCCATTTGCCAAATGATTTGTTTTGACCAATGAAATCTTAACCAGAAATGCTGCTGCTGCTGCTAAGTCGCTTTAGTCGTGTCTGACTCTGTGCGACCCCATAGACGGCAGCCCACCAAGCTCCCGTCTCTGGGATTCTCCAGGCAAGAACACTGGAGTGGGTTGCCGTTTCCTTCTCCAATGCATGAAAGTAAAAAGTGAAAGTGAAGTTGCCCAGTCCTGTCCGACTCTTAGCGACCCCATGGACTACAACCTACCAGGCTCCTCGGCCCATGGGATTTTCCAGGCAAGAACACTAGAGTGGGTTGCCGTTTCCTTCTCCAATGCATGAAAGTGAAAAGTGAGGTGGATGAAACTGGAGCCTATTATACAGAGTGAAGTAAGCCAGAAGGAAAAACACCATACAGTATACTAACGCATATATATGGAATTTAGAAAGATGGTAACAATAACCCTGTGAACGAGACAGCAAAAGAGACAGTGATGTGTAGAACAGTCTTATGGACTCCGTGGGAGAGGGAGAGGGTGGGAAGATTTGGGAGAATGGCATTGAAATATGTAAAATATCATGTATGAAACGAGATGCCAGTCCAGGTTCGATGCACGATACTGGATGCTTGGGGCTGGTGCACTGGGACGACCCAGAGGGATGGTAGGGGAAGGAGGAGGGAGGAGGGTTCAGGATGGGGAACACATGTATACCTGTGGTGGATTCATTTTGATATTTGGCAAAACTAATACAATTATGTAAAGTTTAAAAATTAAATAAAAATTAAAAATAATAAAAATGAAAGAAAAGAAAAGTGAAAGTGAAGTTGCTCGGTCGTGTCCGACTCTTAGCGACCCCACGGACTGCAGCCTACCAGGCTCCTCCGCGCATGGGATTTTCCAGGAAAGAGTACTGGAGTGGGGTGCCATTGCCTTCTCCAGAAATGGCTAGGTCACGTCAGACACTAGCTCCAGGAACTTTCCCATGTTTTGCCATGTTGTTTTTTCCTCTGCTGTCCCAGGTGAGCTTTTTTCTTTCAGCCTAGATCCTGGAACAAAGATAACATGGGGAAAAGCAGAGCTGATTATTATAGGTTATATAAAATATAAAGAGACTAAGAAATAAAATTTGTTATAAGCCACAAAGATGTTTGGATTGTCGACTACCTCAGAATAACAGCCTATACTGACCCTTACACATACACATGAAAATAAGCAGGTTTTGGTATATGCACTGATATATCAGTAATTAGGTCACAGGCTTTTGGAGGGATGAAAAGATTTTTAATTCATTTTTCTATACTTCATAGCACCTAGTGTAATGGGTCTTACAGTAACAACGCTTATCACATAGATGAGTAAATACATATTCAGAGATGGTAAGGAAAAATAGGAAGCCATAGGTAGTATTTCTGTTAATAGCCTCATCAGTGAAAACCAGGTAGGCAATAACCTACTAAATGTGGATATAAAATATCTACAACTCACATTCTTTTCTAATCATTTGCTTTGGTCTGAGTTGAGGATATTCACCTAAAACCCTGTTAACTTCTGGACTGAAGTTGTCTCATGAATAGATCTTTTTTGTATTCATACATTTCTTTGAGAAGTGTCCTGATTCCTCTTTTGTTTTCAAATTTAAAAAAGATACGGAAATGAAATTATTTGAGAAAGTGTACTCACGGAACATCTGAACTCTTTAGGAATAATAGTAACTAAAGGTAATTATTAGACTTGCTATCTGCAAGCTACTTGAAGTTTTTAAAAGTTAATAATAGTACATGGGACTTAGTGAAGACAAATGAGCCAACTTGGTTCCTGTATAATACATGTTAGAAGAGGTCTCTGTTTGGGGATAGGGTGAATACAGGATAAGACCATTTCAAATGAAATATATATCCTTTGGTGAACATTGAGAATCATTTTTGTGAAGTTTATTTTGAGTACAAATTAATAATAGCAGCTAACATTTCTCACTTACTGTGTATTAGCCACTGGGCCAAGGACTTTACCTTCGTTATCTCATTTCTCAAAGTAATCCTACGAACTTAGGTGTTTTTATTCTTATTTTTCAGATGAGGAAACATTTTTAAGTTTACGTTACTAGGAAATAGTCTGACTTAGCTAAAGGAATATGTGACTTTTGCAGGAAGAAATATTATGTCTGATAATAGTAACCTACAACTCGTGTGTTCTCTTTTTTTTTTTCCTTTTAGCAAGGTATATTTTTTATTTGAAAGACTATCTGATGCTCTTTACTTTCACTCCACTATTCCTTTTATACAATGAGAGTCTCCAGTTGAGGAATTGGGGGGTTTTTGTGTGTGTGTGTGTGTGGTAAGGGTCTTTCCCCTAAAGTTTGTCATTATTTCTGATAAGAGACTGTAGGTAACTTCATGATTATATTGTCTTTCCCTCTTAAACAAGATACATGTTATGTATATTGAACAAGCTATACTGAAGATATTTTTCTTCCTTACTCTCGTGATCATTGGGAAAAAGTTATTGTATTCTGTTGCCTTTAAAAACTATCAAGTGTCTGCTATGCTTTCTGAGTTCTTGTGTCTGCTTTTTAATAGTGTTTTTGTGTCCTTCCTTGACTTTTCTGCTCCCCTTTAGCATTTCCATTACTGCTTTTCATTTATAATGGATTTGAATACCAAGCAAATAAACCTACTAGAATTTTGTATAAGGAGAGGGAGAGGGTGGGGAGATTTGGGAGAATAGCATTGAAACATGTATAATATCATGTATGAAACGAGTCGCCAGTTCAGGTTCGATGCACGGTACTGGATGCTTGGGGCTGGTGCACTGGGACGACCCAGAGGGAGGGTAGGGGAAGGAGGAGGGAGGAGGGTTCAGGATGAGGAACATGGGTATACCTGTGGTGGATTCATTTCGATATTTGGCAAAACTAATACAATATTGTAAAGTTTAAAAATAAAATTAAAAAAATAAAATAAAATAGAATTAAAGTTTTGTTGGTGGCTGAAATTTACTTTATTGTGATTACAGCCTTGAACTTTTTAAAAGTTGACAGATAATACATATAATTGTTGTTTAGTCACTATGTTGTATCTGACTCTTTTGTGACCCTATGGACTGCAGCCCATCAGGCTCCTCTGTCCTACATGAGCTCTTTATTGTAACTTTTTTTTCAGTTTGCAGTATCCAGACACCCTGATGGAATCTTTGCAGAGATCATATTCTTCATAACAATTTTCATCCGAATCTTTGGATATTTTAGCAAACTATTTGAAGTCGTTTGTCCTTTAAGTAATGGCATGAGAACAATTCAGAATTTGTTTCAAATTCTGTTACTGAGCATTTTAATAGATTAAATATTAAATTATATTAAATATAAAAGTTACATTAAATATTTAATTAAAATTAAATTGTATTAAATATTAAATAGTATTTCATAGATTAAAATACTAAGGTTCTTTAGAACTAGTTGCTCAAATGTGACTTTTTTTTTGACTTTACTGTCTAGACTTAAATTTTTTCCTTTATGGGACCGTGCTCAAGTTCAGTTTTTAAACTCTTGCTGTACATCAAAATCACCTGTTGTGTGCATAAATAATTTAGATGTCTTGGTCCCAGTATATATTGGCTCACTAAGTTTAGGTTGAGATCTACCTCTGTAGTGATTCTGAAGGGAAGGGAAGGCTGAAAACTGCTGTTTTTGTTTAATAGTTTCCATGCTGTATCTTGAAGGATGTCAAAATACATTTTACCTTAGGTGGAGATTTTAAAAAACCAGCAAAAATGCTTCTATTTTTGTATATTTTCCTAATCTGAGTTTTATGTTTTTTACCCATGTATTTTATAGAGGCTTTTTCTAGGAGATACTTTCCTTTGAGGCAAAGCAGGCATTTTGATAATTTTGGAGAAAGCAGGCCATGTTACTCACTCTCCAGAGACTCTTGTTCTTCCTTTTGGAAGGGCTCAGGTTTAATATAGCACAGCTGTTGAACTCTGCCCTTCAGAGTTTTAAGAAGAAAGTGTTTTATCCTTTAAAATGGAAATGACTTTTTTAGGGAGGTGGTCTTTGGCTGGATATAGTTCTCTAAGAAAGCTTTTCTAGAGTTCTTTTGTTTCAGTGATTTCTTAGAATTGTTTCAGATGTTTGAGAGCACTATCTCTGAGAGTAAAGATCTGGCTGCTTTTGTAATGTGTTTTGCTGTATCCTTAACAAAGCTAGATGAAGGATTTAATTCTTTGTGTTTTCTAGGACTCAAAAATATGTTCTTTTCTTTATTCAGCCACTCCATACATAAGTAAATGGTCCTTGAATAGGTTTACTAGACAAAAGATCCTGTTCTAGATGACTGTTCAGCAAGCCATATGCTTCTCCTAAAAATGTCAGTCTGTCCTGATGAGCTTTAAAGTGAATACAGATGTTTTGGCTCTTTTGAGGACTACCACCCTTTGTGTGGAAAGAGTACTTTTTCAAGAAATTTCTTCAATATAGAAGTTTGCATGAAATTTATATTTGTAACTTTTGTCTTTTATGTCTAATGAAATTAGCTTTAATTAGTCATTAATAATTTAAATTTAATGTCCTTAGTACAAATGAAATTTAAAGAAATAAAATAGGTCTTAATAAGGCTTTTGTTAAGGTTTTGTATTTATTTGGTCTTTTTAAAATTGGAAACTTAGAGTGCTATTAAATATTTTTGTGCAATGAAAGGTGATATTTTGACACAAAGGGATACCTTTTTGATTTTCAGTGTCTTCTACTTTGGTAGGTTAACTGTAGAAGTTATAGTTCATAGATTCATAGAACGTTTGAGGTGAAAGAAAACTCTCGGATCATCCTGTCTGATCCTTTGTTTAATGCAGGAATCCCCAGAACTTTCTGCTTCTTGATTATCTAGCACTTGAGGAATATACGGTGAACTTCTAGCCTTAGAAAGCCCTCTGTACTTTATTTAAATTTACTGGTAAATGAAGTTTCTCTTTAATACTATATGGAAAAATTGTAACCCTTATACATATGTCAGCCCTTCAGTTAATTGAAGACATTTGTCATCAGTCATTCTCCCTCTGAGTTCTTGCTCCAGGCTTAGCATGTCTAGTTTGTTTACCCCTAATTAATGACCAAATTTCCTAATGCTTTACTACTTCTTGGTACTCCTTAGGATGTATTTCATTTTTCCAGTATCTATCTTTGAACTATATACTGTATTTTTAACTAAATGAGGTGATCAAATGTGGTAGTTTAGCAAATTGAAATCATAAAAGAGTTGACTCTTGACTGGATTTAACATTTAAAATTTTTTTAAATTATTAAGAAAAATTCACTATCTTCCTTTGGTGAACAGTTTTTAGAATTTTAACACATGTATAGATTTGTGTGATTACCTCAGTCATCAGGGTACAGAATAACAAAATACCCCAAAAAACTCCTTCTCTTCCCCTGTAATCTCTGGCAACAAATAATCTTTTCTTCATCTCCTTAGTTTTGTGATTTTGAGACTGTAATATTAATGGAACCATATGGTATACAATCTTGTGAAAATTGGTTTCTTTCATTCACCATAATGCCTTCGAGAGTCTTCTAAGTTGTGTGTATCAATAACCCATTCTTCTTATTGCTAAATAATATTCCGTTGTTTGAATGTACCACAGTTTATCCATTTACCCCCGGAAGGTCTTTTGAATTATTTCTGGTTTTTGGCAGTTGTAAATAGAGCCACTTTTAAACATTTGTATACAAGATTGTGTGTAAACATTTCATTTCTGTAGCATATATATCTAGGAGGGAGATTCCTGGGCCATAGGTAATACACTTTTTGGGGGGCTGTTCTGGGTTCATTGCTGTGCATAGGCTTTTTTCTCACTGCAGTGAGTGGGGATTTCTAAGTTTGGTGTGTGAGCTTCTCATTGAGATGGCCTCTCTCATTGCAGAGCATGGGCTCTAGACTGCAAGGGGGCTTCAGTGGCTGCAGTGCACGGGCTCCGTAGTTGCAGTTCCTGGGCCTTAGAGCACAGGCTCCATAGTTGTGGCAGATGGGCTTAGTTACTCCTCGGCATGTGGGATCTTCCCAGACCAGGGATTGAACCGGCGTCTCCTGCATTGACAGGTGGATTCTCTACCACTGAGCCACTAGGGAAGGCTCAGGTAATATACTTTAACTTTATAAGATACTGCAAAACCATTTTCCAGAGTAGTTGTACCATTTTGCTTTTCCAGCAGCAGTGTATAAAATTTAGGTGCTTTGTATCCTTATTAACATTGGTATTGTCAATATTTTTAAATTCAACCATTTTAATTGGTGTATAATAATTCGTTGTCTTTTTTTTAAACAACTTTATTGAGACATAATTACCATATAATTCACTCATAGAAAATATATGATTTGATGGTTTCTAGCCATCTCTGGGGTCGCACAGAGTTGGACACGACTGAAGCGACTTAGCAGCAGCAGCAGCAGTATATTTACTTGGAGAAGGAAATAGCAACTCAGTCCAGTGTTCTTGCCTGGAGAATCCCAGGGACGGCGGAGCCTGGTGGGCTGCCGTCTACGGGGTCGCACAGAGTCGGACACGACTGAAGCGACTTAGCAGCAGCAGTATATTTACGGGCTTCCCATAGCTCAGTTGGTAAAGAATCTGCCTGCAGTGCAGGAGACCTGGGTTCGAGTCCTGGGTTGGGAAGATCCCCTGGAGAAGGAAATAGCAACCCACTCCAATATTCTTGCCAGGAGAACCCCGTGGACAAAGGAGCCTAGCAGGCTACAGTCCATGTGGACAAAGGAGCCTAGCAGGCTATAGTCCATGGATTTGCAAGAGTCAGATACAACTTAGCGGAGTTGTAAACTGCTACTGTTCACTGTCAGTTTTAGAACATCACTCCAAGAAGAAATCCTGTGCTCATTAGCCTTCACTATATGTTTTTCCCTTTCCCTAGCTCTAGCCAGCCACAGATCTGCTTTCTGTCTTTTGAGTTTGCCTACTCTGGGCATTTCATACCAAGAGAATTATATGTTACCTTTTGTGACTGGCTTCTTTTAATGTTTTTCAGGTTTATCTGAATTGTAGCATGTATCAGTACTTTATTCATTTTTATTGATCGATGATATTCTGTTGAATGGATATATCACACTGTTTATCCACAAGTTGATAAGACATTGGGAGTGTCTACCTTTTGGTTAGTATGAATAATGTTCTATGAACATTGACTTCCCAGGTGGCCCAGTGGTGAAGAATCTGCCTACCAATGCCAGAGACACCAGAGGCATGGGTTCAATCTTTGGATCAGAAAGATTCCCCTAGAGGAGGAAGTGGCAACAACCTCCAGCATTCTTACTGGGAAAATTACATGGATAGAGAAGCCTGGCGGGCTACAGTTCTTGGGGTTGCAAAGGCACACAGCAGTACTGTGAACATTTGTGTACAGGTTTTTGTGTGGCACAGGTTTTCATTCTTTTGGGTGTATCCAGATTAGTTGAATTGCTGGATAATATGATAACTTTGTGTTTAGCCCTCTGAGTAATTGCCAGACTCTTTCCAAACTGGCTGCACCGCTTTACATCCCCACCAGCAGTGAATGAGGGTCTTCACAACCTTGCCAACACTTATTACTGTTTTTGTTATAACTGTCCCAGTGAGTATGAAGTGGTATCCAATGGTTTTGATTTGCATTTCCATTATGGATAACTTGTTGTGGTTTTAATATGTATTTCCCGATAGCTGATAATATTGAGGCCAAGTGTCTGTTATATCTTTTGCCCATTTTTAAGTTGAGGTGTCTATTTTCTTATTGTTGAATTTTGGAGTTCTTAAAGTACTCTGGCTATAAGTCCGTTGTTGGATATGTGGTTTGCGAATATTTTCTGCTCATCTGTAGCTTTTCTTTTCATTCTTTTAACAGTATCTTTTCGAGAGTAAAAGTTCTTAATACTGATAGTCCAGTTCACCAGCCTTTTTCTCTTATTTATTGTACTTTTGTTGTCGTATTTAAGAACTCTTGGCCTAACCCTAGGGCATGAATATTTTTTACTCTGTTTTCTTACTGAGGCTTTGAAATATTTTTATTCAGATCTATGATCATATTGAGTGAATTTTTATATAAAATGTGAGATTTAAGTTGAGGTTAATTTTTTTGCATACAGATGTACCTTTGTTCCAACACCGTTTATTGTAAAGGCTATTCTTTTATAATTGAATTGTTTTTGGACCTTTGTCAGTGTTCAGTAATATTTGTCAGGGTTTATTCCATTGATCTAAATCCCTTTGCCATTACCACACAGACTTTGATTACTGTAGTTTTATGGTTAATGTATTGTAATTGAGGAGTTGTGATTCTTCCGGTTTCATTCTTCTTTTTCAATAACTTTTTAGCTATTTGAGTTCCTTTGCTTGTCCATCTAAAATTTAGAATCATTTTATCCATATTTCTGAAAATTCCAGCTGGGATTTTGATTGGTATTGCTTTAAATCTATAGATTAATTTGAGGAGAGTTGGACCATAAAGAAGGCTGAGCGCCAAATAATTGATATTTTTGAATTGTAGTGCTGGAGAAGACTCTTGAGAGTCCCTCAAGATCCCTCCAGCAAGGAGATCAAATCAGTCAATCCTAAAGGAAATCAGTCCTGAATATTCATTGGAAGGACTGATGTGGAAGTTGAAGCTCCAATTCTTTGGCCACCTGATGTGAAGACCTGATCTTGGGACAGATTGAAGGCAAAAGGAGAAGTGGGTGGCAGAGGATGAAATTGTTAGCATCATTGAGTCAATGGACATGAGTTTGAGCAAACTTTGGGAGATAGTGGAGGACAGGGAAGCCTGGTGTGCTACAGTCCATGGGGTTGCAAAGCATCAGACATGACTTAGCAACTGTACAACAACAACAAAATCAGAGCATAGTTGTCATTTCTAAAAATAAAATATTTATTTGGCTGCACTGGGTGTTGGTTGCATGCAAACTCTTAGTTGTGGTATCGGAGTCTTAAACACTGGGCTACCAGGGAAGTCCTGAGTTGTCATTTTTATTATGTTGACCCCTCCAATCCATATACATGGATGTGTCTTCATGTATTTATTGATTTCTTTCATTGGTATTTCATAGTTTTGAATGTGCAGATCCTATATGTTTTGTTCTATTTATGCCTACATATCTCAGTTTGGGGGAGCTATGGTAAATAGCCTTGTTTTTAAGATTTCAGTTTCTAATTGAATGTTGCCATGTATAGAAATAGGATTGTTTTTTTGTGTGTTTGACTTTGCAGGCAACCTTGCTAAGTTCATTCGTTAGTTCTCTATGTATTTTGTAGATTCCTTGGGATTTTTTAAAGTAGGTAATCATGCATTCTGTGAATAGGGACTGTTTATTTCTTCTGTCCAATCTCTGTACCTCATTGAGGTTGTCATTCTATTAATAAGAAGGTAGGACCAACACCTCAGTGAATGAAAAAAAAGATTTCCTTGCTTCTAGTTTTTGGCTCTTTTAGGTTTCCATGTATACCACTTGGTTCGTGAGAAAACAAATAGAAAAAAAAATGGATGATTTACACACTCACACATTTCTGTTACTTCTCTTTCTAGCTTCTTGGGATAGGATGCTTCTCTTGAAGTGCTCATTTCTAAGTTTGCAGTTCCATTAAGTTTAGGCAAGGGATCAATCAGTTCAGTTCATTCCCTCAGTCATGTCTGACTCTTTGTGACCCCATGGACTGCAGCACACAGGCTTCCCTGTCCATCACCAACTTCCAGAGCTTGCTCAAATTCGTGTCCATTGAATTGGTGATGCCATCCAACCATCTCATCCTCTGTTGTCCCCTTCTCCTGCCTTCAGTCTCTGCCAGCATCAGGGTCTTTTCCAATGAGTTCTTTGCATCAGGTGGCCAAATTATTGGAGCTTCAGCTTTCATATCAGTCCTTCCAATGAATATTCAGGACTGATTTCCTTTAGGATTGATTGGTTTGATCTTCTTGCAGTCCAAGGGATTCTCAAGAGAATCTTTATACTAGCTCTTCTTTTAGACTGTTCTCAGTGACAAGTGACAGTAGCCTAGAAACTCAAACAAGTAGCACAGTCAGGAAAAGGCAATTGACTTATATCATCAAGCAATGGAAGGGGCGGGGTAGCTAACTGGTCCCAGGGATCAGAGCTAGAAAGCCACCAGACTCTCTAATTTGTGTCATTTGTCAACTACTATGTCAGGTTGTTTTTTTCAGTGTGGCAGATATAGCTGATGAAAGTGTTTTCAGGCTTATATCTCATAGTTTTATCATTAGAAAGGGACTAAAAATCCCTTTCTTTGGTACCAAATCTTGGGAATATTTGACAGAGTCAGATTAAACAGACTACAGTCATTGTTTGTAATTTTATTATTCCTGTTGTACCATACAACAGGATACATGTTAGTTATCCTACAGGTATCATGCATGTAGATTATAGGAACTCTGGAAGTCAGTTGTAATGAAAGCTGGGCCTCTTGAAGAAAAATTAAAAACCAGTAATATTTTATAGTATCCTTCAGTTCAGTTCAGTTCAGTTGCTCAGTCGTGTCCAGAGAACAAATAATGTCTGTATATATTGTGTAGACTGACCTCTTACCTTTTTCTTAAAGAACTCTGGCACTTTGCTTGTTAAAGTTTGTTCACTCATTCAGTAAATATTTGTAATTCTTTTCTAGTCTCCAAGATTGCATTTCTGCACTTTGCTAGAATGTGTACCCTTAGAACATCTGCTTTGAGGATGAACATAGTAGGATAGAAGTGTTCAAGCAGAGGCTGGATGATCATTTTTTAGGGCCTTATGGGTGAGCTTTGTCGTAGATTGGCATTTCCCAAAGAAGAGTATGAAACAAAAATATGGATATAGATGGTTTATTTGAAAACTGACCTAGGAACTAGAAGTGAGGAGCTCTGGAGTGAGACTGGGAAGGAGGAAAAAAGGGTGATAAATGAGATTGCTTGCAGTGAGCAGTAAGAGGTTTAATTTCAATGGAATCACCTAAGAATCATACAGAATGCCTTTCAGTATTATCCATTTTAAAGCTGGAAGGCTCGGACATTTACCCACTGGTTCTTGTTCGCTTTTGGTTGAAGGTGTTAGCTTTTTTTGTGCTTTTGAGTTATTATAGTGCTCCTTAAGACCCTGAGGCATAATGGGTTCACTTCAGTTGGAATACTGGATGATGACGTGAGTCTGAGCTGCTGGGGCTGAAATGAAAAATAGGTCAAGGGAATGTAATGTGAGCACCAAAGGTATTGGTTACTTTGAGGGTGCTAATAATAATAATTTTAATAGCTATAATTTATTGAACACTTAGCTGCTGCTGCTGCTGTTGCTAAGTCACTTCAGTCGTGTCCGACTCTGTGCGACCCCATAGAGGCAGCCCACCAGGCTCCCCCATCCCTGGGATTCTCCAGGCAAGAACACTGGTGTGGGTTTCCTTCTCTATTAGAACACTTAGACACTGTGGTAATTGCTTTATGTTATTTCATGGAAGTGAATGATCTCATTTTAGATGATCTAGTGATGATTATTTTATAGTTTAATCTATTCTTGGGCTTCCCTGGTAGCTCAGAAGATAAAGAATCTGCCTGCAGAGCTGGAGACCTGGGTTTGATCCCTGGGTCGGGAACATCCCCTTGAGGAGGGCATGGCAACCCACTCCAGTATCCTTGCCTGGAGAATCCCCATGGACAGAGGAGCCTGGTGGGCTACAGTCCATAGGGTCGCAAAGAGTTGGACATGACTGAGTGACTAAGCACAGCACAATCTATTCCTAGGGTTGTGAATAACTCATATTTTTTAGAATTTGCTTTATTCACCAGTATTTTGAAGGACATAACAGAGGATCAGGAAACTGAAGTCTTACAACTCAGTTAACTGTAAATAATAATGGAAGTTCTCCAGAGGAGAGGACAGTGCCATGTTTAAGGAATTCACGATGGCACAATACTCCTGTATTATGTACCAGTTGACCAGTGCCTGTATAACACCCCAGCAGACAAAGATCAACCTATAGAATTTTCTTTGAATTTGAGAATGTAACAGATCCAGCTAGTGACCAGTAACCTGGGTGAATGAGCATAGATTTTCCCTTCACTGATACTGCCTAAATGATTTAATGATAGTTTTGAGGACTTTTTCTGCTGCTGCCTTTTAGGCTCATGCTCCCGTTCCGCTGTTGTCTGTGACTGATCACAGCTTATTAACATGTCCTAGCAGACCATAGTAGTGCACAGTTAGCTCTGGGATGCATACAGTGCATCAGGGGTTCTTTCACAAATTCCTCTTCCTTTTCCTTTAGTTGAGACTTAAAACATTGGTATTCTGCTGCTACTGAAGTTACTGGTTTAAGTATTCATGCCTCTTAATTACTGCTTGTAAATGGCCCCTTTTAGGACTCGAGTTTTTATTTTGGTCCCAAATTTAATCTTTTGGCTTTAAGTTCAAACTGTTGATGTGGCCAACTCTCTTAATAGTCTCTTTGCTAAGTGTCCTTGACTCTAGTTTTGGGAAAAACTGCTTTCTAGAGATTTTCTGTTAACTGCTGATAGTAGCCATGCTGCCAGGCCATATTTTTAGCTTTTTCGTTCTTGAACTACTCCATTGGAGCCATCACATCAGTTAATACAGTATTTAGAAGCACATGTTTTAGCGTCAACTCTACCTACATTTGAATTCCAGCTCTGACTATGCTTGGCTCTGTCTTTGTGCTTGTTTTCTGTTGTGTAAATTGGACGTAATACCCTCTGTTTCATAAAGTATATATGAAGTATTTAGGGCAGTGCCTGGCATATGCTGCTGCTGCTGCTGCTAAGTCACTTCAGTTGTGTCCGACTCTGCGACCCCATAGACGGCAGCCAACCAGGCTCCCCCATCGCTGGGATTCTCCAGGCAAGAACACTGGAGTGGGTTGCTATTTCCTTCTCCAATGCATGAAAGTGAAAAGTGAAAGTGAAGTCTCTCAGTCGTGTCTGACTCTTAGCGACCCCATGGACTGCAGCCTACCAGGCTCCTCCGCCCATGGGATTTTCCAGGCAAGAGAACTGGAGTGGGGTGCCATTACCTTCTCCACTAAATTGTAACAACAGAATCATTATTATCATTATTCTTGTAGCTTCTTTTAGTGTTTGTTCCTTTCTTCTCCTTTTCATCCCCTCCTTTTGTAAATCTTACCTAGATTCTGGTTCCTCTTCTTGGATTATTGGAGCATCTTGGATTTTGTGTTTATTTAGTTTTTTATTCACGAGTATCTAAAAGATGTATCTGCACCTGGCTTTTTCCAGATTGTGACCTCCCATGCACCCCTCAGCTCAGTGTAATCTATTTTTGGTATCCATCATTCCACTGAAATAGCTTTCATCAAGGTCGATAGTAAACCTGCTGCTAAATGAGGAGACCTTTCTCCGTCCTTATCTTACATGGCCTTTACAATCCAAAAGGATGGCTTTCTCATTCTTGAAAGAGTCTTCCTTTCACTTCTATTTTGGCTTTTCTCACTTTGAATGCCCATCATCTTTTGCCCTTTCCTTGAACTGGCAGTGTTTCTCAGAGTTTGATTTATAGTTCTTTACTCTTTTAAAAGTGTTTTATATTATATAATACTTTATATACACATGAATATATACATGTATATATATGTTTAGGAAGCACAGTCGCAAAATGAATTGATGTGAACTCACCATTCAACTTAAAAATTACCAATACCTTGTTTCTTTGCATACTCTGATAGGCTGAATAATACCCATTCACTCTAAAATGTCCATGTGTTAATCCCCAGAACATATGAATATTACCTTGAATGCAAAAGTGACTTTATAGGTATGATTAAATTGAGGCTTTTGAAATGGGAACGTATCCTTTTGGGCCTGATGTAATAAAAATGATTCTTATAAGAAGGACACAGGAAGAGTCAGAGGAGAAGGAAATGCCACCACAGAAGCAGAGACTAGAGTGATGTGACCACATGGTAAGGCAGACTATAAAAGCTGGGAAAGATAAGGAAGGGATTTTCCCTTGGTGCCTCCAGAAGGAACCAGCCTTGTGACACATTGATTATTATTAGCCTGTGAGACTCATTTTGGATTTCTGACCTCCAGAACTGTAAGAGTAAATTTATGTTGTTTTACTCCACCAACTTTGTGGTAGTTTGTTATGGCAGCAATAGGCAACTAGTATACTCTTCTTCTATCTCATTATCTGCTGTGACTTCAGTTACCATCTGTTTACACGAAAGCTTAAATGTGTATAGTTCATTTGTATCATATACACTTTTTACTCAAGGAATTCAGCCTATGTACATGGCAAATAAGAGTAGAAAATGTTTTAGTAACATTTAAAAATTCAAGTTGGATCTTTGATGTTTTACCTTAGTGATTATTTACTTTTCAACCAAAGAAACAGTAATTTGTACTACTGCTAGAGGACTGGCTTATTAAGATATATAACTGCATCTTTTTCTTGAATTTTAGACCCTTAGAACTACCCATTTGATTTTCCACAGGCATCTTAATCACAGTATGTCTGAAACAATTTGATAATGATCATCTCTTTCATTGCTCCTCTCATTTTTCCCTTAGTTATTGTTATCAGTACCCAGCCAGTTATCTGAGCCAGAAACCTAGGTATCATTCTTGTCTTCTCCCTCTTAGGCCTCCTATCAGTGTCATTCAGTTCTAGTATTCATTTTCCTAACTCTCATTCAATTTCCATACTCACTGCAACTGTAGTTACTTTCATCCTACCTCCTAACTGGTCTTCTTGTCTTTGGTCCTAATTTGTTCTCTGTGTTGCCTGTAGGATAAAGTCCAAACTTCTCAACATGTCAGAAAGCCTTTCATAGTCCCTGCCTGCATCTTCTTTTCATTCTTTGACGTTCATCCTCTTCTCAGTTCCATTCTGGCCCAGTCTCCAGCCATATGCAAACTGTATTTTGGCTGTGGTGAACTACTTGCTATCCCTGACTGCTGGCGTTTGTATGCTCTCGCTCCTATGTGATCAAGATTCTGTCTGCTTAGACGGTTTCGTCTGCTTTCCCCTCTGACCTTCCTGTCTCTTACTCCACCTCAACACTCTTTGCATATTTAAGTACTATTTATCCTTCAGGTGGCACATTACCATCACTTTCTCTAAGGAGCATTATTTGAATTCACAAGCTTAGGTTAAATACCAGTTCTATGTGGTCTTAGAGTGCCTTATTCTTATGTCTTACCTTTTCTGGTACTAGTTATACTTCATTGTAATTGCCTATTTCTTTGTCTATGTTTCCCATTAGTCATAAGTTCTTTCAGAGATGGAACTGTTTTCCTCACCTTTTGCCTTTCATAGCATAACACAGTACTTAACTACAGTAACATCTGTGAGCTCATATGATTATACAATAGTATGGAAAATTTAAAATATTTCATAGCAGCATCTCCTTAAGCAAGATAGCATTTGAGATTTTTGTTTTCCTTATGAAATAAATATTTGGGTTTTAAATGTGTCATGGACAATGATGTTATAGATTACTGGAAAATGACTTTTTTCCTTGTTAGGTTGTGTCCTGCTTCTTCCTTATATTGAATAATAGTATTGCATGTTGCAGACTTTATATTTTTTAAAATTCTTTTTAAAAAATTGTAGTTGATTTACAGTGTTTCAGATGTACAGCAGAGTGAATCAGTGTTATATATATATTTTTTTTTCAGATTTTTTTTCATTGTTGTTTATCTATTTTATATATAGTAGTGCATATCTATTGATCCCAAATTCCTAATTTATTCCTCCTTCCTTTTCCCCTTTGGTGACCATAAGTTTATTTTCTGTGTTTATTTCTATTTTGTAAATAAGTTCATTTGTGTCATTTTTTTTTTTTTAGATTCTACATATAAGTGATGTCATGTGATATTTGTCTTTCTTTGTCTGATTTACTTAACGTGATAATATCTAGGTCCATCCATGTTGTATTATTTCTTTCTTGTTATGACAGTAATATTCCATAATATATATTCTGTAATAAATTAATAGTAATATTTCATATTTTTTATCCAGTCATCTGTTTGTGGACATTTAGATTGATTCCATTTTTTGCTGTTGTAAACAATGCTGCTGTGAACGTGAGAGTGCACATATCCTTTTGAATTAGAGTTTTCTTCAGATACATGCCCAGAAATGGGATTGCTGGATTGTATGGTAACTCTGTTTTCAGCTTTTTAAGGAACCTCCATACTGTTCTCCAGTTTAGGAAGTTTCTCTTTTCTCCACACCCTCTCCCGTGTTTATTATTTGTAGACTTTTTTTTTTTTTTTTTTGCCATTTTATTTTTTTAATTGAAGGATAATTGCATTATAGAATTTTGTGGTTTTCTGTCATACATCAACAAGAATCAGCCATAGGTACACCCATGTCCCATCCCTCCCAAAACTCCCTCCCATCTCCCTCCCCATCCCACCCTTCTAGATTGTCACAAGGCCCCTGTTTGAGCTCCTTCAGTCATATAGCAAATTCCCATTGGCTGTCTATTTTCCATAGGGTATTGTAAATTTCCATGTTACTCTCACCATACATCTCACCCTCTTCCTCCTTCCCTCCTTTTGTGTCCATAGGTCTGTTCTCTATGTTTCTCATTGATACCCTGAAAATAAATTCATCTTTTTAGTCCATATATATGCATCAGTGTACAATATTTATATTTTTTTCTGACTTACTTCACTCTGTATAATAAGCTCTAGGTTCGTCCACCTCATTAGAACTGACTCAAATGCATTCCTCTCATGACTGAGTAGTATTCCATTGTATATGTGTAACAGCTTCTTGCTGTTACGTATGTTCTTGCTATTGTAAATAGTGCTGCAGTGAACATTGGGGTACATGTGTCTTTCAGTTTTTGTTTCCTCAGGGTATATGCCAAGTAGTGGGATTGCTGGGTCATATGGTGGCTTTATTCCTAGTTTTTAAGGAATCTCCTTACCATCTTCCATAGTGTTGTATCAGTTTACATTCCCACCAGCAGTGCATGAGGGTTCCCTTTTCTCCACACCCTCCCCAGCATTTATTGTTTGTAGATTTTTTAATGATGGCCATTCTGACTGGTGTGAAGTGATATCTCATTGTAGTTTTGGTTTGCATTTCTCTAATAATTAGCAGTGTTGAACATCTTTTTATGTGCCTGGTGGCCATCTCTATGTCTTCTTTGGAAAAATATTTAGGTCTTCTGTCCATTTTGTGGATTGCTTTTTGTTTGTTTTTTATATTAAGCTGTATGAGCTATTTGTATATTTTGGAATTAGTCCCTTGTTGATGCATTGTTTGCAGATATTTTCTCACATTCTATAGGTTGTCTTTTCATTTTGTTTATGGTTTCCTTTGCAGTGCAAAAGCATTTAATTAGGTTTCATTTGTTTATTTTTGCTTTTGTTTCCATTACTCTAGGAGACCAATCCAAAAAAATATTGCTGTGGTTTATGTCAAAGAGTGTTCTGCCTATGTTTTCCCCTGTGAGTTTTATAATCTCCAGTCTTACATGTAGGTCTTTAACCCATTTTGAATTTTGTTTTTGTACTTACTGTTAGAGAATGCTCTTATTCTTTTACAAATAGCTGTCTGGTTTTCCCAGCACCACTTATTGAAGAGACTCTTTCCTTCATTGTGTATTCTTGCCTCCTCTGTTGTGGATTAATTGACCATGTGTGCATGGGTATATCTCTGGGCTTTCTATCTTATTCCATTAATCTATGTTTCTGTTTTTGTGCTGGTACCATACTGTTTTGATTACTGTAGGTTTGCATTGATAATATAGTCTGATGTCAGGGAGTGTGATTCCATTCTTCTTTCTCAAGATTGTTTTGGCTATTTGGGGTCTTTTGTATTTCCATACATATGTCATTGGTAATTTGATAGGAGTTGCACTGAATCTGTAGATTGTCTTGGGTAGCATGGTCATTTTAATGATACTGAGTCTTCCAGTCCAAGAATGCAGATGTATCTTTCCATCTGTCTGTCATTTTCAATTTCTTTCATCAGCGTCTTAAAGTTTTTGGAATACAAATCATTTGTCTCCTTAGGAAGGCTTATTGCTAGGTATTTTATTCTTTTTGATGCGATCGTAAATGAGATTGTTTCCTTAATTTCTCTTCTGATATTTTATTGTTAGTGTATAGAAATGCAACAGACTTATGTATTTTAATTTTGTGTTTAGCAACTTTTCACTGATGGGCTCTAGTAGTTTTCTGGTGGCATCTTTAGGATTTTCTCTGTATAGTATTTTTAGTCATTTGCAAACAGTGACAGTTTTACTTCTTCCTTTCCAATTAAGATTCCTTTTGTTTTTCTTCTGTGATTGCTGCTAGGATCCAAAACTGTGTTGAATAAAAGTGGCAAGATTAGGTATCCTTGTCTTGTTTCTGATTTTAGAGGAAATGCTTTCCGCTTTTCATCATTGGATGTGATGTTGGCTGCAGACTTGTCCTGTGTGCCCTTTATCATACTGAGGTATCTTCCCCTCTGTGCCCATATTTCTGGAGAGTGTTTATCATAGTAGATGTTGAATTTTATCAGAAACTTTTCCTGCATCTGTTGAGATGATCATAGGTTTTTTATTCTTCAGTTTGTTAATGTGGTGTATCACAACTGATTGATTTGCAGATATTGAAAAATCCTTGTATCTATGGGATGATTCCCACTTGATCAGGGTATATGAGCCTTTTAATGTATTGTTGAATTCAGTTTGCTAGTGTTTTGCTGATGATTTTTTCATTGGTGATACTGACCTGTAATTTTCTTTTGTGTGTGTGCGGTATCCATGTTGTAAGCTTTATCTTATGGCAGTATTTACTAAAATGAATAGGTATAATTCTGTCAGCCAGCTTTTTTTCATGAATTGATTCTTCACTATGACTCCAAAGTTTTCCATCAAAGACAGAATGGATAAGATGGAAATGTATTGCAAATTTAAATAACTGCCATTTTTTCTATAATAAATAGCTCTGTAGCTATTATACTATAGATTTTGTAATTACAGAGTGCTCAATACACAGAATAAATCCTGATTTGAGACTGAGAATTACTTTCTGCTGTTACAGTCTGCATTAAGCAAACCATATGATTTTACTTAGTTCTTTTCACTCAGTTTTGTTTATTTTAGAAGTAAAAGCAAGTAACAGTGGAATTTTATTAGTTTTTAAAGGATTTTGGAGTATTGTAGATATTGTTAAATGTTACCATTTCATTCAATTTACTGGGAGGAAGTTGGGAGGAGGTAAAATGAAAAGCATTGGAGGAAAAATAAGCATTTTTTGGAAAATAAAGAATTCATGATCTTTCAACCACAATTTAAATTCCTGGCTTTGTGGGATTATACCTAATTTAAAAATAAATTATGAACTTATTTGTCAAGATTGTACGACACACAATAGCACTAGATGTGTGAATAAATTAAAGTAACATGCTAAACCTTTTGTAGTTCCTTTCCCAATCCTATAGCATTGGATGCTCAGTAAAAGCAAATGTATCTAGACAGCATGGGCAACATTGTTAAGTTTTTCCTGACAGTCCTGCCATATCCCACTATATCTTCTATTCCACAATGTATGGTTTTTCCTTCTATATCAAGAAAAGCACCTTGATATAGCTTTATTATAGAAATTACCACTAGCATTCAGAACAGTGACATTGAAATTACTGTTTATATGTTTGCTTTCCTACCAATAAAACCTTTAAAGCCAGTTACTGGATCTAGTATTGTGCATGAGACATAGTAGATGTTTTGGTATATGTTTGAATTGAGAATAAGAGTTAGAATTTTGGTACACTTTCTTAAGTATATACGGTCAATAGAGTTCAACTGAACACAGATACACTATTTTGTAGTTGACAAGTATTAACTCTCAGGTGATGGTTAAACTTCTCTTCAAAGTATTTTATTGTCTGGATATTGGTCAGCGCAACCAAAAATATTTAAAACCTCTTTGGGAATTCCCTGGCAGTCCAGTGGTTAGGACTCTGCACTTTCATTGCTAGGGGCCCAGGTTCAATCCAAGGTCAGGGAACTAAGATCCTGCAAGCCTTGGGCCATAGCAGTGTGACTATAGTCTATGACTATAGTTGATACTGTATTGCATATTTGAAAGCTAAGAGAGTAAAACTTAAAAAGTTACTATAAGAAAAAGAATTTGTAACTATGCTGATGGCATTGACTTATTTCTGCTGATCATTTTGTAATATATGCAAATAGTGAATCATGTACATCTGAGACTAATACACGGTTCACTTCAATTAAAAAAATTTTAGGTGAATGTTTTTAAGAGATGTTATTGTTGTTCAATTGCTAAAATATGTGGAAGTGAAATCTATGTCAGCATTAACACCAAAGACTACAGTGACAGATGGAAGAAGCACTGTTTCAACAATCTTTTGTAAAATGATATATATATTATTACTTGCTGTTTTTCAGTTGCTAAGTCACGTCTGACTCTTTCCAACCCCGTGGACTACATGCATCACACTAGGCGCCCCTGTTCTTCACTATCTTCCACAGTTTGCTCAAATTCATGTTCACTTAGTTGGTGATGTTATCCTACGATCTCATCCTCTGGTGCTCCCTTCTCCTTTTGCCTTCGGTCTTTCCTAGCATCAGGGTCTTTTCCTTTGAATTGACTCTTTGCATCAGGTGGCCAAAGTATCGGAACCTCCTCTTCAGTCCTTCCGATGAATATTCAGGATTGGTTTCCTTTAGGATTGACTGGTTTAATCTCCTTGCTGTCCAGGGGGTTCTCAAGAGTCTTCTCCAACACCACAGTTCAAAAGCATCAATTCCTCAGTGCTCAGCCTTCATTATGGTTCAACCCTCATATCCATACATAACTCCTGGAAAAACCATAGCTTTGACTAGACAGACCTCTGTTGGCAGAGTGATGTCTCTGTCTTTTAATATGCTGTCTAGGTTTGTCATAGCTTTCCTTCCAAAGAGCAAGTGTCTTTTTAATTTCATGGCTGCAGTCACCATCTGCAGTGATTTTGGAGCCCAAGAAAATAAAATATGTCATTGTTTCCACTTTTTCCTCATCTGTTTGCCATGAAGTGATGGGACCGAATGGCATGGTATTCGTTTTTGAATGTTGTTTTAAGCCAGCTTTTTCACCATCCTGTTTCACTCTCATCAAGAGGCTCTTTAGTTCCTCTTCACTTTCTGCAATTAGAGTGATACTATCTACCTATCTGAGGTTGTTGATATTTCTCCCTGGAATCTTGATTCCAGCTTGTGCTTCATCCAGCCCAGCATTTCATATGATGTACTCTGCATAGAAATTAAATAAGCAGGGTGACAACAAACAGCCTTGTCATACTCCTTTCCCAGTTTTGAACCAACCAGTTGTTCCATTTAAGGTTTAACTGTTGCTTCTTGACCTGCACACAAGTTTCTCAGGAGGCAGGAAAGATGATATGGTATTCCCATCCCTTGGCTTCCCTGGTGGCTCAGATAGTAGAGAATTTGCCTGCAATATGGGAGACCTGGGTTAGATTCCTGGGTTGGGAAGATCCCCTGGAGGAGGGCATGGCAACCCACTCCAGTATTCTTGCCTGGAGAATCCCCATGGACAGAGGAGCCTGGCGGGCTATAGTCTATGGGGTCACAAAAAGTCAGGGACGACCGAGTGACTAAGCGCAAAAATTTTCCATAGTTTGTTGTGATCCATAAAATCAAAGGCTTTAGCATAGTCAGTGAAGCAGAAATAGATGTTTTTCTGAAATTCCCTTGCTTTCTCTATTTAAAAGATAGACTGTTATTATGAAAAGTCAGTGGAAAAGTTCATGTCTCATTTTCTTACTATTATAGTTTTTTATTGAAATCAAATTGAAATCGAAATTTGAAAATACTTATTTAAAAGTTATAGACTTACGTATTTAGTTAAGTAATTTACTTAGGGAAGTCATTAAGAGTTCTAATTATTCAGGTCTAGTCAACAATTTTACTGGATTTGGATAAATTAAAAATCTTTTCTTTTTTTTAATTGAAGTATAATTGACTTAAAATATTTCAGATGTATAGCATGACACAATATTTTTATACATTACAAAATGGTTAGTACAGTAAATCTAATTATCTGTCACCATACAGAGTTATTACCGCATTACTGACTATACTCCCTAAACTGAACCTTATGTCCCTATGACTTGTTTATTTTATAACTGATCATTTGTACCTCTTAAATCTCCCTTACCTAATTAACTCATCCTCCCTATCCTTTCCCCTTTGGGAACCACTCTTTTGTTTTCTTTGTCTATTAATCTCTTTCTGTTACATTTGTTCATTTGTTTTGTTTTTTAGATTCTACATACAAGTAAAATCATACAGTATTTGTCTTTCTCTGCCTTAGCATCAGTTCAGTCGCTCAGTTGTGTCCGACTCTTTGCGACCCCATGAATCGCAGCATGCCAGGCCTCCCTGTCCATCACCAAATCCCGGAGTTCACTCAAACTCATTTCCGTCGAGTCAGTGATACCATCCAGCCAACTCATCCTCTGTCGTCCCCTTCTCCTCCTGCCCCCAATCCCTCCCAGCGTCAGAGTCATTTCCAATGAGTCAACTCTTGGCATGAGGTGGCCAAAGTACTGGAGTTTCAGCTTTAGCATCATTCCTTCCAAAGAAATCCCAGGACTGATCTCCTTCAGAATGGACTGGTTGGATCTCCTTGCAGTCCAAGGGACTCTCAGGAGTCTTCTCCAACACCACAGTTCAAAAGCATCAATTCTTTGGCACTCAGCTTTCTTTATAGTCCAACTCTCACACGCGTACATGACCACTGGAAAAACCAGAGCCTTGAGTAGGCGGACCTTTGTTGGCAAAGTAATGTCTCTGTTTTTCAATATTCATTTGTATTGTCACAATGGCCAGATTTGATTCTTATTTATGGTTGAGTAATATTCCATATACCACATCTTTTACACACACACACCACATCTTTTTTTATTCACTCATCTATGAATGGATACTTAGTTTGGTTATATATTTCAGCTGTTGTAAATACTGCTGTGGTGAACATAGGAGTTTGTATATCCTTTTTGAATTAGTGGTTCTGTTTTCTTCAGAAAATTATCCAGAAGTGGAATTCCTGGATCATATGGTAGTTCTATTTTTTAAATTTGTGGGGGAACCTCCATACTGTTCTCCATAGTGACTAGCAGTTTACATTCCTCCTAACAGTGCACAAGCATTCCCTTTTCTCAACATCCTCCTGAACACTTGTTATTTATCTTTTTGATAATAGCTCATATATGCAGATGACATCACCCTTACGGCAGAAAGTGAAGAGGAACTAAAAAGCCTCTTGATGAAAGGGAAAGTGGAGAGTGAAAAAGTTGGCTTAAAGCTCAACATTCAGAAAATGAAGATCATGGCATCCAGTCCCATCACTTCATGGGAAATAGATGGGGAAACAGTGGAAACAGCATCAGACTTTATTTTTTTGTGCTCCAAAATCACTGCAGATGGTGACTGCAGCCATGAAATTCAAAGATGCTTACTCCTTGGAAGGAAAGTTATGACCAACCTAGATAGCATATTCAAAAGCAGAGACATTACTTTGCCAACAAAGGTTCGTCTAGTCAAGGCTATGGTTTTTCCTGTGGTCATGTATGGATGTGAGAGTTGGACTGTGAAGAAAGCTGAGAGCCGAAGAACTGATGCTTTCGAACTGTGGTGTTGGAGAAGACTTTTGGGAGTCCCTTGGACTGCAAGGAGATCCAACCAGTCCATTCTGAAGGAGATCAGCCCTGGGATTTCTTTGGAAGGAATGATGCCAAAGCTGAAACTCCAGTACTTTGGTCACCTCATGCCAAGAGTTGACTCATTGGAAAAGACTCTGATGCTGGGAGGGATTGGGGGCAGGAGGAGAAGGGGACGACAGAGGATGAGATGGCTGGATGGCATCACTGACTCGATGGACATGAGTCTGAGTGAACTCCAGGAGTTGGCAATGGACAGGGAGGCCTGGCGTGCTGCGATTCATGGGGTCGCAAAGAGTCGGACATGACTGAGCGACTGATCTGATCTGATTCTTAAATTTGTGAGGTGATTTCTCACTGTGGTTTTGATTTGCATTTCCCTGATGATTAGTGATATTGGAGCACGTTTCCATGTGTCATTTGACCATCTGTGTATCTTTAGAAAAACGCCTATTTAGGCCCTGAGTCCACTTTTTAATTGGGTTGTTTGTTTGATGTTGAGTTGTGTGAGTTCTTTGTATATAGTTGGATATTAACCCCTAATCAGATATGTTGTAGCAAATATCTTCTCCCATTCAGTAGGCTGCCTCCTCAGTTTGTTGACAGTATCCTTTTCTGTGCAGAAGCTTTTTGGTTTGATTTAATTCCATTTGTTTATTTTTGCTTTTGTTTTCCTTGCCTGAGGGGAGATACCCCCCCAAATATTGCTAAGACCAGTGTTAAACAACATACTGCTTACGTTTTCTTTGAGGATTTTTATGGTGTCTGGTTTTACATTTAAGCCTTTAATTTATTTTGAGTTTATTTTTGTATATGGTGTGAGAAAGTAGTCCAGTTTGATTATTTTGCATGTGGCTGTCCAGTTTTCCCAACATCATTTATTGAAGAGGCTGTCTTTCCTCCATTGTATATTCTTGCCTCTTTTTTTGTAGAATCCAATCTAATCCTTGTGCTCAGTGATGTCTGACTCTTTGCAGCCCCATGGACTGTAGGCTGCCAGGCTCCACTGTCCATGGGATTTTCCAGGCAATACTGGAGTGGGTTGCCATTTCCTACTCCAGGAGATTTTTCTAATCCATGGATCAAACCCGTGTCTCCCGTGTAGGCAGGCAGATGCTTTACTAATGTGCTTCCTGGCCATAAAAATGTCAGTTTCTTTCTGGGCCCTCTATTCTGTTCCATTGATCTGTTTTTATGCCAGTACCATACTGTTTTGATTACTATAGCTCTGTAACATGGTTGGTTAAAATCTAACTTTGTTCTTCTTTTTCAAGATTGTTTTGGACTTCTGAGGTATTTTATGTTTCCATATGAATTTTAGAATTATTTGTTCTAGTTCTGTGAAAAATGTCATTAGTATTTTGATAGAAATTGCATTGAATCTGTATTGTTTTTTAAATATCTCTTTCTGATTGCTTTTAGGGTGTAGAAACAGCAGATTACTATATATTAATTTTGTATCCTGCAATTTTATTCATTCATTTATTAGTTCTATTCAGTTCAGTTCAGTCGCTCAGTCGTGTCCGACTCTTTGCAACCCAATGAATCACAGCATGCCAGGCCTCCCTGTCCATCACCATCTCCCGGTGTTCACTCAAGCTCACGTCCATTGAGTCGGTGATGCCATCCAGCCATCTCATCCTCTGTCGTCCCCTTTTCCTCCTGCCCCCAATCCCTCCCAGCATCAGAGTCTTATCCAGTGAGTCAACTCTTCGCATGAGGTGGCCAAAGTACTCGAGTTTCAGCTTCAGCATCATTCCTTCCAAAGAAATCCCAGGGCTGATCTCCTTCAGAATGGACTGGTTGGATCTCCTTGCAGTCCAAGGGACTCTCAAGAGTCTTCTTCAACACCACAGTTCAAAAACATCAATTCTTTGGCGCTCAGCTTTCTTCACAGTCCAACTCTCGCACCCATACATGACCACTGGAAAAACCATAGCCTTAACTAGACAGACCTTTGTTGGCAAAGTAATGTCTCTGCTTTTCAATATGCTATATAGGTTGGTCATAACTTTTTTTCCATGGAGCAAGCATCTTTTAATTTCATGGCTGCAGTCACCATCTGCAGTGATTTTGGAGCCCAGAAAAATAAAGCCTGACACTGTTTCCACTGTTTCCCCATGAAGTGATGGGACCAGATGCCATGATCTTCGTCTTCTGAATGTTGAGCTTTAAGCCAACTTTTTCACTCTCCTCTTTGGTATTATCTTTAGGATTGTCTATTTACAGTATCATGTCATTTTCAAAAAGTATCAGTTCTTCACTTCCTTTCTGATTTGGATTCATTTTATTCTTTTTGTTGCCCGATTGGTATAGCTAGGACTTCCAGAACTCTGTTGAATTATAGTGGCAAGAGTTGGCATCTTTTTCATGTTTCTGATTTTAGAGGAAGTGCTTTCAGGTTTTCACTGTTGAGTATGTTATGGGCAGAAGGTTTGTCATATATGGCTTTTATTATGTTGAGGAATGTTCCCTCTACACTGAATTTGTTGAGAATTCTTATCATAAACGGATGTTGATTTTGTCAAATGCTTTTTTTCTCCAGTTTTTCTTCTTCAGTTTGTTAATACGGTATATCGTGCTGATTGACTTTCAGATGCTGAACCATTCTTACATCCCTGGGATAAGTCCCACTTGATTATGGTATGTGATACTTCTAATGTATCATTGAATTCTGTTTGCTGATATTTTGCTGAGGATTTGGGCCAGTAGTTTTCCTTTTTTGTGATGTTTCTGTTGGTTTTGATAGTAGGGTGATTTTGCTTAATGAATGAGTTTGGCTGTATTCCCTTTTCAATTTTTAAAATAGTTTTAGAAGTTCGGGTGTTAACTTTAAATGTCTGGTAGGATTCACTTGTGAAGCTGTCTGGTCATGCACTTTTTTGAGAATGTGTTTACTGATTCAGTTCCATTATTGTTGTTTGGTTTGTCCATATTTCTCATTCAGTCTTGGAAGACTTGTATGTTTGCAGGAATTTATTCATTTCTTCCAAGTTATTCATTTATTGGAGTGCAGTTGTTCATAGTAATCTTTTATGATCCTTTTTAAATTTTTGTGTCAGTTGTAGCTTCTCTTTCATTTGATTTTCTTTATTTGTGCCTAGTCTTTTTTTTTTTTTTTTTTTTTGATGAGTCTAGCTATCCGTTCAGTTCAGTTGCTCAGTCGTGTCCGACGCTTTATGACCCCATGAATCGCAGCATGCCAGGCTTCCCTGTCCATCACCATCTCCCGGAGTTATAGGTTTATCAAATTTACTTACTTTTCAAAGAAGCAGATCTTAGTTTCAGTGATCTTTTCTATTTGTTTTTTAAAGTCTTTATTTCCTTTATTCTTGCCCTGATTTTTATTATTTCTTTCCTTCTACTAACTTTGGATTTTGTTTGGTTTGTTTTTTCTAGTTCATTTATGTGTAAAGTTAGATTGTTCATTTGAAGTTTTTTTTTTTTTTGTGATAGGTTTGTGTTGCTGTAAATTTCCCTCTTAGTATTGCTTTTGCTGCATTCCATAGACTTTGGATCATTGTGTTTCATTTTTCATATCTTTCTTGATTTCCTCTTTGATTCTTTCATGAACCTTTTGTTTAGTGACATGATTATTTGTCATCCATGTATTTCTGTGTTTTTGCAGGGTTTTTTTGCTGTAGTTGATTTCTAATCTCATAGCATTGTGGTCAGAAGTGATGCTTAATATGATTTATGTCTTCTTAAATTTATTGAGGTGGCAAGAATACAGAGGTCCAACAAAGGTCCGTCTAGTCAAATACAGATGTGAGAGTTGGACTATAAAGAAAGTTGAGCACCAAAGAATTGATGCTTTTGAACTGTGGTGTTAGAGAAGACTCTTGAGAGTCCTGTGGACTACAAGGAGAACCAACCGGTCAGTCCTAAAGGAAATTAGTCCCAAACAGTCATTGGAAGGACTGATGCTGAAGCTGAAACTCCAGTATGTTGGCTATCTGATGCAAAGAACTGACTCATTGGAAAAGACCCTGATGCTGGGAATGATTGAAGGCAGGAGGAGAGGGGAACGACAGATGAGATGGTTGGATGGCATCACCAACTCAATGGACATGAGTTTGAGCAAGCTTTGTGAGTTAGTGATGGACAGGGAAGCCTGGTGTGCTCCAGTCCATGGGGTCCCAAAGAGTTGGACATGACTGAACGCCTGAATAGAACTGAACTGAAATTTATTGAGACTTGTTTTGTGGCCTAGTATGTGAAAATTCCATGTGTACTTGAAAAGAATGTGTATAAGACCAGTGTTTCTTTATTGATTTTTCTATCTGGATTTTCTCTCCACTGATGTAAGTGAGGTGTTAAAGTCACCTACTACTATTGCATTACTGTCAGTTTCTTTATGTTTGTTAACATTTTCTTTATATATTTGTGTGTACCCGTCTTAGATGTATATATCTATTTACAATTGTTTTATCTTCTTGCTGCATTGATTCCTTGATCATTATACACAAATGTCCTTTTTTGTCTCTTGTAATGGTTTTTCTTTTAAAGTCTGTTTTGTCTGATGCAAGTATTGCTACCCTAGCTCTCTTTTCATTTTTGTTCACATGGAAAGGTGGATACCTTTCCATCCTTTAACACTTATTATGAATCGGTTTGTTGGTGCTGAAACCTTTAGCTTTTCTTCGTCTGTAAAACTGTGTCTCTTTCATAACAGAATGATAGCCTTGCTGTGTAGAGTATTCTTGGTTGTAGATTTTTTTTCTTTCATCAGTTTGAATGTATCATGCTGTTCTTTCTAGCCTATAAAGTTTCTGCTGAAAAGTTAGCTCATAGTCTTATGGGAATTCTATTGTACCTACCTGCTTTTCTCTTGCTGCTTTTAAGATTCCTTACTTTTAGTTTTTGCTATTCAACTATAAGGTGTTTTGGTGTGCATTTTGGGGGGTTTATCTTGTTTTGGACTTTTTGTGCTTCCTGGACCTGCACATCTGTTTCCTTTTCCAGCTTAGGGAATGTTTCTTTTATTTCTTCAAATAAATTCTCAGCCTATTACTCTCTCTTCTTGCTCTGGGACCCCTATAATGTGAGGATGCTTGATATTGTCCCTGAGGTCTCAAACTATCTCTTTTTTAAAATTCTTATTTCCTGGTCAGCCTGGGTTAATTTTAATTCTCTTTCAGTTTCATGCTGTGTTCTTCTGTATCATCTGTTGATTCCTTCTAGTGACTTTTAATTTCAGGTACTGTATTCTTCAGCTCTGTTTGGTTCTTTATATTATCTCTTTATTAAGCTTCTCACTATTTTCTTTCATTCTTTTCATACATTTGTTGAACAGCTTTATGATCAATATCTTGAACTTGAGGTAGATTGCTGATCTCTACTTCATTTAGTTCTTCTGGGGTTTTGTTATTTGAAATGCATTCATCTTCCTCCTCATTTTGTCTAAAAATTTCTGTGTTTATTTCTATGTGATAGATAGGTTGAGTACATTTCCTGAGCTTTGAGAACTAAGACTATAGGACACATCCGATGGGGCCCAGCAGCACACCCTGCTCTGGTCATGAGACATGAACTCTAGGGCTGCCTTCTGTGTGGGTGGCTTGAGCCCTTCTGTTGTGGTAGGACCAACTACCATGCATGCACTGGTAGGTGGGGTTTGCCTCCAGCCTATTTGGCTGCCAGGTCCTGGCTTTTGTGGTGGCTATTGGCCTGCTGATGGGCTGGGCTGGGCTGTGCTGGATTACAGTATAGTTGGCTGTATGACTGACTGGGGGCTTCCAGAGCTGATGCTAGCAGCTCCCAGGACTAAATGGCTAGAGGGACAACTCCAAAATTTTACCTGAAGACATCAGTGTCCTCATGGTAGAATGAGCTTCTCAAAATGACTGCTGCCAGCCTCTCTGTTCTCCAGGGGGCAAATCTCAGTTGCTTCCTGCCTCTCTAGAAGGATCTCCAAAATTAGTAAACATGTCTGACCCATGCTTCTTTCAAATTATTGCCTCTATGCTTTGATTTGAAGTGTGTGGGATTTTCTTTGTGCCACTTAAAAAAAAAAATGGAATCTGTTTCCTAGAGCTCTCTGTCTCTCCTTTATGGAAGCCCTTGCGGCCTTCACAGCCTGCTGTTCTGGGAGCTCCAATTCCTGGTATAAAACCTCTGGGCTGGGGAGCGCCACATGAGACTTCGGCCCCTTGCTCCTTGGGGGAACCTCTGCAGTTGTGACTGTCCTCCGATTTGTAGGTTGCCTATCTGTGAGTGTAGGTCTTGACTATTCAGCATTTCTACCCTTCTTACCCATCTCATTGTGTTTTTAGCTGTGGAAAATCTTTTCTGCTAGTCTTCAACCATCAATAGATGGTTGCTGTGACCATGGGAGGAAGTGGTTCAACATCATCCTACTTTGCCATCTTGACCACACCAAAATTTATACTAGGTCTCTTGCATAAATATTTTAGTGAATGCTGAATTTTTCTTAAATGGTATGGAGACCTGTAAAACTATTAATTGAGTACTAAACAAAGCTTTTGGCTGTGTGGATCACAATAAGCTGTGGAAAATCCTGAAAGAAATGGGAATACCAGACCACCTGACCTGCCTCTTGAGAAACCTATATGCAGGCCAGGAAGCAACAGTTAGAACTGGACATGGACAACAGACTGGTTCCAAATAGGAAAAGGAGTATGTCAAGGCTGTATATTGTCGCCCTGTTTATTTAACTTATATGCAGAGTACATCATGAAGAATGCTGGGCTGGAAGAAGCACAAGCTGGAATCAAGATTGCCAGGAGAAATATCAATAACCTCAGATATGCAGATGACACTACCCTTATGGCAGAAAGTGAAGAGGAACTAAAAAGCCTGTTGATGAAAGTGAAAGTGGAGAGTGAAAAAGTTGGCTTAAAGCTCAACATTCAGAAAACGAAGATCATGGCATCTGGTCCCATCACTTCATGGGAAATAGATGGGGAAACAGTGGAAACAGTGGCAGACTTTATTTTTCTGGGCTCCAAAATCACTGCAGATGGCGATTGCAGCCATGAAATTAAAAGACGCTTACTCCTTAGAAGGAAAGTTATGACCAACCTAGATAGCATATTCAAAAGCAGAGATGTCACTTTGCCAACAAAGGTCCATCTAGTCAAGGCTATGGTTTTTCCAGTGGTCATGTATCGATGTGAGAGTTGAACTGTGAAGAAAACTGAGCACCGAAGAGTTGATGCTTTTGAACTGTGGTGTTGAAGGAGACTCTTGAGAGTCCCTTGGACTGCAAGGAGATCCATCCAGTCCATTCGGAAAGAGATCAGCCCTCGGTGTTCATTGGAAGGACTGATGCTGAAGCTGAAACTCCAATACTTAGGCTACTTCATGCAAAGAGTTGACTCATTGGAAAAGACCCTGATGCTGGGAGGGATTGGGGGCAGGAGGAGAAGGGGACAACAGAGGATGAGATGGCTGGATGGCATCACCGACTCGATGGATGTGAGTTTGGGTGAACTCCGGGAGTTGGTGATGGACAGGGAGGCCTGGCATGCTGCGATTCATGGGGTTACAAAGAGTCAGACATGACTGAGCGACTGAACTGAACTGAAACCAGCTATTTATTTTCATTAAGCTAACCACTATGAAGTTTAGTGTCTCTTTGTGTGTGTATCTTTTATGTGACCTTTTGTATTCTTGTGCATATATATTCTGTTGTGTTATGTTTATGAAGTGTTAAAGTCTAGATTATATAATATTTTTAAAAATTCTATTTGAATTTTTTAAACAAGTTAGGTCGATTAAAATTACAAACATGCATTATTTTAAAAATGTATGTGTGTTTCAAACTATTATGACTTTGTAAAAAGATATTTTCAGGTTTTCTTTTATTAACAACTCACCTTTTGTTATTAATACAATATTTTATTACTAAATTTTTCCTTGGTTTGTGCCTGATGTAAAAAAATGATTGCTCTGAAACAGGTCATGGGAAGCATGTAGCAGTTTAGGGCAATGTACTGTTGTTAATTGTAAACCTGAACTTTTTCAGTAGTTGAGTCTATATCTTAGAATTAGCCTGGATTTCAGGGTTGAGCTAATAAAAGCTTAAAACTTCTAACAGGAATTTAATTTTTAATTTAAAAACTTTAGTTCAAAATCAATAGTATTGATTGTGAATAGTTTTTCTTGGAATATATCAGTAACTACTGTGTTTATATCATTTATATCTTATTGAATCTTTTTAGTATCTCTGTGAGGTTATACCTTGGTTGACTTAAGGTAGATGATAACAAAGTCTTATAATAGGAATGGTCTGCAGTCCAGTCAGGTTAGGTAGTAGGATCATCCATCAAGAGGTAATCCACAGGCCTTA
The DNA here is from genome assembly GCF_027580195.1 of Bos mutus. Lineage (NCBI taxonomy): Eukaryota > Metazoa > Chordata > Mammalia > Artiodactyla > Bovidae > Bos > Bos mutus. Next base: position 12,768,038 of record NC_091636.1, read on the forward strand.
TCATGAGAATCTTGGTTACTAAAGATAAGCAATAGCAAAAGTCTGATGGCAAGACTGGTCAGGGGCAGTAGTGGGGGATCCTAGACCCAGATGGAGCTCTAGATCTTGAGTGGTATTCTAAAATTCTAGACTACCAAGCTTGCTAAATTGCTATTCTTATTCAGTGGTATACATGCAATTTTTCTAGAGAGTCATATATTTCAAGTACCACTCATTTCATCAAGGAAAAATAAATTCAGTCTTGATTTATGCCCACCAAAAATTCCTGTTATGAATTTTGGTAATCATTTTTGAAATTCATGTCTATAAGAAGATACTTCTGGAGAGTGTAACTAACCAAGCTTAGGGTGTAGATTATGAGCAAAATGCACACACACATATATTTTTATTACCTAAGCTGTTTGAAAGTAAATTATAAATATCATGGCACTCCGTCTCTAAATACGTCCGTTTTTAAAAGTAAACTCTTAGCAGTGGTAAGCTGGTAATAGTAAACTACGAGTGAGTGACAGGTTTTAAGTAAAGGACTGAAATGATAGGATGTAATTGACTATTGGGGAGATGCATTTAAGGAAGAAAAGACTAGTTATTTAAAATGTTACTTAATTCTGACGGTCATCCTGTGAGGTATCATTATCCTTATTTTCGCAGATGAGAAAATTGAAGTGCAGAGTTGTGAAGTAATTTGTTCAAGATTGTATTGCTCTTAAGTGGCTGAAGTCACTACATGACCATTTTCCAAATTGTTTCATGAAGTTAAAAAATTGAAGCAAATGTGAATGTTAGTGATTCTTTCCTTCTCATTGTATCGGTAATTATTCTTAATCATGTAATCATCAACCTTTAAGAAATAGTATTTCCAAGAATGCCAGATTTCCTGATGGACATATGCTTCATCTTTGAAAAATTGAAGAGTAAGCAATACCTACGAACTAGCTTTCTCTCTTTTTTTTTAATTTATTTATTTGGCTGTGCCAGGTTAGTTGCAGCATGCCAGATCTTTACTTGGGGCATGTGGGATCTAGTTTCTTGACCAGAGAGTGAATGTGGGCCCCCTGCACTGGGAGCATGAAGTCAGCCACTGGACTACCAGGGAAGTCCCCAACTAGCTTTTTTTGTTGTCAGATTACTAGATAATGAATGCTGTGTTGTTTAGCTGTTATATCTTATAATTTCAGCATATTTTCTCTGATTGAATTTATTTTATTTTAAATATGTTCTCTATCAAATAGAGTCCTGATGGTTTTATGGCAGTTAAAAGTTTTAAAGTAAACGATTCTTAAATTGAAGCAAATAAGCAACAGGCTGCAGTAGTTAAAAGTGAAGATGAATGAAGATTAAATACATTGTTCTTCAGTTGCTCAGTTGTGTCCAGCTCTTTGCGACCCCATGGACTGCAGCACCCCAGGCTTCCCTGTCCTTCACCATCTCCCAAAGTTTGCTTAAACTCATGTCCATTGAGTCGATGATGCCATCCAACCATCTCATCCTCTGTCATCCCCTTTTTCTCCTGCCTTCAATCTTTCCCAGTATCAGGGTCTTTTCTAGTGAGTTAGTTCTTCACATCAGGTGGCCAAAGTGTTGGAGCTTCAGCATCAGTCCTTCCAATGAGTATTCAGGGTTTATTTCCTTTAGGATTGACTGGTTGGATCCCCTTGCAGTCCAAGGGACTCTCAAGAGTCTTGTCCAAAACCACAGTTCAGAACCATCACTACTTCGGTGCTCAGCATTCTTTATGGTCCAACTCTCACATCCCTACATGATTACTGGGAAAATTGTAGCCTTGACTAGACGGGCCTTTGTCAGCAAAGTAATGTCTCTGCTTTTTAATACATGGTCTAGGTTTGTCATAGTTTTTCTTCCAAGGAAGCAAGCATCTTTTAATTTCATGGCTGCAGTCACCATCTGCAGTGATTTTGGAGCCCAAGAAAATAGTCTGTCAGTTCCCATTGTTTCCCCATCTATTTGTCATGAAGTGATGGAACCGGATGCCATGATCTTTGTTTTTTGCATGTTGAGCTTTAAGCCATCTTTTTCACTCTCTTCTTTCACCCTCATCAAGAGGCTTTTTAGTTTCCTCTTCACTTTCTGCCATAAGGGTGGTATTATCTGCATATCTGAGGTTATTGATATATATCCCAGCAATCTTGATTCCAGCTAGAGCTTTATCCAGCCTGGCATTTCTCATGATGTACTCTGCTATAAGTTAAATAAGTAGGGTGACAGTATACAGCCTTGACTCACTCCTTTTCCAATTTTGAATCAGTCTGTTTTTCCATGTCTGGTTCGAACTGTTGCTTCTTGACCTGCATTCAGGTTTCTCAGGAGGCAGGTAGGTGGTCTGGTATTCCCATCTCTAAGAATTTTTGATAGTTTCTTGTGATCCACACAGTTAAGGACTGGATGCCATGATCTTCGTTTTTTAAATGTTGAGTTTTAAGTCAGCTTTTTAATTCTCCTCTTTAACCTTCATCAAGAGACTCTTTAGTTCCTCTTCGCTTTCTGCCATTAGGGTGGTGTCATCTGCATACCTGAGGTTATTGATAAAATACATAGCCTTTTTAAAATAAGGTGAACTGTTCATGATTAAACAGGATTAAAGCTGGTATGAAGCAAATCATATAATGATTTTTTTTTAACCCCTTCTGAGCTTTGGAGGCACAAGAAGATAAATCATGCTTCCCTGAAAGACCAAAAATGTAGTTTTTAAAGTGACATTTTGATTCAGTTGAACATAGTAAACTCTCCTTCTATAACACTTCTAACCTCAAACAGGCAATGTAAAAAGACACCCTATAACTTAAGTTCTCATATGGCATTCCTTAGGAAATTCCTTGACTAGAGAATTTCTTATCAAGCTGTCAATATCCTAAACCCCAACATTTCTGTGGCTGATAATGATAAAGATTGGTTTCTTATTCATGGTGCATGTCCCTAGTGGGACAGCTGGGAATTCTCTTCCTCCATTTGTCCTCACTTGGAGACCCAGACTCACCGTCATTCTGACAGAAAAGAGATAGGTAATAACACACCAATTTTTAAAGCTTCTGCTGGATACTGTCCCTTTCAGTCTCATGGCTAAAGTAAGTCACATGCCCACACCAAGTTCAGAGACGGCTGTGAAGTGTACTCTCACCATGTGTTTGGATGGAGGACTGGAATATTGGTGCACTGCTGTGATAGCTAACACAGTCTTTAGAGGAACATTGAGAATTATGCATGGTTGATTCTTAGAATCCATTTTTTCCCCCTCAAAGGATACTAAGTACCTTTGAAGTAATATTACTGTGATTAAGGATCTTGATTCTAAAAGAGAAGCTAGGTAAATAACTGAAAATATTCAGTAGTTTACTTACTTTGGTGGAGGAGTCAGGGAATTCATCTGGGCTTGCTTTTCCTTGTATTTTGTCCATTAAATTTTCATAAATATATTTTAGAACATTTGCTATTATTTGCTTATTTGTAACATAAATCTATTAATGAAATAATTCTAAACTACCAACTATTTTAATGGAAAACATGTTGAATAGTGCTGCCAGTGCAATGGTCTGAAAAATCACAAAGACGTAATTTGTATTCTATAGACACAAGCTAGAAGTTTTCAAAAACTTTAATTTTGGAAAATACATTATGTGAGGCAGTATCAATATTGACACTGAAGTTCAGCAGCTTCAATTTGGTCTTCTAAGCATTTGTGAAGACATGAGTAATTGTTATGTACAGAGTACTTTGGCATACATACACGGAGAGGCTTTCTTTCTCTGCTGCTGCTGCTGCTAAGTCGCTTCAGTCGTGTCCAACTGTGCGACCCCATAGACAGGCTCCCCGTCCCTGGGATTCTCCAGGCAAGAACACTGGAGTGGGTTGCCATTTCCTTCTCCAATGCATGAAAGTGAAAAATGAAAGTGAAGTCGCTCAGTTGTGTCCAACTCTTAGCGACCCCAGGGACTGCAGCCCACCAGGCTCCTCTGTCCATGGAATTTCTAGGCAAGAGTACTAGAGTGGGGTGCCATTGCCTTCTTTCTCTAGGCAAAGTTATAAATCTTTGGTGTTGACACACTTTTTGTGTTTCTCTTTATTGGTAGCATAAACCAGGGTTCACCAATTTCTTCACAAGGCATATATAGTTTTTTGATTATTAAAATACACAAAATTTACCATTTGAACCATTTTACAGTGTAGTTTGGTGGCATTACCTGGAGGAGGGCGTTACCAATACTGGAACCCATTCCAGTATTCTCATCTGGAAAATTCCATGGACAGAGGAGCCTGGTGGGCTACAGTCCATGGGGTCACAAAGTCAGACATGACTGAAGCACCTTAGCAGCAGCAGTGACATTAAGTACATTTATATTGTTGTGAAACCATCACCATCATAAAGTTCTAGAACTTTTTTTCATCTTACAAAACTGAAACTTTGTACCCATTGAATAATAACTCTCCATTATTCCTCCCACTAGGCCCTGGCACTCACCATTCTATTTTCTGTCTGTGCATTTGACTACTCGGATAATTTGTATCAATGGAACCATGCACCATTTGTCCTTCTCTGACTTATTTCACTTAGCATTTCTTCAGGTTTCATAATCCTGTTGTAGCGTATATCAGAACTTTCTTGCTTTTCAAGGCTGAATAGAAATTTTTTGTACATACATACCACATTACTTTTAATCCACCTATCCACCAGTGGACAGCTGATTTTTTTTTTACCCTTGTTGGCTACTGTCCATAATGCTTCTGTTAACATTTGGTGAACAAATACCAAGTTGTGTACCTGCTTTCAGTTATTTTGGATAAATATCCAAAGTAGAATTGTTGGATGATCTGGGAATTCTGTTTTGAATTTATTGAGGAATTATCATACTGTTTTCCATAACACCTGCACCATTTTACATTCTAACCGGTGGTTCCAGTTTCTCTGTATCCTTGCATACCCTTGCTCCTTCCCTTCCTCTGCTTTGTCATCCTAATGAGTATGATGTAGTATCTTTTGATTTTAATTTACATTTCCCTAATAATTAGTGACGTTGAACATCTTTTCATGTGCTTATTGGCCATTCGTATACCTCCTTTGGAGAAATGTCTATTTAAATCTTCTGTTCATTTTTGGATTGAGTTGGTGGTGGTTTTGTTGAGTTTAAGTAGTTTTCTTTATGTTCTGCATAAAGGTTGTCATATAAGTGATTTGTAAACGTTTTCTCCAGCCCAATTCTTTTTTTTCCCCACTAAATTAAATTCCATTGTGTGGCTCCACCACAGTTTACCAATTTACCTATTTAAGGACATTTGGACATTTCCAATTTTTGGCAATTATGAATAAAGCTGTGATAAACATTATTGTGCAGATTTTGTGTGGACACGTAGTTTCAGTTCATTTAGGTAAACCCTAGTAGCACAGTTGCTGACTGTATGTTGAGACTTTGTTTAGCTTTGTACAGATCTGCCAAACTATCTTCTAAAGTGATTATACCATTTTGCATTTCTAGCACTGTGAATGAGACTTCTTGCTCCACATGCTCATGGACTGTAACCCACCAGGCTCCTCTGTCCATGGAATTCTCTAAGCAATAATACAGGAATGGGTAGCCATTCCCTTCTTCCCAACCCAGAAATTGAACCTGGGTCTCCTGCCTTGCAGGCAGATTCTTTACCATTTGAGCCACCAGGGAAGCCCATTCCAATTCATGTATGTAGTAGCATCTCACTGTTACCTTAATTTTCAATTCCCAAATGAAATATGATTTTGAAACACCTTTCATATATCTTCTTTGGTGAGGTGTCTGTTCAGATCTTTTGTACACTTTAAAAAAAAAACTTTTTTTGGTTGCACTAGTCTTCGTTTCTGCAGGAACTTTCTCGTTGCAGCACGGGGGCTACTGCCTAATTGTGTGTGGCTTTCTCATGGTGGCGGCTGCTCTTGTTGGGGAGCACGGGCTCTCAGGCACCAACCCAAAGTCACCTAGACTTCTATGTTATGTTCTAGAAGTTTGGTAGTTTTGTTTCTTACATTCAGAGCTATGATCTGTTTTTGAATTAATTTTTGTAAAAGGTGTAAGGTTAGTATGTAGATTCATTCTTTTGCAGGAGCTGTGTTCTAGTTCCTCATGTTAAGTAGATTTTCTTTTTTCCCTTGGATTGCCTTTGCTTCTTTCCCAAAGATCAGTTGACTCTATTTGAGTAGTATATTTCTTGGCTGTCAATTGTGTGTCACTGATCTATTTGTCTGTTCTTTTGTCAGTGCTACATTGTCTTAATTACTGATGTGTACCGCCACTGTTCTTGCCTGGAGAATCCCAGGGACGGGGGAGCCTGGTGGGCTGCCGTCTATGGGGTCGCACAGAGTCAGACACGACTGAAGCGACTTGGGGCGGCAGCAGTGAGTCTGAAGTCAGTGTTAGTTCTCTGATTTTGTTATTCTTTCATCAGATCAGATCAGTCGCTCAGTCGTGTCCGACTCTTTGTGACCCCATGAATCGCAGCACACCAGGCCTCCCTGTCCATCACCAACTCCCGGAGTTCACTGAGACTCACATCCATCGAGTCAGTGATGCCATCCAGCCATCTCATCCTCTGTCGTCCCCTTCTCCTCCTGCCCCCAATCCCTCCCAGCATCAGAGTCTTTTCCAGTGAGTCAACTCTTTGCATGAGGTGGCCAAAGTACTGGAGTTGCAGCTTCAGCATTATTCCTTCCAAAGAAATCCCAGGGCTGATCTCCTTGCAGTCCAAGGGACTCTCGAGTCTTCTCCAACACCACAGTTCAAAAGCATCAATTCTTCGGTGCTCAGCTTTCTTCACAGTCCAACTCTCACATCCATACGTGACCACAGGAAAAACCATAGCCTTGACTAGATGAACCTTTGTTGGCAAGTAATGTCTCTGCTTTTGAATGTGCTATCTAGGTTGCTTATAACTTTCCTTCCAAGGAGTGTCTTTGAATTTCATGGGTGCAGTCACCATCTGTAGTGATTTTGGAGCACAGAAAAATAAAGTCTGACACTGTTTCCACTGTTTCCCCATCTATTTCCCATGAAGTGATGGGACCGGATGCCACGATCTTTGTTTTCTGAATGTTGAGCTTTAAGCCAACTTTTTCACTCTCCACTTTCCCTTTCATCAAGAGGCTTTTGAGTTCCTCTTCACTTTCTGCCATAAGGGTGGTGTCATCTGCATATCTGAGGTTATTGATATTTCTCCCGGCAATCTTGATTCCAGCTTGTGCTTCTTCCAGTCCAGCGTTTCTCATGATGTACTCTGCATATAAGTTAAATAAATAGGGTGGCAATATACAGCCTTGACGAACTCCTTTTCCTATTTGGAACCAGTCTGTTGTTCTATGTCCAGTTCTAACTGTTGCCTCCTGACCTGCATACAAATTTCTCAAGAGGCAGATCAGGTGGTCTGCTATTCCCATCTCTTTCAGAATTTTCCACAGTTGATTGTGATCCACACAGTCAAAGGCTTTGGCATAGTCCATAAAGCAGAAATAGATCTTTTTCTGGAACTCTCTTGCTTTTTCTATGATCCAGCAGATGTTGGCAATTTGATCTCTGGTTCCTCTGCCTTTTCTAAAACCAGCTTGAACATCAGGAAGTTCACGGTTCACATATTGCTGAAGCCTGGCTTGGAGAATTTTGAGCATTACTTTACTAGCGTGTGAGATGAGTGCAATTGTGCGGTAGTTTGAGCATTCTTTGGCATTGCGTTTCTTTGGGATTGGAATGAAAACTGACCTTTTCCAGTCCTGTGGCCACTGCTGAGTTTTCCAAATTTGTTGGCATATTGAGTGCAGCACTTTCACAGCATCATCTTTCAGGATTTGGAATAGCTCCACTGGAATTCCATCACCTCCACTAGCTTTGTCCATAGTGATGCTTTCTAAGGCCCACTTGACTTCATATTCCAGGATGTCTGGCTCTAGGTCAGTTATCACACCATCGTGATTATCTGGGTCGTGAAGATCTTTTTTGTACGGTTCTTCTGTGTATTCTTGCCATCTCTTCTTAATATCTTCTACTTCTCTTAGGTCCATGCCATTTCTGTCCTTTATCGAGCTCATCTTTGCATGAAATGTTCCTTTGGTATCTCTGATTTTCTTGAAGAGATCCCTAGTCTTTCCCATTCTGTTGTTTTCCTCTATTTCTTTGCATTGATTGCTGAAGAAGGCTTTCTTATCCCTTCTTGCTATTCTTTGGAACTCTGCATTCAGATGTTTATATCTTTCCTTTTCTCCTTTGCTTTTCGCTTCTCTTCTTTTCACAGCTATTTGTAAGGCCTTCCCAGACAGCCATTTTGCTTTTTTGCATTTCTTTTCTATGGGAATGGTCTTGATCCCTGTCTCCTGTACAGGGTCATGAACCTCATTCCATAGTTCATCAGGCACTCTGTCTAGGCCCTTAAATCTATTTCTCACTTCCACTGTATAATCATAAGGGATTTGATTTAGGTCATACCTGAATGGTCTAGTGGTTTTCCCTACTTTCTTCAATTTAAGTCTGAATTTGGCAATTTTGGATCTTTTGTCCTTCTATTTGAATTTGAAATCAGTTTGCTGATATCCACAAAATAACTTTTTGGAATCTTGATTTGGGTGTGATGGTCTATAGAGTAACTTGGGGAGGGCTGGCACCTTAACAATATTAAGTCAGGACGAGCATGGGTGAACATGGAATAGCCCCTTCATTTTATTAGATGTTTGTGATTTCCTTCATCAGAGTTTTCTAGTATTCTTCATATAGATGCTTTCTTAGACTTACTCCTAAATATTATTTATTTTTTTGGTGATAATGTAAATGATACTGTATGTTTTGCTGGTTATATGGTGGGTATATCAGTTTACATTCCCACCAACAGTGTTCCCTTTTCTCCACACCCTCTCCAGAACTCATTGCTTGTAGATTTTTTTGATGATGGTCATTCTTATTGGTGTAAGTTATTTCTCTAATAATTACTGATGTTGAGCATCTTTTCATGTGTTTGTTGTCCATATTCATGTATTCTTTAGAGAAATGTCTATTTAGGTCTTCTGCCTATTTAGGTCCTGTGCCATTTGTTGATTGGATTGTTTTTTTGATATTGAGGTACATGAGCTTTTGTATATTTTGGAGATTAATCCTTACGCTAGTTGCTTCATTTGCAAATACTTTTCTTTCACATTCTCAGGGTTGTCTTTTCACCTGGTTTATGGTTTCCTTTAGTGTTCAAGAGCTTTTGAGTGTAAATAGGTTTCATTGGTTTAATTTTGGTTTTATTTTCATTACTCTAGGAGGTGAGATTTATGTCAAAGAGTGTTCTGCCTGTTTTCATCTGAGAGTTTTATAATGTCTAGCCTTACATTTAGGTCTTTAATGCATTTTGAGGTTTTGGGCTTTTTTTTTTTTTTGTATGTGGCATTAGGGGGTGTTGTAGTTTCATCCTTAAAGAGATTTTCTAGCACCACATATTGGAAAAAAATGTCTGCGCTCTATATTCTTGCCTCCTTTGTCATAGATTAGTTCATAGGTGCATGGGTGTATCACTGGGCTTTCTATTCTGCTTCATTGATATGTATTTCCTTTTTTGTTCCAGTACCGTAGTGCTTTGATGATTGTAGGTTTTTAGTATAGTCTGAAGTCAGGGAGCCTGATTCTTCCGTTTTTCTTTTTTAAGATTGCTTTGGATGTTTGAGCCACCAAGGAATCCCCTTTTAACATATTGTTGGATTCAGTTTGCTGGTATTTTGTTGATGACTTTCTGCATCTAGGTTCATTGGTGATACTGTCCTGTAATTTTCTTTTTTTGTGATACTTTTGTTTGGTTTTGGTATCAGAGTAATGGTGGCTTCATAGAATGAGCTTAGGAGTATTCCTCCCTCTAATTTTTGGGATGAGTTTGAAAAGTTTAGCTCTTACTTAAATGTTGGATAGAATTCACCTGTGAAGCCATCTGGTCTTGGACTTTTGTTTTTTGGAAGACTTATTAACACCAGAGTTTCAGTTTGATTACTGGTCATTGCTCTGTTCATATTTTGTATTTCTCCATGGTTCAGTCTTAGAAGGTTATACTTTTTAAAGAATTTGTCTATTTTTGCCAGATTGTCCATTTCATTGGCATATAGTTGTTTGTGATAGTCTGTTATGATCCTTTGTATTTCTGCATTGTCCATCGTAACTTCTCCTTTTCCATTTCTAATTTTATTGGTTTGAATACTCTACCTTTTTTCCTTGATGGAAGCTAAATGTTTATCTGGTGGCTCAGATGGTAAAGAATCCTCCTGAAATGTATGAGACCTGGGTTCGATCCCTGGGTTCCAGATATTCCCCTGAAGATGGGAGCAGCTACCCATTCCAGTATTCTGGACTGGAGAATTCCATGGACAGAGAAACTCGGTGTGCTTGAGTCCATGGGTCACAGAGTTGGACATGACTGAGCAACTTTCATTTCACTTTGTTTATCTGGTTTATCTTCTCAAACAACCTGTTTTTAGTTTCACTGATCTTTGCTATTGTTTTCTTCATTTCTATTTCATGTATTTCTTGTCTAATCTATATGATTTCTTTTCCTTTAACTAACTTTGGTTTTATTTGTTCTTCTTTCTCTAGTTGCTTTAGGTGAAAAGTTAGGTTGTTTATTTGAGATTTTTCTTGTTTCTCGAGGAGGAATTGTATTGCTATAAATTTCCCTCTGAGATTTGCTTTTGCTGTGTCTCATAGGTTTTGGGTTGTTGTGTTTTCATTGTCATTTGTTTCTAAGTATTTTTAAAATTTCTTCTTTGATTTCTTCACTGTGATGTCTTTGTTATGTAGTAACGTATTGTTTAGCCTCCATGTTTGTGTTTTTTACAGTTTTTTTTTTCCCCTGTAATTAATTTCTAACCTCATAGCATTGTGGTCGCAAAAGATGCTTGATGAGATTGCAGTTTTCTATGTGATCTATCATGTGATAGATCTAAAATGTGATCTATCATAGAGAATGTTCCATGTGCACTTGAGAAAAAGTATATTTTGCTTTTCTTGGATGGAATGTCCTATAAATGTAAAGTCTGTTTAGTTTAATGTGTCGTTTAAGGGCTGTGTTTCCTTAGCAATTTTCTGTCTGGGTAATCTGTCTATTGGTACAAGTACACGAGTAGTGTTAGAGTGCCCTACTATTATTGTGTCACTGCTGACTCTCCCGTTCATGGCTGTTAGCATTTGCCTTATACACTGAAGTGCTGTGTTGGGCACATAAATATTTACGATTAATATCTTCTTGAAATGATCCTTAGATCGTTATGTAGTGTCTTTCATTGTCTCTTGAAATAGTCTTTATTTTAAAGTCTATTTTGTCTGATATGAGTATTTCTACTCCAGCTTTCTTTTGATTTCTGTTTGCATAGAACATATTTTTCATCCCCTCACTTTCAGTATATATGTCTTCTTAGATCTGAAGTGGGTCTTCTCTAGAGAGCAACTATACAAGCGTTAGTTTTGTATCCATTCAGCCAGTCAGTGTTGTTTGGTTGGATCACTTAATGCATTTCCATCTAAGGTAATTATTGATAATGTGTGTTACCATTACCATTTTCTTAATTTTGTTTTGAGTTTCTTTTTGTATGTTTTTTTCTTTTGTGTGTCTGTCTTCTCGTGTTTCTCACCTAGAGAAGTTCTTGTAGCATTTGTTGTAAAGCTGGTTTGGTAGTGCTGAATTCTCTTAGCTTTTGCTTGTCTGTAAAACTTTTGATTTCTCAGTTGAATTTGATTGAGATCCTTGCTGGGTAGAGTTATCTTGGTTGTTGGTTTTTCCCTATCATCACTTTAAATATATCCTGCCACTGCCTCTGGCCTGCAGAGTTTCTGCTGAAAAATCAGCTAATATATTTATGGGAATTCCCTTGTATGTTATTCGTTGCTTTTCTCTTTCTGCTTTTAATATTTTTTCTTTGAATTTAATTTTTTTGCTTGGACAAATATGTGTTGTGCTGTGTTTCTCCTTGGGTTTATCCTGTATGGGACTCTCTGTCCTTCTTGGACTTGGGTGAGCTATTTCCTTTCCTATACTCTTGTTATTCAGTCACTTGTCTGACTCTTTCCAGCTTTATGAACTACAGCATGCCAGGCCTCCTTTCCTTCACCACCTCCCTGAGTTTGCTCAGACTCGTCCGTTGAGTAAGTGATGCCATCCAACCATCTCATCCTCTGTCGTCCCCTCTCCTCCTGCCCTCAATCTTTCCCAGCATCAGGGTCTTTTCCAGTGAGTCAGCTCTTCATATCTGGTGGCCTAAGTATTGGAGCTTCAGCTCCAGTGAATGTTCAGGACTGATTTCCTTTAAGATTGACAGGTTGGATCTCCTTGCAGCCCAAGGGACTCTCAAGAGTCTTCTCCAGCACCACAGTTTGAAAACATCAGTTCTTCGGCACTCAGCCTTCTTTACTGTCCAACTGTCACTTTCGTACATGACTGCTGGTAACATGTTAGGGAAGTTTTCAACTAGAATGTCTTCAAATATTCTCTCAAACCCTTTCTTTTTTCATGGGACCTGTATAGTTTGACTGTTGTTACATTTCAGTCAGTTCAGTTCAGTTGCTCAGTCGTGTCCAACTCTTTGTGACCCCATGGACTGCAGAATGCCAGGCTTTCCTGTCCGTCACCAACTCCTGAAGCTTGCTTAAACTCATGTCCATCGAGTCAGTGATGCCGTCCAACCATCTTATTCTCTGTCGTCCCCTTCTCCTCCTACCTTCAGTCTTTCCCAGCATCAGAGTCTTTTCCAATGAGTCAACTCTTCGCATGAGATGGCCAAAGTACTGGAGTTTCAGCTTTAGCATCATTCCTTCCAAAGAACACCCAGGACTGATTTCCTTTAGGATGGACTGGTTGGATCTCCTTACAGTCCAAGGGACTCTCAAGAGCCTTCTCTAAAACCAGTTCAAAAGCATCAATTCTTTGACACTCAGCTTTCTTTATAGTCCAACTTTCACATCCATACATGACTACTGGAAACACCATAGCTTTGACTAGATGGACCTTTGTTGCAAAGTAATGTCTCTGCTTTTTAATATGCTGTCTAGGTTTGTCAGAGCTTTTCTTCCAAGCAGCAAGCATCTTTTAATTTCATGGCTGCAGTCACTGTCTGCAGTGATTTAGGAGCCCAAGAAAATGAAGTCTGTCACTGTTTCCATTGGTATATTTAATGTTGTCCTAAAAGTTTCTGAGACTATCCTCATTTCTTTTTGTTCTTTATTCTGCTCCACAGCAGTTATTTTCACCATTTTATCTTCTAACTCACTTATCTGTTCTTCTTCCTCAGTTATTCTGTTGTTGATTCCATCTAGTGTGTTTTCCACTTCAGTTGTGTTTATCACTGATTGTTTTTTAGTTCTGCTAGGTCTTTGTTAAACATTTCTTGTATCTTCTCAGTCTGTGCCTCCATTCTGAGTCTTTGAGTCATCTTTACTGTCATTACTGTGAATTATTTTCAAGTAGATTGCCTATTTTATCTTCGTTTATTTGGTCTTGTGGGTTTTTACCTTGCTCCTTCATCTGCAGCATATTTCTCTTTTGTATCATTTTGTTTAACTTACTTTGTTTATGATCTCCTTTCTATCAACTGCAGGCTCCTTTCCACTTGCTTCTGTTGTTTGCCCCTTCGTTGGTGAGGCTGGCCCAGGGGATTGTGTAGGCTTCCTGGTGGGAGGGACAGTAGTCTACACACTGGTGGGTGATGCTGAGTGTTCACCCTCTTGTGGGAAGGACTGCATCAGGTGGTATGGCTTGAGGTGTCTGTGAGCTTAGTATGCCTATAGGCATCCTCTCTTGATGAGAGGGGCTGTGTTACTGTCTTGCTGGTTGTTTGGTATGAGGTGTCCAGCACTTGGGCCTGCAGGCAGTTGGGTGTACCCAGGTCTTAGTGTTGAGATGGTTACCTGCCCTGGGGATATAAGAGGAGAAGCCTTCTGCAGGGACTGTTTCAAGGTGTTTCATGTCCACAAGTTCGGAGCTACGATTGGGAGGAACAGCCAATCATTCAGGTGAGAAGTTTCTTCAGATGTGATCTGGGGGCTTTGGTCTAGTCCACACCATAGCAGGTCTTTGAGGGCTTGAATGGAGAATCTGACAGAAATGTGTGCTTTGTGACAGAAGCTGTTGTTTAAGTTCATGTTGCTGTGGGAATAGCCTGTGGCCCAAACCCAGAATATAGGACAGAGCCCCAGTGGAAATGCCTGAGGTTTCTATTCATTGCTCTCTTCTATAGTTTTTTATAGTGGAAACTTAGGTGGTTAAATTTTTCTTTTTTTCTAATATATACATTCAGTGTTATAAATTTCTAAACACTGCATTTGGTGTATCCCACAAAATTTTGAAAGGTATTTTCATTTTGTTCAAAATATTTTAAAATTTCTCTTGAGAATTCCTCTTTTGACCCATAAGTTATTTAGAAATATGTTGTTTAGTCTCCAAATACAATTATCTCTTGAGTATCATGGAGGTTAGGGGTGCTTCTCTGTGAATTTGAAAATTCATGTATAATTTTGACTCCCTCCAAACTTGATATCTTACAGATAGCATACTATTGGCCAAAAGCCTTACTGATAACATGAATAGTTGATTAAGTTATTTTGTATGTTGTATATATGATATACTATATTCTTACAATAAAGTAAGCTAGAGAAAAGTAAATGTTGAGGAAATCATAAGGAAGAGAAAATGCATTTATAGTACATGTATGTACTTTAAAAAAAAATCTATGTGTAAGTGGACCTGTACAGGTCAAATGCGTGTTGTTAGAGGGTCAGCTGTAATTAGGGATTTTCTAGTTTTCTGTTACTGATTTCTAGTTTAATTCCATTGTTGACTGAGCATATACATGGTGTGTTTTTTATTTTTTTTAAATTTGTTAATGTGTATTATGGCCAAGAAGATGGTCTGTCTTTGTGACTGTTTTATGTATATTCCATGTATATATATTAATGTATATTCTGTTGTTGGATGAAGCATTCCATAAATGTCCATTAAATTCAGTTGATTGAATGGGCTTTTCAGTTCAACTGTATCCTTACTGATATTCTGCCTAGTGTCTGTGTCAAATTACTATTAAAAGAGTATTGAAGTCTCCAGCTATTCTAATGGATTTCTTTGTTTCTCCTCGCAGTTCTTTTAGTTTTTTCCTCACATATTTTGACATGCTCTAAAGGTGGCATATACACCTTTAGAACTGTTAATGTTTTCTTGAAGAATTGACTCCTTTATGATGATGTAATGCCCTTCTTTATTTGTGATAATGTTCTTTTTGCTGAAATTTGCTTGGAGATTAATATAGCTACAGAAGTAAGATTTGATTTCTGTAAGCATGGTGTGCATTTCTCCATCTCTTTTCTTTTTTGTTGTTGTTCATCTCTCTTAACCTCTGTGTCTGTATTTAAAATGGGGTTCTTTCAGGAAACATCACTGGGTCCCGGCTTTTTGTTTTCATTGCTTGACACATTTTCTCTTCCCGTTGGTGTAGTCTATTCTCATTTAACACATTGACTGGGGCATTATTGCAGAAACTAATGCCTGTGGCTGGTGATTTATTATGTAAGTGAATACTGAAACATCTCTGGTTAGTAATGTTGGGGTAACAAAAGACGTATTAATATGTCTCTGGTCAATAAGTTGTTAAGGTGATTAGCAACATAGTTGGCATTAACGTCTACTGTGTTCATACCCTGTGCTTTATTCCTCCAATTTAGGGGGTAATTTTTTTCTTGATTCCTGAGTCCTTTATATATTCTAGGTATTAGCCTTTTATCTACTCTGTGTACCGTACTTATTATCTCTGATTTTTCCTTTAATTTAGTCTGCAGTACCTTCTATTGTTCAGAAGTTATTTTGCTTTGTAGATATTCTACAGTTCATGGATAGCCTTTTTAAAAATTAATTATTTATTTTTGTCTGTGCTGGGTCTTTGCTGCGCATGGGCTTCCTTTAGTTGGGCAGACGAGGTCTGCTCTTCATTGTAGTGCACGTCTCATTGCAGTGGCTTCTCTTATTGTGGAACACAGGCTCTAGGTGTGTGGCCTCAGCAGTTACAGTTCACAGGCTCTAGGGCACAGGCTTAGTAAATTGTGTACAAGCTTAGTTGCTCTGTGGCATGTGGGATCTTCCTGGACCAGGGATCGAATCCATGTCTTTTGCATTGGCAGGTGGATTCTTAACCACTGGACCACCAAGAAAGTCCAGTGGATATTGTATTTTGATTTTTAAAATTCTTACATTTTATCCCAGTAATTTATACAAACAATACAGTGTGTGTATATATTACTCTATCTGGAATTCCTTGGTATATGATGTAACTATTTTATAAGAGGATTTAAATATTTTTCTTCCATGGAGGGATAGCTAGTTGTCTCAGTATCATCTACTGAATATTCTAGCTTTTCACCACAGATTTGAAATAGCACTTTTATTATATAATAAATTTACAGATCTAAGTAATTTGTTTCTGTACTTTGAGCTGTTTATTTGATCTATATGTGTGTGCCTGTGCTAACACCATGATATTTTAATTGCTGTAGCATATTAATTGGTAAGGCAAATCCTGCCTTACACAGGCATACCTTATTTTATTGTGCTTCACAGATACAGTAATTGAAGGTTTGTGGAAACCCTGCATTGATCAAGTCTGTCAGCACCATTTCCCAACAGCATTTGGTCACTTGTGTCTGTCACATTTTGGGAACTCTCACTTTATTTCAAACTCTTTCATTATTATCACCACCTTTTTTTAAAACAGTGATCACTGATCCTTGATTTACTATTTCAGAAAGATTGTGACTTGTTGAAGTCTCAGTTGATGCTTTGCATTTTTTAGCAATAAAGTATTTTTAAATTAAATAACAGTTTTTTTAAAAAAGATACAATGCTATTGCACACTTAATAGATTATAGTATAGTATAAATATAACTATTATATTCTTCAGCAAACCAAAACATTCGTGACTTTCTTTATTGCTATATTTCCTTTATTGCAGTAGTTTGAAAGTGAACCTGCAACATCTCTGAAATATGCCTCTGATTGTTTTTCAAAATTTTCTTGGCTGTTTTTGTGAATTACTTTCCCTCATGAGAATCATCTAACTTTATAAAAATTCTGTTAGAGGTTTCATAATCATTATGTTTAATTTGTAGATTAATAACTGACATCTTTATGGTAAACTAGCTTCCGTTATTTACAAGACGTGCCAAAAGTACAGCAACTCAATTCCTTTCTTTAAGGCATTCCAAACCAGTAAAGTTATTGCTTAATAACCAGTATAGCTCAATGATTTGGCCTTCATAAATATGAACTTTTCATATATTTGTTGTGTTTTGTAATATTATTACTGTCATCACCACAACATCTATATTTCTTATTCCCTTTGTTAAACTCATACATATTTATTTTGATATCCTGTTGGTATAAACTTAAGCATATTTCTTTCTCCTTTATGATTTCCATTATGCCCTTCAGGTTCTTTGTTACTACCCTCCAAAATTACCCTTGCCCACATTCTCCTCCTTATACTCTTCAGTTCCATTCCAAAGTTTGGTATGTGAGCATAATTAGTCTTATCCCTCTTACACAGATCTTTCCTTAGTCCGTTGGATGACTCTCAAAGAATTAGTTTAAGGTTTTAGCTTGGGTTGTACCCCCTGGCACAACAGCTGTTAGTTCCTGCTACAAGTTCTACCTGGCTCAGAAAAGCATAAGATATCTACTAGCAGGGTATTATAATTTTTACTTGATCAGTTGAACATTTTAAGATAATATTAATTGCTTAGGTGAAGATTAGACATTATTGGAATAAATTTAAACTAGAATTAAATACTTTATTTGTGCATATATTATAAATTATATTCTCTGTTGTTTCCACTGAATTTAACCAAGTCTTTTGTAGATCTTTGTCTTTCCTTTTACTCTGCATATTTTCCCAGAATATTAAATGATCTCTTGACCGCTGGTGTTTATTTTTCCAGTTAATAATTAGGTCTTTCTTGCTTCTGTCAGGTGAGTGCAGTATGATGAAGACAGTTTAAATTTTCTCCATAAGCTTGCTTAGGTGCTCAGTCATGTCTGACTCTGTGACCCTTTGTTGCCCACCAGGCTCCTCTGTCCTTGGGATTTTTCAGGCAAAAAGATTGCCTTTTAAAACAAACTAGAACTATGATCTGTTCCACTTAATAGAATAACACAGACTCATCATTAGGGAAAAAAAACAGAGCAACCAGTCTTCATGTTACAGATATACAAAAATGAAATTGAGATGCAGAGGGGTTAAATGATTTGTTCATAGACACAACAATAAGTAGGAAAATCAGAGTTAGAAATAATATCTTTTAATATCCATTTCCAGGATACCTCATTTTCTTTCAGGAAATTTATACAAAAAACTAGAATTGATTGTATACTCTAATAATTGATAACATCACAGCTGTCACAGTTTATCCTTTGAGCTCAGAATTTAGATTGACACTTAAGAAACTTGGAAATGTAAACAGGTCAGTTAACAAAAGGCTTCCCTGGTGGCTGAGAGGATAAAGCATCTGCCTGCAATGCAAGAGACCCGGGTTCTATCCCTGGGTCGGGAAGATCCCCTGGGAGAAGGAAATGGCAACCCACTCCAGTATTCTTGCCTGGAGAATCTCATGGACAGAGGAGCCTGGCGGGCTACAGTCCACAGGGTCGCAAAGAGTCGGACATGACTGAGCAACTTCACACACGCACAGTTAACAAAAGAAATGGGTAGATAACAAGGCAAGTTCATGGAGCAAATTAAATTTCTAAGTTTCTCAAAAATAAGTACAATACCAAAATAAAATTCCCATTTATTTACTAATCATTGCATATTAGTTATTTCTACATGTATACTTAGCTTCCTAGTGTTATGATACATGGTCAACTAAAATATGATTATTAATATTTGACAGTTTTTGCTTTTTGATTTTGCTAATAATGCTACTATGAATATTTATGTACAAGTATCTATTTGAGTCTTTGTTTTCAGTTATTTTGTGAATGTACCCATAAGTGGAATTGCTGGACCATATATTAATTCCGAGTTTAATTTTTTTAGAACCTGCCATGCTGTTTTCCACAGCAACTGCATTTTACATTCTTATTAGTAGTGCACAAGGGTTCTTATTTCTCCATATTCTACCAATACTTATTATTTTTTTTGTAACTATCCTCATGAGTATGAGGGCTTCCCTGGTGACTCTAGGTTCGATCCTTGGGTTGGGAAGATCCTCTGGAGAAGGGAATGGCAACCCACTCTGGTATTCTTGCCTTGTGAATTCAGTGGACATTGAAACCTGGCAGGCTACAGTCCATGGGGTTGCAAAGAATCACTTGCCACTGAGTGACTAATACTTTCACTAATGGTTATAATCTGATAGAGTGCCTGAAGAAACCATGGATGGAGGTTCATAATATTTTACAGGAAGTGGTGATCAAAACCATCTCCAAGAAAAAGAAATGCAAAAAGACAAAATGGTTGTCTGAGGAGGCCTTACAAATAGCTGAGAAAAGAGAAGCAAAATGCAAAGGAGAAGAGGAATGTATACCCATTTGAAGGCAGAGTTCCAAAGAATATCAAGTAGAGATAAGAAAGCCTTCTTAAGTGAACACTGCAAAGAAATAGAGAAAGCAATAGAATGGGAAAGACTAGAGATCTCTTCAAGAAAATTAGAGATACCAAGGAACCATTTCATGCAAAGATAGGCACAATAAAGGACAGAAACTGTATAGACCTAACAGAAGCAGAAGATATTAAGAAGAGGTGGCAAGAACACACAGAAGAACTATACAAAAAAGATTTTAATGACTTTGGATAACTATGATGGTGTGATCACTCACCTAGAGCCAGACACCCTGGAGTGTGAAGTCAAGGGGGCCTTAGAAAGCATCACTATGAACAAAGCTAGTGGAGGTGATGGAATTCCAGCTGAGCTATTTCAAATCCTGAAAGTTGATGCTGTGAAAGTGCTGTACTCAATATGCCAGCAAATTTGGAAAACTCAGCAGTGGCCACAGGACTGGAAAAGGTCAGTTTTCATTCCAATCCCAAAGAAAGGCAATGCCAAAGAATATTCAAACTAGTGCACAATTGTACTCACACCCTAGCTAGCAAAGTAATGCTCAAAATTCTCCAAGCTAGGCTTCAACAGTACATGAACCATGAACTTCCAGATGTTCAAGCTGGTTTTAGAAAAGGCAGAGGAACCAGAGATCAAATTTCCAACATCTGTTGGATCATAAAAAAGGCAAGAAAGTTCCAGAAAAACATCTACTTCTGCTTCATTGACTATGCTAAAGCCGTTGATTGTGTGGATCACAACAAACTGTGGAAAATTCTTAGATAGAATACCAGACCACCTTACCTGCCTCCTGAGAAACCTGTTATGCAGATCAAGAAGCAACAGTTAGAACTGGACATGAAACAGCAAACTGGTTCAAAATTGGGAAATTGAAGTGGCTCAGTTGTTTCCAACTCTTTGCAACCCCATGGACTGTATCCTGCCAGGCCCCTCCATCCTTGGGATTTTCCAGGCAAGAATACTGGAGTGGGTTGCCATTTACTTCTCCAGAGAATCTTCCTAACCCGGGGATTGAACCTGGGTCTCCCACGCTGCAGGCAGATTCTTTGCTGTCTGAGCCACCAGGGAAGCCCTATACATCAAAGCTGTATATTGTCACCCTGCTTATTTAATTTGTATGCAGAGTACATCATGTGAAATGCTGAGCTGGATGAAGCACAATCTGGGATCCAGATTGCCAGGAGAAATATCAATAACCTCAGATATGCAGATAACACCACCCTGATGGCAGAAAGTGAAGAGGAACTAAGGAGCTTCTTGATGAAGGTGAAAGAGGAGAGTGGAAAAAGCTAGCTTAGAACTCAACATTCAAAAAACAAAGATTTTGGCATTCAGTCCTACCACTTCATGGCAAATAGATGGGAAACAATGGAAATAGTGACAGACTTTGTTTTCTTGGGCTTCAGAATCACTGCACACGATGACTATAGCCATGAAATTAAAAGATGCTTGCCCCTTGAAAGAAAAACTATGACAAAACCTAGATAGTGTATTAAAAAGCAGAGACATCACTTTGCCAAGAAAAGTCTGTCTAGTCAAAGCTATAGTTTTTCCAGTAGTCATGTAAAGGTGTGAGAGTTGGATCATAAGGAAGGCTTGAGTGTTAGAAGAATTGATGCTTTCAAACTGTGGTGTTGGAGAAAACTCTTGAGAGGCCCTTGGACTGCAAGGAGATCAAACCAGTCAGTCCTAAAGAAAATCCACCCTGAATATTCATTGGAAGGACTGATGCTAAAGCTGAAGCCCCAATATTTTGGCCACCTGGCACAAAGTTTCAACTCACTGGAAAAGGCACTGATGCTGGGAATGATTGAAAGCAAGAGGAGAAGGGGTCAATAGAAGATGAGTTGGTTGGATGGCATCACCAATTCAATGGACATGAATTTGAGCAAATCCGGGAGATAGTGAAGGACAGGGAAGCCTTGCATGCTGCAGTCCATAGGGTCGCAGAGTCAGACACGACTTAGCGACTAAACAACAAATCCTTAAAGTATATATACTTTAGAAGTTTTTAAAAATTTATTTTGTGTTTTGACTAATTTACAATAAGATTTTATCATACAATTTAAAATTCTTTAAATCAGTCAAATCTACTGCACAGTTTAAAATTGCACAGCTCATGGATTATAGTTTTAATCTATCTAATTTGCACTACTTTGGTCTAATACTTCTGTTCATTAGAGGAACTATGTACTTTCATTTCCTTGTAATATAGCTACGTTTTCTAATACTTCTAATATTTCAGGTTTTCCTGAGTACCCTTTTCATTGCCTCTTTTTTTTTTTTCTTGCAGTATATGGATTTGGTTAAAAGTATTCAAAATGTAGTTATTGATCTTAGTGATTGCCAGAGTAAATAGATTTCAAAGGTGGTTAATTATACTTTGTTAGTATATTCTTTTTTGTGGATATATTTCTGAGCAGGGTATTTACAGTGGTAATGAATGGTATTAATTTGGGAAAATAATGAACCCTTTTTAGAAAATATGTTCATGAAATAAAACCCTCTGTATTATGAGTCATCTTTATGTTGTTAGTAAGTAGATTTTTTTTATAAAACCATGTAGCTATTGAAAATTAAACATTGGTGTGAAATTTTGCATCAATTATTGGTGGTTAGGTTATATCTTAAAACAGTTGGATATGACTTAGTGGCTGAACAGCAACATCAAAATTATGATGATGATTATATTGCATTAAGTTAAAGAATTGAATTTGAATACTGTATATTCAGCTGGTTTGAGTCAATTGTATATATTAACTTACTTTCAAAAAAGAAATCTACATAGGATGGCTTAATATTTTGCAAAATTTAAAAAAGTAAATTGCACATTGATGGCTATTACATTCACTGGTATAAACTACAATGTGTACATGAGATTTAAAAATCTGTGAGTGCTAGTAGTGTTAGTCGTTCAGTCATGTTCAACTCTGTGATCGCATGGACTGTAGCCCGCCAGGCTCCTCTGTCCATAGAATTTTCCAGGCAAGAATACTAGAGCAGGCTGCTATTTCCTCCTCCAGAGGATCTTCCCAACCCATGGATGGAACACACATTTCTTACATCTTCTGCATTGGTAGACAGGTTCTTTACCACTAGCGCCAGGCTTCTTTGGGTTGAGGGTGCAACCATACTAATGTAAAAGAGTTAGATTCTGTCCTGATTTTATTGCTGACTTAATGTTTCTATTTTAACTATTCAGACTTTCTTCAATTCTGTGAATGGGATCCAGGATTAAAACAATAATATTAAATGATCATACAAATCATTCCTATTTAAACTACTTTTGATTTGAAATTAGAGCAAAGAAACTTATTAATCCTGTGTTAATTGCACAGCCTTTTCTTTATTCCACTAAGAATTTGATTGAGATATTTGTTTCTTTCTGATGGCATCCTTTAGGAATTGGCCTTCCAGAAGGGTTGATATAGCTCTGCATTTTTCCTCTTCATAATGACAAACTAGCCAGTGTACATTTATAGAGAGCAGAACAGTTCTTGTTACTGGGGGCCTTCTATGACTGAGAGCCTATAGACTGCCGTGAAGTACAGCCTTTTGTGAACTGTCTAGTGAGACTCTGCCAGAATCTCAGCAGACAGAACTAATTGTGGAGAAAAAGGATTTTTTGTGCCCTCTTTCTTTCTGTTCTTTTTGTTTTATAAGACTGATAGTGTTAAAGTAGCTGGTTTATGTAAGATTTGTCTGCCTCTCTTTTCTCATTGCACGGATCATTTTTTAACTTAAAGTCTCACACTGCAGGTCGTTGAGCACTTCCACATGGAGGCTGGCACAGGACCAAACTCGAGACACGCAACTCATAACAGTTGATGAAAAATTGGTAAGAATTTTCTACTATACACTGCTAGGATTCTGCCTTCAGGGTTATTTTTGTACAACAGATTTTTCAGTATGGTGGTCAGGGTTCTTCTAGGATAGTGATTTCTTGACTGCATATAAATTTTAAGAAGAAATAATCATTACAAAAAGATAATTTGTGTTAAGCATTTTACACAAATATTAAGTCATACACAAACATATAATTAAAATTACAGAAGGCTTCCATTTTTGTGATGTTTATAAGTAGACACCAGAATTTTTTTTGGTTTTGTAATGAATATATTATTTGTGATTTTCTCACTTAAATTGTAAGACACACTAGTACCATCTAAAATTAAGTATATTGGGTTTTTCTGGAACCAATGATTGGTACTGTTGCTGTGCATATATATGTGTGTATACACACATACACATCCTATTTCTGCCTTATGTATGAGTGATTACAACTATCAGCAAATGAATAATGTTCTTCTGTTGATCAGTAGCAGATTGAATTTTGGTACTCACATAAAATTTTTCTGTATGTGGTGTTACTTTAGAGGCAACTTGTTATGTTTATATCGTACAACAGTATACATTTTGTAAAAAGGTTCTAAAACTTCTAGTAAAAACATGCAATCGTATAGATATACTTTTCATTCTATATTCGGTTTACAATGATCAGATATATGGGTATGTTTCTTAGCTACTCTCCTTCTGATTGTACATTCTTTTGCCACTCCATTGAACCTGTAAACATAATTTAAATAATAGGTCACATTTAAGTTTCTATTTGCACCTTAAAGATATAAACAGATAAAAAATAGAGAAGTAAATGGACAATTTGGAAGTCTGCTTATGCTTAAGACTGGTTGGTTTTGTCTTTAAATTCTGTCTTAGATCTGTGTACTGACCTTGCCATCATCCTAGTTAAAGCTGGATTGCTGTGGTGTTTCTTAATTGATCTCCATAGATACTTTAATCTTCTTCTAATTCATTTTCCACAGGATGACCAGAATAGTCTTTTTAAAATGCTGGTTGTATCATCCTCTTGTCTAAAATCCCTTGGTGTTTCTTACTGACCTGAGAGTAAACACTAAAATCTTATCATGGCCTTTGAAGTCTTTCGTGATTTAACTCCTACATTTCTAAGTTTATCTTGTATCTCTGTCTTTTATATAACTGTGCTTCAGCCTCACCAAGCCTGGCCCTTGCTGTTCTTTACTGCTTTAGGGCATTCAGATTTCAGTTAATTATGCCTAGCTGCTTTTTACCAATTCACTAGCTCTTCATTCAAGTACCATCTACCTATTCATCAAATGTTAATCAAATATCACTTGCTGGGAACTCTCTGATGGTCCAGTAGTAAAGACTTCAAGCTTCCACTGCAGGGGAGCCCAGGGTTCCATCCATAGTTTGGAGAACTAAGATCTTGCACACTGTGAGGCGTAGCAAAAAAACAAACAAAAACTCCCTAAATATCATTTGCTTAGTCAAGTATAAAAGCAACGAGGCAGATATGCGTGTGAGAGGAAGAGGATTTACACATGCCACGTGTTCATAAATTAATGAGGATACTATTATTTTACTTTTTCCAATGACTATCTCTTTTAAGCCTCAAGAGGTTACTCTCTCATTCCAGTATTATGAGGTTTACTGTCTACAGTAAAGTTTCAAATTTTAGAGTTTGTCAGTAGCATTTCTTACTAGTTCACAAAATGAGTACGTCCGACAACAATCTATTGCTCTAAAAAGGTGCTGTGAATCATACCAGAGGTATACAAACTACTCTGAGTTTTGTGTTTTTAATGATATTCCCTAAAGTCAGTTGTATACTTTTTAATGAGTTTTGTTCTTCTTTTTAGATTTTCCCCAGCTTTGTTACGTTTTTCTTAAAGTATAGTGGTCAATATATCAGTATGATATTCCAGTTGAAATCAGTTGAAGTCTAATGTATAATTATTCATAGTTCTTGAATTGATGCTTAATATGGAAAACTAAAACCCACAGGTAATTTTCAAACCAAAGTTTTACCCATTCATTTAGCTTTATATTAAAATGGAAGTATTAAGTGATCAAATAGGTAATGTAATGCCAATAGGGGTTTTATGTCTTCTTGTTCCTACACACTGTTGAGTGGCAGACATGATAAGTAGCAAAATGATAAGACCAGGGGCTGAAGAGTACATCCAGAAATACTGAGCAATTGAAGTTGATTATGTTTGCATTTTGAACAAAAATGATTCTAAAAATATATATCATTAATGATAAAAATATTTCAAAATGTGAAGTAAATCCTCATGAGTATCTTAAAAGATGTAGAAACAGCATTTTAATGTCACTGTTACATAAGGTAAACCCATTTATTAACTTAATATACCATTTTTATTACTCAACACTAGACTACTATTGTATTTGTATCTGAAATTAGATAGAAACTAGAATCTTAATTGGAAGGTAAGGGAAATAGCCATTATTATGATTTCTATTGAATATTGTTACATAATGTATTTTTTAAATTAATATAGGTGATGCTGTCTAAAGCCCAGTGATTAAGCATACAAACTAAACTTAGTTGGGGATCAATTTCAGTGGTTATTCTAGTTTTAGAAAATGGATCTTAGGAATTTAAAACCAAAGGATAACTTCAGATGTTACCTAGTTTTGTTACTGCATCAGGTTTTTTTTCATCTAAAAAATCATTTAACCTCTTATTCAAGAGAAATTTTATGTGAGAATTCAATTAATAATAAACGATGAAAGCTGAATTGTTGGAGGGTGAGGATTAAGTGCATGAGGGAAGAAGACCTGTAAGTCTTTCCTTAAGACATCCCCCTCTGGGGACTTCATAGAGGGAGCGTTGGAAAGGTAATTTGGACAGAACAGCTGATTCTTATTTCTTTTGATGCTGCTCTTTATGTTACTGATCAGTCATAATTATTAGAAGGCTTTTTCTTATTGAGAAAAATAGTCTTTAAATTAAGATAGAATAATTGTATATTAAAATGCAGGGGGGAAAAAAAAAAACATTCATTAACTCAAAGCCCTAGATGTAAACTCATAGTCCAAAATGTAAAACCAGAAATTGTTAAACTTTTAGAACAAAATGTAGGAGAAAATCTTGATAAGTTTGGATTGGATAAATATTTTTTAGCTATGACACTGAAGCATAATTCATTTTCTAAAAAAAAATTATAGTTAGACTTCCTCACAAATAAAATTTTCAAAGAAATTTGAAAGACATTGTTAAAAGAATGGAAATACAAGCCATAGTTTGGGAGAAAATATTTACAAAACACGTTTCTGATAAAGGAATTGTATCCAGAAAATAAAAACCACTTTAAATAATAAGATATTAACTCAAAAACAAGCAGGCAGTACCCAGAAGATATTCAGATGGAATATAAACACATGAAAAGATGCTTAACATCATGAGTGATTATGGAATTGCATATTAAAACTAGAGTGAGATACCACTAGACACGTATTTGAATGGCTTAAAAAAACTGACCATACCAGGGCTTCCCTGGTGGTACAGTGGGTAAGAATCCGCTTGCCAGTGCCAGGGACATGGGTTTGGTCCCTGGTTTGGGAAGATTGCACGTGTTCTGGAGCAACTAAGCTGGTGCACCACTACTGAGCCTGCTGTTCTAGGGCCCGTACGCTGCAACTCCTGAAGCCCATGTGCCTAGAAGCTGTGCTTTGTAACTAGAGAAAGCCCATGCATTGCAAGAAGACCTGGCACAACCAAAAATAAAATAAATAAGTTACTAAAAAAAAAAAAAAAACTAACCATACCAAATGCTAGTGAGGATACAGAGCTACTAGAACTCTTACAGGAGGAATCCAGAATGGTACAACTATTAGCTGTTTTGGAAAATAGTGTGGCAGTTTCTTATGAAGTTAAACATGTTTTTACCTTATAATCTGTAGTCTCACTTCTAAATATTTACCCAAGTGAAATGAAATCTATGTTTATACAAAATCCTGCATGTAAATGTTTTTAATAGCTTTATTAATAATTCTAAAAACTGGAAACAACCTGTCAGTCAATTTATACGCACTGATTAGGAACCACCGTGGATGAACCTCAAGTGCTTTATGCTGATAAACCAGACCCAAAGACTTTGTACATCCTGTGTGATTTCATTTATTTGACATTTGACATTTTAGAATAGGCAAAACTCTCAGGACAGAAAAACTGATCAGTGGTTTTCAGGGTTGGATGTAGGAGGAGCAGTTAACTATAAAGGGCATTAGAAAATTTTAGGGGGTGATCCAACTGTTCTGTAGTTTGACTCTGGTGTTCATTTTTTGGGGTCAGAACCAAGGTTGGATTTTAACTGTTCATAAAATATCAATTTTTTTAACAGAAAAGATTATTTCCAAATTTGATGCTAAGATACTTTAAAAAAAAAATAATTTTATTTTTTTGGCTGTGCTGTGTCTTTGCTGCTGCACAGGCTTCTCTCTCGTTGCAGCAAGCGGGGTCTACTCTAGTTCCCTAGGGCACCTGGGCTTCAGTAATGTTGACGTTCCTTGTTCCTGTGCTCTAGAGCGCAGCTTCAGTAGTTGAGGCCCACAGGCTTAGTTGCTCTGGGGCATGTGGGGTCCTCTGGGACCAGGCATCAAACTAGTGTCTCCTGCATTGGTAGGCGGTTTTTACCGCTGAGCCACTGAGGAAGCCCCAAGCTACTTCTTTATAAATAATATCCAGTGGTTCAAGAGCTGGCCTAATAGTATACGGGGCTTGCCATTTTCTACATGATCGCCTTCTGTATATTTGAAAACAGTTCTTTGGTCCTAAATCAATGGTTCTCAAAGAATACTGGGCTGGGGCTGAGGGAGCACGACTTTTATAGAAGGCCTACAAAGTCGAACTATTTTCATAATTATATGGAGACTTAATTTGCCCTTTCACTGTGTTGACATTGACACTTGTTATAAAAGCAACTGTGGCAAAACTGTTAGCACCGTAGCCTAAATCAAGGCAATGGCCCTGTGTATCCTGTCTTTGTACCCTTCACTTCCTTGCATTTGAGGCTTTAAAAAAAAGGAAAAAAGCTAGTTTCACTTAATGTCTTTGATAAAGCAGTGAAAATTATTAATTTTTTAAAAAATCTCAATTGTGCATATACTTTTTTAAATGTTCTATGTAGCAGAACAGAAGTATGCATAAAACTCTTCTGCATACAGAAGGACAGCTGTCTCAAGGAAAAGCACTTGTATGACTGAGTTGCTGTTGCAAACTGAATCTAGTCCTTTTTTCATGGAAGAACTTTTACTTGAAAAAACAGCACGCAAATTATGATTGTTATTCAGTTTTTGGTACATGGTAGCCAAGCCATTTTTTCAAAAATAAATTTGTCATTTCCAGGAAATGTTTTCTGTGATAAACTTTAAGCTTTCAAGTGAAAATGAAAATTTTTGTAGAACTTTGTCGCTGATCTGAATGAGCTTGACAGCTTCCCCGTACTTAAAGACTATTCTAATGGGATTGGTAGTGATATTAATGAATTGACTTTTAAAATATTATGTAATGAAATATTTTAACATTTGGAAGATCTTCATACTTGTGTGAACCACTGTTTTCCGTATGACTTAACATATGTTATAAAATCATGAATGGATATCGAAGTGCAGGAGCAAACAATAGATTTAATGTGAGAATGAGAATATTAAGTTATTGCTCTCTTTTCTAATTACATATCTGTGTAATCAATTCTCTTCACATATTGCAAGCAAAACAACTTGGCCAGTTTGAATGTAAGAACAGAAGTTAGAATTCAGCTGTCTTCTATTAAACTAGACATTAGAGATTTTCAAAAGTGCTACTCTTCTCAATTTTTTAGTTTTTGAAAATGTATTTTTATAATATTATTTATGTTAGTATATAATCATTTTATTATTATTTTAAGCTAAGTCTATATCTAAGTTTTTCTCCAGTTTAATTTCTTACATGATAAAATACCTATAGGTATATGAGATTTTGTAAAATCTCATAGGGGTCCCAAGAGAGTGTAAAGGAATCCTAAGACCAAAATCTTAAGAGAATTATTCTCCTAAGTCTTCTCTTTTCTGGTTTATATATCCCCAGGGCTTTGATTCATTTTATGAGTTTCAGTTAATTCATCATCTTAATTACCTTCTAGTTTGACTGAATTTGTTTTAAAACATTATTGCCAGGATTTCTCATGATGCTCCAGATGTATGGTGCAGGATAAGGTGGGGATTATTACCTCTGTTCCTTCTAATCTTAGCTGTCTAGTAAGGCAACTTAAAATTAGGTCCTCATACTTCTTCCTTATGTGGATTTCATGGAGAGGTAGAACCTCAGACCCTTTTTTATTTGTACTGTCCTGTTTCATTTCTTTCATCTTAGGTATATGCCGCTTATTATTTAAAACTGTTACTAGATTAGCTCAAAGGGCATGTCACCAAGTAAATTTCTTTTTTTTACTGTTACTTCTGACAGGCTGAATTTAATATGTGTAACAATTTAAAAAATTGAAGGAATTTTTATAGTGTTTTGTGGACATCAATACCATACAAAGAAAAATTGTTTTATTCCAGGCATCAGTCGTATATTGATAACTTGTATCCTATCCTTTTCTTTTTTAAGGTATAGAATGTACAGGGGTAAAGTCCACTTGGTGTTTTCTAGTGTAATGAATTCTTTTCTGTCATTTTAGAACTATACACAATGTTGACATTGTTAGAAAACAGATCTCCAGAGAATAAAGTTGTAGTCATTCCTGGATTACTGCTAATAATGAATTTTATATTCTGCACATGGCAAATTTTTAATCATTCTTAAAATCTTCTCTGTTGTGTATAAACTGCTATCGTTTTCATTTACTCTTGCAACTAATAAAATGTTAAATATTAAAAGAGTAGATGACAGTGTCTTAAAATAATCTTGTTGATATATGTAGAAGCACAGTGTTTAAAAAGAAAAAGCTTTTTGGGGTTGTACCATTATTATTTCCAAATATGTCCTACAGATAATCAGGAAACCTTACAAATGGTTGTTTGCTAGGCCCTTGTGCTTCTGTTGCAGGAGTTGCTGTACCATGGAGGTTGGGTGAAGAATGTCTTTGTCTTTGTGCTTTATTAAGAGAGTAACTTTTTTTCTTCATGCCACCCCACCCCAATCTCCTTTCAGTACATTTGATGAATACCCAAGTCCAGTGAACACATTGTCTTTTTATATTCACGTATTATACAAAAGAGAGAAGTTAAATTTTCAGTACTCTTTGAAGATTTTGAGTAAAGGCTCCCCACAAAACAAAGTGTAAAAATTAGACCTGCATAGGTGTATTTTTTATTTGCTTTTTAAGCATTTGTATTAAGTATTTTTAAAATACTGATTCCTTGTTTGTCACAATTACCTATTTAAGTATCAACTGCTATAGTTAATATTTTACACAAAAGATTAAAAAAATACCATGTTAAAATACAAGAATTATTTCAGTTTATTCATAAAAATAATGTGAAACAAGTCTCAGTGGTTTGACATTAGTATATTACTTCCATAAGATTATTATATGCCATTTTTCATTCTTCATTTATTTATTTAATATATACTTACTGAGCACTTAAGTGTGCCAGGCACTAGCCTTCAGTGTTTCTATTGATACTTTCAGTGGTTTTAGGTACTTACTTTGTCTAAAAACTATTAAGTACCACCTGTTTTATAAAGGTGTTATGCTTAGTAATACATGCATTCTCAACATTACATGTATGCGAGAAAGGAAACTTTCTCTTCTGCAATCTGTGAATCTCAAATCTGTGGCTTGGGTTGTGAAGGATAGCTTTAATTTCTAAGCTTTTTTTTTTTTTTTTTGAAAAATTACTTGATAGTATATAGTATTAATCTAAAATCCTAATATTTTGGACATTTTAAGTAGTCTGTATTAATATCTTGATTTAAAAGTTAGGTGTGTGTGTAAAATAGAGTCAGTAATTTGAATGTTGCCTATTTGTGTTTTACTTGCAAATAGCAATAACACAGTAATTAAAGCTTTGTGACTTGATACTTACAATAAATAATTGCTATTTGATTAAGCACATGTTATTAACACATTCAGCCAATAGGGTGATAATACTGCTGTTTTAGAATGTCTGCAAGCAACAAGTTAATAGAAATTTATTGTCACTTATTATTAATAGGTTTTAAATTTCTTCCTTGCTTGAATTTGCTCTAACAACTTTATAAAATGAATGATTTTTGCAAGTCTTCAAAATAAAATCATATTTGCAACACCTGTATTTTATGCTATTTTTGCCTCCCACAATACTAAAAGTTTAGAGATGAAAACTTTTTGTTAAGTCTGCAAACTTGAATTAAAAATTGGTCATTAAGAGGTGACCTGCACAAAAAGATAAACCTAAGTTAAAGGCTTACATTTGCTTTGACTGCTTGCTTTTTTTTTTTTTTTTTTAAGGGGTCAGTTTTCTTTTGGTGAGATTACTTTCTTTTGGTGTATGGCAGCGCTATCTCTGCTAGATTATTAGAAGGAGTAGTGTCTGCAATTGGGGTTATACAGCCTTCTAGCATCTCAAGTGTCTGTTTTGTCTGGACTTTGCTCATGCAGCATTCTTGTGCAAAAATTTCAAGGCTTTAGTCTGGAGCACTGGGTCAAAGGATATGTCTCTTTGAAGGGTAGACAGGAGTTTTTTATGTTTTATTCACTAAGTAGTATTTCATTTTACATCAAAGAATAGCAGCCTTTGAGAACCTTTCATGGTGGCAGTTTAGCATGAAAGTTTTTTTCTTAAAGAATCACTAAATATGGAATAATGTTTTTTACTTTGCAGTTGCTTATTTATATTCTTACATTTAGATGAGACTATTAAAAAGAGAGAAGTGTTGACTAAATGTAAATGTTAGGTTGCAATATAGTTTTAGGTTTTAAAAACAGCAATAGTTTTTTTTTTTTTTTTAACAATTATTGCTCCCTGTTGGTTTTACATTGCCCATAAACTACTGAAAAAAATTGGTGAGTAGCTGTTAAGATTGTATAAAATTGTAGCAATACGATTGCTTAAAATTGTAAAGAAGTAATGACGGATAATTTTGGTAGTGTAAATTTTATACTGAAATGGCCATTCTTTAATTGGCCTTTTTTCAAGTACTTGGTGGGGGCAGGGTACAGGAGGCAGTGTGTTGATTTTGGAAAACAAAAAATCCAAGTAATGAAAAATGTTAAGACTTAGTATAGCTAGAAATAAATGTTCTTCTTTCTATACTTTTGTTATAGGTTAATCAGTAAATGTATTATGTACCAGTAGCATTAATCACAAAGTTAGTGATTGCTTATGTTTAGAAGATCATTCAATTGCATATAATATTCCTATTACATGATGTAATATATCTCAGCATATGAACTAATATTAACATAGCTTATTTTATGTTTATGGCAAAAACATGCCCTTAAGCTACTGATTTCTATTAAATTAATAGCATTAATTGATCATTTAAATAGAAATATTTCTCCTATTAATGACATGTCATTAGTTTTAACACAACTTCATTTAACTCTTACATATAACACTGATTTAAACAAGTTAAATCAATTATCATATAGTTATTTTAAATAAAATTGATAAATATTGAGCAGCGTGTTCTAAAATATACTCCCAATTAAAATAAATTATTTCACATACATTCGAACTATATAAAAACTTGTACTAAATACAGAGACAACGAATGTTATAATAGTTTTAATATGCAGACAAGAACCATTTAAACTTAAAATAGAGAATGATCTTTATTAAAATTGTTTAAGGAACAAAAGGTCTTTCCTCTACAGTATTCAGCCATCTCTATTTGTGATTCTTCAGCAATTAAAGCAGATTTATTTTCCTCTTTGTTCCTACTTGCAATACTTGAACAATGCTAGAGAATTGAACTGACTGGAATGTTTTATCTTTCAAAAGCTTTAAAGTTCTATGTACCAATTAGCAAAATACAGTAAAGGTTTAAACTGTTAATAGCCACAACATCTTTAATGCATAGATCTGTAGTATGTTAGCGCTGTATAACAGTTCTCCATTGTATGTCTCTTTTAAGGAGAGTAACTGTGTCAGTTCTTTTCTTGCTTTACTACCTGCTGTGTATGGAAATTGTGTATAGTACTTGACACTTGCTTTCAAGAATTTAAAATTCTTGCATGTTATTATGTAGGCACTTTGGCTCTCAATAAAGTAGAATTGATAATATTTTATTTGTTTGGATTTTATATCAGGTTTTTTGGTCATATTTTAGAGATTATTTTGGTCATATTTTAGAGATTTATCTGTAAAAACGCATTATCTTTTTAATGAAATCAAAGTACATAAGCTGTATATTATCTCCTTGGAAATTGGTTGTCTAACTTTATTTAACTGAATATAATTATAAACTAATCATAAAGATTTATATCAGTATGTAGACATATAATGCTTCATTTTATACTGTATTTGAATGTAGGTGGGATTTTATTGTTATTTCTTTGGTAGTAGAAAGAGGATAATTTTGCTTTTAGAGTTAGATGGTTCTTTTGATTGGCCAGCTTGTCAGATAATTTCAAAAATTAATTCCAGATACCCACATTAAACTTGTTAAAAGCCTCATGTCCATCATCTGATAGTAAGTTCTTAATGAAGGTAGGGGTGAGAGGAAGTGAAGAAAACAGTAACATCTTTTGGTTACTATATATAGAAAGAAAATTTTCAGTTTTTCTTTATATCATGTATTTCTGGGACTAGAGTTGGAATAAAGGAAAGAAAAATGCAGACCTCAGAATTTGAGACTAGCAATCATCGAATCTGTTTCTGGGTTCAAGGTTTCTGATCTGATTTGACTTAGTCTGTACTCTGATGTTATTCTTCAGGATGCCACTTGCAAGCTTACAAGTATCACTTACGTTATACAAGATAAGGAGGCTTAAAACATAGGGCAGTGATATGGAAGCTTTGCTGCTTGCAGTGTACTATGTGTTCATAAAACTCTTTCTCTTTATAAGGCATACTTTTCAAGATATGTGTGAATAGGCATTTTGTTCAGTTCCTGTTTCATATTAAATGTTTTATTTGTTTCAGCTTTGAATTTATTGCATATTATTTGGTGAAGGTCTTTTTTTTTTTAATTGTAATGCTTCCAATAAAATAGATATTAAAAATGATCTTGGCTTTCTTTAAGCAATATATAGGACACAAATAAACTGAAATGTTGGGCTGAGAATGCTAATTTAAATTCAAGAGCTGAGAATTCAATTAGGGTACTGATTTGCATCTGTTATTTACAGTGACTACTGAATATGTATTGTTAGTTAAAATTTATCAATTAAAAGACATTTAAGCATAGTTCACTAGTTAGAAATTTACATCCAAAAAATTAAAATAAAGTTCCTGTTTTAGTAATAAGCTTTATAATATATTAAACATTCACATGGTGACTGGAGCAGAATGTGCCTAGACTGAGGACTAAAGCTCCTTTCTGGCTAGGAGTTTTTGACTACAACAGTCTCTAACTACAACAGTCTGTAACTGTTGTAAAGATTCTGCAAGGAATTTTTATTAAGCTCATATTTTATTTATAATATAAAAATTATACTTTTCCATTTGTTTATTCAGTTATTTGAGCACCACTATGTACCATATTCTTGGCCCTGGAGATATACTAGTAAATAAAGAACAGCATTGTTGCCCTTGAACTTATATTTTCATGTGTAATCATATGGCAACTTTATTTCTAAATGATTAAGATACTTTCATAGATTAATGAATGTTAGAGAAAAAAATCAAGCAAGGTGATAGGCTAGAGAATAGCTGGGGGTTTAGGTAAAATAGGTGTTATTAATAGAGCAATCAAAGAAAGACACTTTGAGAAGATATGAAATATGAACTAAGGTTTGAATGATGAAGGAGCCAGCTGCGTGAGAAGCCAAGGTAACAGCATACCAGGTAGAGGAAAAAGGTAATGCCGTAAAGTGTGAACTAGCTGGTGACAGTAGTCACAGAAGAAAAGAAAAGCTATGACATGGTAAGAGGGAGAGTGATATAAAGCACAGTCAGACAGATAGGAAGGAGGTGGGTTAGGTAAGACCTTAGGTCCATGGTAACAAGTTTAAATTTTATCCTAATTTTAATGGGAAACCATTATAGGGTTTTAAGTAGGAAAGTGATTTGATCTGATCTACTTCTCAAAAAAGCTTGAGAATTACTTAGCTACTTATGGTTAAAGGTCATCCAAAGAAGTTCAAAGGAAGTGATCTGTTTCTTGGCATTTTTGTTAACTCATATTGCCTTTTTTTGACATTCCATGAAATTTTAATAGTTTTCATCAAGTTTTCTACAAGTGATTGAATTTTTAACAACTATTTTTTTTTAAGGACCACATTTTTTTTTTATCTTTGTATTTTAGATTTTACATATGGTATAACAATTCACTGATTCTTCTATTAAAGAATCTTCTAAATTTGAAATTGCTTTTTTAATAAAGATCTTATTGGGACCTGGAATAATAAATTCATCTTCCCTGAATTTTCTACTCTCTGTGGTACTGATCCTGCTCCACCCCAAATCAACACCCCAACCCACCCAAAAAAAAAAAAAAAAACACCAGAGGAAAATAGTGGAGATTTGTCCTCAGGGCAAAAGAAGGTAAGACTCTCTGAGGTGCTGTCCACCAGGTAGGTGCTGACAAAGCCCTGGATCCCAAATATGTTTGTATTGCCCACTGTTTGTATGTCTTTTCCCCCTCTGTCTTTGTGACTCTTCCTCTTTTGCTGACTGTGTAGCTGATAGTCATCTCTCTTTATCTTTCTGGCTACTTGTGTTTTCTCTTATCTCCTTTCAGTTTCCCTTTTCAAATGGCTAGCTATTTCTTTCTTGTCCTCTGCTCTTTCCGCCCCATCTCTGTCTGGTTTTGACTCTCTGGCCAATTCTTTGGCTAACGTTGTTCATTTCTTTTTTTCATTCTTCTGTGTCTCTTCTACCCTCTTTGTTGTTCTACCCGTCTTCACACTTTTGTTCCTTTTGCCCTTTTTCTTCAATCTTTGCTTCTTTTTTCCTCTTTTTTTCAAAACGATAGGAGAGCTGCATCAGATCCATAGAGGAGAGACAAAGATGACACAACCCTTTAATTACTTTTTCCCTCTCATTGTCTCATTTCTCCCTTTGGGAATATATGGGACTTGAAGACATTTACAAACTGTAAGAAGAACTATTGTAACTTGTACATGGTATTACTTGAAATTTTCAACCTAATGAGACACTTGTGATAGTAGAAAGACCATGAGCGTATTTATAGATATAGCATTAGGTCTTTAAATCCTTTCTTTTAGTTGTGTGACCTTGAGCATGTTATTTAACCTCTGTGAGTATCCTCTTAAAATGAAAACACTTTTTAGAGATGTTTTGAAACTTAATTTAGAATACCCACATTAAACAATAGGAGATAAATAATCTTATTTATTTCATCATTCAAGAAAAATCCTCTTTCCCTGCCCCATTGCACTTTTTTCCTATTTAGAGTTGTTAATCTGAAAAGAAAATCAAATGGATATTATAACCCTAGAATCTGAGTTAATTGAGACTGCCATTCTTAGTCAATTTGCTACTCAGATGTTGAGTTCCTTGGGGATCTTGGAGCAAAATATTGACCCTCACTTATATTTGTGAAGTGTATTCATTTGTGTATGTCAGTGTATGTCAAATTAGTATTCAGTGATTGTGTCATGTAACTTGCCTTTTCTTACAGCCTGTGGCACTTTACTAAATAATCTGTGATATTACTGCCTTTCTTTACATAGTTTCTGCCAATCAGTTGTGTAGATGTATTGCTATATAATTGTCATTCTCATGATAAATTTCTTTAGTCATTTATAACCTGTTTTTCATGGTGTGAATTTTAAACTGTATTACTCTGAAGAAGTTTTTGAAGGGCTTATTCCTGTTATTAAACTTAATATTTGGTCATTAAACTGTATATAACTTAAAACATTTTTGTTTTACTTATTTAGTAGTAAAACATATACATTGTTAGAAATATTAACTTGGAAATATTAAATCACCTTTAATGTCATAATCTTGGTGAATTTACTTCTTTTTTGTATGAATATTTAAAAATAGCAATATCTAACATACTTATATGCAACACAAATTATACTCTGTAGTTTGATGTCCTGTTTTGTTTTTTTTTTTTTCTTTATTTGCATGTTTTTTTACTTTATTTGCAGTAAAAATATTTGAAGAAGGCAATGGCACCCCACTCCAGTACTCTTGCCTGGAAAATCCCATGGACGGAGGAGCCTGGTGGGCTACAGTCCATGGGGTCGCTAAGAGTCGGACACAACTGAGCGACTTCACTTTCACTTTTCACTTTCATGCATTGGAGAAGGAAATGGCAACCCACTCCAGTGTTCTTGCCTGGAGAATCCCAGGGACGGGGGAGCCTGGTGGACTGCCGTCTCAGGGGTCACACAGAGTTGGACACAACTGAAGCGACTTAGCAGCAGCAGCAGCAAACATGATTAATAACCTTCTTGAGAGGTTTTTCTTTCTTTTACTTTTTTACTTTAACTATATAATTTTAGAGATATGGCTCTTCGTGGCCTGTATTTTTTTCTAGTATACATTATCCAGTTCTAAAGATGCCTTTCAGACTCTAACACATACGGTGTTACATGTTCTATCTAATGGGTAAATACTGTACATCTAAAAATTAGAAAACAATAAAAACACAGAGTAGTTAAATGATGTGGCATTGAGTTAGAAAGTACTTCAAAACTTAGTATATCCTGAGAATCAGCATTATGAACTTAGCTGTCATTGAACTATCAAGTTGTGTGTGTGTATGTTGATATAGTTACATCATAAATAAATGTAAAATATTAGGCCACTGCATAGCAATTAGTACTACTATTGCTATTACTATTCTTTTATAATGCATTGGAACAGAGTTTGTTATATAAAAAATGTATCTGAGTGATATTCTCCATATCTTATGTGTCAGTTTGTATTCTTTACTACAAAGCCTTTCCAGAACAATGCAAGGTGATCATCCACTAATATATCTATAGTACTTATCTTCACCATTTATTGGTGAACTACATTATTTTTAATTTCTAATTTAATTTTATTGTAATCAACAACATAGTATTTATGATTTCAGTTTTGAAATTTTCTTAGACTTTTTTATGGCTCAGAATATGGTATATTTTGATTAGTGTTTCATGTACTTTTGGAAAAAATGTGCATTTTTTTCTTTTGGGGTTTGGTGATCTATAAATTTCAATTAAGTTTTTGGTGGGTTAATAGCGTTGTTCAGATTTTCTTTATCCTTACTGCTATTTTTGTCTGTCTTCTGTCAGTTACTGAGAGAGAAGTGTTAACATCTCAGAAAACAATTTGTTTCTTCTGTCGGATCACTTTTTGCTTCAGTTATTTTGAAGCTCTACTTTTAGATGCATAGACATTGATTGAAGAGTGTTACGTGTTCATGATGAATTGATGTTTTTATCCTTATGAAACGTCTCTCTTTATCCTGGTGCTAATCCTTGTTCTGAAATCTACTTTGGTGATATTAATATAGCTTTCATTTTCTTATTCTTAGTTTTACGTGGTGCATCTTATTCTACCTTTTACTTTTAACCTATTTGTGAGCTTACATTTAAAGTTTGTACCTTGCACATATATTTTGCTCTTGCTTTATTTTATGTAGTTTGACAGTCTCTGCCTTTTAATTTCCATTTGATTTGTTTTCTCCTCCTTACCTTTCTCATTTTCATTTTGGATTGAGTACATTTTTGGAAACCAGTTTTTCTTCTCTATTAATGTCTTAGCTCTACCTCCTTTTTTTAATGGTTGCTTTATGGATTACAACATGCATTCTTAACTTTTTACAGTCTACTGTGAACTGTTAGGTTGATGCAAATATAATTGTGGTTCAGGCAATAAATTTTAAATCATTATAACAAGGGTCAAACACATCTTTATTAATCAAAGTAGGAACTATTACAATCCACACATTTTTGCCAACAAGAAATAAGTTTGTTTTTTCCTGTAGCGTAAAAATCCAAGCTTCAGGATTCAGTGAACTCTTGGAAAGCTTTTTCTGCCTCCTGCTGGTTGGAGAAGCATTTACCTTGCAAAAAGTTGTCGAGATGCTTGAAGAAGTGGTAGTTGGTTGGCGAGCGGTCAGGTGAATATGGTAGATGAGGCGTAACTTTGTAGCCCAATTTGTTCAACTTTTGAAGCTTTGGTTGTGTGACATTGTCAGGTGTTGTCATGGAGAAGAATTGGGTCCTTTCTGTTGAGCATTCTTGGCTGCAGGCATTGCAGTTTTTGGTGCATCTCATCAGTTTGCCAAGAATACTTCTCAGATGTATTGGTTTCACTGGGATTCAGAAAGCTGTAGAGGATCAGACAGGCAACAGACCACCAAACAGTGACCGTGACCTTTTTTTCATGCAAGTTTGGCTTTGGGAACTCCTTTGGAACTTCTTGATCTACCCACTGGGCTGGTTTCACCAGTTGTTTTCTAAAATCCACTTTTTTGTTGCACATCACAATCCATTGTTGTTGCTTAGAATAAGAGATGACACTTCATAATGTTAATTCTTTTTTGTTTGCGATCAGCTCACGAGGTCGGAGAAGGTAATGGTAACCCACTCCAGTACTCTTGCCTGGAAAATCCAATGGATGGAGGAGCCTGGTGGGCTGCAGTCCATGGGGTCGCTAGGAGTCGAACATGACTGAGCGACTTCACTTTCACTTTTCACTTTGATGCATTGGAGAAGGAAATGGCAACCCAGTCCAGTGTTCTTGCCTGGAGAATCCCAGGGACGGGGGAGTCTGGTAGGCTGCTGTCTCAGGGGTCACACAGAGTCGGACACTACTAAAGCGACTTAGCAGCAGCAGCAGCAGCAGCAGCACAAGATACCCACTTATTGAGTTTTTTCACCTTTTCACTTTGCTTCAAATGCCAAATGACTGTAGAATGGTCAACATTCAGTTCTTCAGCAACTTCTTGTGTAGTTGTAAGAGGATCAGCTTTAGTGATCCTCTCAGTTGGTCTTTGTCAACTTCTGAGGGCCAGCCATTATCATCTTCAAGGCTCTTTTCTCCTTTGCAAAACTTTTTGAACCACCACTGCACACTGTACTTTCATTAGAAGTTCCTGGGCCAAATGCAGTGTTGATGCTTTGGGCTCTCTCTGCTGCTTTGCAACCCATTTTGAACTCAAATAAGAAAATCATTCGAATTTGCTTTTTGTCTAACATCATTCCCCTAGTCTAAAATAAATATAAAATAAGTAGCAAGTGACGAGTCCTTAACAAAAACATAACATAAAGTGAGAAATGTGCATTAAAATGATGTAGAACATGACCACATTTATTCAAGACTATATTCCAGTATCAGATGGCAAAGTTCAACAGTGCAAAACTGCAGTTACTTTGCACCAACCAAGTGGTTGTCTGAGGAGGAGAAAAGGAAAGATATACCCAGATGAATGCAGCCTTCCAGAGAATAGCAGGGAGAGATAAGAAGGCCTTCTTCAAATGAGCAATGCAAAGAAGTAGAGGAAAACAATAAAATTGGAAAGACTAGAGATCTTTTCAAGAAAATTGGAGATTTCAAGGCAACATTTTCATGTAGGGATGTGCATGATAAAGAACAGAAATGGTAAGGACCTAACAGAGGCAGAAGAGATTAAGAAGTAGCAAAAATACATAAAAGAACTATACAAAAAAGGTCTTAATGACCCAGATAACCATGAAGGTGTGGTCACTCATCTAGAGTCAGAGATCCTGGAGTGTGAAGTCCAGTGGGTCTTGGGGAAAAATTACTACAAAGATAGCAGAGGTGATGGAATTCCAACTGAGCTATTTCAAATCCTAAAAGATGATGCTGTGAAAGTGCTACACTCAATACGCAAGTAAATTTGGAAAACTCAGCAGTGGCCACAGGGCTGGAAAAGGTTGGTTTTCATTCTAATCTCAAAGAAGGGCAGTGCCAAAGAATGTTCAAACTACCATACAATTGCACTCATTTCACATGGTAGTAAGGTAGTGCTCAAAATCCTTCAAGCTAGGCTTCTACAGTACATGAACTGAGAAATTCCAGATGTACAAGCTGAATTTAGAAAAGGCAGAGAACCAGAGATCAAATTTCCAACATCTGTTGGATCATAGTAAAAACAAGAGAATTCCAGAAAAACATGTACTTCTGCTTCATTGACTATGCTAAAGCCTTTGACTTTGTGGATCACAACAATCTGTGGAAAATTCTTAAAGGGATGAGAATACCAGACCCTCTTACCTGCTTCCTGAGAAGCCTGTATGCAGGTTAAGAAGCAACACTTAAAACCAGATATGAAACAATGGACTGGTTCCAGATTGGGGAAGGAGTACGTCAAGGCTATATATTGTCACCTTGCTTATTTAAGCAGAAAAAATTTTATATTTACTCAGAAATTTACCATTTCTGATGTTCTTTCCATCTGGTATCTTTCCTTCAGCCTGTAGAACTTCATTTAACATTGTATATTGTACAGATCTTTGGGGGCAAAATCTCAGCTTTTGTTTATTTGGAAGTGCCTTTATTTTGCCTCTGCTTTTGAAAGAGTTTTTTTTTGTTTTGTTTTTTGCTCAGGCTGCCATAACAAATAGCATAGACTGAATGGCTTAAACAACAGAAATTTATTTTCCCATAGTTCTAGAGGCTAGAAGTCCAAGATTCTGGTGCCTCTATGGTTAGTTTCTGATTAGGACTGTCTCTGGCTTGTAGGTGGCTGCATCTCACATGGCATGGAAAGAAAGCAAGCACCCTGCCGTCTCTTTTTACAAAGGCACTAATCCCATCATAAGGACCCCACATCATAACCCATCTAACCCTAATTACCTCCCAAAGGCCTTGTCTCCAAATATCTCATATTTGGGCTTAAGGGTTCAATCTATGAATTTAAGAGGGCAGGGGGACTCTGAATGTTATGGGTATTCAGTCCATAACCACCTCTTCATTGGATATAGAATTCTAGATTGAAAGTTTTTAGCACTTTAAAGATGTCATCCCACTTTCTTTTTTAAAAAAATTGTCAATATGCATAACAAAATCTACAATTTTAACCACTTTTAAGTGTATAATTCAGTGGCACTAAGCATTTTCACAGTATTGTGCAACCATTACCACTATCCATTTTTGGAACATTTTTGTGATCCTAGAGAGAAACTCTGAACCCTTTAAACGATAACTCCCCATTATCTCCTTTTAGTCTCTAGTAACCTTTTTTATGCCTTCTGGCTATATTAATTTGCCAAATAATATATGATATAAGCAGAAACCATATAATATTTGTCCTTTTGTGACTGGCTTATTTCATTTAGCATGATGTTTTCAAGGTTCATCCATGTTATATAGCATGTGTCAGAATTTCATTCCTTTTTGAGCTTATGTTGTATATATGTGCCGTATTGTTTATCCATTCATCTGTTGATGGACATTTGGATAGTTTCCACCTTTGCCTGTTGTAAATAATGCTGCTATGTGCATGGATGTGCAAATATCTGTTGTACAGTCCCTGCTTTAAGTGGAATTGTTTGGATTATACGCTAACTCTATGTTCAACAGTTTGAAGAACGACCAGACTGTGGCTGTACCATTTTCATGTTCCCACCAGCAACACACAAGGGTTCCAGTTTCTCTACATCCTTCCTCATCAGCACTTACTTTCCATGGTTTTAGATAATAGCCACCCTAATGGGTGTCAAAAGGTATCTCATTGTGGTTTTGATCTGCATTTTCTTAATGACTAGTGATATTGAGCATTTTTTCATGTGCTGGTTGGTCATTTGCATATCTTTGGAGAAAAGTCTATTCAAGTACTTTGTACATTTTTTAATATGGTTTGTTTTTTGTTGAGTTGTAGGAGTTCTTTATATATTCTGGGCTTCCCTGGTGGCTCAGCTGGTAGGGAAATCTACCTGCAATGTGGGAGACATTGTGAGTTCAGTCCCTGGGTTGGGAAGATCCCCTGGAGAAGGGACAGGCT
This sequence comes from Bos mutus, assembly GCF_027580195.1. Taxonomy (NCBI): domain Eukaryota; kingdom Metazoa; phylum Chordata; class Mammalia; order Artiodactyla; family Bovidae; genus Bos; species Bos mutus. The sequence goes on from NC_091636.1 coordinate 12,811,463, forward strand.
ACCCAGTCCAGTATTCTTGCCTGGAGGATTCCATGAATGGGGTTGCCTCCAGCGCTACAGACCATAGTGTCTCAAAGAGACAGACACAACTGAGCGACTTTCACTTCACTTTATGTATTCTGAATATTTATCTGTTATCACATATATGTCCTTTGGTGCACAAAACTTAGGAGATTTATAGTTTTAAGTATTTACATTTAGGTTTTTGATCCATTTTGAGCTAACTTTTGTGTATGATATTAGGTAAAGAATTCAGTTTTATTCTTTGGCATGTGGGTATGCATATACGTTTTCCCAGCACCATTTGTTGGTGCTTTCCCCATTGAAATGGTCTTGGCATTTTTTATCAGGCCTTTTTTATCATGATAAGTCTAGTTACTGTTTGTTGAAAAAAGTGATAAGTGAAAAAAATGTTAGTTGCTCAATTGTGTCTGACTCTTTGCAATCCCATGGACTGTAGCCCGCCAGGGTCCCATGTCCATGGAATTCTCCAGGAAAGAATACCAGAGTGAGTAACCATTCCCTTCTGCCGGGGATCGTCCCAACCCAGGGATTGAACCCAGGTCTCCTGCATTGCAGACAGATTCTTTACCATCTGAAGCCCTTAAAGTTATAACAATATTATTGATTATATTTCATATGGTGTATTAATACATTACATTCCCATGACCTATTTATTTTATATGTGGAAGTTTGTACCTCTTAATCCTCTTCATCTATTTTGTCCACCTTCCAACCACTCCTCCCACTGATAACTACCAGTTTATTTCCTGTATCTATAAGTCTGTTTTGTTTTTTAGATTCTACATGTAAGTGAAATCATAGGTTTGTCTTTTCTGACTTACTTCACTTTGCACTATACCCCCTAGGTCTGTTGTAAATGGCAAGATTTCTTTTTAGGGCCAAGTAATATTCCATTGTATTTATATGTACATCTTGTTTATCCATTCATCCATCAGTCGGTGCTTAGGTTGTTTTTATATCCTGGCTATTATAAATAATGCTGCAGTGAACATAGAGGTGCATATATCTTTTAAATTGGAATTTAAATCTTTGCATATTGTTCATTGTTAGTGTATAGAAACACAACTGGTATTTGTTGTGTGTTGAGGTGGTCCAGTGGTAAAGAATCTGTCTGCCAATGCAGGAGGCATGGGGGACGTAGGTTCTATCCATGGGTCAGCCCACTCCAGTATTCTTGCCAGGGAAACCCAATGGACAGCGGAGCATCCAATGGGGTCACAAAGAGTCAGATACGACTTAGTGATAGAGCATACATGATTTTTTTTTTTAACCCTGCCACTTTGTTGAACTTGTTCATTAGCTCTAATAGGTTTTGTGATTGTGTGTAGTATCCTATAAATCTGTGAGCAGAGATAATTTTACCACTTCCTTTTCAATTTGGATGCCTTAAATTTCTTTTTCTTGAGAACTCTGCCTCACAAATGTTATTAGCCCTGTGTTCTAATCACTATACTGTTTCTGCTCCTCAGGGCTGTGGTGGTCTGCTTGGGCTCTGTCATGGTCTGCAGTGTGCCTCCAGATAAAACTGGGACAACTGTAAGACTTCATCATGAATTTTCCTTCTTTCAGGGATAACAGTATGATGCTTCCTGTTATCCAGTTGTCTAATATCTGAAAAAAATTGCTTTCCCAATTTTATAGTTTTACAAGGCCACAATGGTAGTCTGATATGTGTTACTCTATCATGGATCCAAATAAAAATCCATATACTGCATCGTGACAACCTTTTACAATAATGGTTTTAATGAATCTTTAATTTTTTAAACCAGCCTTTTAACAATTTGCTCCATTATTGATGCTCTCAGTTATTTCTGTAAAACATCCTTACCAATGTACTGCATATTATGTCTTAATTTAAATACACTACCAGACTTCAGCTCTCAGTAATGAGTCATGTTTACCAAGACTCAGCTGTGCTCGTTTCCATACCTTTCTATGCCAGTTTACTTGCCATTGTAATTACATAATTTGATTGGATACTACAATCTGAATGCTGCTATATGGGGGACACAGAGTTCTTTATATGATTGTTCTTTTGAATACTTTGAACATATAATAAAGGTGAATTTCTGACATGATTTTTGTCAAATTAGGTGGTAGTGAGACAAAAGGAAATCTAGACTGATTTTGGACTTAATGTTTCACAAATCTCTTTGTATTCTTTGCATTTTTAAAAAACAAAACTGTAGATTGTAGATATGCATTTTCTTGGTAGTTCATGACAGAAGCAACACTTGGAATTCTAACCACCGGACCTACACTCAAAGGAAGGGTACTGGCCCTATATCCGAAGATTATTGAAAGAATGTTCATGTGTACCTTTTAAGTTATAATACAGTATTTAAAGTGTGGCTGTGTATGCATGAATGTGTGTACTCACTTAATGATCTATTTTCACCAATATTTTCAGTTAACAACTATCTGTTCCTAAGTCAGAAAAGAGACTTCTATCCATAGCTTTACTTTTATTTTTATGCTAAATTAATGAGGGATTGTCTTATACTTTTTTGTCTCCTTGAAGATTGACTTTCACACATTTGTCTTTTGAAGGTTGTTTTACTAAACTAGAAACATTCAGCTTTAGATTATTTTCAGTTCCTTTCCAGACATAACTAATTTCATTTATTGTTTAAACCACCACTTGTTTCTCAGTTGTTTATTCACCTTCTCTCCCTTTGCCCTGATGTTTGTTTATTCAACAGTTATTTCATATTTAGTTCTCTGCTGCTGTGGCTTTTGTTCTAGTAATTCTTAATTTACGTTGTGTGTACGTCAGCTTTTTAATTTATTACCAGGGTATGAGGAGGACTGTTTGATTATGAAATAACAGAGTGGCTCTTTTAAAAATGTAATATGTTATAGAAGTTCCAAGTGTTTTGTGGCCATTTTCCCTTTTATTTCAGCTTCTGAAAAAACTATTATGTGACCTACTGTAGCTACATGAATTAGTAATTTAAAAATCAAAAACATTCTGGATCATTGGATTAAAAAGTAAACAAGGAGGGGTTTAGGTATTAAGTTGATCATTATTAATATGCTGTATCTTACAAATATAAAACAATTAATAACTTTCAGATGCTTCATTGAAGCATACTGGTTTTCACTGAGGCAGTATTGACCAATTTATTTTGTAAGCATTTTTTTTTTTTTGTAAGTAACTTTCACTTCTTTCAAAGTTAATAGAAAATGATTGTTTCCAGTGTTTCCTTGTAAAAATGAAGTCTTCCAGTGGATTTTCCTGATTGGGAGAGAAAGTTTATTTCTATATTATTTAAAACAATTACAGCTTTCCAGGGGAGTTCCCTTGCTCCCTAGTGATAAGGATTCCAGCTGGGCTTTCACTGCTGTGGCCCAGGTTCAATCCCTGGTGAGGGAACTGAGAATTGCTCAAGCTGCAAAGTGTGGCCAAAAAAAAAAGTTACAGCATTCTGTCTTAAAATGTCTGTTTAGTAAACTTGATTTGGCTATGTCATATGTCAGATCATATACTATGATATAACTGTACAGTAAGAATCTGAACATAAATCCTTATACCATTACAAAAAAATTATGCATTGTAGTATGTTCCAGAGTTACATTTTGAATAGTCAATTAGATTTTAGGTAAGTGTTACCTTTTCCCACCTGTTTCTACTGGTAGCAGCTCCTATAAAATAATATCATTTGAGTCAATTTTGAGGAAATTTTGTTAATTTTTAAAAATATTCTTACAAGTCAAAAATCAAATTCATCTTCTCCTGTACAGGTTTGTAAGGAAGAATATACAGTAAGTAAATTCAGTCCAATTAATACATACTATTTCTCTGTGCCTTTCAAGCATAAATAGAAACTGACCCATATTGTGAGTGGTAATATAAAATTTTACCACTCTTTAAAAAGCAATTTGATAACATGTCTGAAACCATGGACATTTATCATAACCTTTGACCTAGTTAATATAACCCTCAGTTAAGTTCAGTAGCTCAATCGTGTCTGACTCTTTGCAACCCCATGAATTGCAGCATGTCACGCCTCCCTGTCCATCACCAACTTCCGGAGTTCACTCAAACTCACGTTCATCGAGTCGGTGATGCCGTCCAGTCATCTCATCCTCTGTCATCCCCTTCTACTCCTGCCCCCAGTCCCTCCCAGCATCAGAGTCTTTTCCAATGAGTCAACTCTTTGCATGAGGTGGCCAAAGTACTGGAGTTTCAGCTTTAGCATCATTCCCTCCAAAGAAATCCCAGGGCTGATCTCCTTCAGAATGGACTGGTTGGATCTCCTTGCAGTCCAAGGGACTCTCAAGAGTCTTCTCCAACACCACAGTTCCAAAGCATCAATTCTTCGGCACTCAGCTTTCTTCACAGTCCAACTCTCACATCCATACATGACTACTGGAAAAACCATAGCCTTGACTAGATGGACCTTTGTTGACAAAGTAATGTCTCTGCTTTTGAATATGCTATCTAGGTTGGTCATAACTTTCCTTCCAAGGAGTAAGTGTCTTTTAATTTCATGGCTGCAGTCACCATCTGCAGTGATTTTGGAGCCCAGAAAAATAAAGTCTGACACTGTTTCCACTGTTTCCCCATCTATTTCCCATGAAGTGATGGGACCAGATGCCATGATCTTCGTTTTCTGAATGTTCAGCTTTAAGCCAACTTTTTCACTCTCCTCTTTCACTTTCATCAAGAGGCTTTTTATTAGTTCCTCTTCACTTTCTGTCATAAGGGTGACTAACCTTAAAGAATTAGGATACTGAGATTTTCATTGCAGTAAACTATACTGTAAAAGAAAACAAAAATTTGATTTTTCAGTAATAAGGGATTGGCTAAGAAATTGTGGCATATCAACTTCATAGATTATTAATGAGGCCATTAAAACAAGAAATATCAAAACAGGGTAACTACATGGAAAAAAAAAAAGTAAGTGATGTGATACTTGAAAATAGTGCAGAATAACTATTACCACTGTGTAAAGTAGATACGTATGTAGATCATTATTGTGTCATATACATAAGAAAAGCAGTTGCTAAGATTTTAAACATATGGATATATTTTTATTTTTCTATTTTTTGGTTGTACCAGGTCTTCATTGCTGCCCATGGGCTTTCGTTAGTTGCAGAGGGCAGGGGCTACTCTAGTTGTAGCTTGCAGGCTTCTTATTGCAGTGGCTTCTCTTGTTGATGAGCATAGGCTCTAGGGTGCACGGACTTCAGTAGCTGCAGAACATGGGCTCAGTAGTTGTGGCTTGCAGGTCTTAGAGCACAAGCTCAGTAGTTGTGGCCCACAGGCTCAGTTGCTCCTCAACATGTGGAGTGTTCCCAGACCAGGGATCAAACCCATGTCCCTTGCATCAGCAGGCTGATTCTTATCTCACTATACCACTAGGGAAGTCCAAATATATGAATATATTTTTAAATTTTTTCTGTAATTTTTTTATAATGTTTTAACAGTAACTTCTTAAAATCATAACTATCCTGAAAGAATCATCTTCTGTCTCCTTCTTCAGTTAGAAAAGGTAACTGAAGAAGGAGATAGATACTTCTGCCTTTAAAACCAAATGCAGTCTCTCTTTTATTTGACCCCATGGCATTTATCACATTTTACTTTGTATCCTGACTTAATCCTTCCAAACATTACTATGAGGTATGTTTTGTAGTACCTGGATGGGGGGCTCTTACCACACAGCTTACAGGATCTTACTTTCCTGACTAGGAATTGAACCTGTGCTCTCGGCAGTGAAAGCATGGAGTCCTAACCACTGAAATGCCAGGGAATTCTCTGTAGTACATTTTTTGAAGGAGGAAGCTGAAGGAATTTAAGTAACTTGTCAATATTGCACAGGTAGCAAATGGTGGGGCTTGGGTTCCTTGAGATTTATCTGAGTCTTAATTAATACTGTATTTTACAGTAATGATTATTTAGTTATCCCCCCTCCTTCTTATGGGTGCATAGATTATAGACTTTTTAAGTTCAGGAATAAAGTCTTATTTTTATTTTGACACATACAAAAATGGAATATCCAGCCTTTAAGAAGAAAACTAGGCTTTTCTCTAGACTTGAAGCAACTTAATTGACTTTAATTACAAAATCTTTTGTTGTATTTTATTTACTAACTCATATTATCCTATCCCAAGAAGATGGGAATTTTTTTGCATCTCACCAACAACCTCCCATTACTTGTTCACTCTGTCTTTTTAAAAGAGTCAGATGGTAATTTTCATGAGAATAGAGATCATGTCTTTACCTTTGAGCATTGTGTCTAGGTTCTAATACACAGTAGGCACTAAAAATACATGGGACCTTTTTTTATTGCCCAGGCACTTTACATACATTATTTAGTCCTCATTTTGCCTTGTTTAATTGATCCTTACACATAATATTTTAGGAGAAATCTATTAATTTGCCCAACAAAGGCGGGATTCTAACCCAGTTTTGACTCAGCCCTTACCTTTCAGCCATTGCTGTACCCTAACGTGCTCAGAAGGATCTAGGAGTAATGAAAATAGTTTGAGAATGAGACATAAATGTCCCTAATTCTTAAGATTTTTAAAAAAATCATTATATGATTAGGTGTATCATTTGCTTGATCTATTGTTAGTATTGTAACAACATTCCATTTAAAACTGAAATTTTGGTTTCCTGATGTGTGCCAAGTCTCTTCAGTCATGTTTGACTCTGCGACCCCATGAACTGTAGCCCGGCAGGCTCCTCTGTCCATAGGATTCTGCAGGCAAGAATACTGGAGTGGATTGCCACTTCCTTCTCCAGGGCATCTTCCCGACTCAGGGATTGAACCTGTGTTTCTTATGGCTTCTGCATTGGCAGGCAAGTTCTTTATCACTAGCGCCACCACCCAGGTTTGGTTTCATGATAGCTTTGCTTGATATGCAAGATAAAATGGATGATATGTTTCAACACTTGTTTCGTTACCTTGTTAGACTCCTACATCAATGTCTTGCTTTAACAAACAAAAATTGGTTCTACTGGCACACTTCTCGTTTATAGTTTTGATTGTATCTTGATTTTTAGAAGTGTTTCAAGTTCTTCCATGATAAGTACATATGGTTATGCTATCTGCCAAATCTATTATTTTTCAAACTAGTATTTATTTAGTATAGTGTCCTTCATTATTTATTAGACCACTTAATGAGTTTCTTATATTAAGTATCTGTAGAGTACTTCAAAGGAAGTTTTTATTATAGATCCAGGATTGTTTTCAACATCTTTCATTGTTGAAGTAGAATATAAACAGAATCATCAAATTTAGATGAATTTTAGTCCTAAAACAAACACATAATTGGTAACTAATAGCCTGCAGTAGAACAAGTTTCTGTAAGCAGTATTTGTACTTAATGTTCCAGTATGTACCCTATTAAAACTTTTCAACATTGATCCACAAATAACATACAGTGTAGTGAACTTATTACCAAAAAGCCTGTTAAGAATTTTGACTCTCCTGGGTATACTGGGAGATCTATCAGAAATTCATCCAAAGTGGTGAAAGCCTTTTTCATTAATTTCTCTTTATGACAGGTGTAAAGTATTAAGGTTAAGTGGGTGGGGCAACCGGAAGTAATTACTAAGGCCAGTGGCATTTTTGTGGTTTAATAAAGGCAGAAGCTAATTATTCAGTTTTTATTTAAGTGAAATGGTGCCAAAAAGGAGGTTCCTGCAGAGCAGCTGCACTCCTTCAGTGTTACCCTAATTTACCAAAGACACAACTGTCACAAACAAAACTTTTAAACTTGATATATAGCCACAAAAGTAAGGAGGCTTTTGTTTGGAGTGCATGCAGAAGAACTCCTTTATACAAATCAACCGGCAGATGACAGACAATGATGAAAATTTGATTCTTTGAAGTCATAATAGTCATTGAAACGTGTGAAATTCTGGTATTGAAAAGAGAGCGGCCAGCAAGACTCTAAATCCTGGGTGGTTGCAAGAGGCTTGCTGGGAGGTTTTTCTGCATTTTGACACCAACTTCCCATTGCTTGTTCCCTGCTTCCTTTGTTTAAAAAAAAGTTGAATTCACACAAGATAAATGGGGACAGTTGATAACCGAATCATACAGTTTTATATGGAAACTAATATTTTATAATGGAAATTGGTATTTGAAAGAGTAAAATTCATTTACATATACTGGCATATACTTTCTTAATGATTTTTTAAATTCCTCTTCAATTTAAACTAGACTTGTGAAATAGAAAGTCAGTATATCAGCTCTTATAAATTTAAAATTGTGAAAAAGATCATACTAAAAGAGTAGAACTTTGAAATTATGATATGCTTGTAGCAAAGTAGTAAATTTTTAAATCTATGAATCATGATTAGGTAACTAGTTACTATTTCTTAAATAGCATATTGTATACAAGTTCATATTTATGAAACTTTATGAAGATATTTAGTTTAATAATGTAAACAAAGGTGTCATGCTTGATCCAATTGTTAAAAATTAAAAAGTTTTAAAATTCAGTAAGTGCATATATTATGTATAGGGTTACTTGTTTCATTAGAATTTATAAATACTAACTGGTGAGTCTTGAGATTCTTCAGGTGCCAATTTGCAGCCTTCTCCTATTTTATGTGTTTTAACTTTTTTGTAGACATAGAAAATCTATGAATTATTATTTATAAATAACCTATTTTACCAATGAAATGAGAAATCTGTGAAAGGCAACATTGACATCTTTTATGTTTTTTAAAAATAATCACATATGATCCATACTGCAGTAGAAAAGTGGAAATCTAAAAACAGTATCATTAAAGTAGAAATCTAAAGAGTATCATTAGTTCAGTATAGTTTCAGTAGTCTGCAGATGATTGATTTATTTTCAAAAGTTGAGTCACAGATAGGTCAGTGAGAACTTTGAGGAAAAGCAAAGCATTGAAGACACGTAAAAAGTTCATAGTGCCTCATAGTTCTTTTCAAGTATTACATTGTTTTAATGGAATCTTGGAATGGGAGCTTTAGCCCATTGAAATGTCGCTTAAAGGACATGTTCTTCTGTCACTTGCTGAAGCTGTGTGGATGAAATGATAACAATAGAGTGTTGTGATGCGTTTTAAAAGTGTGAGAAATCAGTTTGTCTAGACTGAGTGTGTGCCTACAAGGACTAGGAATTTTAGAGCTTCTGTGCCCTTTAGGTGTCAAGTATGTGAGAGATGCCAAGCCTTTTTATTCTGTCTTTGGCAGCAGTTCAACTCTCCAGTACCTTACATGTCTTCTGCCGGCAAAGGGCTTCTATGTCAGAACAACTTGGACTTCAAATTCAGAAACTCATTTGTTTGAATGCCAGTTTTATTTGGAGAAGATACCAAATAATTGCCATAATTTGAGAAGGCATGGGAGCACTTGCAGCTAGGAGCTTAGCAACTTCTGTAGCCACTGGTTTTAAAGTGGTTTTCCATCCTTAAAAAATCATGCTGTGCCTTTCTGCTTTGATAGTACAAATCAAGAAATATTCTTTCCATTTTACTAAAGCTTTATTGGTTTTTAAATTACTTTGGCATATGCATACAATATAGACATTTATTAAGAAAAAGTAAGTCTGTTTCCTGAACTGGTATTGAAAAAGTGAGTCTGTTTCCTAAACTGGTATTAAGAGATTAATATGCTGTCTTTTCTGTAAGTCTTAATTAAAAGAATAGCCAACTTATAGCTTCAGCTTTTATGAGCTCAGCTTAGAATGGAGGTCTTGCTATGGAATCTGACAAGGATGCCTTATCCCATAATTCTGTAATATACTTACTGTTCGTTTATACTTTGCTTCAGCTATAACTAGATTTTTTTTAATGTGAAAATATATAATATTAAATACTAAGTTAATGTGAAAGATTACCAACACTGTAGTGAATTCAAAGGGGGAAATAAACATTAAGGACTTTCCAGGAGCTGAGTTTCTTTCAAGCTGTTGAGTAGAGGAATATTCTTTAGAAAGTTATTGAATGTAATAATAACCTGAAATTACTTTTCTTTGAGGATGAACATGACAATCTGTAATAACTTGACATATTGATGCCTTTAAAAATTATGTATCAGTTGTACTCGTTTAGCTTTTATTTTATCCTATAAACTTTAAAAACGTAGGCATATACTAGATGTACATTTTTGTGTAAATACTTATATGGATCATTTTTATAGTTTCTCCAAATAGACAAACTATGACAAAGTAACCACACCTAATTATTGGTATCAGCTAAGGTAAGAAGAATTGTTTCTTTAATCTGTTGTCAGTTGAAAATACATTTAAGTATTTACTAGGAATTGTATTTCTTTAATCTAAAACATTGGGTAGAAAGATCAGTTGAGTCAGATATACATTTAGTTTTTTCCCAGTATATATTGCAACTAAGAACTCCTAGTATTTCTTTGGTCTAAAACATTGATTAGAGGGGAACTACAAATAAACATGAAATTAAAATTAACAAAATGTGTGAAGTTTTCTAGTTTTTCCAATTTTGATATAATCATTTACATGTTTAACCTGTTGTTTTTAACCAGTTTTTTTTAAAGTTTACCTTAATAAGGAACCATAATTTTAAAATGCTTTATGAGCATAATATAGTTGACCGTAATATGATTTTACATTGCTAGAATGAAGTATTTTACCATTACTAAATGGAGACTTAAACTCTAAATTACTTTGTTATTTTGTGTCCTGATTGCTACTACAGTTTGAAATATATTTAATCAGGGAGTCAAAATTGTATTTATTCATCAGTTGGCCTTTTGTTATTGGATAGAAATGTAGAAAAAGAGAGTCAAGTTATCATTGTTTTCCTCTAACATTTCTGCAAAAATTGTGCAGATTTTTTTATCTTTGCAGAATAAGTTTGACATCTATTTGATATCCTTTTCTCTTCAGTAGGTTTCATTAAAGAGAGATAAATCAAAATGGTAATTAAAGTTGTTAATTGATTTTAATTGTTTACAAAAAGGGTCAGGCCTTTCTCTGAAGAGAATGCCTTGTAAGCAGCATAACACAGAAACCACTGGTAATAGATATTTTTTTCTATTTAAAATTTAGTCACTTTTTATATTTGTTTACTTTTAATATCCCTTTACATTCTTTCTCTGCTAATTATACCAGCTCATGAAATCAGAGTCTACTCAGTACAGGCTTTTCTGCCAGCAGACGCTACAAAAATTACCAGTACCTTGTTGTACAAAATGGGCCTAAATTTTTTTATGAGCCCTTTCCCACTGTACCCTAACATTCCCCCAATATATCTTTTCCAAATATCAAAATAGTAGTTTACATGGTAAAATAACAAAGAAGTGAAATAAAGCTTAAAAATTATACATAAGTATGTATTGTAAGATACAGAAAGCAACAAAAATACATTAGGGTGTAAGTGGGCTGTTAGCAACACATTTGCTTGTTTTTCTGTAGGATATTACTACTATAACTGGTGTTCCAGAAGAGCATATCAAAACTAGAAAAGCCAGGATCTTTGTTCCTGCTCGCAATAACATGCAGTCTGGTGTAAACAACACAAAGAAATGGAAGATGGAGTTTGATACCAGAGAGAGATGGGAAAATCCTTTGATGGGTTGGGCGTCAACGTGAGTATTTTGGTTTAATGTGAATACTATTTTTGGCTCTTTTTCTGTGTAGATTTTCCTTTTAAATGCACTGATTTTCAGGCTCTTTTGTATACAGGATGCCTTATGACAATACTTTTTGAGACAGTTTTGCATAGATATCACCATGTTTAATGGTATAGACATATACATTCCACATAGATAACATATATATAAGTATTTATGTAAGTGTGGCCCAGCAAAATATATTGTAAGAACAATTTTTTTCAGAGTACTATTTATTGGATAAAAATGGCTGACATTGTGAGCACTCTTAACATGGTCCCTAAGCTGTAGATATTAGTTTAAAATGTACTGTGAATAGTGTTAGTAGGAGAAGGAAATGGCAACCCACTCCAGTTTTCTTGCCTGGAGAATCCCAGGGATGGGGGAGCCTGGTGGGCTGCCATCTATGGGGTCGCACAGAGTCGGACACGACTGAAACGACATTTATTTTTAAAGTAAAGTTTCTTTATAGTTTTTGTTTATTAGAAGAGATTATATGAGTTTAGAAATTTTGATAATTCATTGTTAGTGTATAGAAATGCAATAGATTTTTGTATATTAATCTTGTATCCTGTTACTTTACCAGATTCAGCTCTTACAGTTTTCTGGTGGTATCTTGAGGATTTTCTATAGACGGTATCATGTCATCTGCAAACAGTGACAGCTTTTCCTTTTCAATTTGAATTCCTTTTATTCCTTCTTCCAGACTGATTGCTGTAACTAGGAATTTCAGTACTATGTTGAATACAAGTGATGAGTGCTGGTGTCAGCCTCCTGGTATGTTGCCTGGATCCTGATAAGGCAGGCTGTGGGGCTGCAGTGGTCCTGGGATTGATGACTACCTGCTGGTGGAAGGGTCTGGTCATGGAGCATACTGAGGCTAATTCCTCCCACCCCTCCCAACTGTTGCATGAAGCCAAGTCTCATGGCCTCTTGCTTCAGGGCCCAGGGGTTCTAGAGCTGGTGTCTAACCACTGGTGGGTAGGGCCAAGGGGTTCTGGGCCTAGTGATGGTTCATTGCTCGGCAGAGGTAAATTGTGGGACCTCTGCCTCCAGAACCCCAGTAGTCCTTGAGCTGGTGTGTTGGCCCACTGACTGTGATGTCTGCAGTGTCTCAGAGCTGGTTTTGTCCAGCTGGTTGGCAGGGCCAGGGCCCACAGGGTCTTGGCTAGTGTTGCCAGGTGAGTTGGGTTCTCTGTGGCAGGCTAAGGGTCTGTTGGGGTCTTTGGCTGCAGGGCCCTCTGGTGGACAAGGCTGTTGTTTCCTGGGGCAGCCCATGGGCTCAGGAGTTCTTAAGGCAGCCTGCCATCTGGTGGGTAGAGCTGTGTTCCCATCCTGCTAATGGCTTAGCCTGAGATGTCTCAGGAATGGTGCTTACAACCTGGTTCAGTGGTTAGAAGCTATTGAGAAGATTCCAAAATGGCACCTCATGGTGGAATGAGCTCCCCCAAATGGCTCTTGCCAGTTTTCCACATCCCTGGGCTTCAGTTGTCTCCTGCCTTTCCTGGAGACTCTCAAAGATTAGGAGGTGGGTCTGACCCACGCTTCCTTCAAATTACTGCTTCTGCCCTGGGTCCTGAAGTATATGAGATTTCTTCTGAGCCTTTTACGAGATAGTCTCTGTTTCCCACAGCCCTCTGGGTCTCCTGAAACTAAGCCCCATTGGCCTTTAAAGCCAAATGTTCTAGGGGCTTGTCTTCCCAGTTCAGGATCCCCAGGCTTGGGAGCTCCATCTGGGGCTTGGACATATTGCTCCTTGGGGAGAACCTCTGCAGTTGTTGAAGAAGGAAATGGCAACCCACTCCACCTGCAGAATCCCATGGACAGGGGAGCCTGGTGGGCTACAGTCCCTGGGGTCTCAAGGAGTCAGACACGACTGAGCGACTGACTTTCTGCAGTTGTACTTACCTCCTGTTTGTGGGTTGCCCAACTCGGTATGGGTCTCTGCCTCCTGTCTCATTGTGGTTCCTTCTTTATACCTTTGATTACAGAAGATCTTTTCTGCTAGATTCTAGGTTTTCTCAGTTGTTGCTGTGTAAACAGTTGTAGTTTTGATGTGTCTGTGAGAAGAGGTGAGCTCAGGGTCTTCACAATTTTGGCCAAGCTCCTTCTAATTACGATGAATTTATAAGGTACATTTAAAGAATAAAACAAACCTAAGAGGATTCTCATTCATTTTCTTTTTTTTTTAAAGCTTAATAAATGATTTTTATTAGAGACTAAAGATTGCTGAATGTCTTTGTCATTTTAAAGTTTTTAATTTGACTTGTTAGAAAATTGCCCTAATTTAACACTGCCGTTGCTGCTAAGTCACTTCAGTCGTGTCCGACTCTGTGCAACCCCAGAGATGGCAGCCCACCAGGCTCCGCCATCCCTGGGATTCTCCAGGCAAGAACACTGGAGTGGGTTGCCATTTCCTTCTCCAATGCGTGAAAGTGGAGTCACTCAGCCATGTCCGACTCTTAGCGACCCCACGGACTGCAGCCCACCAGGCTCCTCCGTCCATGGGATTTTCCAGGCAAGAGTACTGGAGTGGGTTGCCATTGCCTTCTCTGTAATTTAACACAGAAAAACATATTCAGATAGTTAACAGTTTTAAAGAAATTATTCAAAATAAGTAATTTTCAGTTAAAGGTTAATGTTAAATCCTGGGAAAAAAATTGTTTCTTACAGGGCTGATCCCTTATCCAACCTGGTTCTGACTTTTAGTACTAAAGAAGATGCAGTTGCCTTTGCAGAAAAAAATGGTAGGTGTGATTTGCTTTTAACAAGTAAGATATGATTTTATGTTCTTAACAAATCAGTGTATCTAGTCCAATGGTTTTAGGTTATTTTTCTTTTTACACCATGAGAACATACCCCTCCAAAAAATAAAAAGTCTGAAAAATAAATGCACATGTAACATGTGAAAGTCAAACTGCTCTAAATTTGAAGTCGAGGCTTGGAATAAAACTACTTGTCTAACTCCTATCTTATTTATGAATGCCTCTGCAAAATCACTAACATTAAGTTTAAAACATTAAACATCTCATAAGGTAACCTATTCCAGTTTTGACATCTGTTTATTATTTTCTTACTTTGAAACAAAATCTCATGTCTGTTACTCTACCTAATAGCTTTTCAATTATTACAAATTGGTTATCATGTTTCCTCCAAAATGTCATGTGAACATAAATGTCTATGTTTACCACTTCTATTGATATGTTGGTTCTGTAATTACATTAATACAACCTAAGAGTATATTAGTAGCTACCTAAAACTCAACCTATGTTAGTTTTTCTTTGAACAGAAACACAGAATAGAATGTCTTTTTTTCCCCTCATTTTTCTGTTGTTGCAGGGTAGTGAAAGGCTTTGGAGGCAGATCATGATGAATTCTAATCCTTATTATGCCACTCAAAGCTACATGATTTTGGATTAATTTCATCATGGACTTAATGTTTCTTCATTGTTCAAATAATGGTGCTTATCTAAAGGTGTAGTTAGGCAAGTACTTGAAACACAATGGGCTTCCCAGGTGGCACAGTGGTGAAGAGTCCGCCTGCCAGCGCAAGAGGTGTGAGAGACTTAGGTTCAATCCCTGGGTTGGGAAATGGCAACCCACTGCAGTATTCTTGCTTGGGAAATTCCATGGACAGAGGAGCCCAGCGGACTACAGTCCATGGGGTTGTAAAGAGTCAGACACGACTGAACACGCTCGCACACACACACAGCTGGCCATTTGGAAACTATTGGTCCTTTCCCTTACCTCCTTCCATCTGTTATTTCTTGTTTCTCTCAGGTTTAAATGCAATACTGTGCATTTGTACCTGATGCATTCTATTGTTCTAGTTGATCAAATTGAATTTGAATCTAATTCAGCTGTCTATTTGAATGAGATCATGTCCATTTAAGTATGTTATTACTATAAGGCAATATAAGTGTAAAAGATTATTAGTGTTTTTTCAGTATATTTGACATAAATGTAAAAGTGCTATAAAGATTATTATCTGAAATATTTGCTTTTCATTCTAAGTTCACATTATATTATACCTTAAGAATCTGAAGCCAGACTGTCAGATTTGAGTCCATGTCAGATCCCTATTTGTCTGGGTTTGTACAAGGAGAAATTGCAAATACAGTGGGAATTGTTGTGAGGATTGAATAAGTTTATAAAAGTAAAGTAGTTAAGAAATAGCTAAGTATATAATAGTATTTCAGTTTATCTTATTAGTAGACTTTAAAAATAAAAAAATAAATAAAAATTAAAAAAAATTTAAAAAAGTACTCTATATTACCAAATTTCCAAATTAAACATATTTGTTCTCAAAGTGGTCAGAGTCTTTAAAATATTATTTTGATGTAACATTTACATTGCTCTTTTTAAAATTAAACTGTAATGTAGCTCATCAACAACAGTTCTGTTAATGTTTTTCATCTTTGTAGCCTACCATATTTCATGTCTGACACCTCAAATAGTCTATCATGTGCATTTAATGACAGGAAGTCTAATTAAACTCTTAAGCCTGACTACTTCCTGAGTGGGCACAAGGACTGTATGACTGTAGTTGCCATGTGAATTGCAGATATATGAACTAACCACTGCTACAAGTGCCTTTCTGATCTGATTTCTACTCCCCGCACCAGAATGAAAATTGAGGAGCATTACCAAAGTCAACAGACAGTATACGTTGAAAAAGCTTAGAGAATGTTACGGTATAAAACTGTAAGCTAAGTGTGGATCTGGGGACTTACCTGGTGATCGAATAGTTAGGATTTGGCGCTTTCACTGCCATGGCCCGGATTCCTTCTCTGGTTGGGGAACTGAGATCTCAGAACCATCTGGCGCAGCCTAGATAAAACAACAAAAAAAGAAAAACAGTGAATCAGGAATTCTTACCTCTAAGTGCTTGCGTGCTGTCGCTTTAGTCGTGACCCTGTGGACTGTACTGTCAGGCTCCTCTGTCTGTGGGCTTCTCCAGGCAAGAAAACTGGAATGGGTTACCATGCTGCCCTCCAGGGGATCTTCCCAACCCAAGAATTGAACTCCCATCTCTCTCATCTCCTGCATTGGCAAGTGGGTTCTTTACCACTAGCATCAACTGGGAAGCCCAAAGGACTTATAAAAGTATGGACAAGGTATAGGAAAACCACAGGACATAGTGGGGCAGTGAGATGGTGTTACCAAACTTATGGAGCAAGACCTAGAGAGAGCTGCATGGGAAGGATAGTGTGTTAGGATGAAGTATGATTTACAGGGAGAGAACAAACTGACCAGAAAACCTAGGTTATCTATTGTGCCCAGGCTTCTTGGTTCATGGGATTCTCTAGGCAAGCATACTGGAGTGAGTTGCCCTTTCCTACTCCAGGGGATCCTCCCGACCCAGGGACCGAACTTGTCTCCTGCATTGGCAGGTGAATTTTTTTTACTGTGGTGCCACCTGAGAAGCCCTGACAACCTTTAAGGTAGTAGGTATTCTGTTGATCTTATTCACTGCTTTGTTTCTGGTTGTTGTTCAGCCGCTAAGTTGTGTCCAACTCTTTTTGTTTCCAGTGCCTGACACAAAACCTATATAGTGGACTCTGGCTACCTGGTCAAATTATTGCCCTTCTAAAATATTTTCCCTACTCAGGAATTTGAAGGCACTTTCATCTCCTAGGGAAGAGGTTATTTCTCATTCTTCACTTATTTAACATTTAGTATTATATATCTTGGCTCCTTGGTGGCCCAGTGGTTAAGAATTCACCTTCCAATGCAGGAGACACAAGTTCAATCCCTGTATAGTCAGTGATAACTTTGCAGCTCTAACAGTAAAAGTAAATAGTTGTAATAGAGCCAATATGGCCCCCATAGTCTAAAAATATTTTGTATTTGGCCATTTACAGTAAATATTTATTGACCTCTCGTCTAAACAATTATGTACTCCGTCAATACTGAGACCCTTTCTCCTCTGACGTTTTTGTTAATCTGAAATACTCTTTATTCAAACACTTCAAAAGGCCTATGCTTAATATATTCCTCAGCTGATAATTCAAGCTCTTCACAATATAAGCACTAACTTATCACTCAAATAGTAACCTGTCACTCAAACAGTAACCTAACTTTATCTTACTGTGCCTCAGCATTTCTTCTTGCCCTTATCTCTGCTGTAGTTTCTTCCTTCTGCAATCTCTTCCTCGTTCTGTTCCCTTTCTCCTCTTTTTCCCTGCCTACAAACTCCAACCTATTCTTCAGAATACATTTTAAATGTTACCTCCTTCCTGATCGCTTTTCTTATTTCCCTTTCCAACCTCCAAATAGATGTGCTCTCTCTTCCTTTTAGCTTCCACATTGATTTATTCCTTTTTTATAACTCTTCTACTGTGGTATTTTATTTTTTTTGTTGCATTCAGTCATACATATGTTGAGCACCCTGTCATATGCCAGCACTCCTGGCTTAGGTTCATGGGGATCATTCTTTGAGTATAGAATAAATAGTCCTCTTACTCAAACTATAATACTTTATTTGCTGAATTATAAGCACCTCCCTGGTGGCTCTGGGTGGTGGCTCAGACGATAAAGAATCTGCCTGTGATGCAGGAGACCCAGCTTTGATGCCTGGGTAGGTAAGATGATCTGGAGAAGGGAATGGCTACCCACTCCAGTTTTTGTGCCTGGAGAACACCATCGATAGAGAAGGTTGGCAGGCTACAGCCCATGGGGTTGCAAAGAGTACCAAATGATTGAGTGACTAACACTTTGACTTTTTTCACTTTCACCTGGGAAACCACCCAGTCATCTTAATCTTTTTATATGCTCAATAAAAATTGGTAAATTCGAACAGTACATTTAGTGATGCTGTAAATTACTCTCCAGGTCATGTTTTAAACTTTTCCTTAAATCATTTTAAATTTATTTGGCTACTTGTTCTTTCTTTTAGAAGAACTGTTAACTCCTATAAGACCAGTGTCTATCACATAGCTCCCAGCTGATAGGGCCCAAGTTTCTAGGTTCCAAGTCCAGTGTTTTTTCCCATGATACTACTATGCTGATGTAGATGTTACATCCATCATCTCGATCTGCATGGTCCAGTATGGTAGGCACATGTGGCTGTGTAGCACTTGAAAGGTATTTAGTTAGAATTGGGGTGTGCTGTTAAGTGTAAAATATACACTGGGTTTCTGAGACTTAGTATTAAAAAAAAAGCATAAAATATCTCTAATAAATTTTATATTGATTACATATTAAAATGATAATATTTAAGATGTGTATTAGGCTAGGAATCTGAATGATTAAAGGCTTATTTTTTCGTTTTAGACATTTTTTAAAATGTTGGTCCTAAGTAATTTAAAATTATCTGGTTCACATTATGTTTGTTGGGTAGCACTAATCTAGAATACTTCAAGCTATATAGGACATACATTACATACATCTTCTAGATATATCATTTCTATATATTCTGTAATGAATATAAGAAATAGGAAAACCTTACCCAACTTTGAAAAGTTACATTACTTAAGAAATGCAGAGAGTTCCTGGATAGTCCAGTGGTTAGGACTCTGCACGTTCACTGCCAGGGGCCCCAAGTCAGTTCCTGGTTGGGGAACAGAGATCCCACAAGCTGCGTTGCATGGCAAAAAAAAATAATTTTTTTAAAAAAGAAATGTACTTCTGTTCTTCAAACACTTACCTAGGATCAAGGATAAGTGTAAATTTTTATATTACATACAGTAGTGAAATAAAATAGCTAAAAAATCGATGTGTGTGCTTAGTCGCTCAGTTGTGTCCAACTCTTTGTGACCCCATGAACTGTAGCCCACCAGGCTTATCTGCCCATGGGGATTCTCCAGGCAAGTATGTTGGAGTGGATTGCCATGCCCTTCTCCAGGGGATCTTTCCATCTCAGGGATCATTGCAGGCAGATTCTTTACCATCTGAACCACCAGGGAAGGGCAAAAGATCTACATTATATCACAAAATCCCTGTTAACACTTATTTTCAATTTCTTAAATAAGGCATTATGTAAATCAGTATATTTACATAAGAATGCCCTCATGTCTGAGATTAAACGTTTTCTTCTTCCTGCTATTGATGATTTTGCCTCTGGTTTCCCTTCTCACCATATCTCACTTCCTGTGGAAGCCTGGTTCTGTCACCTGCTGAGTGGGATAGAAGAAAGACTGAATGCTCTTCCTTGGCTTCTTTTTCCCCTGTTCACCTCTCACTTCTCCCTCCATTAGCATACAGTAAGTTATAAATACCCTTGTGTCTTTTTATCACCAGAGCCCCATCTTAAAGATCTCCCTTTGAACTCAGCATATATTCCAGAAGAACTCTTCAAAGATGCTATGTCTTTTTATAAAGAAAGTTTATCTGTGGTTTTTCTCAAATGTTGATGAACCTTACTTTTTTCTTTGTGTACAGAAAAAGCCACCTTTCTCACTCAAGTGGCTTTTGTCTTTTCTTGTAGTAGGCTAGGATCCCTACATTTACATGCTAATGAAACCAGAAATGGTTTTATCCCCTTTCCCTTTTGATCTGGTTTGAAACTTTGTGACTTCCCTTTCCTTTGTCATTTTACCCCTTGTGTTTTTCTCATTGCTGTTAGCTGTAACAACTTACTAAAATTCTCCAATAGAGGAGGGTTTTCTTCAGGAGTAAACAGGATGACAGAGAATAAGCAGTGAAACTGCTATCGTGATGTATTGGAGAGGAAAACCCACCTCTAAAGTTACAGAAGGTGGAAGCACTGATTCAGGAAAATATAGAGTTAATTTGGGAGTTGCAAACCAGAACTTAGAATTATCTCAGAAGTGGACACCATCAGCAAGGTCTGGATTTCCACCTATCTTTAACCTTCTCATGAGGGTCTCAACCTTACATCCATCTATCTATTAAAAAACAACTTTCAGAAACTAAAATGAACAAAGACAAATTTCAAAACAAAAGTATGTCATCACTCAATATATATAAAATTCTTCATAAAGGATTTATTTTACTCTGTAGGGGAGCAGAATTTTCCACCACAAAATGTTTCTTTGGCATATTAATTAAGCTGATTTTTTTTTTCCCCCTAAGAAACTGCAGACTTGGGGAAAACTCTCAAAACAAAGTAGGAGTTCCCCTTTTGTAAGAAGTATTTATATACATAAGGGAAATTTCCATTTGTAAGGGTATCTCTGGGAGTACCTAAAAGAGGAGGATGACTTTAGAAACTCTTATCAATTGAGAAGGAAGTGACTTAAATCTGCCTAATAATTTCACCCTTGTTTACTGTTCTTTTTCCTGGTAATCTCACAGAATTGACTCCCTATCCTCAGTGTTCTCTTTTGTTTTTAGCTAAGGATAGTATTGGATAGTATTTCAGAAGAGGGCTTTGGCAATTTTGGTGAATTACTTAGTTCTCCTGGGTCTCTTCCATGTATTTGGAGAAGGCAAAAATAAAAATCAGCCTCTTGGTGAAAGTGAAAGAGGAAAATGAAAAAGTTGGCTTAAAACTCAACCTTCAAAAAATGAAGATCATGGCATCCAGTCCCATCACTTCATGGCATATAGATGGGGAAACAATGGAAACACTGACTTTATTTTCTTGGGCTCCAAAATCACTGCAGATGGTGACTGCAGCCAAGCTACAACCAAGCTAGACAGCATGTTAAAAAGCAGAGACATTACTTTGCCAACAAGGGTCTGTCTAGTCAAAGCTATGGTTTTTCCAGTAGACTTGTGTGGATGTGAGAGTTGGACCATAAAGAAATCTGAACACCAAAGAATTGATGCTTTTGAACTGTGGTGTTGGAGAAAACTCTTGAGAGTTGCTTGGACTGCAGGGAGATCCAACCAGTCCATCCTAAAGGAAATCAATCCTGAGTATTCTTTGGAAGGAGTGATGCTGAAGCTGAAACTCCAATACTTTGGCCACCTGATGCGAAGAACTGACTCATTTGAAAAGACCCTGATGCTGGGAAAGATTGAAGGCAGGAGGAGAAGCAGACGACAGAGGATGAGATGGTTGGATGACATTACCGACTCAATGGACATGAGTTTGAGCAAGCTGTGGGAGTTGGTGATGGACAGGGAAGCCTGGCGTGCTGCAGTCCATGGGGTTGCAAAGAGTCAGAGACAACTGAACAACTGAACTGAACTTCCATGTATAACATTAGATAAATTTCAAAAGTGAAATATGATTGGGAGTTCATAACAAGAATAATGCAACTTAAAGACATTCCAACAAGTGTTACAAAATATCTGTACTCAATTTGTTAATAAGCCTATTTTCAAAGAAGATAGCAAATGTTCACCTAATTTATAAAAATAAACATACTCTTTACAGAGGAAAAAAATTTTTACAGTAATTCTGAGACATAATATACCATGAATATACCATATTGTTAAGAAGATACCAAAAAAAAAAAAATCAAGTTAAAAGATTCAGTTATTCTAGGGTAGGTCCTGTATGTCTATATATTAATAAACCTCCATAAATATGAATTTCTAGTTGACATGTACTAGCCTAGAAGATACAAGAAGTAAACTAAAGAATATACAAAGTAAAGAACTAAAGATGCAACCAAATTAATATTGTTTTAAAATAACTGAAATTCTGAAATATAACCTATACTTTTTCTGATATCAGGCACCAGAGCTCAGATAAATGAAACCTATCATAAACAGTGAAGGTATTGACAAATCTCTAAGCTTAGTATATAGCTTGTAATTTGAGAAATATCATTAACATTTATCCAAACAGAATTAACCTCATGGTTAAGCATCTATTCCGAATTGACAGCTCTTCCCATGCAGCTCATCAGGTGTAACACATCAAATAAATCTATTTCTAGCACTTATTTTTACAAAGTTGAAAGAATACATCTTTGAGATTTCCCAGAGGGCCTGTGGAATATCACAAAGTTTTAGTTTTAGGTGCACAGATACTCTGTTTTATTTTACATTTAAGATTTGATTTGGAGGAGGCAAAAATCAAAATTTTTCAAAAGATTTGAACATTTAGGAAAGAATAGGATCAGATAAACAGTATTTGACTGCTCAGCTTGGTGATACAATTTACAAACAAAGAACTTAGCCTAACTGTAAAGAACTTTAGCTCTTAGATAAGTTATGAAGTACTGAAAGTCAACACAAGCATATAAAGTTATTCTGATAAGCCACAGAATCTTTGCAGTCTAGGCAGATTAGACGGAAAGTAGAACCCTTCTTATTGTAGGTGAAGGCAATAAACAGTAACCTAATGAAACAAGCCCATCAAAATGGAACAAACTTTGGTAAGATTTTAACACATTTCATAGCTTCTCAGATGATGCTGTTAAAGTGTTGCACTCAATATGCCAGCAATTGGAAAACTCATCAGTGGCAATAGGACTGGAAAAGGTCAGTTTTCATTCCAGTCCCAACAAAAGGCAGTGCCAAAGAATGCTCAAACTGCTGCACAATTGTACTCATTTCACATGCTAGCAAAGTAATGCTCAAAGTCCTTCAAGCTAGGCTTCTATAGTACATAACTGAGAACTTCCATGTGTATAAGCTGGATTTAGAAAGGGCAGAGGAACTAAAAATCAAATTGCCAGCATCCATTCCATCCTAGAAAAAGCAAAAGAATTCCAGAAAAACATCTTCTGCTTAATTGACTATGCTAAAGCCTTTGACTGTGTGGATCACAACAAACTGTGGAAAATTCTTAAACAGATGGGAATACCAGTCCACCCTAACCTACCTCCTGCGAAACCTGTATCAAGGAACAACAGTTAGAACTGGACATGGAACAATGGACTGGTTCCAAATTGGGAAAGGAGTACATCAAGGCTGTATATTGTCACCCTGCTTATTTAACTTATATGCAGAGTGCATCATGCAAAATGCCAGGCTGGATGAAGCACAGTTGTCAAGATTGAAAGGAGAATTATCAGTAACCTCAGATATGCAGATGATACCACCCTTATGGCAGAAAGTGAAGAGGAAGTAAAGAGCCTCTTGCTGAAAGTGAAGAGAGTGAAAAGGCTGGCTTAAAACTCAACATTCAAAACACTAAGATCATGGCATCCGGTCCCATCACTTCATGGCCAATAGATGGGGAAACAATGGAAACAGTGAGAGACTTTATTTTCTTGGGCTCCAAAATCACTGTGGACAATGACTGCAGCCATGAAATTAAAAGACGTTTGCTCCTTCAAAGAAAAGCAGTGACAGACCTTGACAACATATTAAAAAGCAGAGACATTACTTTGCCGACAAAGGTCTGTATAGTCAAGCTATGGTTTTTCCAGGAGCCATGTATCGGATGTGAGAGCTAGACTATAAAAAAGGCTAAGGACCGAAGAATTGATGGCTTTTGAATTGTGGTGCTAGAGAAGACCCTTGAGAGTCCCTTGAATGGCAAGTAGGTCAAACCAGTCAGTCCTAAAGGAAATCAACCCTAAATTGGAAGGACTGATGCTGAAGCTCCAATACTTTGGCCACCTGATGTGAAGAGCTGACTCCTTGGAAAAGACCCTGCTGCTTGGAAAGATCGAAGGCTGGAGGAGAAGGGGATGACAGAGGATGAAATGGTTGGATGGCTTCACCGACTCTATAGACATGAGTTTGAACAAACTCCGGGAGATGGTGAAGTATTGGGAAGCCTGGCATGTTGCAGTCAATGAGTCGCAAAGAGTCAGACACGACTGAGTCACTTTGAACAAGAGCAACATAGATTTTCAGACTTATTTTCCAGATACACTGTAATCTAAGATACATGAAATTTCCTTTTTATAAATCTTACATAACTTTCTGTACCCATTCAGGTTTGTCCTTCACCATTCCTTTCTCATTCTGGAACAGACTTTTTACTTTAGAACTATTATCTTTTCCCCTTCTTCTGAGTATGCTAAGTCGCTTCAGTCGTATTCAACTCTTTGTGAACCTATCAACTGTAGCCCACCAGGCTCCTCCGTCCATGGGATTTCTCAGGCAAGCATACTTGAGTGGGTTGCCATGCCCTCCTCCAGAGGATCTTCTTGGACTTAGGGATCTAACCCACAACTCTTATGTCTCCTGCATTAGCAGGCAGGTTCTTTACCACTGTCACCACCCTTAGTAAACCAAAAACACAACTCATTACTTTGTATACAAGGTTACACCCCTTTTCCACCATCACTCCCAGTAGTGTTTCATTTATGTACATTTAATTATATATTTTGGCCAAAGTTACTTTGATTTCATAGAAAAAGTAGAGATGAAAACTGTTGCACACCAGCATTTTAGTAGATCGGCACAGTTGATAAATACACATAACAAACTTTCCACAACTGTGTGCATTCTTTATAGTCCAGCTTATCCAAATGGCAAAAATGAACATGTCCATTAACAGACCCAAAGATGCAGCCTCCCTGTAGCATTAAAAAAAAAAGCAAAAGTAAATAAGTTTAAATTTTGCTTAGTAATCAATGGTTCAGTATTTTACTGTAAAAATTTTTTAGGTATTAATAAGTATCAACCCACTCCAGTGTTCTTGCCTGGAGAATCCCAGGGACGGGGGAGCCTGGTGGGCTTCCATCTATGGGGTCACACACAGTCGGACACGACTGAAGCGACTTAGCAGCAGCATTAATACCATTTAGGGTTTTAAGTTACCTAAAGATCATGGAAATTAATTTTCAAGGTGACATATTATAAAATGTAATTAATGTTGAAATAAAATTGTCAGAACAGGGAATCATTGTGGATAAACAAAAATTTGCATCTTGCAGGATTGTAAAACATTAAACAGAAGTAATGTTAGCTCATTTGATCAGAAAACATGCTAATTTAGAAAGAACACGGCCATGTAGAATAAAAATCTATGCTTGTGTTATATTTAACACTGATAAATTAGAGAAAACGTAATTGTTTTTGTTAAAAAAAAAATTAAATTTTCCATTTGTCAAACATTTACCTATACTACCTGAATTTAAATTCTTAAATCTTTGTTAGATCCTATAAGAATACTTTTTAAATTTAGCATATTCAAAGTATTAGAAATTCCATTTTCCTGTTTTAGGAATAGTCCACTTATACAAGCATGTATTTTCTCTGTAAGAGAATCAAAATAGAACCCATTCAAAGTATTTTATAATCTTAATTCATTAATTATACTTGGAGGTAGAAAAAACTACCTATACACAGAATGAGCAGTAAACACATTTCTGAATTAATAGGTATGTTGACAGAATCCCAGGGACAGGGGAGCCTGATGGGCTGCCGTCTATGGGGTAGCACAGAATCAGACACGACTGAAGCGACTTAGCAGCAGCAGACAGACATAATTGTCACAATGGTAAAGAATCTGTGTGCTTGTTTAGGGGAGACAAGCTATGCGAGTTCTATCTTTCGGTCGGGAAGGTCCCCTGGAGTAGGGCACGGCAACCCACTCCACTATTTCTTGCCTGCAAAATCCTATGGACAGAGGATCCTGGCGGGCCACAGTCCGTGGGGTCACAGTAAGTCGGATTTGACTGAGCATACATGCAGACAAAAGGAACTTATTTCACTTCTACAATTTAAGCCATGGGTTAATGGTCACAGAATTGTAATATTCACTGGCCCATACCATACTAGAGAGCTGTTTTCTACTCAGGAAGTACTTCATTAGACCTTAAATACAGAAAAGGACAAACTAGATTTTCTGTCTTTTTTCCTCTGAGAATGGATTTCTAAAACCATTAATCCATTTTAAAAGAATCTTAAATGATCAGACCTTAAGAAAATCAATTCCCCAGATTGGTGGAGAACAAAATTGAAATTTGATAAAAGATTCAGCAAAGTTCTGACATTCAGAAGCCAAGAAAAAATAATCTTGGGCTTAAAATAACATAAACCATTTCTAGTAAGGAAGTTTTCCTGACTTTGGTTGCTAAAGCTATTGGCCATCTCAGTAGCACCTCCAAAATTATTAAAAGAACATACTGAAAAAGATAAGATCATGACTTAATAGAGAGATAAATGAACACATGTTGAAGATATATTTTACTAAAGAAACAAGGGACCCATGCTGGTGTTACAACCAGTTCAAAGGAAAAGTTAGTACAGCCCAAAATTACATAAAGTGAAAGAATGTTGAGATGAATTGCAAACAGAGACAAACTGGTTTTTCTGAGGCTTGGGGAGTCACGAGGCAGGACAGAATTTCTATACCCCTCAAGTACAGTTGAGTCTCATTACTCATGGTAGTTATGTTCTGTAAAGTCACCACAAACACTAGTGAATACTGAAAAAATTGCTCCTAGGGAAAAAGATTCCTGTGGGCCTCTGATCACAAAATGTTGTCAGCTGATCAGTACATCATCTTGTTTTTTATGTGTGTTTCTGTTTAAAGTGCCTTATTTAATATATATTGTTGATTCATGAACATCAAACTCATGGCCAGCAGTGTTATACTTTATCCTGGATGATGCTCATCTAACCCAAGTTGGCATATCCCAGCCTTCTTGAACTTAGGAACACTAAACAGCACTAAACCACTACTCTTGGGGGTCATTTCAGACAGTGAAATTACAACAAAAGGCAAAAAAATGAAAAAAAAATGTGCCGTTAATAGACTACAAAAAGGACACTTGTTTGCAGTGTGAGAGCTGAAACAAGAAGGCATAGCATTACCTTGTTTGACCTCAGCTGGAGCATGTGTGCTAGGTGACTCAGAACTCACGGCTCTGTGCGTGTCATGAATGACCATGGAAGCATCACCCACAGGCACCGTTGCGGCCCACAGGGAGTCTGGAAGAGATGCCAGCATCAGGGTTCCTAGGTCGAGGAGTCCTTGGAGGATTTTGGATTTACAAATGAATTTTAGTTAGTAGGCAAATCACAAATACAGAATCAGCAAATAAGATGATTTGTACATACAACTTTTGGAATTGCAAAATAACTCAAAGAAAACAAACAGGGCTGTGATCTGGTGTTCTGTAAATACTGCATAGTCTCTGTTGAAGCAGAAATTTTTTTTTTCCTACATAACTGTCTTTCCAATCCCCAGACCTGGAACTGTCTGTTTTTTGGCTGGGGAAATGTTCAACTTGACTACTAAGGAGACAGAGATGAATTCCTTAGATTCCCAGTCAGAAGTCTGAAATAATTTTTCTCGTAGTGTTATATATACATGGCGGCTTAGTAAGGTTCTAATGTATTATGGGTTACATAGGATTGTGGAAATCCCTATGCACAGACCACACCCAGATCAGTTATGTCAAAATCTCAGTGACTTTTGGATCTCTACCATTGCTGTATAGTTTCGTTTTCTAGAAAATGTTTTCCAAATTTCTAATGACTAATTTTCAATTGTACTTTTGGAACACAAACCAATTTGTTTTGTGGCAAATTCTGAATAATGTGGCTCCAAAATAGTAATACCATATAGCAACTATATTATTTGAACAGATAAAATTTATGGAGGCATTTGCTATCATAGCAAAGGTTCTTTTTTGTGGGGAGGGGGTGTTGCAGATGTGGCAGGTATAGGGTGTTACTAATCCATCTTATATAATTTTCGTGGAAAGAATTGCTTTGCCAGTGTTTCCAAAATACATCTACCCTCCATAATATTTCTATAAGACGATCTAAGATATTTTTAAATTATTCTGATCTGAACCTCTCCTCTCCCCCAAAACGAAATACATGAGAATTTCAAATAGAAGTACTTCTTAAAAATGAATGCTTATGAAGCTACTTTTCTTCCTCATTACCTTCCCTCCTTAAAATATAATTTATGTTTATTCTGTGTTTTCACCTAGGCATATTATGAGCACATAGCCTGGTGAGGAATCTTGAAACTTTGCAAGTGCTAACAAACATCAGTGTGGCCTCCCAAAGCCTTTGCTATCCTTAGCAGTGCCTGCCAGTTATGTCTGTCTGTGCCAGATTATGTGGTCGTTCTTGCTTTGTACATAAATGCACAGTAGGAAAAATCATTAAACCATTCACTTCTGAGTATTATCAGAACTTGCCATTAGGTTACTGGAGGGGACAGACCTTTAACAGGACTTGAACCAAGGTTACTAAAGGTAACATATTTCACAAGCAGTAAAAATACCGATGTTTCTCTGTATTTCAGCATTACTGAATGTAAGTGAAATGGTTCTGAAATTAAAATGAATGGGATTTTCTTATATCTCATACAATACTTGGAATTCATAAATTATTGGGATCTAGTTTTGTTCAGGGGCTTTTTGTATTTTAGTAGTATTTGAAGAGATTACACCAGACATTCATGTTATAGGAAGTAGAATATCCCAGTCACAAAATAAATGGGTGAATTTCGGAAAAAGAAATTGAGCATGGGATATTACAGATCACATTTTAACTTTATTGGCACATTTGCCAGAGGTATTTCTCTGATACTAGGACTTAAAATTCAAAATATCTTTGTGAAAGCATTCCAGTGTGTGAAACAGCCAAGGGAGTCAGCTTCTCATCATGTAGGTGCCGGTGGTTGGATTTGTAGCTAATCCATGCCATATGGCTGCTCTCCTCAGTGGGAAGTGACGGCAGCCCTAGGAGCTTTACCCCGTCCCTGGGGCAGCTGCCATGGGCTCAGTTGCTTTGATCATCTTCTGTTGTGCAGCTGGGAGGAGCACAGGCTGGTTTTCAGTGTCGCAGAAGAACACCACATGAAACCATTGTCATAGACTACACCTTGATTTTATACAAGCATTCTTCAGAGGATGCGTTTTCACTTTCCTAATCTCATTCAAAAACTCTCAAGTTTGAGTTATTTCTTTAAAAAAAAAAAAACTTTCAGGCTGAAAAAGAAATTCCTATGGAAATTTAAACATTTCACAAATAAGATTGCATTCTTAAATGTCTGTGTTTTATTCCCTGCAAGTTATATTATCTCTTTCTAAGAAGTTTCAAATAGGATATAGAAAAGATGAGTACAATTCATGTAACATGCTCATTAAGTACAAATGTTTGATGTCCTTTCAAGTGCTGTTACTCTAACAGTCATTTTGTCTTTTTAGCTAAAGCTCACCGCTTCTTCCAATGTCCTTTATATTGCCACAATATCACAAAAAATGTGAGGGAGACTATGGTAGGAAGTTTTTAGTGGGACCAGTAAATTTGTTCATCCAGGCACTATAGGGTAAACTCTTCGGAAAAGGATGATTGGAAATGTGGTCAGATTCTTAACAGGGTTCCAGAAAAGAGCAAATTTTCATTGTAACATCAGTCCTATATAGTAGAAAACTTTGCTAAAAAATCCAAAGGGAGATTTATGTAGGCCTGACTTGAGTTTCAGTCTCTATTATGAATTGTTATTAGACTTCCTCATACCTTTCTTTGCTTTTACTTAATCAGAGAAACACAGGTGCATGTCTAGTTTTGGGAACACAGTTGTTTTCCACAGAAAAATGTGAGGGAAAGAAACTTTCCCCCTAGACGTCCTTAAAATCATGGATGGCTGTGGTAAAGTAATACAGAGATGGGTACTATCTGTGTGTGTTTTTGTTTGCTTTCTCGGGGTGTTTTGCCCATCCACATTCCAATCCCCATAATGATACTTCTATTTATTGTTGTTATCACCATCAACAGCAACTATAATCTGGCTCACAATTCCCAAGTCAGCTCACTCCTTAGTTACCAGGAGAAAACTCAAACCAGTTGTTCTTTTATGTGTGCAAAACCCCAGTCTTCTCACATTGCAGTGACCCCGACAACATTTTTAGACTTTCGTAGACAGAAGAGATAATAGAGCTAATGTTTATGTTCTGATGCAGTTTAAAAAATTGCTTTTTCTCCCTTGTGATTGAAAGATTAACTGTGTAAATGAGTGATTACCAGGTATGTGTGTGTTATAATAGTAGTTCCTAAATATTTCTCATTTATTCTTCAGCTCCTCTTAAGATGTCTTTCTTGTCTAGAGAGTTTGGGGTGGGAGGCTGAGGGGGAGGGAAGATAAGTTCTCTCACCCATCATTTGGCAATAAAAGTTTACAGAGGTCTCAGAAAACTTCAGAGAAGGCGATGGCAAGCCACTCCAGTACTCTTGCCTTGAAAATCCCATGTGTGGAGGAGCCTGGTAGGCTGCAGTCCATGGGGTTGCTACGAGTTGGACGCGACTGAGCGACTTCACTTTCACTTTTCACTTTGACACAATGGAGAAGGCAATGTCAACCCACTCCAGTGTTCTTGCCTGGAGAATCCCAGGGACGGCAGAGCCTGGTGGGCTGCCGTCTATGGGGTCGCACGCACAGAGTCGGACACGACTGAATCGACTTAGCAGCAGCAGCAGCAGGTAACTTACCAGTAACCATTGTAGCCAGACATAGAATTGACACTAGAAACCATTTACCTGCTTCATAACTAGGGGAGGGATTCTTAAAACAGTCTTTTCAACTCATTTACAAAAATAAATAGGAAAAATGGTTAGGAAATCACGCAGATTGAAAGGACATGGGTGAAACAGATTTTAAAAAATTGCAGTTACAGGACTTTTAAAAATAAATACAGTTGTTTTATGATGTGGTTATGTGCATAGACTTAACCTGAGTTAAAATCCAAGCTTTGCCACTTATTAACAATGTGGCTTTAGGCTGCTTATCTCCTCTAATTTTTTCCTCATAATTAGATATAAAATAGATATTTATAATGCCTAATCCATAAACCAAGAAACCTGTGAGCTCAATTTTAAAACTCAGTGCAATTACACTTGAAGCACAGGACCTAGAATGTGGAATACCAGGCACATTCTTGACTGGAGGTCTTTGTACTTGTGTTCTCTGCCTGTAAGCTCTCTTTCCAGACATCCTCATGACTAACTCTGACCTTTACATCTTCACTCAAATGTGATCTTCTCAGATGCAAGGTGCCCCGTCTGCCCTCTCTTAAAATGTTTTCTCTTCAGTACTCATTAGTGTGTGTATATATATGTGTGTGTGTGTGTGTGTGTTTAATTGGATGTTTTACTATGTGTGGGTGCCAGGTCATTTCAGTCGTGTCTGACTCTGTGACCCTATGGACTGTAGGTTGCCAGGCTCCTCTGTCCATGGGATTCTCCAGGCAAGAATACTAGAGTGGATCTAGAATACTAGATCACCATGACCTCCTCCACGTGAGCTTCCGAAGTCAGGGATGGAACTCACATCTCTTATGTCTCCTGCATTGGAAGGCAGGTTCTTTACCACTAGCACCACCTGGGAAGCCCTGTTTTTCTATAGTAACACCTCATATACTATTCATTTACTAGTTAACTTCTCCTTCCCGTAAATACTTGAAGAAGCTTGGGGATTTTTTGTTTACCACTTCACCTCTGGTTTCCATAGAGTTCCTGACACAGAGAAAGCAATTGATAATATTTATTAAATGTATAACAAATGTACAGTAAATAGTTATATCTGCTTTATTGAATTGAGTATTTTTTATAATTATCAGCACCATTTGCTGATTAATATAGAAAATGCTTGAGAAGTTTATAGTGTTAAAATTATGCTCAGTTCATAGTATTAGTTTGCTGACTAAAACCTCTTTCTATAGTAAATAGACCAACTTATGCCTAACTATATTCAAAGCATCATAAATTCAAAACTAATGGGTTATAATGTGACAGAAATTTTATTTAAATTAATACTTTACTTCAATAGAAAGTAAGCTGCTAGTAAGTTGAAAATCAAACTTGAGGGAGAAATAATAGCTTTAACATTTATCAAGTGCTTACTATTAAACCACAAGAAACAATATAGTGTGTTTAAGGCACAGGCTCCAGAATTAGGCTGTGTGTATTTACATTCTGCTTGTGCCCTTTCCTAGCTGAGAAAGGAAAGTGACCTTGTGCTAGGTAGTTCCCTAATCATTCTGGGCCTGAGTTTCCTCAGTTATATAAAGGAACTAATATGAATTCATATAAAGGTTTTAGAAAAATACCTGTCTCACAGAACTTAAATACCAGGTGCTAAGCACTTTAATGAATTAATTTGTTTAATCTTCATGACAACCTATAAAGTAGGTACTATTCTTATGCTCTTTAGTATATTTTTTGAAATTCAAATATCTTATAATAAGTTCAGAGTCTGTGGAAGATATTTTAAGACATTTGTTTCATTTTCTTCCCTCCTCCATTTCCTTATAGCAGTGAAGTTATTAAATTGCTTTCCCTTTTAGAACACTGAAATAGGCACACTAGCAGTATACTTAGATTTGAGTTTCTTAAGTTTCACTTTTATGGCAAAATGAATTCTAACTAAGAGGCTTGTTGAAACGTAAGCTTTGTGGTAGCAAATACTATACTCACCTAGAAGCACTAGAATTCATGACAACTCCTAAGATCAAGATAGTTACTTAATTAGACTGTGATATTCAGTGTGGACATTTTATATATGACTACATGATTCAGCCATGAATCAAATGTCTCAAGATGAGTTGTTTGAAGAAAGTTCTGGGAGAGAAGAATGATAAATTACAGGGATGGAAAATGGATCTAATGAAGAAACGTGAGTTATATAGATAGGTTGCTTAGACTAGGGAATAGAAGGATGACATAATTATATTTTCGAGGAGGAGTGTTTATTTGGTTTAATAGAATAGGTATACTTCTGCTTTAAGTATAGTTCTTCAAAGATATGGAGAAAAACTCAAGGCAGAGGTATAGACATATATGGGGCTTCCCAGATGGCACTAGTAGTAAAGAACCCACCTGCCGATACAGGAGATGTAAGAGATGTTTGATCCCCATGGCAACCCACTGCAGTATTCTTGCCTGGAGAATCCCATGGACAGAGGAGCCTGGCAGGCTACAGTCCATAGGGTCACAAAGAGTTGTACATGGCTAAAGCCACTTAGCATAGCATAGACATATATAAATCCAGTTTTCAAAATTGTAAAACACTGAGAAGGACTTTGGAGAGAAGGTATGACTCTCAGAAGAGAATGAACAGATTAGACTAGTGGTAGGGCTTCCCAGGTGGCTCAGTGGTAAAGAATCCACCTGCCAGTGCAGGAGATGCATGTTCGATCCATGGGTCAGGTAGATCCCCTGGAGAAGGAAATGGCAACCCACTCCAGTACTCTTACCTGGGAAATCCCAGGACAAAGGAGCCTGGCAGACTGTGGTAGACGGGGGTCACTGAAGAGTTGGACACAATTTAGGGACTAAGCAGAAACAACTCAAATTTCTATGCATAAAAATCTCCTGGAATCAATCAAGTGCAGATTCCCAGGTCCCCTCAAGAGCTGATCCAGTGGACCTCTGGTCAGGCCTAAGAATTTGCATTGTTACCAGATACTTGAATGGGATTCTAATGTTGACAGCCCTTGAAACAAATGTTGAAAAACTTCTTGAGTTTAATCAGTAGCCTGTCATAGTCCAGGGAGCTGAACCAAGTAATCTCTTATGGTCTCCTCCAACTCTGATTTATATAGTTGTATACATGTTTTTCTATAATCACTTCAAGTGAGCTCCAAACTGTCGTAAAGGCACCAGCTCTTAGAAAGCAGTGAGATGGGTTATGTTGTTCAGTGCTCCTCATTTCAGTTACTGAAGTCACATATTAAACCACACGGAGGAATGTAAATTTTTACATAATATATAACCATCAATATTTGAACAATATTCAGCAGAGAGAAATTAAATCATGGCTTGCAGCTTTAAGAGATGGTAAATCATCTTCAGGCAATAGTTAAGACGCTCTGTCACATAGGATTAGAAAGGAACACATTACTAAGTAAGTATTTATACTTAAGATGTGTTGACACATACTCCTGATAAATGAACATTAAATTTATGAAAGTTAGCCTCTGCTTGCTGTGTTCTTCAGGGATCCTCTTTAATTGTGTTCTTTGGGTTTACTATTGTCTTTTTTTTCTAGGATGGAGCTATGATGTTGAGGAGAGAAAGGTTCCAAAGCCTAAGTCCAAGTCTTATGGCGCAAACTTTTCTTGGAATAAAAGAACAAGAGTATCCACAAAATAGGTTGGCACGGACTGTATCTCTATGCTTGACTGTGAATAAAGTCAGCTGTGCAGTATTTATAGTCTGTGTATAATACACCTCTTAATCTCCTAATAAATTTGACCTTTAAACTACAGAAACGTTTTTGTGGTGTCTATTTTAAATGTTTTTTGATGTCCCAAGTTAAACATGTTATAATTTCCTTTACAGGTAGGTGATCATACCTCTAGGAAATTTCAGCACTTAAAAAATCTATTAAAATAAATGTTTGAAATCAGCTGCAACATTGAAGTTTTACACTTTTTTTTTATGGCCATTCTCAAGTTAATAGTGTTTATAAACTACCAGCCATCATTATCAAAATACTGTCTTACAAATTTTCCTGTTATCATAGGTAAAGAAATTCATGATTACTGTGCAGTCTGATAAACCTAAGCCCAAATCTCCTTATTATTGAAATTTGCTTCTTTATTTAGAACTGTTTCTCTAAGCTTCTTTGAACCTAAATGAATTGTGTTCCATACTAAACTTTGCCCACTAATCAGTACTTCATGATTGTGATGGTTCAGGTAAAGATTTTATATTCTTGTGAATTAAAAGACTCAGAAAATAAAAACCAATTCTTTGTTAGATATGTCTAATGTTCACTGTTTTTAGAAAATGTAAGTAACTACATGTTTTTGTTATGTGCTAATCATTTAAATCACACAGTATGGGTTACCAAACACATACTCTTGTCAGGTATCTCAATAAACTATATACTAATCTTCATAATAATTCACTGTGTGGATCATAATAAACTGTGGAAAATTCTGAAAGAAATGGAAATACCAGACCACCTGACCTGCCTCTTGAGAAACCTGTATACAGGTCAGGAAGCAA
This sequence comes from Bos mutus, assembly GCF_027580195.1. Classification (NCBI taxonomy): domain Eukaryota; kingdom Metazoa; phylum Chordata; class Mammalia; order Artiodactyla; family Bovidae; genus Bos; species Bos mutus. Next base: position 12,846,802 of record NC_091636.1, read on the forward strand.
CAGTTAGAACCGGACATGGAACAACGGACTGGTTCCAAATAGGAAAAGGACTACGTCAAGGCTGTATATGGTCACCCTGCTTATTTAATTTATATGCAGAGTACATCTGAGAAATGCTGGGCTGGATGAAGCACAAGCTGGAATCAAGATTGCCGAGAGAAATATCAATAACCTCAGATATGCAGATGACACCACCCTATGGCAGAAAGTGAAGAAGAACTAAAAAGACTCTTGATGAAAGTGAAAGAGGAGAGTGAAAAAGTTGGCTTAAAGCTCAACATTCAGAAAACTAAAATCATGGCATCTGGTCCCATCACTTCATGGCAAATAGATGGGGAAACAGTGGCTGACTTTATTTTCTGGGCTCCAAAATCACTGTGGATGGTGATTGCAGCCATGAAATTAAAAGACGCTTGCTCCTTGGAAGGAAAGTTATGACCGACCTAGACAGCATATTAAAAAGCAGAGAAATCACTTTGCCAACAAAGGTCCATTTAGTCAAGGCTATGGTTTTTCCAGTAGTCATGTATGGATGTGAGAGTTGGACTATAAAGAAAGCTGAGCACCAAAGAATTGATGCTTTTGAACTGTGGTGTTGGAGAAGATTCTTGAGAGTCCCTCGGACTGCAAGGAGATCCAGCCAGTCCATTCTAAAGGAGATCGGTCCTGGGTGTTCATTGGAGGGCCTGATGTTGAAGCTGAAACTCCAAAACTTTGGCCACCTGATGGAAAGAACTGACTCATTTGAAAAGACCCTGATGCTGGGAAAGATTGAGGGCAGGAGGAGAAGGGGATGACAGAGGATGAGATGGCTGGATGGCACCACCAACACAAGGGACATGGGTTTGGATGTACTCTGGGAGTTGGTAATGGACAGAGAGGCTTGGCGTGCTGTGGTTCATGGGGTCGCAAAGAGTCGGACGTGACTGAGCGACTGAACTGAATAAGTCACTGTTTTCCCCATTTTGCAAACAAATTAAGGCTTAAAATGAGTAGATAATATGCTCAAATTCACACAAGTAAACAGCATTTGAACCCATTTCTGTCTGTCTTCAAAGCACATACTGTTAATTACTTTAGTTACAGAGAAATAGGTTCCATTAATGGCTGATAATTTCTTTGGATTGTTAATACATTCTTTGATGTTTCAAAAATTATATACTAAATATACAGTCTCTCACAATCTCACTTCATAAAAACGCTAATAGCACGCTGACCTAGCCCATCAAAGAAACCATGTCAGAGTATAAACTTTTATGATATTGCTTTGGAGAGCCTATTGGAAGTCTCTTTTCAAAATGTTAACTGCATATTCCATTTAATTCTAAAAATTATCTTCCAGACAAATAGCCTGTGGATGTACACAGAAGTGAATGTACCAAGGATATTACAGAATTGTTTCTAATAGCTAATAAGTGGAAATAATCTAAATGTCTATTAAAATGGAATAAAGTTAAATGGAGTGTTAATACAGCTATTGTAAAGAACAAGAAATAATCTGTATGAACTGTTTGTAATGATATTCAAGATATAGTGCTAAGTGAAAGAAAAGAGTAGTGAATAATATCTGGGGTTTGGTGGGCAGCATGTGCTATTATATATGCACCTAGAATATTTTGGGAAAAACATACAAGAAACTAGTAACTTGATTTTACTGGTTACCACTGGTTGTGGGGGAAGGGAGTCGTGCGTCTTTCACATTTAACTTTCAATATGCTTTTTAAATATACTACTGTAAGGATGTATTATTTGTATAAGTATACATAATTATAAATATCTTTTATACTACAGTTCATATCATGCCATCTTACCTTTACTTGAAAAAATATACATTTTAATTAGTACCAATTTAGGATTTTAAGTAAGTGGTAAACTCTACCAAATGGTAAAATATAGCTGTTAAGTTGCACAGATATTTCAGTGAGTATAAGGTTAAATTTCAGTTTTTAAAAAAACTACTTACACCCCATACAATAAGACAATCCAAGCAAGTATTCTTCAAAAAATGATTTAGTATTCTACCTTAAGTTTGGTTTTTAACAAAGTATAACACTTTTTATTTCTGTTGTTACTCTGGTAGAGCTTCATGGGCCACCTTGTGCATCTGCTGAAAATTCAATATACTTTTGTAATATCTGGTCCTTATTTACATAATAAGTCAATGTCCAACTCTTTCTGGGTTGTTTCCATCTTTCATCCTATAGGAACTGCTGGTGCAGTGATTGTATGTTCATATTTCATATAAATTATAACTTATTTAAGACTAGCATAAAGGAGTCCCCTTTTGTTTTGGGGGGTGTTAAGTATGACAAGTCCTAAAAGAAAGAAAATAAACTAGACAGCTCTCATTTTATACAATCTGTCTTATGCAATGCTAAGGGAGCCTGTGATGTAAATTTTCTAAGTCAAAAAGCAGGTACTTTGCCAATAATCCTGAAATAGATGCTTTAGTTACTTTTAACATCATTTATTAATCTTATTCTTTTACACTATTTTAATTTAAAAATTTTAGTACAATCATTTTGATTGCAGATACAAAGTTATTGTCTTTATTGACTGATTCTGAATGCCAGTTTTAAATTATCCCATTACCAATAAACCATAATGACAAGACTGACAAGGTCACCCTGCCCGTGTGTTACAGACCTACAGAGGGAGCTTATATTCTGCTGCTGCTGCTAAGTCGCTTCAGTCGTGTCCGACTCTGTGCGACCCCATAGATGGCAGCCCACCAGGCTCCCCCATCCCTGGGATTCTCCAGGCAAGAGTGGGTTGCCATTTCCTTCTCCAATGCATGAAAGTGAAAGTGAAGTCGCTCAGTCGTGTCTGACTCTTAGCGACCCCATGGACTGCAGCCCACCAGGCTCCTCCGTCCATGGGATGTTCCAGGCACGAGTTTAGCAATTGCCAATTTAGTATGAGTAAAGACTGAGTTAGACAACTTGGACTTGAATTCTGGTTCAGCCATTTACTAGCTCGGTGATCTTTACAAAGTCAATTAAATTTCTGTTTCCTCATCTCCAGAATGGGGGGGTTATCAACCTAACGGGGTAGGTGAAAGTTAATATAATCTGAGTGACTGTATTAAGCACTCACTCTGTCATGCACAGGGCACTGTCACACCTGTGTGGGCATTCTGTCTCTTCTAGGAGGATATCCTGGGGCACCCCAGCCCTATGAAGTTGATGTTGCAGAACTAACTTTTCAGGACAATTAGGTGCTTATAGTGTATATTACTTTATATTTTTAATGATGTCTTTAAATTGTTTCTTTAAAATATTAGTACTTTGGTTATAAAAGTGTTGCAAAAATATTTGATATAGAAATCAAAGAATCATAAATTACACCACTCTTAAGATAACCATAGTTATATACCTGGTGTGTGTGTTTCTGGTATTATTTTTCTTCATAATACATGTTGCTTTTATAAAACAAAAGCATTTATAACATGCTTTTGTTAAAACTGCACTGTTATCACACTTTCCACTGACTATATTGTGTTTTCCCATGACATTTTTTATAATATGGTATGTCATACACAATTTAAACATCTGAAAAACAGAAGTCTAAATTGTGTATTGATTTGATTTTCTGGTTTTTTGTTTTCATATTTAAAAACATAACTCTTACCTCCCCAGCCAGACTGCAAATGACTAGAAGCGTAAGTTCTGAAATTTCTTTCTCAATGTCTTCTTCAAAGCCTCATCATGGGAGAGCTGGATAAACAATGGTTAGTTTGATTGTTTAAATGATTCTGAATACAAACCAAACCTAATCTGTCCCAATCTCTTCTGGCTTTCAGTTGATATCTCTTTGAAACTGTTAGTGGATATTTACTGGAACTCTATTCAATAGCTCCTCAAGTGTTGACTTCATTTATACTCACCTAAGAATTATACTGACCACTCAAGAGTTAATTTTATTTTAAATGGATTTTTAAAATTTTAGGTCTCAAAAGTTTTTTTTAATTTTATAAATCTTGTTTTATCTTAATGTTAAAATGATAGAAAAGTTAATGTATAGTTGTTACATTGCGTTTCATTACAGTGGGTTTCTTTGGAAAATAAATATTAATCCTACATGGGTAATGAAGATTAAATCACGAAATTGGGACAAAATAGATTTGGGATTGTGATTTAACTGATTACCTATAGATACAGACATGATTACACCTGTGCTTTGGACTCTGGGAACCTCATGAGGAGCTTCAGTGTCTCTCCAGTATAACAAGAATAAGTCCAGGAGATTTCATTACTTACTGCAGGAAACTCATGATGTTGATTTTTGCAACCAAAGCCTGCCAGCAATGGTATGTGATGATAATTATCATAATGTAATAGATTTTCTCCTAAAGATCAGTGATTATATTTTTAAGCTTTTTTTTTTCTTTTCACTGGGATTTTCTGTAAATTTTTATTATAAGAAAAAAAAATACTCATATGCCCTTCACTTAAGTTTACTAGTTAATATTTTGTCACATGTATTTTCCTTCCTCCCTGCAGCCTTCATTTAAAAGCAAGGTTCAGGCACCATATCGCTACATACTTTAACAATTGTCCATATTCAGACTTCACCAGATTGCTCCAATATTGTTCTTTACACTGATTTATTTCAACCCCATATCCAGTCAGTAATTGTATATTACATTTAGTCTTTTATTTTGCACAGTTTACCTGCTTTTTTGTTTCTTCCGTAGCATTTGGGTGTTTTTGAAGAATTCAGGCTGTCCTCAAAAAACTGTTCCACAATTTGGGTTTCTCCCAATGTTTTCTCATGTTGAGATTTGAGTTAAATATTTCCTGTAGTAATCCAAAGAATGCTAACACAATGGTGAAATTTTGTTGGGAAACAGATTTAGGCAATCTCAAAAGTACCAACCCATACATTATGTACTAACAGAGATAAAAGTACTTATGATGGAGAAATTGGGCATGCACCACCTCAACCAAGTGTTCAAACTTAAAATCACCAATGAATAGTAATTTTATGTTTTTCTCAAAGAGTCAGTCCTGGCAGCACAAAAGTCACTGTCCAGTTATTGGTGATGTCAGTGTGATCACTTGGTTAAGGTGGTACATGCCAGGGTTTCCATCATAAAGTACTTTTATCTCTTACTTAGTAATCTATGGGTTGATACTTTGAGATTGCATAAATCCTGTTTCCCAAGAAAATTTTACCAAATTGTGTAAGGATTTTTGGACTATGCTTACCCAAATCAGGTACTATACCAGAGATTGCAAATGGTAATTTTTCAGTTCTTTCAATTCCTCCATTTACTAGATTACCCCCACCAACTTATTATTGACTTTCAGATTCTTTTTTATTTAGTATTCATTATTGTCCTATGGGACTTCCCTATAGCTCAGATGGTAAAGAATAAAGAATCTGCAATAAAGAATAAAGAATCTGGAACAATATATGTTAGGTTTACCTTGTACATTCGCCCCTTAGACCTGGAATCAGTCATTTCTTTAAGAAGTTCTGTTTCCTTTAGTAGAAAGTAATATTTTGAAATCAATGTTAGGGTGTTATTCCTGTGTCCATAGCACTATTTATGATAGACAAGACATGGAAACAACCTAAATGTCCATCAATAGATGAATGGATAAAGAAGATGTGGGTGTAAAATGGAATATTACTCAGCCATAAAAAGAATGAGATAATGCCATTTGCAGCAGTATGGATGAAACTAGAGATTATCACACTAAGCAAAGTAAGTCAGAAGGAGACAAATACCATATGATATCACTTACATGTGGAAGCTAAAATATGACACAAATGAACATATTTATGAAACAGAAACCGACTCAGAGAGAACAAACTTCTAGTTGCCAAAGGGGAGGGAAGGACTGAGAGTTTGGGATTAACAGATGCAAACTAGAATATATAGCATAGAATAGATAAACAAGGTCTTACTGAATAGCACAGGGAACTATATTCAATATGCTGTGATAAATCATAATGGGAAAGAATTTGAAATATATATATATATGTATAACTGAATCATTTTGCTATGTAGTAAAAAGTAACACAAGATTATAAATCAACTATAAAATTTTTTTTTGTTTAATTGGGGTGCTATATAGGCCCATGTAAGTGGGCAAAGTTTACACATGTACACACATTTTATAATATCTTGATAACCCTATTCCAGTCCAATGGCTCAGAGTTCTTCCTCTGCACCTTCCCCTTCCACTCCTCCCACCCCCATTTAATATTTTAATGCCCTTCTCTCACAATGAGAATCCTGGTTCCTAATATCAGTGTATTACTCTTTTAAAATACACACAGAATGGTTTTAAAATCACTGATAGCACTGGTAACGAGGTAAAGTACAAGATTTCTTCAACAATTTCTTCAGAAAAACTGTTTGCTGGGTTAATGAATTAACTCTGTTATCTATTTTCATATCCAGCTAGGTTCATTTGTTCTTTGTATTCATCTATAGGATTTTTTCTTTCTTGTTGATTTATGTTTAAACATCTAAAATTTTAACATGGTCAAAAGTCAAAATTGTACTAAAAAGTTGAAGGAGCCCCATTCTTACCCACCCTGTATGGTGGAACCAATTTTATTGCTGATTTGTATTTCATTTTGCAAATTAAGGAGATGTACATATTCATATCCTTTCATATGCAGACTATGTATACTCTTGTACTTTGCTGTGTTTTTTTCTTAGTATATATCATATCAGTTCTATGCTTAAATTTTGTACATCCTAATGAATGGGGTCGCAAAGAGTCGGACATGACTGAACGACTGAACTGAACCGAACTTAATGAATGTAAAACCCCAATAAATTTGACAGACATAAAAACAAACCTCAGTGTGGATGTCAGAGCAACACTTAAAATATTCACGATCTATGAGCATTTGTTATGGCTTATAATGGTTAAACACGAAAACAACTATATGTAATGTTTTTGATACTTGATTGACAAGATCAAAGTGTTAAAATCCTCATACAGAATAATCTAAAAGTCAGATTTTCCATTCCTGCAGCATTTGCACCATGACTAGGATGGTCCATGTGGAACAAAGCAACATGAAGAAATATCGGAAGAAATATTACTCAAAACTGACATCTGCAAAAACCAAAAAATTAGATACTTCTCTAGTTTTCCATCATTGTGTAAAACAAAACAAAATTCTTAACATTCCTTATTTGGTGAAACATTCATTGTTGGTGTGATTTGGTTTTCTGTTTATAAATCTACATGTGGGAAGATGAATTCAATTTTAGTTATAGTGACTGCAGGATGCCTATGAGCTATCAGTTAAAGATGCATAGCCCTCCATTGGAAATGTGAGTCTGGAGCTTAGCATATAGACCAAGAGCATTAGCTGTACTGTAATAATGAAAGCTCTGGCGATGAATAGAGTAGTGACTAGAAGAATACAAAAAACAGGAGGGTCCATGACATCTCTTAGGGAAATTACTATCAGTAAACAAAGAGGAAGAGGTGGTAAGTAAGGAATGCATGCATGCACGCTAAGTCATTTTAGTCGTGTCAGGCTCTGTGCGACCCTATGGACTATAGCCCACCAGGCTCCTCTGCCTGGGATTTCCCAGGCAAGAATACTGGAGTGGATTGCCACGTCGTCCTCCAGGGAATCTTCTTAGCCCAGAAACACTGCATTCTTTAAACTGTTAAGTTTGTTTGGCAGGACATAGTTATGGGTATTTACAAGAAAGATTAGTTTAGAAGAGCCTTCAAAGATAATAGTAGATATAATTGAAGTTGTGGAACAAGGAGTAACTTACACAAGTTGTCAAAACCAATCTTGATCACAATGAGGATTCATAACTGTCTCTCCTTTTGAATAGTTCCCTAGAACAGTCACGTGCAGACTATGACCTATGAATAAAATCAGGCCTGCCTGAGCTAAGAAAAGTTTAAGTAAATAAAACTTGTAATAAGTAAATAAACATTGATTCAATACCTCCTTTGAAAGAGAAACTAAAGCACAGTATTCGTTAGTAAGACAGCTATTAGGTCAAATGTCAGATATGCCACTTGCACTTGACCTCGCTAATGCCTTAGTGCCCTTATCAAGTGTCACTGAATCAATCAGCACTTAGTAGATACTTGGTAAATATTAAATACTTTTCCTTCATGAAAATTCACATCATTTATTAAATATTATTTGTGACCAGGCATTTGGCTAAATTGATGTGTATTTGCTAGGATCTCTACTTAAGTAATTTTTTAAAACCTTAATCATAATGTAAGATAGATAAAGCAGGATGCCTACAGATAAAAATAGAACTTATAATGTACAGTTTCATTTTTAAAGTTGTATTTATAATCGAGAATAAACAGGACTTAGCAGTCCTGTTGTGAATACTTGAACTAATTAATGGTTTTATGAGTAAGCAATGGAAATAATGTATTTGAATACAGAGTGATTAAGCATATATTACTGTCTAACTTGAATATACTCTTTAATGAATATTTCAAGAGAAAATCAATAATGGTTATACCGTAATATCTGCTGATATTTTTCTTTATGAATACACATACCATGATCATTATCAGTAACCCTGCCCTTGAACCACTGCTGTAAAACTCCTCACCAAACCCTCTTAGGTTGTGATACCCAGTTTTTGAGACATGAGCCTGCTGTGTCCTGCTTTGTCTTGTAAAGCAACAAAACTATTCTTTTCTATTTCACCCAAAACTCCTTCTCTAAGGTTCAATTCAGCATCGGTGCACAGAGGCTGGGTTTTCAGCATTAATACAAATTTACAATTCTTAAAATGAAGGAAATATTTTGGACATCATAGGATTTTTACAAAGGGATTTCTATGTGAGTCTAAAGTAATATACACCACAATTAAAGCATGCTTTACTCTTTTAAAAAATGGCAGTTCACCTAAGGGGACACAGTGTAGTACACTTGTGAAATATAGATTATAAATTTGCAAGACACATAATAATTGATCTTTAAATTAAAAAATTACTAACAATGAGAAGGAGATGAATGATTATAGAGAACCATAAGATGAAGAGGAATCAGGAAGTATGAGAGTGAAAGACAGGGAAGCCTGGCAGGCTGCAGTCCATGGGGTCGCTAAGAGTTGGACACAACTGAGTGACTGAACAACAAAGTATGTAAAAATGTGGAAGGACCCAGGATGGACATACTGCAATTTTGCTGTGTGTTAAAGGATCACTGACCTAGAGCCAGACATCCTGGAATGTGAAGTCAAGTGGGCCTTAGGAAGCATCACTATGAACAAAGCTAGTGGAGGTGAATTCCATCACCATCATCATCCATCAGTTGAGCTATTTCAAATCCTAGAAGATGATGCTGTGAAAGGGATGCACTCAATATGCCAAGCAAATTCGGAAAACTCAGCAGTGACCACGGGACTGGAAGAGGTCAGTTTTCATTCCAATCCCAAAGAAAGGCAATGCCGAAGAATGTTCAAACTACCACACAATTGCACTCATCTCATATGCTAGCAAAGGAATGCTCAAAATTCTATAAGCCAGGCTTCAACAGTACATGAACCATGAAATTCCAGATGTTCAAGCTGGATTTAGAAAAGGCAGAGGAACCAGAGATCAAATTGCCAACATCCATCAGAACATCAAAAAGCAAGAGAGTTCCAGAAAAACATCTGCTTTATTGACTATGCCAAAGACTTTGATTGTGTGGATCACAACAAACTGTGGAAAATTCCTAAAGAGATGGGAATACCAGACCACCTTACCTGCCTCATGAGAAATCTGTGTGCATGTCAAGAAGCAACAGTTAGAACTGAATATTCAACAACACACTGATTCCAAATCTGGAAAGGAGTATGTCAAGGCTGTATATCATTACCCTGCTTGTTTAACTTAAATGCAGAGTACATCATGTGAAATGCCGGGCTGGATGAAGCACAAGCTGGAATCAAGACTGCAGGGAGAAATATCAATGACCACAGATATGCAGATGACACCAACCATATGGCAGAAAGCGAAAAGGAACTGAAGAGCCTCTTGATGAAAGTGAAAGAGGAGAGTGAAATAGGAGAGTGAAAAAGCTGGCATAAAACTCAACATTCAGAAAACTAAGATCATTCAAAAAACTAACGTCATCTAGTCCCATCACTTCATGGCAAATAGATGGGGAAACTATGGAAACAGTGACAGACTTTATTTTCTTGGGCTCCAAAATCACTGCAGATGGTGACTGCAGATATGAAATTAAAAGATGCTTGCTCCTTGAAAAAAAAGCTATGACAAACCTAGACAGCATATTAAAAAGCAGAAACATTACTTTGCCAGTAAAGGTCTGTCTAATCAAAGCTATGATTTTTCCAGTAGTCACGTATGGATGTGAGAGTTGAACTATAGAGCAAGCTGAGCGCCGAAGAATTGATGCTTCTGAACTGTGGTGTTGGAAAAGACTCTTGAGAGTCCCTTGGACAGCAAGGAGATCCAACCGGTCCATCCTAAAGGAAATCAGTCCTGAATATTCATTGGAAGGATTGATACTGAAGCTAAAACTCCAATACTTTGGCCACCTGATGCGAAGAACTGACTCATTTGAAAAGACCTTGATGCTGGGAAAGATTGAAGGCAGGAGGAGAAAGGGATGACAGAGGGTGAAATGGTTGGATGGCATCACCGACTCAATGAACAGGAGTTTGAGTAAGCTCTGGGAGTTGGTGATGGACAGAGAAGCCTGACATGTTGCAGTCTATGGGGTCGCAGACTCTGACAGAACTGAGTGACTGAACTGAACTGAAGCAAAGGATAAACTGAGATAAGTGAAGAATTGTTTCAGTTAAATTTCCAAAGGATCAAGTACACAATCCATTTTGCTTTAGGACTTCCCTGGTGGCTCAGACGGTAAAGCGTCTGCCTACAATGCAGGAGACCTGGGTTTGATCGCTGGGTTGGGAAGATCCCCTGGAGGAGGAAATGGCAACCCACTCCAGTACTCTTGCCTGGAAAATCCCATGGATGGAGGAGTGTGGTAGGCTACAGTCCATGGGGTCGCAAAGAGTCGGACACGACTGAGCGACTTCACTTCACTTACACCACTTAAAGAAATATATGGAGAGAATTCCAGAGAAGGAAACAACATCCAAATGTCAAAAGGTGGATCATATTAAAAAACAAAAAGTCTTAGCACATGTCAATTACTGGGAACCCTTCAAAATAAAATAGTCAGCTTGGACAATCACAAAGGTTTCAGAGACAACCAAGAGCTGAGGCAAGGTTAAACAATGAGATTAATCTACTACACGAGGTCACTTCCTTCAAGACTAGGAGAGGTGGTTATTTTATTTAATGCATAAAAATCAACACAGAAAATGAAGAAATAGAGGGTATATTACAAACAAAAGAACAAGATTAAACCTTAGAAAAAGTCCTTAATAAAACAGAGATAAGTGATTTACCAGATAAAAGAGTTCAGAATAATGGCTATAAAGATAATGAACAAACTTGGGAAAAGAACAAATAAACACAGTGAGAACTTCTACAAAGAAATGCAAAATATTTTAAAAGTTCCAATAGAAGTAACAGACATGAAATATAACTGAAAATTACAGTAGAGGGGTTCAACAGCAGACTACATAAAACAGAAAAAAGGATCCATAACCTCCAGGCCAGGGTAAAAGAAATTTACACAGTCAGTGCAGCAGAAAGGGAAAAAAAAAGAATGAAAAAAATAGAAGACAGCTTAAGGGACTTACAGGGCAACATTAAGCAAAATAATATTCACATTAAGTTCTACAAGGAGAAGATAGAAAAGGGCAAAAAGCTTACATGAAAAAAATAATGGCTGAAAATTTCTCCAACCTGGGGAAGAAACAAACATCCAGGTCCAGGAAACCTAGTGAGTTACAAATAAGATGAACCCAAAGAGACTTCCATCAAGACACATAATTAAAATGTCAAAAGTTTAAGACAGGCGAGAGAACAAGATGGCAGAGGAATAGGTGGACGTGGAGTACATCTCTCTCCACGGATACATCAGGAATACACCTTGAGACATAGAAGTGCCTGCAGAACACCAGCTGGGAGCAGACAGGAGGACCTGACCAGAGGAAAAGAATATATAGAACCATGCAAAACTCAGTAGGGGGACTAGGGGGAAAAACAGGAGTGTTAGTAAGACTGGACCCACCCTCAGCGGGTGGGGGGACTGAGGCAGGGGTCCAGTGCCCACATCAAGGCAACAGTCTGAGTCAGAGGAGAAACATTTAAGGCTGAGAGTGAAACAGCTGATCTGTGGCAGCCTAAATGGAACGAGAATCAGACAGTCCTTCCCACAATCATACATACTGGGGACAGAGACAAGGGTCCCCTGGAAGGTGCAGGGGCTGGGAGGTAGAGTTTGGGGAGTGTGGAGGTGAGGGCTGCTATTGACTGCAGAGAGACGGGTCGAGGGAGGTAAGGGAGGAGATTGTGATGGGAAATGCCTGTGGAAAAAGCTGGGCAGCCATGGAAGCAAGGCAGCACTGCTGAGTCACCCATAGTGAGTGGAGTCATCACCATAGCCTCTCTCTCCCCACACACCAACCAGCATTGGCAGCTGAACAATAGAGATGCTGGCCCATCAAATGCCTGATGCACTGAACTACACAGTAGGACCCCACCCAGGGTGCCCCTTTAAGTGCCTGACACACTGATCTACAGAGTAGGACCCCAGCCAGGGGGGGGCCCCTCTATGTGCCTGACGCACCAAACACAGAGGACCCCAGGCAAGAGAGCCCTCTAAGCCTCTAACTCGGCAGAGCGATGGAGAAAGACCGGCCAAAGAGGTCTTCTGATCACCAGCTACAAGAGGCTCAAAAAAAGACTGATAGGTCCGTAACATCTGTGGCGGAGGCAGTCTGTGTCACTGCACAGACTTGTCACTTGCACACTTGGTGCCGCCAGGGTCCCTGCAAGTCAAGCAGCTGCGCCACCTTCACGCTCAACTCTCACTGGGGCAGAGCTGCCACAGGCAAAAAAAGTCTGGCCTCTACACGTGCAGGGTCACTTCGGTAGCGTCTGACTGCGACCCTGTAGACTGTGGCCTGTGGGTTTCTCTGTCAGGGAGGGGGGTTCTCCAGGCAAGAATACTGGAGCGTATTGCCCAATACTGGTTGCCATACCCTTCTAGAGTGCTATATTTCCTACTGCCTTAGCCGCCAACTCCCCTGAATACTTGATGCTATCAGAACCCCTGTGACCCAAGCAAATACACCTCCATACCTGGCCCTCACAGGGGCAAACCCAAGTGCTCCAAGGCACCTCAGGAGCAAACCCCAGTGGACAATCCACATGCAGAGGTGGAAATAAAACCACAATTGAAACCCAGGAGCAGTGTGGCTAAGGAAGAAGACCCAAAACCTTCCCAGCAGCGTACAAGCTGAAGATGAAATCTACACGATCAACTAGGCAGACTCTGTGTCTATGGAATATATAAAAGGTCACTGAGACCTCCCACAAGAGAAAGCACACTAGTTCTGATAGCTTTGGACATCGGAGGCAAGAACACATAGGAGTAGGACCAGGTTAGAATCTGAGCTGCCCCCACAGCAGGTCCAGAGATCAGCACAGTGCTGGAGGGCATCCTAGGGAGGTGAGGTGGACTGTGACTCCCAGCGAGGGAAAGGACTCTGACAGCAGTGACTTAAGAAGAACATTTATTATTCTTATGTTTTGACTTGCTCTGTAGATTCTTTTGGATTTTGTTTCTTTTCTCCCCCATCTGTTGTCAGTTCAGTCGCTCAGTTATGTCCAACTATTTGTGACCCCATGAACCACAGCACGCCAGGCCTCCCTGTCCATCACCAACTCCCGGAGTGCACCCAAACCCATGTCCTTTGAGTCAGTGATGCCATCCAACCATCTCATCCTCTGTTGTCCCCCTTCTCCTCCTGCCCTCAATGTTTCCCAGCATCAGGGTCTTTTCAAATGAGTCAGCTCTTCGCATCAGGTGGCCAAAGTATTGGAGTTTCAACTTCAAAATCAGTCCTACCAATGAATACCCAGGACTGATCTCCTTTAAGATGGACTGGTTGGATCTCCTTGCAGTCCAAGGGACTCTCAAGAGTCTTCTCCAACACCACAGTTCAAAAGCATCAATTCTTCAGTGCTCAGCCTTCTTCGCAGTCCAACTCTCACATCCATACATGACCACTGGAAAAACCATAGCCTTGACTAGACGGACCTTTGTTGGCAAAGTAATGTCTCTGCTTTTTAATATGCTGTCTAGGTTGGTCATAACTTTCCTTCCAAAAAGTAAGCATCTTTTAATTTCATGGCTACAGTCACCATCTGCAATGATTTTGGAGCCCAGAAAAATAAAGTCAGCCACTGTTTCCACTGTTTCCCCATCTATCTGCCATGAAATGATGCCAAAGCCTTTGACTGTGTGGATCACAATAAACTGTGGGAAATTCTGAAAGAGATGGGAATACCAGACCACCTGATCTGCCTCTTGAGAAATTTGTATGCAGGTCAGGAAGCAACAGTTAGAACTGGACATGGAACAACAGACTGGGTCTAAATAGGAAAAGAAGTACATCAAGGCTTTATATTGTCACCCTGCTTATTTAACTTATATGCAGAGTGCATCATGAGAAACACTGGGCTGGAGGAAGCACAAGCTGGAATCAAGATTGCCAGAATAATTATCAATAATCTCAGATATGCAGATGACACCACCCTTATGGCAGAAAGTGAAGAACTAAAGAGCCTCTTGATGAAAGTTAAAGAGGAGAGTGAAAAAGTTGGCTTAAAGCTCTACATTCAGAAAAATAAGATCATGGCATCCAGTCCCTCTGTTGTAGTTGTCAATTTTATTGGCACTATGATATCTAATTAAGCTTCTAAACTTTTTTTTTCCTCAGTCACATTTTTTATTGCTGTTATAAACCTCTGCCTCTGTGTTGGGCTTTTGCAGTTCTGTGAAGTTTTCCTTTTTTTTTTATAACTTTAATTTTTAAGTGTTTAAAAACATCTAATATAGTTTTTCTACATTTCTTCCTTTGTTTGCCTTTCCTACTGTTCTTTCCCCCTTGCAGTTAATTTTTAATATATGTAAATCTTCATCTACTTCTATTTACTTTGCATATCTATTCTTTCTTTATTTTCCTTCTTTCCTTTCCGCTGAACATATTTGTTAGTTTTGTTTTCATTGCTTTATTCCCCACTTGACACCTTGCTTTAGTTTTGTTTTCCAGTTTGTGCTTTAGTTTTGTTGTTAACTGGTAAATATAATTTTTGACATACTTTGTTTGCCAGGTCAATCTGAACTTTTTTTTGTTGGACTTTTCACTTTGCTCATGGGTGTATATGTATATGTGTATATTCCATTATTTTAATTATTATTTGCCTGATTTTGTAACTGCCATTTGTCTGGGGTTCATCTTTGGTTTCTCGTTTTTGGATATTTTTCTTTTTTAATTTTATTTTTAAACTTTACATAATTGTATTAGTTTTGCCAAATATCAAAATGAATCCACCACAGGTATACATGTGTTCCCCATCCTGAATTTGTTTTAATCTCACTTAATGCTATAACAAACCACTTGTGGGATCTTTGTTCCTGACAAGAGATCAAGCCCTGAGCTTTTGGAGTGGAAGCACTGACTCCAAGACCCTAGACTACCAGAGAACTAACCCTAGGGAGCATCAAATAGTGAGAACTCACACAAAGGAAACCACTTGAATACAAGACCCAGCATCACCCAACCACCAGTAGCACCCTGTGCAGGATGCCTCATCTAAACAACAAACAAAACAAAAATACAAACCCAATCATCAGCAGACAGGATTATCACCTCACTCAGCCTTGCACATCAGAGGAAAAACAAACAAAAACTCAGCACAAATCTCACCCTATAGGAAGCTTACACAAACCACTGGACCAATCTTAGGAGGGCAGAAACCCAAAAGAAGAAAGAATTCAACCTTGAAGCCTGGAAAAAGGAGACCTCAAACACAGTAATTAAAAAAATAATAATGAAAAAGCAGAGAAATAATACACAAATGAAGGAACAAACTAGAAACACAGAAGTCCAAATAAATGAAGAGGAACTAGGCAAACTACCTGAAAAATAATTCAGAATGATAGGAAAGACGATCAAAAACCTTGAAAACAAAATGAAGAAAATGAAAGACTCAATTAACAAAGACCTAGAAGAATTAAAAAATGAACATACAGAGACAACACAATTATTGAAATTAAAAATACTCTAGAAGGAATCAATAGCAGAATATATGAAACAGAAGAACAAATCAGTGAGCTGGAAGATAAAATGGTGGAAATAACTTCTGAAGAGCAGAATAAAGTAAAAAGAATGAAAAGAACTGAGGATAGTCTCAGAGACCTTTAGGACAATATCAAACACACCAACATTCTAATTATAGGGGTCCCAGAAGAAGAGAAAAAGGGTATGAGAAAATTTTTGAAGAGATTATAGTTGAAAATTTCCCCAACATGGAAAAAGAAATAGTCATTCAAGTCCAAGAGGCACGAAGAGTCCCATACAGGATAAACCCAAGGAGAAACATGGCAAGACACATACTAGTCAAACTAACAAAGACTAAACACAAAGAAAGAATATGAAAAGCAGCAAGGGAAAAGCAACAAGTAACATACAAGGGAAACCCCATACGTTTAATGGCTGATTTTTTCAGCAGAAACTCTGCAGGCCAGAAGGGAATGGCAGGATAAATTTAAATTACTGAAAGGGAAAAAATCTACAACCAAGATTACTGTACCCACCAAGGATCTCATTCAAAATTGATGCAGAAATAAAAAGCTTTTCAGACAAGCAAAAGTTAAGAGAATTCAGTACCATCAAGCTAGCTTTACAACAAATGTTAAAGGGACTTATATAGTCCAGAAATACAATAGAAGAAAAAAGATCTACAAAATCAACCCCAAACAATTAAGAAAAAGACAACAGGAACATATATATCAATAATTACTTTAAATGTAAATAGATTAAATGCTCCAACCAAAAGATACATACTGGCTGCAAGGATACAAAAACAAGACCCATATATATGCTGTCTACAAGAAACCCACTTCAGACCTCAGTACACCTATAGACTGAAATTGAGAGGATGGAAAAATATATTCCATGCAAATGGGATGCAAAAGAGAGCTGGAGTAGCAATCCTCATATCAGACAAAATAGACCTTAAAATAAAGAATATTGCAATAGATAAGGAAGGACACTACATAATGATCAAGGGATCAATCCAAGAGGAAGACATAACAATTGTAAATATCTATGCACCCAACATAGGAGCACCTCAATACATAAGACAAACACTAACAGACATAAAAGGAGAAATGGACTGTAATACAATAATAGTAGGAGACTTTAACACCCCACCACACCAATGAACAGATCATCAAAACAGAAAATTAATAAGGAAACACAAGTCTTACATGATACATTAGATGAGATGGATCTCATTGATATCTTTAGGACATTCCATCCAAATGCAGAATACACGTTCTTCTCAAGTGCACATGGAATACTCTTCAAGATAGACCACATCTTGGTTCATAAATCAAACCTCAGTAAATTTAAGAAAATTGAAATTGTATCAAGAATCTTCTCCAACGACAATGCTATGAAACTAGATATCAATTACAAGGAAAAAACTGTAAGAAACACAAACACATGGAGCTTAAACAACATGTTTCTAAATAACCAACAGGTTACTGAAGAAATCAAAAGGGAAATAAAAAATTTCTAGAAACAAATGACAATGAAAACAACAACTCAAAACCTATGGGATGCAGCAAAAGCAGTTCTAAGAGGAAGTTTATAGCAATACAATCCTACCTGAAGAAACAAAAACATCAAACAGACAACCTAACTTTACACCTAAAACAACTGAAAAAGAAGAGCGAAAAACCCCAAAATTAGTAGAAGGAAGGAAATCATAAAGATCTGAGCAGAAACAAATGAGAAAGAAATGAAATAAACAATAGTAAAGATTAATAAAACTAAATCTGGTTCTTCGAGAAGATAAATAAAATTGACAAGTTTTAGCCAGACTCATCAAGAAAAAGAGAGAGAAGAATCAAATCAACAAAATTAGAAATGAAAAAGGATAGGTTGCAACAGACAATGCAGAAATATAAGATTCTATAAGAGACTATTATGAACAACTATATGGCAATAAAATGGATAACCTGGAAGAAATGGACAGATTCTTAGAAAAGTTCAATCTTCCATGACTGAACCAGCAAGAAATAGAAATTATGAACAGCCCAGTTACAAGTACTGAAATTGAAGCCGTGACCAAAAATCTCCCAAAAAACAAAAGCCCAGGACCAGATGGGCTTCACAGGAGAATTCTATCAAATATTTAGAGAAGAGCTAACGCCTATCCTTCTAAAACTCTTTCAAAAACTTGTAGAGGAAGGAACACTTCCAAACTCATTCAATGAGGCCACCATCACCCTGATACCAAAACCAGACAAAGACAACACAAGAAAAGAAAACTACAGGCCAATATCACTGATAAACATAGATGCAAAAATCCTCAACAAAATTTTAGCGAACATATTTCAGCAACATATCAAAAAGCTCATACATGATCAAGTTGGGTTTATTCCAGGGAATGCAAGGATTCTTCAATATACAGAAATCAATCAATGTGACACACTATATTAACAAATTGAAAGATAAAAAGTATATGATCATCTCAATAGATGCAGAAAAAGCCTTTGACAAAATTCAGCACCCATTTATGATTAAAACTCTTCAAAAATGGGCATAGAAGGAACCTACTTCAACATAGTAAAGGCCATATATGATAAGCCTACAGCAAACATTATTCTCAATGGTGAAAAACTGAAAGCATTCCTCCTAAGATCAGGAACAAGACAAGGGTGTCCACTTTTTCCACTGTTATTCAACATAGTTCTGGAAGTCCCAGCTACAGCAATCAGAGAAGAGAAAGAAATAAAGGGAATCCAGATCCGAAAAGAAGAAGTAAAGCTCTAACTGTTGGCAGATGACATGATACTGTACATAGAAAACCCTACAGATAGTATCAGAAAATTACTAGAGCTAATCAGTGAATTTAGCAAAGTTGCAAGATACAAAATCAATACACAGAAATCACTTGCATTCTATATACTAACTATGAAAAATAAGAAAGAGCAATTAAGGAATCAATCCCATTCACCATTGCAACAAAAATAATTAAATATCTAGGAATAAACTTACCTAAGGAGACAAAGGAACTGCACACAGAAAATTAAAAGACACTAATGAAAGAAATCAAAGACTACATAAACAGATGGAGAGAGATTCCAAGTTCCTGGGTAGGAAGAATCAATATTGTAAAAATGATTATACTACCAAATGCAATCTACAAATTCAATACAATCCCTATCAAATTACCAATGACATTTTTCACAGAACTAGAACAAAAAATTTCACAATTCATATGGAAACACAAAAAACCCCGAATAGCCAAAACAGTCCTGAGAAAGAAGAATGGAGCTGAAGGAATTGAGCTTCCTGACTTCAGATTATACTACAAAGCTACAGTCATCAAGACAGTATGATACTGGCACAAAAACAGAAATATAGACAAATGGAACAAGATAGAAAGCCCAGAAATAAAAGCATGCACCTATGGGTACCTCAATTTTGACAAAGGAGGCAAGAATATACAATGGGGCAAAGATAGCCTCTTCAATAAATGGTGCTGGGAAAACTGGACAACTATATGTAAAAGAATGAAATTAGAACACTTCCTAACACCATACACAAAGATAAACTCAAAGTGGATTAAAGACCTTAACGTAAGACCAGAAACTATAAAACTCTTAGAGGAAAACATAGGCAGAACACTCGATGACATAAATCAAAGCAAGATCCTCATGACCCACTTTCTAGAGTAATGAAAATAAAAACAAAAGTAAACAAGTGGGACCTGATTAAACTTAAAAGCTTTTGCACAGCAAAGGAAACTATAAGCCAGGTGGAAATACAACCCTCAGAATGGGAGAAAATAATAGCAAATGAAACAACTGACAAAGGATTCATTTATAAGCAGCTTATACAACTCAATGCAAGAAAAACAAACAACCCAATCAAAAAGTGGGAAAAAGACTTAAACAGACATGTCTCCAAAGAAAACATACAGATGGCTAACATATACATGAAAAGATGCTCAACATCGCTCATTATTAGAGAAATGCAAATCAAAACTACAATGCAATACCACCTCACACTGGTCAGAATGGCCCTCATCAAAAAGTCTACAAACAATAAATGCTGGAGAGGGTGTGGAGAAAAGGGAACACTCTTGCACTGTTGGTAGGAAGGTAAATTGATACAGCCACTATGGAAGACATTATGGAGATTCCTTAAAAAACTAGGAATAAAACCACCTTATGACCCAGCAATCCCACTCCTAGGCATATACCCTGAGGAAACCAAAATTGAAAAAGACACATGTATCCCATTGTTAATTGCAGCACTATTTACAATAGCTAGAACATGGAAGCAACCTAGATGTCCATCGACAGATGAATGGATAAAGAAGTTGTGGTACATATACACAATGGAATATTACTGAGCCATAAAAAGAAATGCATTTGAGTCAGTTCTGATGAGGTGGATGAACCTAGAACCTATTATACAGAGTGAAGTGAGTCAGAAAGAGAAAGATAAATATCATGTTCTAATGCATATATACAGAGTCTAGAAAAATGGTACTGAAGAATTTATTAATAGGGCGGCAATGGAGAAGCAGACATAGAGAACAGACTTATGGACATGGGGAGAGGAGAGGAGAGGGTGAGATGTATGGAAAGAGTAATATGGAAATTTACATTACCATACGTAAAATAGATAGCCAAAGGGAATTTGCTGTATGGCCCAGGAAACTCAAACAGGAGCTCTGTATCAATCTAGAGGAGTGGGATGTGGTGGGAGATGGGAGGGAGGTTCAAAAGGGAGGGGATATATGTATACCTATGGCTGATTCATGTTGAGGTTGGACAGAAAACAACAAAATTTTGAAAAGCTATTATACTTCAATAAAAATAAATTTAAAAAAAGTTTAAGACAGAGAAAGCAACAAGAGAAAAACAATGATGTGTTACATTCAAGGGAACCCCCATAAAATTAGCAGCAGGTTTTTCAGCAGAAATTTTGCAAGTCAGAAGGAAGTGCATGATATATTCATAGTGCTGAGAGAAAAACAAAAACTTCCAACCAAGTCATCCAGAATTGAAACAGAGATAAAGAGTTTTTCACACAAGCAAAACTCAATTGAGTTTATCACTACTAAATAAGTCTTAAAAGAAATGATAAGAAAAACTTCTTTAAGCTGAAATAAAGGGTGCTAATTAGTAACAGGAAAAGATATGAAAGTGTAAATTCCACTGGTAAAAGTAAATGTATAGTAAAGGTGGTAGATTAATCACTTATGAGCTAGTATGAAGGTCAAAAGGCAAAGCAGTAAAAATAAGTGTAATTACAATAATTAAGGAATAAAAAAGATAAAAAGATGTAAAATGTGATATCAAACATATAGTATGAAGGAGGAAGAGTAAAAATGTACCATTTAGAATGCAATCAAACTTAAGTTGTTATCAACTTAAAATAGGCTTTATAAGTTATTATATATAAGTCTGATGGTAACCATAAAACAAACTCATAATAGATACACAATAGAGAAAGGAATCTAAGCATTCCACTAAAGAAAGTGATTAAATACCACAAAGGAAGAAAGCAACAGGAAAGAGCAGAGGGAATACAAAACACAGTAGGAAGATAATGAACAAAATGGTAATAGTTCATCAGATCAGATCAGTTGCTCAGTCGTGTCCGACTCTTTGCGATCCCATGAATTGCAGCACGCCAGGCCTCCCTGTCCATCACCAACTCCCGGAGTTCACTCAGACTCACATCCATCAAGTCAGTGATGCCATCCAGCTATCTCATCCTCTGTCGTCCCCTTCTCCTCTTGCCCCCAATCCCTCCCAGCATCAGAGTCTTTTCCAATGAGTCAACTCTTCACATGAGGTGGCCAAAGTACTGGAGCTTCAGCTTTAGCATCATTCCTTCCAAAGAAATCCCAGGGCTGATCTTCAGAATGGACTGGTTGGATCCCCTTGCAGTCCAAGGGACTCTCAAGAATCTTCTCCAACACCACAGTTCAAAAGCATCAATTCTTCAGCACTCAGCCTTCTTCACAGTCCAACTCTCACATCCATACATGACCACAGGAAAAACCATAGCCTTGACTAGATGAACCTTTGTTGGCAAAGTAATGTCTCTGCTTTTGAATATGCTATCTAGGTTGGTCATAAGTTTCCTTCCAAGGAGTAAGCGTCTTTTAATTTCATGGCTGCAGTCACCATCTGTGGTGATTTTGGAGCCCAGAAAAATAGTTCATACCTGCCAATAATTATTTTAAATGTGAATGGACTAAACTCTCCAACCAAAAGACAGATGAAAATCATATATCTTTCCTGAACACAATGGTATGAGAATAGAAATTAATTACAAGAAGAAAACTAGAAAATTCACAAATGTGTGGAGACTGAACATTCTACTGAAAGTAAATGCGTCAAAAAGAAATCAAATGATAATTAGAAAATACTTTGAGACAAGTGAAAATGGGAATACAATCTGTCAAAACTTATGAAATGGAACAAAAGCAACTCTAAGAGGGAAGTTCATGGTGATAAATGTCAACATTAAGAAACACACACAAAAGAGAAATAAACAGTGGAAACTGACACACCCTTGTAAAGCAATTATACCCTAATGAGAAAAGAGAAACAAAAAGGAATCTCAAAAACCAACCTAACTTTATACCTCAAGCAATAAGAAAAAAAAAAGAATCCAATAGTCATTAGAATGAAAAGAAATAAAGATCAGAATAGAAATGAATGAAATAGAGATTAAGAAGACACAGAAAAGAATAATGAAACTAAGAGCTAGATAAATTTGATAAACCTTTAGTTAGATTCACCAACAAAAAAAGAGAGAAGACTCAAATAATAAAATTAAAAAGAGGAGATGGTATAATTGATGTCACAGAAATGCAAAGGGTCATGAGACTACTATGAACAATTATATGTCAAGAAATTGGACAACCTTGAAGAAATGGATACATTCCTAGAATCATACCACCAACCAAGACAGAATCATTGAGAAATACAAAATCTGAGTGGACTGATTCCTACTAAGGAGATTGAATCAGCAATCAGGAACCTCCAAACTAACTCCAGGACTAGACAGTTTCTGGTGAGCTCTACTAGACACTCAAAGAAACGTGAATACCAATCCTTCTCAAACTTCTCCACAAATATAAAAAATGTGTAAACACTTCCCAATTCATTTTACAATCTACAATTACCCTGATACCAAAACCAGACAGCGATGACATAAGACAAGAAAATTATAGGCCAATATCTCTGATGAACATAGATGCAAAAATCCTCAACAGAACATCAGCAAACTGAACTCAACAATACATTAAAAGGATCAAATTCATAATAAAGAGCAATATATTTTAGGGGTATAGGGACAGTTCAACATCCACAAATCATTAACATAACAAAGAATAAAAATCATGTGATCATTTTAATAAATGCAGTAAAAGCATTTGTTAGAATTCAACAGCCATTCATGATTAAAAGCTCTCAAAAAAATGGGTATAGAGAGAATGCACCTCAATATTAAAAAGTAGCCAAAAGTAGACAAGTACACAGCTAGCATTATACTCAACATTGAAAGCTGAAATCGTTTCCTCTAAGATCAGGAAAAAACAAGCATTATAGTTTATTCAACATTGTTTTGTAAGTTCTAGCCAGAGTAATTAGGCAAGAAAGAGAAATAAAGGCATCCATATCCAGAATGAAAGAAGCAAACTATCACTATTTGCAGATAACATGGTGTTATACCGAGAAAACCCTAAGTATGTTAGTTATTCAGTCATGTCCGACTCTTGTGACCCCATGGTCTGTAGCCTGCCAGGCTCCTCTGTCCATGGAATTCTCCAGGCAAGAATACTGGAGTGGGTAGCCATTTTCTTCTCCAGGGGATCTTCCTGACCCAGGGATAGAACCTGGGTCTCCTGCATTGCAGGCAGATTATTTATCATCTGAGCCACGAGGGAAAACCCTAAAGACTACCAAAAAAACCTGTTAGAACTAATAAATTCAGTTAAGCAAAACCAAGAAAAGCAAAAAATAAACAAGTGAGATTATATCAAGCTAAAATACTTTTCCATAGCAAAGGAAACCATCAACAAAATGAAAAGACAAGCTACCAAATGGGAGAAAATATGTGCAAATCATGTATCTGATAAGGGATTGCATGCATTCGTGCACACTAAGTCACTTCAGTTGTGTCCAATTCTTTGAGACCCTCTGGACTGTAGCTCTCCAGGCTCCTCTGTCCATGGGATTCTTTAGGCAAGAAGACTGGAGTGGACTGCCATGCCCCTTCCAGGGAATCTTTACACCCGGGTATTGAACCCAAGTCTCCTATTTCTCCTGCATTGGCAGGTGAGTTCCTTACCCCTGCTGCTGCTGCTAAGTCGCTTCAGTCATGTCCGACTCTGTGCGACCCCATAGATGGCAGTCCACTAGGCTCCCCCGTCCCTAGGATTCTCCAGGCAAGAACACTGGAGTGGGTTGCCATGTCCTTCTCCAATGCATGAAAGTGAAAAGTGAAAGTGAAGTCGCTCAGTCATGTCCGACTCTGTGCGACCCCATGGACTGCAGCCCACCAGGCTCCTCTGTCCATGGGATTTTCCAGGCAAGAGTACTGGCTTACCCCTAGTGCCACCTAAATATTTAAACAACTGATACAACACAATACGAAAAAAAAGAAAAAACTTATAAAAACGGGCACAAGATCTGAATAACCATTTTCCCAAAGGAACATACAGATGGCCAAAAGGGACATGAAAGGATAATCAACTTCACTAATAGTTAAAATGTAAATTAAAAAAACAGTGAGATATCACCTCACACCTGTTAGAATGGCTATTATCAAACCGTCAAGAAATAATAAGTGTTAATGATAATATGGAGAAAAGGGAACCATTGCATACTCCTAGTTGGAATGCTAATTGGTGCATCCACTGTTGAAAACAGTGGTGTTTCCTCAAAAAGTTAAAAAAAAGAAAAAAATAGGACTTTATATGATCTAGCTATTCCATTGTTCGTATTTATCCAAAGGATACAAAAACACAAACTGGAAATGACATGCACCCTCATGCTCATTGAAGCATAATTAACAATAGCCAAGATATAGAAACAACATTTGTCCATCTATAGATAAATGGGTTAAAAAATGTGGTATATAAAAATGTGGTTTTTTATATATATATATATATATAATGGAATATAATTTAGCCATTAAAAGAAGGAAATTTTACCATTTGTGACAACATGAATTGACCTTATAACCAACAGCACTTATATACATAAATAATAACCAGTTATAAGTTATAATAGTTGAGAGAATTCCATTTATAATAGCAATAAAGGAGCTAAAAGATAAAGTACTTAGGAATAATGTTAGTAAGAATTGACCAAAATTTCTATGCTTAATCACTCAATCATGTCTGACTCTTTGTGACTCCATGGACTGTAGCATGCCAGGCCCCTCTGTCCATGGGATTCTCCAGGCAAGAATACTGGAGTGGGTAGCCATTGCCTTCTCCAGGGGAGAGCTTCCTGACCCAGAGATCAGATCCGGGTCTCCTCCATTGTAGGCAGATTCTTTACCATCTGAGCCACCTGGGAAGCCCAAAGAGTGATTTTGTTCTTTTTCTTTTTATAAATTTCTATAAAGAAATTTCTATAAGAGAAACTTATAAAACATTCCTGAAAGACACAAAACCACACTTGAACAAATGAGGAAATATACTTTGTTCTAAGAGGATATCTCAGCATAATGAAAATGCCAGTTTTGCTTAATTTATACATTTAATGCAATTCCCATATAAATTCCTATAAATTCTTATACAGATCTAGGTAACTTCACCCTGGTGGCTCAGATGGTAAAGAACCTGCCTGCAATGCAGGAGACCTGAGTTTGACACCCGGGTCAGGAAGATCCCCTTGAAAACGGAATGGGAGTCCACACCAGCAATCTTGCCTGAAGAAGTCCATGGACAGAGGAGCTATGGCAAGCTACAGTACATGGGGTCACAGAGTCAGACACGACTTAATGACTAAGACTTTCAATATAAATTCCAGTCCCAAAAAGGATGTTCAACCTACCACACAATTGCACTCATTTCACACGCTAGCAAGTTCAGTTCAGTCACTCAGTTGTATCTGACTCTTTGAGACCTCATGGACTGCAGCATGCCAGGCTTCCCTATCCTTCACCATCCCAGAGCTTGCTCAAACTCATGTCCATCAACTTGGTGATGCCATCTCATACTCTACATCCCCTTCTTTTCCTGCCTTCAATCTTTCCCAGCATCTGACTTCCAAGGAGTCAGACCTTCACATCAGGTGGCCAAAGTATTGGAGCTTCAGCTTCCGCATCTGTCCTTTCAATGAATATTCAGGACTGATTTCCTTTAGGATGGACTGGTTGGATCTCCTTGCTGTCCAAGGGACTTTCAAGAGTCTTCTTCAACATGACAATTCAAAAGCATAAATTCTTCAGTGCTCAACTTTATGGTCCAACTCTCACATCCATACATGACCACTGGAAAAATCATAGCTTTGACTAGACAGACCTTCATTGGCAAAGTAATGTCTCTGCTTTTTAACATGCTGTCTAGGTTGGTCATAGCTTTTCTTCCAAGGAGCAATCATCTTTTAATATTATGGCTGCAGTCACCATCTGCAGTGATTTTGGAGCTCAAAAAATAAAGTCTCTCACTGTTTCCACTGTTTCCCCATCTATTTCCCATGAAGTGATGGGACCAGATGCCATGATGTTAGTTTTCTGAATGTTGAGTTTTAAGCCAGTTTTTTCACTCTCCTCTTTCACTTTCATTAAGAGGCTCTTTAAGTTCCTCTTCACTTTCTGCCATAAGGGTGGTGTCATCTGCATATCTGAAGTTATTGATATTTACTATCTAGCAAAGTAATTCAAAATTCTCCAAGCCAGGCTTCAATAGTATGTGAACTGAGAACTTCCAGATGTTCAAGCTAGATTAAGAAAAGTCAGAGGAACCAAAGATCAAATTGCAGGCATCACTGAGTCATAGAAAAAGAGAATTCCAGAAAAACATCTACTTCTGCTTCATTGACTATGCTAAAGCCTTTGACTGTGTGGATCACAAAAAACTGTGGAAAATTCTTAAAGAGATGGGAATAGCAGACCACCTTACCTGTCTCCTAAGAAACTTGTATGCAGGTCAAGAGCAACAGTTAGAATTGGACATGGAACAATAGACTGAATCAGAATAGGGAAAGGAGTATGTCAAGGCTATATATTGTCACCCTACTTATTTAACTTATACACAGAGTACATCATCCAAAATACCAGGTTGGATGAAGCACAAGCTGAAATCAATATTGCAGGGAGAAATATCAAAAACCTCAGATATGCAGAGGATACCACCTTATGGCAGAAAGTAAAGAGGAACTAAAGAACCTCTTGATGAAGGTCAAAGAGGAGAGTGAAAAAGCTGGCTTAAAACTCAACACTCAGAAAACTAAGATCATGGCATCCAGTCCCATCACTTCATGGCAAACAGATGGGGAAACAATGGAAACAATGAGAGACTTTATTTTCTTGGGCTCCAAAATCACTGCAAATGGTGACTACAGCCATGAAATTAAAAGATGCTTGCTCCTTGGAAGAAAAGTGAAAGTGAAGTCGCTCAGTCGTGTCCGACTCTTGGCGACCCCATGGACTGTGGCCTACCAGGATCCTCTGTCCATGGGATTTTCCAGGCAAGAATACTGGAGTGGGTTGCCATTTCCTTCTCCAGGGGATCTTCCAGATCCAGGGATTGAACTTGGGTCTCCTGCATTGCAGGCAGACACTTTACCATCTGGGCCATCAGGGAAGGCTTAGAAGAAAAGCTATGACCAACCTAGATAGCATATTAAAAAGCAAAGACATCACTTTGCCAACAAAGGTCCGTCTAGTCAAAACTATGGTTTTTCCAGTAGTCATGTATGGATGTGAGAGTTGGACCATAAAGAACACTGAGCACCAAAGGATTCATGCTTTTGAACTGTGGTGTTGGAGAAGACTCTCAAGAGTTCATTGGACAGCAAGGAGATCCAACCAGTCCATCCTAAAGGAAATCAGTCCTGAATATTCATTGGAAGAACTGATGCTGAAGCTGAAACTCCAATACTCTGGCCACCTGATGCGAAGAACTGACTTATCTGAAAAGACCCTGAAGCTGGGAAGATTGAAGGCAGGAGGGGAAGGGGATGACAGAGGATGAGGTGGTAGGATGGCATCACTGACACAATGGACATGAGTTTGAGCAAGCTCCAGGAGATGATAAAGGACAGGGAAGCCTGGCATGCTGTACTCCATGGGGTCACAAAGAGTCAGACACAACTGAGCGACTGAACAATGAACAATAAATTCCAATAAATTTGTACATGGATCTAGGTAAATTCATCCTAAAGTTTATGCATGAAATCAAACACAAGAGAATAGCTAGGAAAACACTGAAAACAGAACAAGACTCTGAGTGGCATCTACCCCTTCCAGATACCTAAACATAGGAGAAAGTCTCTACTAAAACAATTTGGTACTGAGCATGACATGCCAGTGGGCACGATAAAGCTGATGCCTCATGTCAACTGGGACAAAGATGATGTTTTTAATAAATGGTATTGGGAGAATTGAAGAAAAGAAAACTTGATCCATTCTTTATTTCATACTCAAGAATAAACTGCAAATAGATCAGAGATCTGGAAAGAAGGAAAGGAGGGAGAAAGGGAATTATATAAGTTCTAGAAGAAAACATGAGTGAATTTCTCTATAGCTCCAGCAGAAAAGTTTTTTAACTATGATTCAGTTCTTATTATAACTCAAAATCCAAGTGAAAGAAATGGTTGATGTATTTGACTACATAAAAATACAAATCTTTGGAATGATAAGAAACCATAAGGAAAATTTAAGGCAAATAAATTGGGAGAAGAGAAGATACTAGCAAACCTGTCCCAGTTAAAGGGCTCCTCCCAATTATTCTAAGGACTTTTAAGAATTGAGGGGGAAAAAGGACCAAAAATCCTATAGAAAATGGGCAAAAATCATGAACAGACAATTCAGAGAGACAAAAATGGCCTTGAAACATATGTAAAAATGTAATTTCAAGTATAGTACAGGGAAATATTGGTACTAAATAAAAGCACACTGTGATAGCATGTTCCATGCATCTGATAGGCAAAAGTCAGAGCTTGCTAATTGACTTTGCTATTAAGGCTGTGCAGAAACAGGCACTGCTTACAGTGCTGAGGGGATGCTACATGGATAACCCCCATGAGGAGGAACTCAGCAATATCTGACAAACTACTTAAGGGTTCAAGGACCCAGGAATCATATTTCTGAAAATTTACCTTGAAGATCCACTGAAACAAATATAAAAATACATATGCCCAAGGTTATTAACCTCAGCCCTAACTGTAATTTTAAAATGTTAGAAACTTCATAAATATCTAGGTACAAGAAATTGAGCAAAGTATAGAATATTCTCACTATTAGGTATAGTCCAGTTGTTGAGTGAGGAAAATTTGTATGAACTGATATGGAGTGATGTCTAGGAGATATTGTTTACTGAAACAATAAGTACAAAATATTTTTATAGTTAAGGCCGTAATTAATAATCTATATATGTATACACACACATATCCATTTGTGTAAAAAGAAGAGAAAACTGGAGAACAATGAAGTGCTTTACCTACAAGGGGTAAATGAAAACCATAGCCACACTAAAGGGGGAAAAAAGAACTTATCTAAGCTACTCTGAACACACTATTTGACCATTCTTGGATGGGTGGAATGGTGGGAACAAACTGCAAGCAAATCTTTAATTAAATCTTTTTCTTTTTTGTATAGTTGTTTTAACAGTGGGGTATGGCCATTGAAATTCTGAAACAAATTTTGATGTATTAGAAGACTGAACAAATGAACAAATACACTTAACGTTAGTTTCACTGAAGAACAAAGGATATACAAATATGGAATGAGGAAGGGCAAGAAACAACTTTGTAGGATGAACAGGAGATATCAGTGCAAACTTATGACTTCTAAAATATGTATATGTTTATGCATGTATGCATATGTGTGTGTATATTTACATGTACAGAAATTTCATTGTTTTGCCCATTGAAGGACAAGAAGCAAAGACACTCCCATATCAGGGAGTACATTCAGCATCAAGATTTTGGTCTGTAATAACATTTAATAATGAAATATATTAGGGCTTCTCAGAAAAATGACTGAGTCCAGGACTGGAACAGGGTAAGTGAATCAGGAATACCTTGCTATCCCAGACAGTGGGAAAACATTATGACCAAATAATGCACAAAATGCAGAATCCAGCTTGAAGGGATTCCCACTGGTCAAATCTGGACAAAGTGAGCAGTAAGATTACTTATTAAGTACAGTAATAAAGTATAAACCATTACAGAAAAGAATAGCAATTCAAAAAAAAACAAGAATAGCAATTTATGACTCCATACTGATAATAAATACAGATAAATAAAGGGAAGAGACCAAAGGGTCTTACTTAACAGAATGCCAAGTGGTAAATTTGGAGAGAATGCTGCTGGAGTTGGAAGATCAGCAGATTGCAACCATTATAGTCAAGATTTGATTAGACAGTGGGACTTCTGAAGTGTCTACATGAAAAGCTTGACAGATTTTCTTCTCAGAGAAGCAGTGATGAAGCTAAATAAACAAATAAATAAATATTTATTAAATGTCTCTAGAATTTGACCAAAGGACATATAACCAATTGAAAAGTGTTTGCCTCTGAAAATCCATGCATCTTTGTAAGTCTCTGTAATTTCAGCCAGGAGATGCTCCCCTTTTCTTCATCTTTATGGTTTAGAAATTCTGTACTATGCAGTTAGGGCAGCCCATGAGGATCGGTAGCTCCATCTCTCCTCACCAGTTCCCAATTTGGGACACAGATTCCACTCCAGGAAAGGGTGGAGCAGCTTGGGAGAACCAGTGGCTCCTATCCCCACCCCCAGGCTCTGGTCTTGTGTTGTGGAGGTTCAGCTCAGAGTTGTCATAGCACGTCATTGGGCTGGTAGCTGCTTGCCCCTTCCTTCAGGGACTAACTTTATTTGGAGGTGAACATGGAAAAAGCCATACCCAGGAAATTGTTAAAAACAGAGATCAGTGACAAACAATCAACGGTTAGTATCTAATCTCTGTGCTACTAGTAAGGTAAACAAAATGGTATTGTCAGAAATTTAAAAGGGATATTGAGGGAAAGAGATAAAAAAAAAAAAAAAAAGCCTTGCTAAGACCGCATACATCCCCCGTCATTTGAAAATCTATATACATGAGCAAGACTGCATCCAAGTAACCAGAGAAGTTGCTACTTCTTGGCTGAACAGGGGGGTCAGACTTGTAATTTTGACTACTGAACTTTAAAAGCATTCCCAACACTACATACAGATCCACCAACATGAAGTGGAGGGATTACTGGCTCAGGAGGCTTAAAACAACCTCTGATCAATCATCGAACACTAAGCTATGCTGACCCAGGGGTGATGCCTAGGAAGCCTAAAAATAAAAAAGGAAAACAAATGAGAAGTGACATACGTCAGAGACGGCACACTGCAGAGGAAACAGACTTCACTAAGCTTGTTCCATCAAAGCACTAAAGAAAGAAACAAAAAACAGCAACAAGCCTGGAGTGGGGACACAGATTAAGAGCTGAGAGTTGCTATATTATATTGTCTAAAATATCCAATGATCAACAAAAAGCAACAACTATGAGACATGAAAAGAAACAGAGAAGTGTTCCCCATACATAGGGGGAAAAATCAGTCAACAGACATTGCTTTTGAATATACCAAGATGTTGGGGTTAATAAAGACTTCAAAGCAATGAATATAAATATGTCCCAAGAATAAGAGGAATCCATCTAAATGATCTAAATGATTAGCACACAGAAGGAATCCATACTGAGCTTATTAAATGAAGGTATGATAATAATGACTCATCAAATAGAGAATATTAGTAGAGACCAAATTATTTTTTTTAAACCAAGCAGAAATACTAGAATTAAAAAGTACAATAACAAATGAAAACTCAGTAGAGGGGCTCAAAACTAGATTTTAGCTGGCAGAAGAGATCAGTGAACTGAAAGATAGATTAATAGAGATTATCAGGGGATAAGATGCTTGGATGGCATCACCGACTCGATGGACGTGAGTTTGAGTGAACTCCAGGAGTTGGTGATGGACAGGGAGGCCTGGCGTGCTGCGATTCATGGGGTCACAAAGAGTCAGACACGACTCAGCAACTGAACTGAACTGATCCAGTTTGAAGAGCAGAAATTTAAAGGAAGGAAAAACTATCAGATATCTATGAGGCACCATTAAGCACAGCAATATATGCATAATGGAAGTAGCATAAGAAGAGAAAGGATCAGTATTGGTTTACTATTGATGTCACAACAAATTACCACAAACAGAGGCTTAAGACAACACAGACGTTTATTCATTATTTTACAATTCTGTAGGTTGTTACATCTAACATGGGTCTCAATGGGTTAATCAAGGTGTTGGCAGGGCTGCATTCCTTTCTGGAGAACCTAGGTGAAAATCTGTTTCCTTTTCTTTCCCGTTTTCTTTCCTTGTCTTTCTACAGGATGCTCACTTTTCTCAACTGATGAGAAATTATAGCCAACAATATTGCACCTCTCTGATCATTTTTTGTAGTTCCATCTCATTCCATCTCAGCCAGGAAAGGTTCTTTTTAGGACTTGTGATTAGATTGGCCTATGTGAATAATGTAAAATAATCTTCCCATCTCAAGGTCTTTAATTTTAATTATATCTGGAGTGTCTCCTTTTCCACGTGAGGTAATATATTTACAGGTTCCATAGATTATGACATGGATGTCTGTGGGGCAGTTAGTTCAGTTCTGTCACTAAGTCGTGTCCAACTCTTTGTGACCCATGGACTGCAGCATGCCAGGTTTCCCTGTCCATCACCAAGTCCCGGAGCTTGCTCAAACTCATGTCCATCGACTCAGTGATGCCATCCAGCCACCTCATCCTCTGTCGTCCCCTTCTTCTCCTGCCTTTAATCTTCCCAGGATCAGGATCTTTTCCAATGAGTCAGTTCTTTGCATCAGGTGGCCAAAGTACTGGAGTTTCAGCTTCAGCATCAGTCCTTCCAAAGAATATTCAGGACTGATTTCCTTTAGGATTGACTGGTTTGATCAGTTATGGAGTGCATTATTATACCTATCACCATAGCAGAGAAAAATATTCAAAACAGTAATGGCTGATCACTTTTAAAATTTTATTAAAAACCAATCTAAAAAACAATTTAAACAAGAAGAAGCTCAATAAACTCCAAGCAAGACAGAAAGGGAAAAAAAGTAAAACACCACCAAACTTAGATACATCATAGGCCAACTGTTGAAAGACAAAAAGGGAAACCATGAGAGCAAAATACGTCAGATATTAATACAAAAAGATCACAAAAAGATTAACAGCTGGTTTCTTATTTTTTTAAAAAAAACCTTATAGAGGCCCGAATACAGTGGAGTGATATATTTAATGTGGTGAGAGAAAAAAATTCCAATATACAGCATAACCATCCTTCAAATATGAAAACAGACATTCCCAGATAAAGACACAGAATCCATTGCTATCAGATGTGCTTTAAAAGAAATATTAGAGGAAGTTATGTCACAATGATGGAGGCATAGGTTATTCTTGATGTTGCTTTCCTTCACAAGAAAAACTAACAAATATTCATGGACAAGACACCACTGAGAAATCCTAGAACCCCGGGCAGAGGCTGAAGTGCACCGTGCACCACAGAGAACAAAAGGGACTACATTAGGAAGGGAATAGGAGGGTTACACGCGGACCACATTGCTTCTCCCCCAGGCTGGTGCAGAACCACCCTAAGAGGTCTCCCAAGAACCTATGGTTCCTCCAGCGGGAAAAGAGAGTATTGGGTGGATATCCATCTTTCCTAGCATTGTGGGTCACTTCTTGGGCACCCTCACTCCACTCTTGTCTCATAAAGTTTGCAAGGGAATCTGCAGGAATTGACCACTGGGACTCGACCACTGGGACTCTGAGATGGAGAAGGCGTGAGGGGCTCGTAGCAATCAGCACTTAGATCTTGGCAGATCAAGTTTTCACTTGCAGCCCCCAGGTAGTTGTCCCAATGAATAAAGTCATCTGTAGAACCAAGCCTGACCAGGGAACTCAGCAGGGTGCTAGTCTGCTTATTTGGGTCTCCCAAAAGACAAAGAGATTGCTAGCCCTGGAGCTTGGTCTGCTGCCACCCAGCCAGGGGAGCTAAATTATAAACTTGATAACTGCTGAGTACAGATCCTTGCCCAATCTGACTAAAAAGACTGGCAAGAATATCTGGATACTACATAGCCCAGTAACACTCAAGCAGAGAGTCTGGCAGGCAGAGCTGATTAACTGTGGAGCAAAGCCAGTGCTGGGCTTAGAGGGTTCCCTTCATTCACCCACGCAAGGCAGCTAATTCATGGGGCCACTCACTCTGAGTAAAGCTCCTAGACCTGGCCAACCAGAAAATATGTCCAGAACAGCTAGAAAACTGTGTAGTCCAGTAATGCTCAAGCAGAGACTTCAGCAAGCAGAGCTAATAGTCTGCAGAGCCAAACTAGTACCCTTGTTTGGCCAGGTTACTTGGGGCACTGGTCAGCTTGAATCAAGACCACAAGCAAAGGGATTTCCTGGTGGTCCAGTGGCTAAGACTATGCACTCCCAACATAGGGGACCTGGGTTCAATCTCTGGTCAGGGAACTAGATCCCACATGCCTCATATAAGACCTTGCACAGCCAAATTAAAAAAAATTTTTTTTTTTGCTTTTAAAGACCACAAGTGAAAAAACCTTTGTAACTTGGAGCTGTTTCCCCTGACTTGCCTGGGCTACGAAACTAATGTGTAGCACCACCCATTGCTAAATACAGCTTTCGGCTCGCTCAAGCAGCTTGCTTGAGCAGGGAACCTAACCAGAGCACATGGAAAGCTATGTAGTACATCCAACACCCTTGCTTACAGTGCCAAAATGTTTTTAACAAGAGAACACATGAATTTCCCTGTCTACATAGCAAAACTAGGGGTCCTGTTTGGCCAGAGAACTCAGCACAAACAATGGGCTCAATAGATTCTGGGGCCCATCTTGCTTCTCCACCAGGACAGAAAAGCTAATTCGTATTACTATACTGCTGAATGTAGTACCCGGTCCTGACCATCTAGTGAGCCTGACCCAAGAACCCAGGCAACTGCAGAGACCATCCTACAGCCTCGTTTAGCCAAGGAAATAAACCAGCAGTCCTATCCAACTTTTCTCAGCTTGTGGCACCTTCTTCCCAACTCAGAGCTTCAGCAGTGACCTCACCTCCAAACAGACCCTGATAGCAAGTCCCACTGCCAAGGACATTACCAACAGACACGTCAAGAAATGCAAACTGAGCTGACTGGTGAATAACTGTCATTGCCAATGTGAATTTATAAAGTCTGGAAGAAGAGACCCCCCTCACTGAAATTTGAAATACCAATGTAAAAAATCAAGAATCACACACACACAAAATTTGGTAAGCATGACACCAAAGAAATCAAATAAAGCTCCAATAACTGACCCTGAAGAAATGGAAATCTATAAACTGTCAGAAAAAGAACTCAAAATAATCCTCTTGAAGAATTTTAATGAACTACAATAACACAGTCTACAAAATAAAATTAGGAAAACAATACATGAACAAAATGAATTCAAAAAGAAATAGAAACCATTAAAGCAAAACAAATCCTAGAGCTGGAAAATATAATGATTGAACTGAAGAATTCAATAAAGCACTTCAAAATCAGACTCAGCCATGCAGTCAGAGGACCACACAGAAAGAAGAATGAAAAAGAGTGAATAAAGCCTATAGGACTTATGGAACATAATCAAAAGAAATAATATCCACATTATGGGAATTCCAGAAGACAGACAGAACAAGACAGAAAGTATATTCAGAGCAAAAATGGCTGAAAATATCTCAAACTTGGGAAGAGAAATAGACATCCAGATCCATGAAGCCCAAAGAATTCCAAACAGATTCAACCCAAATAAAACTACACTGAGGCACATTAAATTATCAAAAGTCAAAAAACAAAGAATTTTGAAAGCAGAAAAAGTGAAAATTAATACAAGAGGCCCTCCATAAGACTATGGTTACTTTCTAAACAGAAATGATGCAGGCCATGAGAGAACAGGATGACATATTCAAAATGCTAGAAAAAGCAAGTCAACCAAGAATTCTATTCCTTGCAAAACTGTCTTTGGAAATAAAGGAGAGAAAGACTTTCCAAACTATAACTGAGGGAGTTCATCACCACTAGACCTGCCTTACAAGAAAAGCTTAACAGTGTTGAGTGGAAGTAAAAGGACATTAATTAAAATCACAAAAATATTAAACATTAAAAGTAATATAAAATTCACTGGCTATAGTAAATATATAGTCAGAGTTAGATTCTCTAATAACGTAATAGTTGTGTGTAATTCACTTACACTAGAGTTTAGATTTAAAAAAGAAACATAACCATAATACAATAATCTGATATTAGTTAGATAATATAAAAATATTAATATGTAAACTGTAACATTAATAACCTAACATGTGAGAAGGAGAAGAAATTATAGTTTAGGAATTCTATTGAAGTCAAAGATTGTTATCAGGTTAGAATAGGGTGTTATAATTTTAAAATATTTTATGTAAATTTATGATAATCACAAAAGAATAATTTGTAGGAAATACAGAAAAGAATATGATAAAGAATTCAAATCATACTGATACCAAAATATATCACAACACAAAAGAGATAGAAAGATAAGCAATAAAGAATAATGAATCTACAAAATGACCAGAAAATAT
Source organism: Bos mutus (assembly GCF_027580195.1). NCBI lineage: Eukaryota > Metazoa > Chordata > Mammalia > Artiodactyla > Bovidae > Bos > Bos mutus. The sequence continues at coordinate 12,883,857 of NC_091636.1, forward strand.
TATCAAAATGGAAACAGTAAGTCCTTGGGCATGGGTGTGAAGTCGCTTTAGTCGTGTCTGACTCTATGTATGGACTGTAGCCTCCAGGCTCCTTTGTCTATGGGGAGTCCCCAGGCAACAATACTGGAGTGGGTTGCCATGCCCTCCTCCAGGAGATCTTCCCAACTCAGGGATTGAACCTTAGTCTCTTAGGTCTCCTGCATTGGCAGGCAGGTTCTTTATGATTAGTGCCACCTGTCTCCTATATTGGCACATCAGTTCTTTGCCACTAACTCCACCAGGGAAGCCCAATAAGTCACCACCTATCAATAATTACATTAAATATAAAATGATAAAATTCTCCAAAGGGCAAAAATGGTTGAAAGAATTAAACAAAAAGATCTAATGATATGCTGCCTACATGGGACTCACTTTATCTTTAGAGTCTTTTAAGACAGAGTGAAGGGATGGATCATGGCATCTGGTCCCATCACTTGATGGCAAATAGATGGGGAAACAATGGAAACAGTAACAGACTTTATTTTTTGGGGGGGCTCCAAAATCACTTCAGATGGTGACTGCAGCCATGAAAGTCACTTCAGTCGTGTCCGATTCTCTGCGACCCCATAGATGGTAGCCCACCACGCTTCCCCATCCCTGGGATTCTCCGGGAGTTGGTGATGGACACAGAGGCCTGGTGTGCTGCGGTCCATGGGGTTGCAAAGAGTCAGACATTGACTGAGTGACTGAACTGAACTGAACAGATGGAGAAAAAATATTTTAAAACATTTTAACCTAAAAAAAATCAAGAGTAGTTACACTTAGACAAAACAGATTTTAAAAATGGTAAAAATAGACAAAGAAGGTCACTATATATAATGACAGAGGGGTCATCTATCAAAAATAGATTTCAATTTCAAATATTTATGCACCCAATTTAGGGCCATTTAAATATACATTTGGCCCTTCAACAACATTGGGGTTAGAGGTGTTGACCTGCCATACAGTTGAAAATCCATATACAACTCATAGATGGCCCTCTATATATGTTCAGTTCAGTCACTCAAGTCATGTCTGACTATTTGCGACCCCATGGACTGCAGCATGCCAGGATCCCTTTCCATCTCCAGCCCCCAGAGCTTGCTCAAACTCATGATTATTGACTCGGTGATGCCATCCAACCATCTCATCCTGTGCCTTCCCCTTCTCCTCCTGCCTTCAATCTTCCCAGCATCAGGGTCTTTTCTAATGAGTCAGTTCTTTGCATCAGGTGGCCAAAGTATTGGAGCTTCAGCTTAGGCATCAGTCCTTCCAATGAATATTCAGGACTGATTTCCTTTAGGATGGACTGGTTGGATCTCCTTGCAGTCCAAGGGACTCTCAAGTGTCTTCTCCAACACCACAGTTCAAAAGCATCAATTCTTTGGTGCTCAACATTCTTGGTCCAACTCTCACATCCATACATGACTACTGGAAAAACCATAGCTTTGACTAGACGGACCTTTGTTGGCAAAGTGATGATTTTGCTTTTTAATATGCTGTCTAGGTTTTTCATAGTTTTTCTTTCAAGGAGCAAGCATCTTTTAATTTCATGACTACAGTCACCATCTGCAGTGATTTTGGAGCCCAAGAAAATAAAGTCTGTCACTGTTTCCACTGTTTCCCCATCCATTTGCCATGAAGTGATAGGACCGAACGTCATGATTTTCATTTTTGGAGTGTTGATTTTTAAGCCAGCTTTTTCACTCTCCTCTTTGACCTTCTTCAAGAGGTTCTTTAGTTCCTCTTCACTTTCTGCCATAAAGGTTTCTTATGCATATATCTTATCTGCATATCTGAGGTTATTGATATTTCACCCAGCAGTCTTGATTTCAGCTTCTGCTTCATCCACCCTGGCATTTTGCATGATGTACTCTGCATGTTAGTTAAATAAGCAGGGTGACAATATACAGCCTTGATGTGCTACTTTCCCAATTCTGACCCAGTCTGTTGTTCTATGTCCAGTTTGAACTGTTGCTTCATGATCTGCATACAGCTTTCTCAGGAGGCAGGTAAGGTGGTCTGGTATTTCCATCTCTTTAAGAATTTCTACGGCCCACTTGACTTCTCACTGCAGGATGTGTGGCTCTAGGTGAGTGATCACACATTGTAGTTATCTGGGTCATTAAGATCTTTTTTGTAGAGTTCTTCTGTGTATTCTTGCCACGTCTTCTTAATATCTTCTGCTTCTGTTAGGTCCATACCATTTCTGTCTTTTATTGTGTCTATCTTTGCATGAAATATTCCCGTAGTATCTGGTTCTCTTGAAGAGATCTCTAGTCTTTCCCATTCTATTGTTTTCCTCTATTACTTTGCATTGATCTCTTAGGAAGGCTTTCTTATCTCTGCTTGCTATTCTTTGAAACTCAGCATTCAGATGGATATATATTTCCTTTTCTCCTTTGCCTTTTGCTTCTATTCTTTCCTCAGCTAGTTCCTTTATACCCGTGTTCCTTCATATCATCATTCTGCATGCATGTATTCTACTAGCTGCCATCACGTGAAGTGAAAGTCACTCAGTCGTGGCTGACTCTTTGCAACCCCAGGGACTGTATCCTGCCAGGCTCTTCTGTCCATGGGATTTTCCAGGTAAGAATACTGCAGAGGGTTGCCATTCCTTCTCCAGGGAATCTTCCTAACACAGGGATCGAACCCAGGTCTCCTGCATTGCAGGCAGATTCTTTACCACTGGAGATGCTAGGGAAGTTCTGCAGGTCATGTAGCACTACAGTATTTACTATTTTAAAAACCTGTGTATGGGGAGGGAGGAGGGAGGAGGGTTCAGGATGGGGAACACATGAGAAATAAAGGAATAAAAAAAAAAACAAAAAAAAACCTGTGTATAAGTAGACCCTCACAGTTCAAATCCATGTTGCTCAAGGGGCAGCTGTATTAAACAAAAGCTAACATAGCTAAGGAGAAGGCAGTGGCATCCCACTCCAGTGCTCTTGCCTGGAAAATCCCATGGACGGAGGAGCCTGGTAGGCTGCAGTCCATGGGGTCGCTAAGAGTCGGACACGACTGAGCGACTTCACTTTCCCTTTTCACTTTCATGCGTTGGAGAAGGAAATGGCAACCCACTCCTGTGTCCTTGCCTGGAGGATCCCAGGGACAGGGAAGCCTGGTGGGCTGCCTGGTGGGAGTCCATGGGGTCACATAGAGTTGGACATGACTGAAGCGACTTAGCAGCAGCAGCAGCAACATAGGTAAAGGGCTTCCCTGGTGGCTCAGCTGGTAAAGAATCTGTCTGCAATGCGGAAGACCTAAGTTTGATCCCTGAGTTGGGAAGAGGTATAGTTCATGGGGTCGTGAAGAGTCGAACACGACTGAGTAACTTTCACTTCACTTCAACATAGCTAAAAGAAGAAATAAGCAGCAATAGTTGGGGACTTTAATATCCCACTCTCAACAATGAATAGATTATTCAAGTAGATATGCAATCAGTTAGGAAACAGCAAATATAAACACTAAAGGTTACACAGATCTAAAGGATATATACAGAATATTCCATCCAACAATAGCAGAACACACATTCTTCTCAGTTTCTCTTTTCTTTTCTCTTAGAAAAGGTACAGTTTCTAAGATAGACTGTATGTTAAGCCACGAAATGTGTCTTCGTAAATTCAAGGAGACTGAAATCTTACCAAGTATGCTCTCAGACCATAATGATACGAGACAAGAAATCATTAATAGAAGGAAAATGGGAATATTAGGAATATGCGGAAATTAAGATTCTCCTGAACAAACAATAAATTTTTTTAAAAATCAAACGGGGGGAAAAAAATTATCTTGAGACAAATGAAAGTAGAAATACAACATACCAAAACTCTGGGGATGCAGCAAAAACAGTCGTAAGAGGGAAGTCCATAGCAATAAATGTCTCCATTAAGAAACAAGGAAGATCTCAAATAAACAACCTAAGTCTGGCTTAGGAACTAGAACAGCCTGAACCCAAGATTAGCAGAAGAGATAATAAATTTTAGGACAGAAATAAATGAAACAGAAAACAGGAGAAACAATAGAAAATATTAACAAGACTAAGAGTTGGTTCCTTGAAGAGATAAAATTGGCAAACTGTTAGCTAGGCTAATCAAGGGGAAAAGAGAGGATGCAAATCAGCAACAGTATAAATGAAAAAGGAGGCATTACAACTGATACTGCAGATATACAAAAGCAGCATCTGTGATATACAAAAGAGGCACATATGTCTACAAACTAGACAACCCAGAAGAAATGGAAAAATCCTTAGAAATATCCACTCTACTGAAAGTGAAGCAGGAAGAAATAGAAAATCTGGATAGACCAATTATTAGTAAGGGGATTGAATCAGTAATCAAAAATCTGCCAAGGAAAGAAGCCTAGGATCAAAAGACTCCATTGGTGAATTTTACAAAAGATTAGAGAAGAATTAAAGCCAATACTTCTCAAACTCTTCCAAAATGCCTAAGAGGAGGGAACACTCCCAAACTAATTTTATGAGGCCAGCATTACCTCGACACCAAAAGCCAGATAAGGAAACTACCAGAAAAACTACAGGCCGATATCTCTGGCGAATGTAGGTGTGAAAATTTAAGAATCTCAATTAAAATTTCAGCAAACCAAATTCGGCAACTCCTGAAAAGGGTCATTCACCATGATCAAATAGAATTTGATCAAATCCCTGGGATGCTGGGACAAATGATCAAATAGAATTTGATCAAATAGAATTTGTCCCTGGGATGATGTTCAGTATATACAAATCAATCAATGTGATACATCACCTTGATACAATGAAAGAAAAAAAATCATATGATCACTTCAATAGACACAGAAAAAGTATTTGACAAAATACATTTGTTCATGATTTAAAAAAAAAAAAAACTCAACTTCCACCAAATTACAAATGAGAAGAATACTTAAACATAAATAAGGGCCATATGTGACAAGCCCACACCTAACATCATACTCAGTGGTGAAAAGTGAAGGCAATTTCCTCTAACATCAGAAACAAGTAAAGGGTGCCCTCTCTCATGACATCTATTCAACATAATACTGGAAGTCCTAGCTAGAGCAATCAGCAAGAAACAGAAATAAAAGACATCAGAATTGAAAGGGAAATAGTAATATTGTCTCTATTTCCAGAGGACATGAATATATACATATATATATGTATGTGTATATATATATATAACCCTAAAGATACCATCAAAGATTGTTGGGTCTAACAAATGAATTTAGTAAAGTTACAGGATATAAAATTAACATGAAAAAATTGTAGCATTTCTATACACTAACAACAAATTACCCAAAAAAGAAGTAAAATAATCCCTTTTACAATAGCATCAAAAACAATAAAATACTTTCAGATGAAAGATCTGTACACTGAACACTACAAGATATTGAAATAAATTGAAGAAGAGGAAAATAAATGGAAAGATATCCCGTATTCATGGACTGAAAGATTAATACTGTGAAAATGTTAATCAATACAACCAAAAGCCATCTATAGATTCAATAAAATTTCTATCAAGATTCCAATGGTATTTTTTACAGATGTAGAAAAACAATTCTAAAATTTATATAGAATCACAGAAGATCCTCAATAGTCAAAGCAATCTTGAGAAAGAAAACAAAAAGGGAGGCATCACTCTTCCTGATTTCACTCTGGCTATACTGTAAATCTTGAGTAATCAAAACACTATGGTATTGGCATAAAAACAAACAAACCAACGGAACAGAATTTAAAACCCAGAAATAAACTCAGTTATATATGGCCAACCAATTTTTGACAAGGGAGCCAAGCATACTCAATGGAGAAAAGATAGTCTCTTCAATAAATGGTACTGGGAAAATTGGATATTCACATGTAAAAGAATAAAATAATATACCTATCTTACACTCCTTACAAAACCATGAGCCATAAAACTTTAAGAAGAAAACATAAAGGAAAAGCTCCTTAACATGGATCTTGGCAACAAATTTTTGCATATGATACCAAATCGCAAGCAACAATATCTAAAATAAGTACTATATCAAGCTAAAAAGCTTCTGCAGAACAGAAGAAATGATCATAAAAATAAAAAGTCAACTTAAAGAATGGGAGAAAAATATTTGCAAACTATGTGTCTGAAAGGTTAATATCCAAAATATACAAAGAACTCATACAACTCAATAGCAACAAAACAAACAACCTGCCCCTAATAATCCAATTTTAAAATGACAAAAGACCCTGAATAGGCATTTTCATATAGACAAAGATATATGAATGGCTGACAAGTGTATAAAAAGATGCCCAATAACACTAGTCATGAGGGAAATGAAGATCAAAACCACAATGAGGTAACAACTCATGCTTGTTGGAATGGTTAGCATCAGAGATAATAAATTCTGGCAAGGATGTGGAGAAAAGCAAACACTTGTGCACTGTTAGTGGGATTGTAAATTGGCACAGTGACTATGAAAAAATAGCATGGAGGCTCCTTAATAAACCAAAAATAGAGTTTCCATATGATCCTGCAATCCCACTCCTGAGCATATATCCAGAAAATTCTAATTCAAAAAAATACATGCACTCTATGTTCATATCAGCACTATTTACAATAGTCAAGACATGGAAACAACTTAGGTACCTATAGATGGATGAATGGATAAAGAATTTGTGGGATATATACACAATGGAATATTATTCAGCCATAAAAAGGGGGGAATCCCGCCATTTGTGACAAGAAATAACCTTGAGGAGATTGTGCTCAGTGAAATCAGTCAGACAGAGAAAGACATATACTTTATGAGCTCTCTTATATGTGGAATCTTAAAAAACAAACAAAAAGAAACTCAAAGGAAAAAAAAATTAGATTTCTGGTTACCAGAAGCAGGGCAGGGAGTATTGAGGAAATTGCTGAAAGTTGTCCAAAGGTACAAACTTCCAGTTATAAGATAAATAAGTACTATGGATGTAAAATATATCATTTTGATCATAGTTAATTTGACACTGTTGCGTGACACACATATAAATTGTTGACAGTTAATCCTGAGTCCTCATAAGGAAAAAAAATGTTTTTTTTTCCTTTTATGTATCCATATGAGATGATGGATGTTAGCTAAACTTATCGTCGTAATCATTTCACAATATATGTAAGTCAAATCATTATGCTAGACACTTTAAAGTTATATAGTGCTTGTGCTGAGTTCCTCAAGTCATGCCTGACTTTTTGTGACCCTGTGGACAGTAGCCCACCAGGCTCCTCTGTCTATGGGATTATCTCAACAAGAATACTGGAGTGGTAAGGGGCTTCCCTGGTGGCTCAGATGGTAAAGTGTCTGCCTGCAATATGGGAGACATGGGTTCAGTCCCTGGGTTGGGAAGATCCCCTGGAGAAGGAAATGGCAACTCACTCCAGGATTCTTGCCTGGAAAATCCCATGGATGGAGGACCATGGGGTCGCAAAGAGTCAGACACGATTAAGCGACTTCACTTTTGCCATTTCCTCCTCCAGGGGACCTTCCCAACCCAAGAACTGAACCCACATCTCCTGCACTGCAGGAAGATTTTTTACCACTGAGCCACCTAGGAAGCCCAAAGTTATATAGTGCTATATGTCAATTAAATCTCAATAAAACTGAAAACACAAAACTAAACTCAACTCTGAAGCTGACAAATATTTTTTGCCTCAAAAAAAGAAAAAGAGGAAGAAATATTAAAGATAGTTCTCCAGGCTGAAAGGAAGTGATACCAGATAGTGGTTCAAACCTATACAAAGTAACAAAGAGCACCATTAAAGGTAATTTAAAAGTAATTACAAAAAGCAGTATAATTATGTGTTTTCCTCCTCTTTTTCTCCTAAATGATTTTAAATATCAAGACAAAATTGTAAGTTATAAAATTGTATTTTTGTCATTAAAGATTAAATAATATATATGCTGCGATTCATGGGGTCGCAAAGAGTCGGACACAACTGAGCGACTGATCTGATCTGATCTGATGACAAAATATCACAAAGGAAGGGACAGAGAATGAAGTTACATTGGCACAAGGAAATGACACTGGTCAGTTACTTCGATCTATGCAAAGAAATGAAGAGTACCTGAATGATAAATAAGTATATTGTAAATAAAGTATATCGCAGAGCCGTAGAGCAACCACTAAGAAAATGAATCAGAATATCTTTTTTAAGTGAATAAATGACTTAAAATGCTACCCTGGAAAATAACCACATGATGTAAAAGAAAGCAGTAGAGGAACAAAACAATGAAACTACCCAAAGCAAATAGCAAAACAGTATACAGAAATTCAACTATATCAATAATAGCATTAAATGTGAATGAGTTAAATACTCCAAAGAAAAGGCAGAGATTATCAGACTGAATAAAAAACAGGTCCAACTAGATGATGTTATAAGAGACACACCACAGATTAAAAAATATACGACTGTGAAAGCAAAGAAATGAAAAAAGAAATTTCAAGTAAACAATAAGTGTAAGTGAACTGGATTGGTTATCCTACTATCAAACAAACTAGACTTTAAGATGAAAACTATTTCCAGAAAAAAACAAAAACATCTTATAAAGGGTCACTTTGTTGGGAAGATATAACAACAAATATATATTACTTGTCTGACAACAAAGCTCTATAATACACAAAGCAAAAGCTGACAGAATCAAAGGGGAAAATAGATAATTAAACAATAATAGATGGAGACTTCAATACTTCAATCTGGCTAATGGGTAAAACAACTAGACAGAAATGTAGAAAGACTGAACAACACTATTAACCTATCAGAGCTAACAACATCTGTATCACACTTTACCAACAATAGAATCCAAATTATTCTCAAGTGAAGATGGGACATTTTCCATGATAGACCATATGTTAGTCCATAAAATAAGACTTGATTTAAAAGAACTGAAACCATATCAAGAATGTTCTTTGATCACAGTGAAATTAAATTACAAATCAACAACACAATAAAAATTGGGAAACCCACATATATGTGGAAATTAAACAACACATATTTTAATTATGGGTTTCCCTGATAGTTCAGTTGCAACGCAGGAGACCCCAGTTTGATACCTAGGCCAGGAAGATCTGCTGGAGAAGGGATAGGCTACCCACTCCAGTATTCTAGGATTTCCCTTGTGGCTCAGCTGGTAAAGAATCCGCCTGCAATGAGGGAGACCTAGGTTCAATCCCTGGGTTGGGAAGATCCCCTGGAGAAAGGGAAAGGCTACTCATTCCAGTATTTGGCCTGGAGAATTCCATGGACTGTGTAGTCCTTGGGGTCACAAAGGGTCAGACACAATTGAGCGGCTTTCACTACATTTAAATTACCCGTGGATCAAAATAGAAATGACAAGAGGAATTAGAATGTATTTGAAACTGAATAAAAGTAAAAATACAATGTGCCAAATGTATGGGATGCAGCTAACACAGTGTTCAAGGGGAAATTTATAGCTCTAAGTGTCTACATTACAAATTAGAAAGATCTCAAATTAATAACCTTTCTATCTTAAGGAGTTAGAAAATGTGAAAAATGTTATAAAATGTTACCAAATATAAATTTTATAAAATCATAATAAAGACATTAAATAGATTAGGTAAAATATTTTAATTAAGATTAAATTTATTAATGTTTATATGTGGTTCTATGGTAAAGAAAGAGAATATTCCTATTTATTGGGAGTACAGATTGAACTATTTAGGAATGAAAGTTCAGAAACAGAAACAGTCAGTCAATCTCTCTCTTCCTCTTTCACCAGCCCTTACATATACACAACTGTGTGTGTGGGTGTGTGGGTCTGTGTGTCTGTGGGTCTGTGTGTCTGGGTGTCTGTGCATGTGTAGGGAGAAGGAGGAAGTAGTAAACCAATTGGGATAAAATGTCAATAAGTTGAATTTATATAATGAATGAATGGATATAGTCTAATAATGTTATTCTTACAGCTTTCAGTAAGTTTAAAATTATTGAAAAAATTTTAAAAAGCAATAGAAAAAAATCAACGAAACTAAAAGCTGGCAAAGGACCTATACTCTGAAAACTGTAAGATGCTGATGAAAGAAATGAAAAGGATAAACAAAACTGATAAACCTTTAGCTAGACTAACCCAGAAAAAGAGGGAAAGGCCTGAAATCAATAAAATCAGGGAAAAAAAGTTACAATCAACACCACAGAAATACAAAGTATCATAAGAGACTACCAGGAGCAACTACACAGTCATAAAATGAACAAACAGCCTAGAAGAAACAGACAAATTCTTAGAAAGGCACAATCTACAAAGACTGAATGAGGAAGAAATAGAAAATATGAACAGGCCAATTACTAGTCCTGAAATTGAATCAGTAATTAAAAATTCCCCCAAAACTAAAGTCCAGGCTTCACAGGTGAATTCTACCAAACATTTGGAGAAGAGCTAACACCTATCCTTCTGAAACTATTCCAAAAAACTGCAGAGGAAAGAACATTTCAGAACTTTAGTCTATGAAGTCACCATCACCTTGATACCAGAACCAGACAAAGATGTCACAAAAAAAGAAAATTACAGGTCAGTATCACTGATGTACATAGATGCAAAAATCCTTAACAAAGTACCAGGAAACTGAATCCCACAATACAATAAAAGGATTATGCATCATGATCAAGTGGAATTTATCCCAAGGATCCAAGGAATTTTCAGTATCCACAATTCAATGTAATATACCACATTGACAAATGGCAGAAGAAAGACCATATGATCATCTGAATAGATGCAGAAAAACTTTTGATGAAATTGAACATCCATTTATGATAAAAAGTCTCCTGAAAGCAGGCACAGAGGGAACCTACCTCAACATAATAAAGGTCATATATGAGAAACCCATACCTAATATCATACTCAATGGTGAAGAGTTGAAAGGGTATCCTGTAAGATCAGGCATAAGACAAGGATGTGCTTTTTGTCACATTCATTGAGCATAGTTTTAAAAGTCCTAGCCATGGCAATCAGAAAAGAAAAACAAAAGGAATTCAAATTATAAAGAGAAAAGTAAATCTGTCACTGTATGCTGCTGCTGCTGCTAAGTCACTTCAGTCCTGTCCAACTCTGTGCGACCCCAGAGACGGCAGCCTACCAGGCTCCCCGTCCCTGGGATTCTCCAGGCAAGAACACTGGAGTGGGTTGCCAGCAGATGACATGATACTGTATATCCTGAAGACATTATCAGGAAACTGCTAAAGATCATCAAAGAATTTGGTAAAGTCATAGTATACAAAATTAATATATAGAAATCTGTTGTATTTCTAAACACTAACAACAAAATATCAGAAAGAGAAATTAAGAAAACAATTCCATTCACTGTCTCATCAAAAAGAATAAAATACACAGGAATAAACCTACCTAAGGAGGCAAAAGACCTATACTCTGAAAACTGTAAGATGCTAATGAAAGAAACTGAAGGCAACACAAACAGATGGAAAAACAAATATTATATGGCATCACTTATATGTGAAATCTAAAAAAAATGATACAAATGAACTCACAAAACAGAAACAGACCCACAGGCATAGAAAACAAATTTTTGGTTACCAAAGGGGAAGGGGAGGGAATAAGTTGGGAATTTGGGATTAACAGATACATTCTACTATATATAAAAGTTATCCAACAAGGACCCAGTGAATAGTACAGGGATATTCAGTATCTTGTGTATGTGTGTGCTCAGTTGTGTCCAGCTCTTTGCAACCCCATGGACTGTATAGCCCACCAGGCTCCTCTGCCCATGGAATTTTCCAGGCAAGAATACTGGAGTGGGTTGCCATTTCCTTCTCCAGGGGTCAGTATCTTGTAATAACCTATAATAGAAAAGAACCTGAAAAAGATTATGCATGTAAAACTGGACCACTGTGCTATACATCTGAAGCTAACATGAGATGATAAAGCAACTATACTTCAATAAAATTTTAAAAAAATAAAAAAAGAACTATCCTATGATCCAGCAATTCTACTTCTGAGTATTTATCAAACGAAAATGAACACACTAATTAGAAAAGACGTATCCCCACGTTCACTGTAACATTATTTACAATAGCCGAAATATGAAAACACCCTAAATATCTATCAACGGATGAACAGAGAAATTGTCTCACACACACACACACACACACACACAGAAATACTACTTGGTCATCAAAAAGAAAGAAATCATGCCATTGACAACATGGTTGGATCTCAAGGGTGTTATGCCAAATAAAATAAGCCAGACAGACAAAAACAAATACTATATGATATCTCTTATATATGGAAGCTAAAAACAAAAACAAAACCCAAAGATACAGAAAAGAAATTACTTGTTGCAAGAGGTGGGGGGAAAGAGGTAGGAGGAGTCAATAAACTTTATATAAACTGAATAAAAGTTAAAAAAAAAGAAAAACCATAACTAAACTGATATTATTTGATGCATAATTAGACTAATTCTTTTGCCAATCATTCTGTCTTTTCTTGAAAAAAAAAAAGTTGCCATACAAATTGACGTCACAATTTTCTTTTATCACTGTTTATCATTGTGTCTTCATTAGTTTTTTGACAATGAATCTAGCAGATTAGAATTTCTTTTCTATTTTATTTTTTCGTAATTTTAAGAATACATGCTTACTTTAAAAATGGAAAATATATAATTTTATTTACAAATGGTACAATAAGTGATTTTTTTTTAATTGCTAACTGTGACATCTGAATATGCTTCACTAACACTTTGTCAAACAGTAATTTCAAGGAAATCCAGGGGTCTATGGACCACTTGTTTCAAGAACCACAAGTTATAAGAGGACTTGCTCTATATTTAAATGGGAAGCAGGATAAAATGTAATGAGCATAAAATTTAGGTTATATGTATTATAAACCATTAAAAAAGTCCAAGTCCATTTTCAAATAGACTATCCACATTCTGGATTTGTCTCATAGCTGCCAAATGGTGTGACTTCCTTTCTCGGTTTTTAATATTTCTTAGAAATTAAGATTTGACCTTAAGATTTGGTAATGTTCAAACTCAACATTTTTAGCAAGAATACATCACGGTGGTACCATCATAAAGACTTTTACAAAAGAAAGGAAACATCCAGTACAAGTAGGATTGCACAGATTTTCTTCTTCAGGATCTATACAGCCCAATCATAGAGGTAAAATGATATAAAAGAGTACCACAGCCCCATGGCTGCCTGTTAGAACTAGAAAACACTTTCAATAGAAATCTAAGCTAACTGGCTTTCCCAAAGGCATGCAATTGTTTAGAGGAATTTTATTAGCAGCTTTGCCCAGCTGTGGCCATTAAAAAAAAGAGCAAACAATGATTTTCAAAATCAGAGTTACTGTTTTCTTAAAACCACTACCCCACCCAAGCATCCTAAAACAATGGTAACTGATGATTTCCCACTTTATTAGGAAATGTCTTTCAGTGATGGATAAACTGAGGAACTTCAAAATTTGGTAATTTATTTATAGAGCATTTTAGTATCACTGCATGAAAGATTCTTTACCTATGTTGTGACTGTGGTTTTTTGTGAGTAGAGTGTTCAGAAGGCTCTGAATTAATGATCTTGGTTAAAATAAATATAAAGCAAAACCAACAAAGTGACAAATAGAAAGCAGGATCAAAGACTATTTATGGCATTTCCTGGTAGCATCAGTGTAATTAAGATTGTTTAGTTTTAAGGTTTAGTTTAAGATTCTAATAGTTTTCTCAGAGGTTAATAATTTTCAGTGAAAATATGCTCACAGCTGAAAATTGGCATACAAATATTCCCTGAGCCACCAGGCAAGCTCATGCACAAATATTTAGCCGAGAGCAATTCTTTTTTAAGGAAAATCTAATTAAGTTAGTCAGTAAAGGAGGGTTAAAAGTGGTTGATCTGAAATCACAGAAAGAATTTTTTCTATTTTAGAAGTCTTGTCATGTCTGGCAGTGGTGACAAGGTAAGCGAATTCTTTAGAATTTACTATTAGAAAGAAAAGAAAACCATCATTTCAGTCTCCCCTTCCTGTACCAATTTTCATTCCCCTGATAGAATGTAGCCATTCATGAATAGTACTTTTCATGATAAATTTGAAAGATGTCAGCAAATGTTAACTGGGACCTCGGTGATAGGAGCAAAGCTTTTGACTGTATTGTAA